>NC_133390.1:114246082-114861082 GCF_047511655.1 Castor canadensis | reverse complement strand
ACAGAGCTTGGATCACAGTCACCCACCATCAGGCCTGGCTTATTTGCTGAGATGGGGTCTCACTAACATTTTTGCCCAGGCTGGCCTCCAACCACAATTCTCTGGACCTGCCCTTCTCCAGTAGCTGGAATTACACATGTGTGTCTTAGTTTTCAGTCCTGGAGCTTTTTTTTTAATTATTCAGTTTTCATTTTAGCCTGGGCTGTCAAACATTTACTGAAGAAATTAGGCAGACAGTTTAAATTATATGTGAAGCGTGAAAAGATGTTAAATTGTGCAAAAAGAGTGACTAAAGATTGTAGTATTATTGCAAGAGATCAGTTGAATTTATTCTCTCTCTTTTGCCTATGATCTAGTGGAAGGAGCATGATCTAACAAGTTCACACCTGCTTACTTGGGGCAATGATAATTGCTTCTCACTTCCGGGAGTTAGTTTTTGGAATGTTTATTCCATCTATGAATCATGTGTTACAATGATGACTTGCACTACTGTACAGAAAATGGAAATTTTCTTACTTAGCTGTTTAGCGCTTTTCTAGAATGGAACAAAACAAAACATGATTGCTTCAAGAAAACGAAAGGCTGTGCTTGAAGCTCCAGTGGGCAAAAATGGTATTATTTGACATACACTACAGCTTAAGAGCTGACTCATCATTCTAGGAATGCCATTGATGGGGAACCAAATACCCTAGAATGAGAGATAATTTAGGACTTCCGATCAGATAACAGAGAAGGGACAAGGCCTGGGAAATAAATGAAAGCATGAGAACTTCCTGAAAGCCTTTTTAAAAGAAAATTTACTCAACTATTGCCATGTTAAACCATTTGCATTCTGTGTAGATTCTAAAGTAGATCCAGCTACTTGGAACAATTGTCTCTGAGTTGAGTACTTTGGAGAGAAGGTGTCAGTTACCCAGGAGGAATGGTTTTGATCTCGATTATATTACAACATAGCAAAGTGACAATAGCTAATAATAATGTGTCAAAATTGCTGAGAGTCAGTTTTAAATATTTTCACTGCCATATCAAGTATATGAGGTGATGGTTTTGTTAGTTGCCTGATTTAATCGTCCTATAATGTGCATATTCATTTATCTATATCACATTGCACCCCATAAATATATACACCTGTTCATAAATTTAAAATTTTAAATATTCAAATTACAACTAAAGAAAATTAAGATGGCAGTAAAAAAATATAATGAAAAAGATTCAGAGGATGGTTTGACACCATTCTACTGACTATAAGTGAAAATGAGGTTACCAAGAGGATGAGGCATCACTAGAAGAGCACAGAGATGACTGATCTGTACCAACACCTGTCCATCCCTGCTTCATACCACCATGGAGGGAAGCGACTACACGGACACACGTGAGCCAAATATGCTTAGGGCAGTACACTACAGGACAGTCTTCTGGACAAAAAGGCTGACAAGCATGAATGATGCAAAGACAGAGAATAATAACTATTTTTAATTGTTTTTCTACATTATTATTCAAAACAAATAGCCAAGAGTTGTAAATATAATTCTAAACCAACTGTCTACATTTCTCCTTTAATTTGGGGACAGGCAAAATATTTTAGTATGTTACAAAGTATTATAGATGTCATCTTGAAATACAAGAGCATTTCAAGCTTATTCATTGATGTGTATCAGTTTGCATTAAGTACATTACATAGATATTATTTTGTAGAAATTAATTCTAAAATATGACCATACTGGCTTCTACTAAGACTCTCCATATAGTTAGGCCTTTCATTCAAATTGATACTACCAGTTTAGTCAATATAGTGATCAGTGATTGATATCACAAAACACCTAATCAGTTTAGGGTAATCGTGGTGGCTTACTGACATACTAACACCAGGAATTTGGGGAAATTAAAACAAACCTTCTCTACCATCATGCATTGAAGTACAATATCAATCTTATGGTAAACACTTCAGGAATTATTTGAGTTGCAAGAACTAGCCACTTTTCTCAAGGAATGACATTAACAGAAGAATGATTGCCAAATCATGAAGTGTTTGGATATTGGTCAACATTTTCTTGAAAACTAGCAGAGTGAGTTCATCACCTTTAGGGAAAAAAAATTGACATTTGAGATGAGTGATGAAATTCAAGCTTTCAAACAAAAATTAGAATTTTGGAAAACTTTTATACACCACTGTGATCTTAACAACATATGATACCAATAATTAGAAGTTTTCCCTTTTATGGGGCCATACTGGGGTTTGAACTCAGGGCCTCATGCTTGGTACAGAGGTTCTCTACCACATGAGCCATACCTCCAGTCCTAGAAACTCCTATGAAATCAGTGGTAATTAACGTCCATGATGAATTTTGATATTGTATAATAAAAAATGTCAACATTAGGACATAAGCCTAATTTAGGGAAGCAATATTTTCTAAATTATTATCTTACAAAATCTACTTTGTAACATCCTGCGGGGAAGTCCAATGAAAGTGCAAGATAATCTCACAGATATTAATATAAGAGAGTATGAGAAGTTCACTGGCATGGTTTCATACTTGCAATTCAAATAACTTTTTATTTCATATTGGGGAATTAAACCCAAGCTTTGCATATGTTACACAAACACTCCACCATTGTCTTTTAACTTTTAATAAGCTATAACTTGTTGAGATTTGGTTAAGAATTTTAAAAAGAATATCTACAATTATCTGGAAAAAATAAAACACTTCTTATTTTCTTAAAGCATATTTATGTGAGCATAAATGTGAACACACATACTTCAACATATCACCATGGAGAAATGGAGACATAGACACGAGAACATGGATTCTTTCTATTAAGCCGGACATTAAACAGTATCATCAAGTACATTTGTTTTCAGAAGTATAGCTATTTTCATCTAACATATAACTTTATAACATTCATTCATATGTTTTGAAAGATAGTTATTTCATAAAATGTTTTCATAAAAATGTATAAACAAAACAGATTTCTTAGTTATTTTAAGTAAAATATAAATATTTAAAATTTTTCCCAGTTGTAATTTCTCATACAATAAATATCAATATATATAACCCATAAGCAAAACTTTTGGAGTCCCCAAACTGTGAAATGTAAAAGGGTCATAGACCCCGCTCTTTGGGTGCTGGCCTCTGTCACCTGAGAGCTGGGAGAAGGGGTGGGGAGACTGGGGGACAGGGACATGCACTGCACAGCTGCTGCTGGAATTGGCGCCATTGCCTGGATGTTCATGGAAGAGCGAGAGCCGAGCCTCTCAACCACACCTGGCTTACAGGTGTCATCCCTTCCCCAGCAGCCATCCGCAAGCCACCGTTCTAACGCCCTAGAAGGACTGGAGGTAGATTTTGCAGTTCACCTAAGAAAGCTAGTACTTTTACTAGACAGGCACTACGATGGATTTGCCACTGGGCAAGGGTAGGCGGTGATTTAAAGATTAATGGCAGGAAAAGGGGACCAGGAACTAGAGAAAAGGTTAGATCAAAAAGAATTAACCTAGAAGGTAACACCCACGCACAGGAAATCAATGTGAGTCAATGCCCTGTATAGCTATCCTTATCTCAACCAGCAAAACCCCTTGTTCCTTCCTATTATTGCTTATACTCTCTCTACAACAAAATTAGAGATAAGGGCAAAATAGTTTCTGCTGGGTATTGAGGGGGGGAGCGGGAGGGGGTGGAGTGGGTGGTAAGGGAGGGGGTGGGGGCAGGGGGGAGAAATGAACCAAGCCTTGTATGCACATATGAATAATAAAAGAAAAATGAAAAAAAAAAAAGATTAATGGCATCAGCGTTAAAGCAACCACTAACTTAGCAAAACAGCTAAAAGTAATATGTTGAAAAAGATACGTGGAATCATAAAAACTCAGTTAATCATAAATAAGACAGAACAGCAAAAAGAGATCAAAACAGATACGGAAAAAAGAGACAGCAAATAGCAAAATTGCAACCTAGTCCAATTACTTATCACAGTAATATAAGTGGCCTAAACATGCAAATTAAAATGCAGGGCTTATCAGGTTTAATAAAAAATAAAACCTACGTGATGCTTACAATAAATATGCTTTGATTATGACAACTAAAATAGGTTAAAAGAACGAAAAAAGATATACTTTAATAAGACTAATAAGATAGAAGTTTTAAGTAATCTAGACAAATATCTGAAAAGGAGATTTCAGAATAAGGAATATTACCAGTGTTAGAAAAAAGAATCTTTTCATTAGTGGGAATGTAAATTAGTTCAGCCATTATGGAATGAGAATGGAGGTGCCTCAAACAGCTAACAGAAGAACTGCCATGAGATCCAGCCACACCACTCCCAGTACCAACATCATCATGCAACAGAGACACCTGCACACCCGCATTTATCATGGCACTGTTCACAATAGCCAAGTTATGGCATTAGCTTAAGTGCCCATCAACAGATGAATGGATAAAGGAAATGTAGTATACATACACAATGGAGTATTGTTTGTCCATAAAGAAGAATGAAATCATGTTATTTGTAGGGGAAAAGTGGGTGGAACTGGAGATCCCATGTTAAGTAAAATAAATCAAACTGAGGAAAACAAGTATTTCACGTTTTCTCTCATATGTGGAAAGAGAGAGAGGACATGAAAGGGTGGGAGAGGGCAAGGCGGGGTAATGTGGAAGAAGACATGATCCAAACATTATATGCATGTATGAAATTGCCACAACAAACTCATTACTCTATATAAGTAATATGTGCTAGCTATAAGAAAGAAAAGAATATTAACCAGTGACTAAGAAGGGCATTTTATAATAGTGCTAGTGTAAACTAGTATAAATTTACCAAGAGTATGTAACAATCTTAACATGACCTGTGGAAGCCCAGAAGTTTGGACCTGGAGTCCAAAACTCCAGTTTCAATAAGAAAAATGGCAACACTACAAGTTCTCCAGATATTAAAAGGAAATATGTTAGTATTATGAATGACTTTATGCCAACACATGCAACTGAGATGAAACGTACACACACAGCTACCAAAAATCACTAAAGAAGAAACAAATAACCTAACACTATCTCTGCTGCAGAGATTCAAGAATGAATATAGAATTTTTAAACCTTTTGAAATCACCATAACATAGAGACTAAGTAGAAAGGAAAAAAATTGAAGAGATGAACCTATTCAGGTTATAACACATATATACGTGGAAATCTCATGAAGCTTCCTAGGTAGTTATCTTAAACAAACAAAAATGTTTTTTTCAAAAACAAAAGACAGGAAGGTAAAACAGGTCCTGTCCAGGGGGTTGGTACCAGTGAGAAGGGGGAGGATATAAGGAAAGGGTGAGGAGGGTGAATATGGCGCAAATATTATGTACTCATGTATGTAAATGGAAAAATAAGACCTGTTTTAACTTCTAAGAAGGTGAGAGGGGGTATAAAAGAGAATGATGGAGGGGGTGAATTCAACTAAGATATATTGTGAGCACTTTTGTAAATGTCACAATGTAACCCCCAGTACAACTATAATAAAAAATAAGCTAAAAACTACTTGAGGACAAAAAATAAAAAGAAATTTAAAAATTCTTACTAAGAAAACCATAGTCCCACATGTCTTCACTTGTGAATTCTATTAAATATATAAGAGAAAACTAATACCCATTCCATGCAAATTTTTCCAGGAAATTGTAGAGGTGAGAATATTTGCCAACTTGTTCTATGAAGCCAATATTACCCTGATAATAAAGCCAAACAAAACATTGCAAGAGAACAGTAGAGCAATATTCCTAGTCTTCATTAGCATAGATACAAAAATACTAAATAACATTTCAGAAATTCACTTCCAACAATATATTGAAAGGATAATACAAATGACCAAATAAGATTCATCTTAACAATGCAAGGATGATTTACTATTCAGCATACAACACAAACGACATCAGCAAAATGGTAGAACAGGAGGTCCTGTATACATCCCCTCACAGCAAAAATATGTAGCAGCCATTCACAGACAAAAGTGCCTTTATGGAAGTTCTGGGACTCAGGCAGGAGATAGTGAACCCCAAGTAGAGTCCAAAACTGAGGAGGTTTATTTTGAGATGGCAAGCATCTACCCAGGTAACCCAGTTACAGACTGAGAAACAACTATGTCCCTTTGTGAATGGATGTGTTGCCATGTGAATTTGTCCTGCCATTATCACCATCTACCAAGATGCCCGAGAGGAATCCCACCTCAGCTTAACTCAGGCCATCTGATCGTAGTTCAGGCCAAAAACCCCATGGCAAACCATGACCCGGTTCCACCTCCTCCCAGCTGTCATCTACAGCTAATCTTGCCTGCTCAGGGTTGCATTGGGAAACACATCCTCTACAGTTCCAAAGGCTATCTGCCCACCTCAGTTTGACTATGGATCCTAAAGTATATTTATAACCCTGCATCACTATTCATAATGGAAATGCAAATCAAAACCACAATTAAATGCCATCTCATGTCTGTAACAATGGCTATCATCAGAAACACAAGAACTGCCAAGTGTTGGGGAAGGTAAGAAGAAAATGGAACCCTCACACACTACTGGTGGGAATGTAATCTGATATAGCTATTATGAAAGGCAATGTGGAAGCCTTCAAAATTTAAAATAGAACTCACATGTGATCCAGCAATCCCACTTCTGGGTATATATTCCAGGAAATTAAGCTAGGATCTTGAAAAGATATCTGCACTCCTGTGATCACCACAGCATTATTCACCATTATCAGCTTGTGGAAACCTAAGGGCCTACTGATGGGTGAAATATTACTTATCCATGAAAAGGAAGAGAGTCTTATCATTTGCAACAACATGGAAGAAAATGGAGGACATTATGCTAAGACACAGCAAGAAAAAACATACAGACAAAAAAATGCATGGTTTCACTTACTCTAAAGAAGTTAGAAGAGCAGGGACTAGAAAGATGGCGGCTGGTAGGGTGTGAGAGGGAAGAAATGGAGAGATGTTGGTCAATGGGTAAAAATTTCTATTTTAAGATGAGCAACCTTCTGGAGCTCTAATGCAGAGCATGGCAACCACAGCTAATACACATGGTGCATACTTGAAGTTTGCTGTAAGAATAGATCTTGGGTGTTCTCAACACACATCCACCAATAGTTACATGAGGTGAGAGATGTGTAAGCATGATTGGACTAAAAAGTTTATAATGTAGATCAAATCATTACATTGTACACCTTAAATATGTACATTTTTATTTGACAGTTATATATCAATAAAACTGGAAAAAACAATGACTTTTAAAAACTCAAGCAATGCAAACTAAAAAAAAAAAACCAAATTATTATCTCAATAGGTGAGAAAAAAAAGCTTTTAACAAAATCTAATGTCATTCATGTAAAAAACTCTGAGAAAATGAAAAATGTAAAGACACTTTCTCAACCTCAGAAAGAAAAAGTATAAAAACCTACAGCTGCCCTCAGCTTCCTGTTAAAAGGGAAGAACACAGAAAATCCAGTGGGATAGGAAAAGTCTCTCACAGTG
The DNA here is from genome assembly GCF_047511655.1 of Castor canadensis. Classification (NCBI taxonomy): domain Eukaryota; kingdom Metazoa; phylum Chordata; class Mammalia; order Rodentia; family Castoridae; genus Castor; species Castor canadensis. The sequence goes on along the minus strand of NC_133390.1, from coordinate 114,853,588 downwards.
TAGGAGCACATTTGGCAAGGTTTTAGGGTACAATAATATACATCTAAACTTACATCCAGAATATATGAAGCATTATTTTAAAAGCCATAAGTAAATGAAAACTCTACAAAGAAAATCTATAAAAGATTTGAAAAGACACTTAACCATGGAAAACATATTGATGGCAAATAACTCATAAAAATATGTGGGGTGTCCTTAGCTGTTGGGCAGCACACGTTAAAGTCATGGTGAGACACTGCTGTGCACCTGGACAAAGGCCTAACTCTCAAGACAAGTTTGGTAGGAACACAAAGGAACCATGGTGCAGGGAGGAATGGAAAATGCCACCACTACTTGTAGAAAACAGTTTGGCCATTTATTACAAAGTTAAACATATATTCTACCATATAATCCTGTGATTCCACTCATAGGCATTTACGCAAGAGAAAAGAAGGCATTGCCCATACCAAAATAAAATACGTAACAATGTTCATAGCAGCAACATTTACAATAGTCAAAAACTGGAAAGCAACCAAAATGACCATAAACTGGTGGATAAACACACAAGTTGTCCTCTATCCGTATAATAGAATAAATGGTGTTGATATATGTTCCAATATAGATATAGCTCAAAATAATAATGCTATGTGAAAGAGACCAGATTAAAATGAAAAAAGAAAGAATAAATTCTGTCTGATTTCTTCCATATGAATAAAAGTCTAAAAACGATGCAAATAGAGTAACAAAAACCATTATCAGTGATTACCTGCAGATAACTTGGTCAGACAATAGTTATATTAAGTGACCTAATGATGGTGATCATTTTATAATATATATTTAAATCAAATAAATAATTATCTGCTTTAAATCGATAGTTTTACTTGTTGACCTCAATAAAGCCGGGGTTTATAAAAGAAAGGAGGTGCTGTGTGGAAAAGAAAGAGACTACACTGGGCACAGAGACTGTGGGAGATTAATTGACTCACTATTTTGATTGTAGTGATGGTTTCATGGGGCATACATATGGAAAAAATTACCAGACTGTATCCTTTAAACACATGTAGTATTTTGCTATCAAGTCCCCCAGGAAGCTCACTGTCACTTACCATCGTCTATCCCTCCCAGTGGTGTGCTGCATTTTGGTTCTGGTTTTCTTCTCACTTCCCCCCACTGATTATCTCCAACATAATGGCTGAAATCTAAATTAATTTTTAAAAAGTCTCTCACCCCTACACACTCAGTGTGTACTTAGGAAAACATTTATCAAGCTTGCTTTAGTCTCTGCAAGTATGCCTTTCTGAGACAGATCAGCATGTGTAAGTGTGCTCCAAGGTCAAATCACAGGGATATGAAAGATAGAGTCAGTCTTGTTGACTTTCTTTATTAAAATGGCACATCAAACACAATTCACATCACTCGAGCTGTTAAATTCTTGGTTTGACCAAGGCAAGGAAAGCCAACCAAGTTGTACAATTGCACCTAGTTTTCCTAAGGTCCTATCTATGTAATTAAAATTACATTTCTTGTTATTTTATGGGTCTAAATGAGATCATCTTTTATGTTTTATGAAGATAAGGGTTCTCTAACCTATAGAAGCTCCCTCTAGCAACCAATATATTATTGAGCACTCAAGAATAATAATGATGGTAACTGTAAAGTAAAACTAATGATGGTATGCATTTTATAGTCTCTTATACTTTATAACATACTTTTGTAAGTTTTATCATGTTAGAGAATGAATCATAACTCTGTAAAGTGCTTTGAGCTTTGTGGAAGAGGGCAGTGTAATTTGAAATAATTTATTTCTCTTTCTCACATAAGCTGTTGTCATCATGCAAGTATTCTATTGCCTAGCTATTCAACCATTTCTCTTTATCTTTTGAAGTACTTGAGTAGTTTACAATCAAATCAAAATTGAATAACAAAACCACTTTTCAATAAATCTGGTAATTAAGCTCAAACTTTTAGTTTAGGCTTCTAAGATCACTTTTTCCTCTCTGCTTTATATGAAAGTTTCCTTACCTGAGTCATTTTATTACCTGTCCTCCTGATTCAATGATCCAAGGTTGATTTTAATCCTAGAGTTTAAAAATAGAAAAACACAGAAAGATTAAAAAGCCTAATGCAAGCTTGATAAGTATGGCTTAACTGTAAGTGGTTTTAAAAATGCATGTCATTCCCATTTTAAAAAGTAGATAAACATCTTCACAGATGCAAATGGTCTCAAAGGGCTCCTATTTTAGACATCTAAGTGTGAGTTTCAGGAAACACCAATGGATCTAGAAGACAAACATTTCTGAACATCATATTGAAAATGATACTCTGAAATATTGAGGAATAGCTGAAGTTCTAAAATTTTTTTAACAAAAAGTAATTTTAACAAGCACTGTAGTGATGTTTTTTTAAAATAGGCAACAAATAAATCTGAACCTGCCTGAAGTTAAATGATCACAGCTTCAAAGACAAAACTCCAACTATACTTATAATGAGAAAATGAGATAAGTTCAGTTTTGAGTCTTTTGCTAAATTACGAACGGGTCCTTTAGATCTACAATCTACTAGTTAAAAGGATCTTTGAATCAAACAGGCTGCCATTTACAGAAAAAAGAAATTCCTCATCAGACCACTCTAAATATGCTATTTCTACTTTGTGCGTGGGGAGAATTTTGGAAATGTCTAGGTAATCAATATCAAAAAATTTTGGTGAGTAGAGTAATGAGAACAATGAACTAATTCAATTAACAAATACAATGATATTTAATAAATCATCAGCTTTTCCTCAAAATATGGATTCTTGGTTGCAGTGATGGAGATTAAAGTAAAAAATGTGTCTTATTTGTTAAAAAATTATTTTTAATCATGAAAACTTGGGTCTGCTTATCTATTGCATACTACAACAGTTTCCCCACCAAGCATCATAATTTTTGAGACATTATTTTTAGCTTTATCAGCATACAACACTGGGATGCCTATAAGTGTTATAACTGTTTCTCTCTGTTCTCCCCTGTGCTCTTAGGCAAGTAAAACAGCACAACCCTGACCCAGTTCCTTTACTGAAGAGCATGAGGCTAAGGAGCTCTGAAATCCCTTTCAGACTACAGTTCCATTATTTTTACCTCTACTTTTATCCAATCACTTCATATTGCATTGTTTGTCTATGTGCATTAGTATGAATGGCTTATCACCCCCTTCACATATTTTTATCTTTCTGGAATTCTGGCATCTCTAGAAAGAGTAGTTATCATTTAAAGAAGGAAATCATACAATGTAAAGATTGTGATTTTGTTATCATGCTCTTTGTTCATTTTCACATTCACATTACACAACCAGTAGTCATGCCAGAACTAGAGCAATATGGGCACTAGATGGTACCCATGGTTAAATCTTGAGATAATGGTTATTTTTTAAGTTAATGTTGTCTTGTTGCCATCTGGTCTATATCTGGCACTTAGTGACACCAGGAAGCCCATCTCTTTTTCATCATTTTGTGAACAGCAGGATGTAAATAGCATGACCTAAACCAACTGGGCATGAAAGTGTTAAGTACCTTGGTACATAAATAGAATGCACACCATATGCATAAGTGTAATTAGCCTTATGCTTTTTACATCCCAACCTTGAGTCTTTTTTTCTTTTTAAAAGGTGATATAATTTAGTTTTGTATTTTTGTAATGATATTATTTTTTCAATTGAGAAACATTAGCTACTTGTTCTTCAATAATCACCCTCTTATCTGAGTTCATCACTAGGAGAGAAAAATTGCCTCACATTATCTTGAGTAACGTTTGGATAAGCAATCAGTCATCAACTGAAATTAACCTGAACATGTCTCCAATGAGATGAGGAACATTTAAGCATGCCAGCTGGAAAGCAATTACAGTTTCATTTTTCCAGCTTCCATGAAAAATCTGTCCAGTGCACATCTGTGGAGGTTTCATAATGGTTAGAGCGCTGTGACCTTTGTGTAGCATTAGGGCACCCAGAGCCATTTGAGCCACCCTGAGGTGTCAGAAATGCACCCCAAAATTAAGACCAACATTTCAATTCACACACTGCAGCTCTGTCCTCTGGCTTGTGATTGATTTAAAAGCTACTGCCAATTTCCTGAAAGGCTCTCAGATCACATAAATCATCTTTAGTGGAATGTTTCTTCTCTAAGCTTCCCTCATGGTGGAAATCAGCAACCTTAAGGTTGTTGTGTATCACTGGTCCAATCCTACAGTTTTATAAGTGACCCCAAAGAGATTGAAGGGGTTACTCAGACCGACACACCTACCTTAGGCAACATGAAAACAAAAACCCAGGTCTCCTCCCTTTAAGTTCAAGACTATTTCTACGATATCATGGTACTTTCTTTGTTCTTTCAAAAGAATAAAGTGCAAATTATGTTCACATGTTAAGTGAGGATTGCAAACCAAAGATGATTGCAAGGCAGTATGAACATATACTAACACAGAAAAAATCATCGTAGATCATGGGAAAGCTGTATTTATGCTGCCATGGACAGACTTTATACTAATACACACTGGGTAGATTACCACAGGCATAATGCAAAATTGTTGACATTTTGTAAAGGAAGTAAAAGATATTTTAAAACTTTAATTATGGCAGTATTCTAAATGAGATCATTTTATAAAGTAGCTTCTGTTTAGGAAAAAGAAGAAATATATTATCACATGTTAATATCACATTCTAAGGATTACAAAGAACCTCAAAAACTGCACACCTTTTTCTTCTAGGAGCTCTCACATTTAAACAACTCCAGACGCCTATGAATATACTGTGTTTTCAAAAAGCTTTTTTAAGTAATATCTTAGAACTTTTTTAATTTGATGAATTTCTATAACATGGGAGACTCAGATTTGAACTCAAATATCACCTTGGTCATTTACTAGACATGTGATTTGGGAAAATATATCTAAACTTCAATTGCCCCCCCCCCAAATAAGAAGATATTTTATAAGATATTTTAAGATCGTTTATAGGATTATGATGACAGCTGACTTATAACTCATCTTTCTTGGAATGTAGCACTTAAGAGGTGCTCAAAAAATGACAATCTCTGCCCACAAATCTTTTTTTGTAAACCAATTGTCTGATTATTTGCTGAATAACTGGTAATCAAAATGTCAGAATATACACCTTGGAAAATCAAAAGATATATTTCACATGATGCTATTTATATAGCTACAAGGACAAAACATATACTGATGGACAAAACAATCAATATTTGGCAGTATAATTAAGACCAAATGGGTAAGTCAGGTGCTAGGTTGGTAAGAATTATAGCTAACCAAAAGTCAGTCAGAAAACACTTTGATGACAACTCAACTGGCCTGGTAACAAAGAGAGCTGAATAATATTCACAGAAGTAGAAGACAACTTAGGTAGAGCAAGGAGAGAGGACAGTCCTATGAGCTAATCCATGGAATTTATACTGTTGATATTCTCAACCTGACTAGCAAGGAAATCCACACACAACTCACAAAGTTAGGCATCATACCATAAAAAGCCCTGCAGGTGATGAGGAGTTGGTAAACATTTATCCTAGGTATTATTACTACATAATTCTGATTTCAAATAATTCTTTCCTTTTACACATACGTTAGGATGTTAAACAGTTGTCTCTGGTTCCATTTCCCTCCCAAATGTGACTATCTACATATCTACATATCTACATATCTACATATCTACATATCATCTACATATCTACATATCATCTACATATCTACATATCTACATATCTACACATCATCTACATATCTACATATCTACATATCTACATATCTATCTATACATAGATATAGATTTGTGTATAGATATGCACACATATATGTGAAAGTATGTATGTACATTGATAATAGTGAATGGGCAGAAAGGCAAAATGAAATCTATTGAGATAAATGTTGTAAGTTTTATATTAAGTAATAAAAGGCTATATTGCCCTGAGTTCCTACATAAGAAACAGAAACCTACTCAGCTGTATTTCTTGTAAAATAGAGAAAGATAAGACCTACACTAAACCAATCAGAAACTGCCAACTTACCTTCAATAACATAAATAAGAGACTTTCCACCTGGATAGTGCAATTAGGGCAACAACAAAACTGCAAACAATCCATTTTTCTCTTTGCTTTGTTTCCTGAATTCACCTTGTCTTTCCTTCATTGCCCCAAAGTGGAACCATAAACTACAAGCCATGGTTTGGAGCTGCTCAATTTGTAAATCACTGTTCAAATAAAGTTATTAAAATTTTTAATGTTCCTTGGTTTAATTTTTAACAAAGGTTCCCATGTAAATGGTCCTTCTTTGGAAGTACCTTGGAAACCTTCATTGCTGTTGGTGAGGGGAGAAAGTGTAGGCACATCAACCCTGGCCAGTTGATCACAGTTCATTAGCTTCTCAAGAGGCAAAATAGGAGAAGCATTACTTTACCACTACTTGAGACTGTTATTGGTGCTATGAAGGGGACTTGTTAGCCTGCGTTAAGACAGGAGTGTCCTATGAGGAAATCAAAAAGTGCATACTGAAAATGTATTTCCTAATACATCTGGAAAGCCGCTTGCTTTAGTAACATCAACACAATCAGCTCTTCTAGTCAATACAATGAAGATATTTATTCTAACATGACCACCATGGGCCTGACAAATCAATGTGATTGTCATTCCAATGATTTCATACTTTTATAAATTATGTACTGAATAAATGAACATGGAGCGTCTATGTAGTAAAGTAAAAAAAAGAGTAGACCTGCAACCACAGGTAGAATTTCCACCACATATCATAAGAACTTGGGCAAGGCTTTCAGCTCTTTGGGCATCAATTTCATCAAAAAGCAAAGATCACTCAGCAAATCTCCGTTGAACAGTTACTAAATATTAAAGACATATGAGATAAAGCTCACATCCCTCCTGGTTTAGGATCGTCTTTGTTCTTACTTAGGAAATAAAGACACTGGATACAAAAGAGGTACTTTATTGTTCTTAATCAAGATACCATGCCTCATCAAGAAGGTAAGATTTAGATAATGGAAGGCGCTTTTGTTGGTTTGTTTACTTTTTGGTTTTTGGTTTTGCTTTAAGTCAACAAACAGGGAGATTCTGTAGGTGTAGGACTAGAATCTTATGGAATAGCCCAAGTATCACTCCCATCCTTCCATTCTTATTTAAACCAGTCCCTGAATCACACTACTTGTGTTTATAGCCTGGTTCTGCCACATACTGTCTTGATTTTCTCATCTGTAAAATGGAAGTATTTACCTAACTTAATGTGAGAATTAAATAATACATGTAAAACATTTCAGAAACATGGCTGACATACATGTTAGGTATTGTAATTAAAATTGACCTGTCCACACAAAAACAGCTGCATTTGGTTAATGGATTTGTGTTTGCAACAAGTTTCTAAACACAGATTAGATTAAAAATCCAGGTCATAATTTATCATTGATGGTAAACCATGGGAATGTATTTATCTTTGATGCCATGAGATGAAACAAAGAACACAGGATTTATTATATTTGATTAGGTATTATATAATAGAAATAACATAAATAAGTGTGTGTGTGTGTACTTACCCAAGGAAACAGAACTTGTATTTAAGCAAAATATTAAAGTGGTCCTTTCAACAAATATAACAGAATATAACAATCCTATGCTCCAATACTTAGTTAATGATTTCAAAACATGACAGTTATATCAAAACACTTGATTTTTAATATTCATCTCAAATATATTTTTTAAGAGCACAGGGAGAAAAGAATGTGATGGGTTCAAAAGAAAAAAGAAGCTTGAAGTTTCTATTTGAGGCATTGAATTTTATTTAACCTCTAGTTTTATTATTTGATTGAATTTATCCTGAGAGCAAGGAGTTCTGTTACTATATTTTATAGGTTCTAAACCTTGACATGTTACTTCTTTTTAGTGCATTGACATTCAGAAATAACTCTTACTTCTATAGGAAAAATGTGTCCCCCCAATTCACATCCTGAAGATCTGCACACTTTAAAACAATATGTTCAAATAATTATCTCCAAAAAGTGTTGACTTGAGGATATTAATTTTGTTCCTATTATAAATCATTTTTCCATATTTCATTCCTTTCACCCCTAAGTTTTTAGAGAAGAATTTATGTAATACTTAAAAATTTATTTTTGTATATATCTCCCATGTTAATGTGGCAACTATGAATCATACCAGAATTGTAGAACGTACCTAGTGAGATCTTCCACCAAAGTAACTTCATTCATAGTCATGATGAAAATGTACCATGTTCAACTCCTGGGCCTTACAATCTGTGTGAGCATATGAAAATCCCTGTAAAGGCAATTTAAACTGTTACTAGATTTACTTCTTTTTTTAATATTTTTATTAGAATATATTAATTAAACAGAGGATTTATGTGACAGATCCACAATATGTTTACAATGAATCTTGGTTAGGTCTACCCTCACCTTCACTCTCCCCTACTTGAAGTGATTAAACAGATTTCGTTTTTCTATTTTCATTCAGGTATACAAAGTACTTCTACTGTATTCACCCTTCTCTACCCTCTCCATTCACTCTCCTCCAGTACCCACCCCTGACAGATTTAACTTCTTCTAGTCCTCTGTCTCCCAAACTTTTCAACCATGGAAGTTTTTCTTGAGGAATCTATTAACATTTTACAGAAATTTCATCTTAAGAAGTAACATTAACACTTACAGAGATGCACCTCACACACCTCAAGTTCACCTATAAAGAACAGGACATAGACCTAGAAGCACCAGCATGTCTCTGCAGCACAGAGAGGACAGCAAAAGGCAGCATGTGACCCTCACACGGACCAAGCAGAATGAGACCATTCACAGACAGGGGCTCCTTTACATATTAAAACCAAAAGAATTTATACTATCAGTAATAATGCTGATTTTTTTCAGAGGAATTCATGATGAATATGTCACCTTCAAGTAGATATGGTAATGTGGAATACACTTAAGAAAGAGTTCTAGGAAAAATAAAGTGCTAAGTTTTGGTGCCCAAGAAAATTCTTAATACCTTAATCCAAAATGATTCAGAAAAGTTCTTAAAACATATCATACTGATTATCTTACCCTGAGAAAAGGAACTATAAGATCATACCAAGTATATTTAGATTTAAATCCTGAATAAAATTGATTTAGAATATGCAGTTTTAAATAAAGGGTCAGAGAAAACATTTAACCTGTCGGTGCAATGATAACCATAAGAAATTTTAGCTTCCAGAGTTATTAAACTAATCCACAGTAAACAAGAAGTTACACCCAATAAGATGCATATCCCTCCTGTGCAGCAAAGTAAATAATTATCAGAATCAGAAGAAAACCTACAGAATGGAAGAAAATCTTTGCCAGTTATTCATTGGATAAAGGATTAATATAAAGAATATACAAGGAGCTCCAAAACTCACTTCTAGTGAGTTAGCCATGGAATTACTGTTGCCAGCTTCAGCAAACAAAACTATATGATGCCCACTTAAAATATTATTTCCCCTGGTCTGGAGGTGTGGCTCAAGCAGTAGAGCTCCTGCTTTGCAAGTATGAAGCCCTGAGTTCAAACCCCAGACCCACCAAAAAAATGAAAAAAAAATTAAAAATAAATATTATTTCCCCTGTTTTCTTCTAGCAGTTCTAAAGTTTCATATCTTAAATCCATTTTGACTTAATTTTTGTACAAAATGAGAGATAGGGTCTAGTTTTGGTCTTCTACATGTGACTATCCAGTTTTTCCAACATCATATATTAAAGAGACTGTCTTCTTTCAATGTAAGTTTTTGGCACCTTTGTCACAAATCAGATGGGTATACCTGTGTGGGCTTCTTCCTGCATCTTCTATTCCATTCTATTGATCTACATGTCTGTTTTTGAGTCAGTATCATGCTGTTTTTGTTACTCTGACTCTGGAAAAGGCAGGTGTTGGACTAACTCCAGCATTGTTCTTTTTGCTCAGGATTGTTTTGGCTATTTGAGGTCTTTTGTGCTTCCAGATGAATTTTAGGATTGATTTTTCTATTTCTGTGAAGAATGACAATAGAATTTTTATGGGTATTGTATTAAATCTGTAGATTGCTTTTGGTAGGACAGTCATTTTCACAATATTGATTCTGCCAGTCCATACACATCTTCTAGCATCTTCAACTTTTCTCTTCAATGTAAAGGTCTTTCACCTCCTTAGTTAGGTTTAGTTCTAAGTACTTAATTTTTTTGAGGCTATCAGGAATGAGATTGTACTGATTTCTTTCACAGCTTGTTCATTATGATATAGGTATAAAGCTTTTCTAAATACAACCCCAATGGCTCAGAAAATAAGATAAGAACTGAAAAATAGGATTGCATCAAATAAAAAAAAAAAACTCCTGTGCAGCAAAGTAAATAATTACCAGAATCAGAAGAAAACCTACAGAATGGAAGAAAATCTTTGCCAGTTATTCATTGGATAAAGGATTAATATAAAGAATATACAAGGAGCTCCAAAAACTAAACACCAAAAGAACAAAGAATCCAATTAATCAATGGGAAAATGAACTGAACACAGTTTTCAAAAGAACAAATGGCCAATAAATTCATAAGGAAATGTTCAATCACATCCTTAGGCATAAATGAAATGTAAATTAAACAACACGGAAATTCCAGCTCACTGCACTCAGAATGGCAATCATCAAAAAGACAAAAACCAAATACTGGAAAACATGGGAGAAAAATGAACCCTTCTACACTGTTGCTGGGAATATAAATTTACTCAGACACGATGGAAATCAATATGGAGACTCCTTAAAAAACTAAAAATAGATCTGCCTTATGATACTGCTATACCACTCTTGAGCATATACCTGAAGGAACGTCAGTCAACATACAGTCAAGATACCTGCATACCTACGTTTACTGCAACACTTTTCCCAACAGCCAAAATAGGTAGTTAGCCTAGGTGCCCTTCAACTGATGAATGGAGAAAGAAAATGTGGTGTTTATACACATAATGAAGTATTATCAACCATAAAGAAGAATGAAATCATGTCATTTGCAAGAAAATGGATGGAACTACAGATTATCGTGTTAAACAAAATAAGCCAAATTGAGCAAGACAAACATCACATGTTCTTTCTCATATGCAGAAACTGAGTGACAGGAGCAAAAAACAGGTTCTCTTTGGGGTGGGGGAGCCAGTAGGCGGGAAGAAGGTGAAAGGATAACTTCATGTACATGTATGAAAACAGAATAATGAGACCCACTGAAATTATTTTTTAAAGGAGGGAGGATGAGAAAGAATTTGATCAAAGTACATTGTGTGCATGTGTGGAAATATCACAATTAAACCCTCTGTACAACTAATATATGCTAATAAAAATGTAAAAAAAGATAAATTTTAATTTTCCTAAAATTATCTAAAACTTAAATCATACTTAACATATATAACTGGATGTCATGTTTTTATACAGTAACCTTTCCATAGATATACAATATAGTATAAATATAAAAAACTGTAGGAAAGTGAGTCTCCAAGTTCATGGGACATTCTTGGGAAAGATGGACAGTTAAGTAGTTGGATACTATGACACAGAAATAAGTCAAATAGACTACAAAGTTCCTAATCTCTTCTCAGTGGCTAAGGCTCAGATTCTAAACTCGAATTTAACTTCACTTTTGTCCTCAGAAGAAGAATCTTTGCTAGTGACCCAGAGATGGCTAGGCTGTAGTCACTGAAAACTTACTACCACTGCTCTAATTTCTACTGACCACTGCTATGGGTGAATGTTTTCCCCAAAAGTTCATGTGTTAGAAATTTCATCCCCAGTGTGGAGGTATTGGGAGGTAGGACCTCCAGAAGTGTTGGAGACATGTGGATTAATGTCATTATTATGAGGTTAGGACCTTACACATCCCTCACCAGGTGCCAGTCCCTTCATCTTGGTTTCTTTTTTTTTTTAATTTTTTATTATTCTTTTATTCACATGTGCGTACATTGTTTGGGTCATTTCTCCCTCCCTGCCCACCTCCCCCACCCTCTCACCCCCTCATCCCTTTGCTTCCAGGCAGAACCTGTTCTGCCCTTAGTTCTAATTTTGTTGAAGAGAAGACATAAGCATAGTAAGGAAGACAAAGCATTTTTGCTAGTTGAGTCAAGGATAGCTATACAGAAATATTCCTAGCATTGTTTCCATGCACAAATGTGTTACAACCCAAGTTGACTCATCTCTAACTGATCTTTACACTGGTTCCTGATCCCTTTCTCATGTTAACCTCTGTTTAAGGTTTCTGTATTAGTTCCTCTGGAGTGGGGACATCAAATGTTTTCATGTTTTGGGTTTTCTACCTATTCCCAAATCTCCCATATTTGCTCTCCTCTGGTCTTGTGATCAAAGTCCAACTACATTGCTGCATTTGCCCTAGATCTAAAGTCCACATATGAGGGAGAACATACGGTTTTTGGTCTTCTGAACCTGGCTGACCTCGCTCAGAATGTTTTCCAGTTCCATCCATTTACCTGCAAATGATAAGATTTCATTCTTCTTCATGGCTAAAATTTCATTGTTTATAAATACCACATTTTCTTGATCCATTCGTCAGTAGTGGGGCATCTTGGTTGTTTCCATAACTTGGCTATTGTGAATAGTGCTGCAATAAACATGGGTGTGCAGGTGCCTCTGGAGTAACCTGAGTCGCATACCTTTGGGTATATCTCTAGGAGTGGAATTGCTGGCTCATATGGCAGATCTATGTTTAGATTTTTAAGAAGCCTCCATATTGTTTTCCGAAGTGGTTGCACTAGCTTGCATTCCCACCAGCAGTGGATTAGGGTTCCTTTTTCCCCACATCCTCGCCAGCACTTGTTATTGGTGGTGTTTTTGATGATGGCTATTCTAACAGGGGTGAGGTGGAATCTTAGTATGGTTTTGATTTGCATTTCCTTTATGGCCAGAGATGGTGAGCATTTTTTCATGTGTTTTTGGCCATTTGAATTTCTTCTTTTGAGAAAGTTCTGTTTAGTCCAGTTGCCCATTTCTTTATTGGTTCATTGATTTGGGGGGGGGGTTAACTTTCTTAAGCTCCCTGTATATTCTGGTTATCAGTCTTTTGTCTGATGTGTAGCTGGCAAATATTTTCTCTCCCACTCTGTGGGTTCATCTTGGTTTCTCAGCCTTCACACAACACAAAGAACCACAACAATCAGCTTGAGAGAGCCAGTCCAGTTACTAAAGTCCCTATTCTGAGTCCAAAATGGGAAAAAAGGGCAATTTCCTTCCTCGATATAATAAATGTGCTTCTGCTTTCACTGTCTGCATTTGTCCAGGTAGGGACTTGGGTTGGCTGGTGATGGATTGGCATTTCTGATCTTGGACATAGGCTAGTATTGAAACTGAGGAAAACTCCCTGGAGAAACCAAAGTCATTGTGCCTGGGGTCTAGGGAAAACAAGTGACCACATGAATTCCTGGGACAGACACCTTGAAAAACAACGGTAATGCCTAATACTTGGCCTTGGGTAGAATATTGTTCTTTGAAAATTACTTTATCCTCCATGTCTCATTGTTTCTTCATCTGATAATAGGGTACAGTAATGGCATTACCTCATAAAGTTGCCATGAAGATTTAATATGGACTTACAAAGGCCCCTATCCATAATAGGCCTTCAACAAATGTCATTCATTCTCACAGTATGATTGTCCTATGTCTCATTCTCTGTTCAGCCTGGAGCTTTCCTAGGAAAGAGGACAAATTGCCCAAAGCCAAAAAGAAAATCTGTCTAAAAGCAACAAAGTCATTTACATTACTGGCCTCACTGCACTGTTTCTTGTTTTTATGAACTGAAGTCTCTGGTAGCCTCAGAAGAATCTCCACAGACAATGATTTAGGTTTACAAACATTTTTAAAACCTCAGAGATTGTTCTTTTTCTTTCCTTCTTTTAGCAGGACCAGGGTTTGAACTCAGGGCTTCACACTTACAAGGCAGGTGCTCTACTGCTTGAGCCACACCTCCAGTCCATTTTGCATTTTGGAGATGGGGTCTTGCAAACTGTTTGCCCGGGCCTAGCCTCGAACCATAATCCTCGTGATCTCACCCTCCCAAGTAGCTAGGATTATAGGCATGAGCCATCAGCACCGAGCTAAAACCTCAGAGATTTTTAATTCTGCATCCTGACTAAATGGTGACTGGGTCACTCCATCAAGTAGGAGCAGCCCTACAGCCAAGAATGATTCCCCAAACTAGAAGTCAGATGAAAATCAGAAATAGAATTGCATGGTAAAAGATTACAGATTTGGACTGCCCTGAACTAGGTAGGTGAGGTAAACAGATCTCTCTGCAGGCTGTGCATAAGTCAAAGGTGCCTGTCTTTGAAATGACCATAGCTACCACCTCCAGCACCTTCCCTGCTTCCCCACCCAGCTTTTCTCCCTGAGCTGAGGTGTCTGAGATAACTTGGCCTGGCTGAACGTCAGAAGAAAGAGTTTTGTGCTCCTGCCTCATGTGGATTATTAAGGAAGGTGTCACAATTTCTTTTCTCACTTAATATTTAGTTAGCACCACTTGGGGTTAAATGAATAGTATGTACTATGACCTTTATTCATTTTGTATTCCTGAAAAGTCTTTCATTAAATATTGCCTGGTGTATTTAAAAACTAATTAGAAGTAGCTGAATGAATTAATGTAGATCGTGTGGTCCTTGTAATCCACATTCTGCATTCTCATTATTCTGTAGTTGTAGTTCCAAAATTGAGACTTCAACCCTGAAGCACCTCTTTGATGTAAAAGGTCAAGCCCTAACCCAGGCTATTCCAGCACTGCATTTGGATTGGCAGTTCTTTTAATTAACATTTTGTCTCTATTTACTATAAAAGTTCAGAACTGGGAGCTAATACCAAGAACATATGTACTCTCCTTAATGTGAATTTACTATATTCAAAATGAAAATGTTTTTATTTAAAACGTTAGCCCAACATCTTAAAAACACATTGAAAAGTTATATTTCCCAATTATGAGTTATCAATCATCCACATTACAGTAGGCAGAATGAGCTTATTATGACTCATTGCTAGTGATTTACATAGAGAGAAGGGCAAGTAGAGTCATACTCTTCTTTTGTGGTTAAAATGAGAGGTACAAAGATAAGGTAGATACTGGTATTGTTAATAATTATAAACTACATAAATAAATATTCATTGAAGCATTCAGAGACTCCCTATTTAGATACTCTTCTAGTTTAAAAGATACAATTGGGTAACTGTAGTTTTTATATGCAATGCTTCCCTGAGCCACTAATATGATAAAATCTGAATCATACATTATTGGAAAGAAGAGAAAATAGCAGAAGAAACAATTGAGAAACATTTTCCCTTTGGCTGTTGGTTTCTGCCCTCTAGATATTCACACCTCAGCACAGCCCCTTGATCTCCATAGTATTCATAACACGCCTCTTGTCTCACAGGCATAAGATATTAATTGCTGTCTGATCCTCCTAATTAGCTCCAGTGATTGATGGGGTCAGAACAAACCAGGAGTCTGGCAAGGTTACTTTGCACACTGACACTTTATTGTTTTGTTTATCACTTATTAATTACTACTAACTACCATGTCCACATATTCTATTTAGTGGAACTAGCATTCATGTTCTTTGATTGTATTTTTTGTTTTCATTTGTATTATTTCTTTACTTACCCATAACACACATATTTTCAGATCAAGCAATGAAAGTGTAGCACCCTGGAGGATATTTGTGCATTATAAAGTAAATATATTTGTGAATTGCAAAAACAACACAAAATCCATTGGTAACATTGAGTCACAATAAATGATAAAACTGTTACATAATGGTATTTGCTTGGTCTCATTCAATAGAAGTTTTCTTGTAAGGAATTCAAAGCGAGCTGTGTTTACAAACCTTTCAACAGAAGACAGGAAGCGTCATCTTCATCTTTTCTCAGAAGCAAGGAAGTCTTTTGTGATTAAATCTTTTCATTGATTTATGATATTACAGGATCAAAAACTGATTTCTACTCTGTAAGTACTTGAGATCATTGTCAAGAATCCTCTTTAACTAGAAAAAAATAACAAACCAACCATGCTTCACTTCACTAATAAAAATTAAAATCCCCAGAAAAACATGATTGAAAAATTAACTTAAATTTAAAATTAGTTCTTGTGAATTGTCTGTAATTTTTTTCATATGATAGCTGACATTCCTTGTGAGAGACTGAATACACAGACATCTAACAGTGAGTCCCATATTAAAATAAAACTCTAACTCACAATCTTCAACAACCAGTCCAAGAAATCAAACACAACCTCTGTAGCAACTGACCCCCAAGATAGCTGGGACTTAGGCAATAGCTGACAGCTTTCTTGACTTTTGCCCATACCTCTGTTACAGTTTGGATATTAAGTGTTATCCCATAGTCCATGTTTGAAAGTCTTGTTACCCTGGGTGACACTGTAGGAATGTGGTGTAACCTTTGAGAGATAGGGCCTGGTGAGAGCTCTTTAGGTCATTGGAGAATGCCCTTGAAAAGTATTATGGGAAAGTGGTTCCTTTTTCATCCTCTCTTTGGCTTCCTAGCAATATGATGAATGGTTTTACTCCACCATGTTCTTCCATTTTGATGTGCAACCTTACTACAGGCCCAAAACAGGGTCAGAAGGTCATGGACTAAACCTCCAAAACTGTGAGACAAAATAAACCTATTGTTTTGATAAATTGATTTTCTCAGGTGTTATAGTAACAGGAAGGTGTCTAACACAACTTCCAAATGACAGTCATTGGCGAAAGCAAAAAACGTTCCCCTCGCCAATCTGAAAAGATGCCCTACTTCCAGTTAGCCAGCCTCTGGCTCTCCTGCCAGCAGGCTTTATCAGGGCACAACTGAACCTTCCCCTCTTCCCACCTAGAATCTTTCCTACTGCTCTGCCTGCTTTTGGACAAAATATGTGATGGCTGACTCTTTACCATGGAAAATTCTAAATAAGTAGTCTCTACCTGCTTCCATTTGGTTGCCATTCATTTTTTCCACATTTGGGAGTGGGCTACATTTTTCTATGTCATATTCTTAAAATGTGGCACTATTTTTATCAATACATTTTATGACTCTTAGCCTAAGTCTATTACACATCTCTAAAAGAATGAGATCCAATTTTATCTATAATTTGCCAAATATGAAAATGATTTTCACCAAAAGTAATTTAAACTATTTTTAAAAGGAAGACTCCTAGTTTACTAAATATAATGTATTCAATAGTATTCTGAAAAAAAGAGTTATATTATTTTTATCTAAAAGGAATAATAGTAGGCTTTCCCAACAAGTTTTCCGAAGATAAATTTAAAAAAAATGACAGTCTCTGAAAAACAAGGCTTTCATGAGTTTTATAACTTCCTAACTTTAAGCCATAAAAAAGTATATGGATTCAAAATAGATAAAACAAAATTCCTAACTGGAGATGGATCTAATTGAAATATACAATATCAGCTTTAGGAATTGTTTTGATAATTACTATTATGCTAAGTAATTACTATAGTTAAGCCATAATTATATGACTTAACACTTCCCATCCATACTGCACCTAAAATTAAGACATAAAAGTAACAGCAAAGAAAAAACAAATAAGGCCACAAAAGTCAAAGTTAAAGTCAAATATCAGCGTCAGGTGCTTCATGTTTCTACTTGATTCTTTGTTTAAATAAACCAGTAAGTATGTTAGCACAGGAGAATGGAGTTCATGAGTATATTGATTGCTATCTAATCCATTTATGCCGTGGACACATCTCTTACTAGATCTCTAGAATACCAGCATTCTTCCTGAAAAACATTACAAACCAGGCTTCACTGGCATCAACATTGCAATTCATTCATTTGATTGCCTTCCAATCAAATTGCCACAAATTCTTTTTTAATTCAATGCACTTCAATTTAATGTATTTTGAGTATTTGATTTTCTTACTGCTTGAAAAGCAAATGCTTTAAAATTCATTTAGTTCTATGATCGATTATGCTATAAAAATTGCAATTTTATAAAATTTCTTCTTTCTTAAGGAATACCTCAAAATACATAGCCAATCCCATTTGCTTGGGAAACATTTGACTGAAGCATCAGTAGTAACATCTAGAACTTCATAGCACCCTGTACCATGTTTTGCTCCATTCTTATGAGAATTGCACTCTGGAGCTATCAGAGGGATAAAGGGAGAAATAATCCCTGTTAATTCAATTCCATCCCAGTTTTTATACCTTGTCACCCCTACATGGCTTTCCAGCAGGTCTTTCCCCATCCTAGATGGTTTTACTTAAAAGAGAAAACTATAGCAAGTCAGTAGTGTTATAGTTTCAATCCCAGACATCTGTTTGACTCTTTTTGCTTCCTGGTCTTATTAAAACTAAGAAAAATAGGACTGGAGGTGTGGCTCAAGGGATAGAGTGGCTACTTTGCAAATGCAAAGCCCAGTCCCACAAATAAAATAGAACAGAAAAATAGGCTTTTACATAAAATATAAAACAGAAAAATAAACTTTTACATAAAACTCCTTTAGTTTTTCTTAATCAAATCCAGAGTCCAGTGGAAAGTGGGCAAAAAAGCAAGTAAAACAACATTTCACAGTCACAGTGAATTCTCAAAAAAACAAGTATTAAAGAATTTGCATTGTCTCCTTCATACCCATTCTCTAAAAGCCTCTGGAAAAGTTTTTCCAACAAAATGAGGGAATTGGCCTAGAAAGACAAACATACAGGATCCAGGAAACAGGAGATCAAACAAAAAAAAGAGACAAAGAAACTAGGATCATGAGGACAGAGATCCCAGCATGGCTTGGGAGACAAGGGTACAGAAAGTAACTCAAGGATCCCAATGAAAAAATTCCCTGTAAAAAAATTGACAAAATATTTGAGGCAATGAAACATCTTTAGGAGATGATTTATATCAAGAGTTTCTAAACTCTAGCCTATGAGCCTAATTTACAACAGCAGAGTTGAGTAGTTCTGACAGAGACCACAAGGTCTAAAGGATTAAAAGCCTAACAGATTTATAGCTGTTTTTAGAAAAAGTTTACCGAAAATTTTTGAAGTTGAAATAACAGTAAACACATTAGGAAACGAATGTACAAAAGAAGAAGAAAGATGATAAATGGCTCTAGTGCAAACAAATAGTTGTATAGAAAAGGAAAAAATAACAGTTTACTACAGGTTCAACTGTGAGTTGCATTTTATAATTACAATAATATGAATGTTAAGTATTCATATAAGCAAAATTGCAATAGTTAGGGAGGTGGTGAGAGCTGTGGAGAAAGAGCCCAATCTGTGTCATACACAAGGGGTATTCAATAGATCACAGCAAAAAGAAAAGAAAAGAGAAAACAGGGAAAAACAAACACTTATTTAGCACAAGAATTACCTAAAGAAGGTCAAAGTGGTTGCCTCTGGGGGTGGGAAGAAAGAAAGAAAAAGTTAACCCTGCTGCTTTAATAACAAGCCTTTTACAATTCTTAGACTCAAACTATGTGCATGTATAATTCTGAAAAAAATTACTTAAAACTGAAAACAAAATGATTTCCATCTGGCATCACATAAAAGTCACTCATTAAATATTAATAATGATTTCAGAAAATTTTTAGTCCTGGACAATGGACTATCCCATGTGCATTCAATTCTCCCAGTAACCCATGGTTAGAATAACATCCAAAATAACTAATTCATGTGATCTTTGTACCCTAATGAAAACATTATTATAAAATAATGTTTTATTCCCATTGAGCTCATGAGACTTCATTATAGAAAATAGATTTTCTAGAAATTATTTCTCCAAAAAGTCTCAGATAATTCTGGAAGCTATTTATTTGCATTGACACCATAAACTACCATTTCTGTTTCAGCTGCTCTGCCTATAAAACAAAAATCAAAAGGAAGAAAAAAGAGAAAGAGTAAAGAAAAACAGATATGTCTTTAGCTTATTAAATACTATTGTATTATATTAAATATTAAATTTATATTATTATTAAAGATAAATAAGAATACTTTAGTACTAGGTAACAGAAAACAATTAAATACCATATAAAAATAATATGTACATTATAAACCAAGAATTATTTGCTGAGCTCTCCTCATTCTCTTCTGACATTCAGTAGATTCATACAACAGTCTACCCAGCTATCATGAATGCCAAACTACAACTAAAGCTTTCTTGTTTCAGAAGAAAACTTTGCAACTTAGAATACTTTTTTTCAATAGTCACTGAAGCTATTTGGCTTATATTTAAATGCTTTTAATTTTTACTTTGATAAGCAAATAATATGCATACTATTAAGACCATCTTCAAGGGAAAAGAAAGACATTCCTATGTATAATCATAGTATTACACAAAATTGAGCTTCTCTTTTGTTTATACATGGATAATTCAAAATTCAAAATATCATTGCATTTCGTGTCTCTGATTCTCCTGGTAATAATTTGGCCTTTTCATGCCACATCTAAGACTTGATTCATCAACTATGAGATCATTACTATTTGTAAGAGTGATAGAATACAATGAATCTTGTGTTGAGAAACTTTTACAAGCACCAAAGAATGCACATAATATGAAAGAAAATATGAGCTCATGCATAAAATGTGTTAGTGTGAACTGAGGTATTGAAAGTTGGTATGCCTTGATGTCAAATAAAGATCTTTATCTATCTTGACTCTTTGAATCTAAGGACAAGATTGAATGATGTGGTTTATAGTTGTCTGAAGTTTAAATTTTCTAACTTATAAATATCTTTTGTTCAAAGTGACTACTACAATCAAAGGAAAACATAGAAAAATCAGTCAGCACTTTTTAAGGATTTATTTGGTATTATTTTCAGCAGACTTTTAAACTATATCTACATCAAGACGAAAACTGAATTCAGTCAACCAGAAAGTTTTGACTACATTATACCAAAAATACGGATGAAGGATAACAACATATAAATCCCAAAGCTTCATAGAAAATTTCTGCAGTACTTCTTGTTTTCCCTACCTGTTCTGACTCCCAGCGCTCCCATCTAATACTGCTCTACTGAAGTTTTTGTTTGTACCCCCCCTTTCTTTGGAACTTCAAAATTTCTGAGTGAGAGATTACATTCTCTCTTCCCCCGCCTTGGTTTCCTCTTTTGAACCTATTCTTGCACCGCTCCAGATTTGTTTTGGAGCTGAAGTGCCTCCTTTCCTTGTATCTTCCCAATTGTCTTCTCACTCAAGAAAGATACTATTTTCCTCCTTTGACTTTAGATTAAGGAAGTAAGACTATCTAAAATATCTTGATAATTCAAAGCGACAAACACCTTTCAATGCACAGAGGATTGCATGACTCAATACATCAGTCACCTAACTTGCCCCTGATTTTGGAATTTCTACAATTTCAGGCACTTGGGTTGAAGTCTTGAGTTTCAAATTCTCCTTTTCTTGGAAGGTTGTCTCTGTTCTCTGCCTTTTGGGTCCTTTATTGTCTTTAATCTGTTGCCTTAGTTAATTATTTACCCCTGGTTCCTTGTGGGCCTCAGTTCTTCACTAGTCACCAAGAATTTTCAATTATTAAGTTGAACTACATATTCAACAAATATTTATTATCTTCTTTGAGCAAAGCCCTGTGCCACATACAGTGAGGAATAGTTAAAAATCAAACTGAAAGAAAGAGTAATATAAGGGGTGAATTCGATGAAAGTACATTATATGTATGTTGTAAATATCATAATGAAACTCTTTTGTACAATTAATTATGCTAATATTTTTAAATCAAAGGATCACACAGATCCTGCACATGAAGACTAAATTACCTCTTACAGTAGGTACATATACCTTTCTTTGTAATGTAAAATGTGAGTTCTGTGATAAGAGGGATTATTGGAATGAGGAGAAGCATAGGCAGGGAATAATGAAGATGGATAAGATATGAGAACTCAGATATGGGCACAGCTGGGTGGAGTATACAGAGGGACTCAGAAAAGGGATCTTTCCAGGCAGAGGAAGTAGCTTGAGTTGTACTAGGTCTAGAAACCTGACGTGAAATATGTATATATATATATATATATATATATATACATACATATATGTCTGACCAGAGTTCAATGGGAAGGAAGGAAGACCAATAAAGACAAGATTTCATTGCACCCATGGTTCCCTTAGTTTGACAGAGTTAATAAGATATTTTTCTACATTAAGAATCAGAGACTTTTGTCATGTGAAATAAATATTGGTAATCCACATGATATTAATGAGGATTATTAATGCCCTTTTCTACAGCTGCCTGGAGTTGCTGAGGCCATGTGGAAACTTCTGGAATTGATTCACTATCCTAGACCAATATCATCAATCAAAAACAATATCACAATGAATAAGCACAGACAGCAATGCTACTGTTAAAAAATCGAAGGAGACAGACTAGTAGTCCTCATCTACCCAGTTATTTTGAGAGATAGCTCTCAACTCCAAACCCACCTACCCATCTTTGCCTTGTGATGCTGTGGCTGGTCCTCTGAAAACCACATTTTGGGTTTCAGAAAAAACCCAAAGGTTCCATGTCTTTCCATCTATTAGAGGGGCTAGAAGAGACTTCAAGGCTATTTTCTTCCTGTAGGCTTTATCACAAGTTAACACCCACCTTAGTATCATGGAAGAGGCACTAATGAACCAGGTAGACAGAGGTCTCAGTTAATTGATGTCAGTGACAGCCTCTGTCAGTGACCACCCATTTCTGAAACAATGACTCATGAATGATCTAGAATTCTCAAAAACAATCTAGATTCTCCTACTGTGTAATATCCACAGCATAAATCAGCAGCACAAATCTATCTTGGCTGGACTTGGCACATATGTTGAGTATGAGTTTGCCTTTTGTGCTCACAAGACCTTGGCCCACACTGCTATCTGGAGCTTACAGAGCACTGATCACCAATAATAAATATAACATAACATCACCTAAAACCAAGAGGCACACTTTATAAAAATGGAGATATGATGATGACCGTGATGTCTACTGATCCTACACCATGCTGTACCAGCCAGCAATCAGCCTGATAGAACAGAAAGATGAGAATCTTTCCAAAATGCAGCTGGCTAAAGCAGCAAATGGAATTGAAACACTATAAGGATGGGGGAGCACCCACAGCATTAAATGATGCTGTGTCTCCAGTAAGTAGAATACATGGGATAAGTAGAAAAAGAAATGAAAGTAGGAATGGCCTCATTTCCCATCTCTCCCATGACTCATTTGAGGAATGTACCAACACAAATTTATACATTATAGGTCTAGAGGCCCTAATTCCTAAAAAGGAAACTCTTTCATGAGAATACACAGCAAGGTTTCCACTTAACATTGAATTAGGGCTACTACTACCTGGTCAATTTGGGTTCATTGTACCAAAGGACCTACAGGTAAGGGGGAGGATTGCCATCTGACAAGGGTAATCAACCCTTATCATTATAAGGAGGTATGGCTTCTACCACACAATGTGGACACTGGGTTTCTTTTGACACTCTTCTGCCCAGTTTTGGATAGAGAATGCAAATGGAGAAAATCCAGCAACCATAGCCTAAGAAAGATGTTGATTTTAATGAGGAAATGGAGGAAATAATGAAATAAGTTATGGCCCCAAGACCAGATAAAGCAGCAGCTGAGCTGTAGTTTATTCTATTGGCATTCTTAAGAAAAGAGGCCAGTATGAATTTGGGACAATTATTCTTTCATGTAGTAAACTTCCCATATGAAATAAATGTGTCAAAGCAGAGCAACAAATCCACCCAGGTCCTCTTTCTGCATGAGTTATTCATTCCACCAGCTGACTGGGTAGGTTTGTTAGCTGTTAGGTCCCACAGCTGTACTCCTCTCCAGAAAGTGCTGAAAGGAGCCCCTTTGCCCATAGTTCTTCCTCTTCTACTTCAGTGACTGGTTAATATGGGACACAAAGGGCCTGCTCCCCCACCTCCATCCAGAAAAGCTTGGACCATCAAGTTCAAGAGCTCCCACCAGATCTGTTAGGTGCAAACATATCACAGTTATGCCCATCTCTCCTTTTTCCCAATCCTGCCTATCCTGTTGCTTTGTAATCACTCTTGATAGTACCTTCCAATAAACTGTTATGTTAATGTCTAAAAGTCTGTTTCCAGAAAATGCAACTTAAAGTAAAAAGTTATTCCTAACAGGTACAGCTGTTACATAATGGGTGCTGATGT
The DNA here is from genome assembly GCF_047511655.1 of Castor canadensis. Classification (NCBI taxonomy): domain Eukaryota; kingdom Metazoa; phylum Chordata; class Mammalia; order Rodentia; family Castoridae; genus Castor; species Castor canadensis. The sequence continues at coordinate 114,829,433 of NC_133390.1, read as the reverse complement.
CAGGTGGGAATGTGTTCAGGATAAGTTAGGAGGGGAAGAAATGGAGTAAGAGCTGTCTAAATAAAAGGAGAATAATTATGGCAATAGCTACAGAGAAAATTCCTCAAGGTCCTCATTTGTAAAATGGATATTAATAAAATGCATTAGAGATATTTTATTCCCTTATTATGGATTAAAAGAATAATATTACTATACCTGACAGGGTATGTTTTTATTTGTCATCATTTTACCCATTAGGAATTTCAGATACAGAAAGTTAAGACTTGCCAGGTCTGGTGGAGCATGTCTGTCATCCCAGTTACTTGAGAGGGAAGATTGTTTGAGCCCACAAGTTCCAGATCAGCCTAGATGACACAGCAAGACCCTGTCTCAAAAACAAAGTTGTAACTTGTCCAAAACCTTTACAGTATTAAGGAGCAGATAAAGGGTACAGGCAGGCAAATCTGACTATGAAGTGTGCATGTGCCCACCATCCTCTGTTGCTTCTTCAGAAGACATGAGAGATTGACCCCAAAGTGTGCTGGGGCTGGCTTGGACTAGCTTCCAAAGCCTAAGTGCACACCTGTTTCTATGCATTGTTTAGCAATGGCCTTCTGCTAGCTTGACACTGGCCACGATGGAATTATTTACACCATGGAAATCAGTGAATGCTACAAGTCAGAATTTTTTTCCCTTTTTCAGAAAGTGTGGGAAACATTTACAAGGACATTGTTATATTGGCCTTGAAAGAAGGGACATCTCAACTATAATAGCAAAGAACAAAGAAAAGTAAGTGCAGATTTATAAAAGTTAAGTGAAATCAGCGGCAAGAAGTCAAGGGGACTTCTCGTTCCTCTATAGAATGTAGCTATGTCATCTACAACCTATTGAGGAAAGATGTGATATTGGGCAATTGTTCAGAAGATTGTCATCATTTAGTATAATTCTTGCAATAATAAGGATGTGTTAAATTATAGCAATTCTTAAATATACTCATGAGAGTCCATAGGCTGACATAATTATCAAACTATATACAATCCTTATTAAAGGGTGTGAATTTAATTATTCTCAGCAAATCCTTTTCTTTTACAAATCAAAAATTTAGAAAGTCCTTCAATTATGATTAAATACAAATTCCTTAACTAGGTGGATTCTATTAGGTTAATTATTAGATTTAAAGTTTTCATGTCTCAAATGTCAAACCAAAATAAGCAGCTTGTTTTTAATCAAGTGCTTTGCAATTACCCTTTCTCATATTCATCTCAATGACTCTGAGAAGTGTGTGCGTGCATGTGCGTGTGTGTGTGTGAGAGAGAGACAGAGAGAGATTTATTGCCCTGTATCTCTTTCTTTTTAAAAATTAACAATAAAATCCTTAAAATGAGAGATCTGATTTTCACAGTGCAGTGAAAGGGAAACAGAGAAGGAAAGAGATTGCAAAACTACAACTCTCTGACATTTGTAGAGGGAAGAGAGGCCTCAGGGCAGATTTAAGAAAACATGAACCTGGAGTTTAATCTCTAGGCTCTGTAGAGAGTTGGAATGAGCAAAACATGCCACAGCTGACTGAGAGATGATCTGGAGGCTGAGCAGGCAGTAGTCAAAGAATGGAGCCTTCTGAGGGCTGCGCATATCACCTGCATAGGCACCTGTTCCAGGTCACCAGCTTTTATAACCACTGACGCATGTGACTCTCTCTTTAGGTGTCATGGGCCCTGGAATAATCATATGACATAGAGAACTTGCCAGAGAGAGTAAAAAGAAAATGAAAACTTGCTAGTCTATTATTATCATCTATAATCACTTTTGAAAAGAATTTTGTGTTTAAAAGCTAGACACATTTGGGTGAAAATAATTTCCACTCAGGCATGTCATTTCTAGTAATTTTAGCAAGAAAAAGCAACAATCTTGGGGAAGGAAACTCTTTAGTAATCCTATAACAATTATCAATGCATGCTGTAACCTTGTAAGACCTTATTTTTCATTAAATAATGACTTACATAATTGTAATTCAGAGTAGAATTTAACAGGAAGGAGAAAAATAAGATTTGTTATTATGGGACTAAATTATTTCTAAAGTTCCTTCCAGCTACAAGTACAGGACATACCTGAGTACTCAAAATCCTTTGTCAAAGAAGACAATTCTTTTAGAAAAAGGAAAAAAATCATGCTTTAATGATTATAGGTTGCTATTTTATGGTTTGTAAAATAATCTGATTCATAAATAAGACATACCCTAAAAAGTCAGCTTCATCCCCCATGGTGTTAACTGCTGCATTTTATACAACTCTACGGATATTTACTGTTAGAAGGATGCAGTAAAAGCAATTTATCATTTTTAAAGCATAAATATGGTGGAAAGAAGTATCAAGAATATAAGTGAACTCAAGAGATGAGAGAGAGCTAAGAGAAAATAATCCTAAAAGCTCAATAGTGCACATTTATCTAGACAGCAGTGCACCAAGTCAGGAGCATTTCTGAATATCTCTTCTTCCTATACTTTGCGTCCTTGAATTCACTTTTTATGCAGCTCCTTTTCAGTATAATTGTGTTCAGTCCTTCCAGAAGCATTTACAAGGTCCCTTTCTTTGACTCCTTCTTTGGGCTGAATTCTAAAGATGTCCCTCACAAAGGAGAAATAGAGAAGAGATAACCTAAACACAACATAGAAAAGGATTCTTTATCAGTACAGTTTAGCTCAGATAAAATCAAAGATAGTGGCATGAGGCCAAAGAAGTAGCTTGGATGTGTTCCACAATTTCATCTGGAAATGGGAATAAAATGTTCATAAATTCCCACCTCATTCAGCTCAAACATGACACGATTCTTCACAAATAATAATGGAAGGTACTATAAAGTTTGATGCTTATTATTGCCAGTAATGTAGCCAAAGTGTATGAAAAAGGGCAAAGTTAACTTTACCTGATTCATTGATGCAGTCCTCAGAAGTAAAATAGCCATGGACATAAAGATTTCTGGTCAAAGGACTGTGAGCAGAGATAGGAACACTGAAACACACATGGCTTCTGTGTGGAGATAATCCGTCTGTTGTGCTGGCCTCCCCTTCCCTTTCCCTCTCCCTGCATTCTCTTCTTCTTTCTGTGAATTCACCTGATCTCATTAAGGGGTAGATAGGATGACTTGCACCAGTCTTTGTTATAGATTGCTCCCAGCTAATTGCCTGTGTGGTCCTCTGGTGCAGCTCCCTAGGAAAAGAAGCTCGTTTACACACATCCAGCCACTGGGGTTTGGCCTTATGAGATCCAAGACACACCATTTTTTACCTAACCTTAGTCATCATTTGGTTCACCCAACATACTCAGAGAATGATGATCTTCTATAAGCTCAAAATAACAAAGTCTTCTCCAAACTCTCCTCCACTGCAATACAAGTCTCTTGTCTGAGTCTCACCTACCCTTCTCCCCTCGCTCCAGCTACTTTGCACAGGCCTCCATAGCTTCCCCATTCTTGCTCCTTCTCTTCCATTCCCATCACCAAGGATATTCATGTTTCCTCACATTTGGTTAGACGTAAATGTGACTCAGCAAACCTTTCAGGTCCTTCCATTCCAAGCTGAAGTAACCAATGAACTTCTTGCAGACGATTACTGGGCCTTTTACCCTCTTTCACAGCTTGCAGGGTAAGGAGAACAGCCTCTGACTGCTTCAATATCCTGAGGTAGACCATTTTGTCTCCATTTCTCCATTGTCAAGTGGCGATTTTTCACTTATTTTAAGAGGTCTTCGTAAGTATCAAATGAGATAAATCAAGGGAAGTGCTGGAAACAGCTAGTTCTGCTCATTAGCAAAAGTAACAAAAAACAGCTACAATGAATTAAGCACTTACTGTACTCCAGTGCTGGGCCTGGTGTAATCTTCCAAGGCAGATATCATTCTGATCATTTTCCCCACAAGGAAAATAAACCCCTGAATGGCAGGAAATTTGCCAAAGGCCACACACTGTCCCAGAGACACGACAAGCCTTTAACATGTTTCAGCCCAAGAGGTAGTGCTTTTTTGTTTGCTCGCTTAGCTTAGTTGTTAGAGCAAAAAAGAAGACAAGACATTTAGAGAATGTTTTTCTTTATGTAGGTCCTAGACTGATCCCGTTTTTCCCAATTAACTGCTTATATAACCTTGTATCACCTGGGGCCACTCTGCCCTCTGAGAAATAAAATTTTCCAGAGTCCATTATTCCACACCTTGCAGGAAGGCCAGGATATTCTAAGACTATATATTTTTTTTCTCTAGGACATTTCTGCCTTGAGGCTCTAGTGCCATGTCTTGGCTTCAACTTCTGGCTCTTGCTGAAACTGTCAATCTCATTCTTGTCACCTAAGGTTTCTGTTCCAAACTTGCCCACACATAGGACTCCTTGACTTCCCTTGACATGTACATAAGAAGACTGTATTTCAGATTTGGAAAGATAAAGGAAGTTTAACTCACAAAAACACAAACAACTAAACACTAGATACTTAATTTGCTTGGTCTCAAAACAGCTTTCCTCCTGCCTCTGGAAGCATTCACCTTCCTATTTTTGGCCAAGGCTCCATTAATCTGCCATGTTATTTGACTCTCTTTCTTCCCTCACAACTCTCTTAGCATCTTCTTTTCCCCAGAAGAGTCTTTAGATTTTCTGTTCTTTTATCCTAAAAGATATGGAAACCGTAGATTTATTTTTAAACTGATAAAAATTTTGCCATCATTTACTGCCATCCCAAAAGGGGAGCAGTTGCTACACTCCATTTGGACTTCATGTATCAGTGCTTTTCCACTCTTGCAAAGGCATTAAGAGTCCTAAAAGTTCACACTTTTCACCTGTAAATTTTGCATATGCTGATGTCAATCTTAGTCTTTGAGAGAAGAGATTTATCATACTCTATTCTCTTTTCCCTACAATATAAAAGTTTCCAGGTAATAGATGACAATAAGAACATAGCATACTGGCTGATTTATTAGGTAAGAGAAAATATGTTATGGAATTGTAGAAAATTATCCCTTGTATTAGCATTCTCCAGAGAAATAGAACCAGTAGGAAATGTAATGTATATGGACAGAGAAAGAGACATTTATTATAAAGTATGGACTCATGCAATTACAAAGACTGATAAGTCCTTAGCACCTCAAGATGGAGAATGAGGGAAACTGGTAGATAATTCAAAGTCCTAAGAGCCAGGGATCTGATTATATAGATTCCATCTGGCTGTGAGGGCCTAAGAACTGGGAGGGTAGAAAACAGGAGAAAGCTGATGTTCCTGTTCAAGCTATCAGGCAGAGAAAATTCAACTTTCCTCCATCTTCTGGTTCTTCTGAGGCCCATAATGGATCAGTGCCCACATAAACGAGGGAGGACGATCTGATCTCTTGGTCCACCAATTCAAATGCCAATCTCTTCCAGAAACACCCTCATAGACATACCTAGAATTAATATTTATTCAGATATATACAGTTCAGTCAAATTGACCCAGAAAATTAACTGTCACATTCCTCTCTCTGAAACTCTTCATAGATCAGAAACCTCACAAAACCTTCATAGCTGCACTAGCAAGACAGACTAAAGATGGAGAAAGGTAAAGCGAGAGATGGAAAATAATGTAGATGGCACAGGCAAGGAAGAAAGTAAGCAAGAGTGGAGAGTCAAAGGAAGGAGACAAAGGCAGCAGTTCAAACTTGTTGGTTTCTCATCCAACATCTATTATACTCTTATTTCTTTTTAACAAAAAGCAGTGCATCCCAAAGTAATATGAGAAAGCCTGATTTTTCTCAACCAATTATTGTAATCCCAGCCCTTGCCAATAAACTATTTAGTTAGTTACATTTGATTCCATTTTGTCCAGCAAAATGGAGAATTGTGCTTGGGCTGAATCTTGCAAAGTTTTCATTACATACACACACACACACACACACACACACACACACACACACATAGAAAAGCACAAACAAGTATTCAATTTTTCTGTTGATGTTGTATCTAGATAGTATGACTGAACATGGAATAGATAATAATCTACTCAGCCAATGAGTTTTAATGTTTCAAAATGCAAGTGGTCTCAGTGACAACACAATTCTAAATTGTGGTTTTGTTTGCTACAGCCTCACTCTCTGACATTCATTTTATATTTCAGAGGATATTAAATGGCTGGTCCAGAATTTTGACTAATAATGACTGACAAATAATGGCTGCACAAAGAAAGAAAAACATGCTAGGGTGAGAATAAAAGTGCAGAAGCCATCAAGAAAGTGGTCAAGTTAACAGAATAATTATCAGTAGACAAGTCAGTGTTGAGGGCAGGGCACTGACAATTAAGGACTTCATAAACTTTGACAACCAATTATATGAATTGCAGCCAGAAGAAACTGTGGCAGAAAGCCAGTTGTGACTTCAAGGAACTTGAACAAAATAGAAGATATTTTGCCAATGAACAGTTTAAAACAACTTCCAAAGAGACTGCACCACATGGATTCCAAACAGTACCGATTCAGTTGTACCTCCAGTTCCAAGAATGCATATCACAGGATAAAAGACAAATGTGTGGGATGGAACCAGAGCTCAGAGGAAGATATGGGCACAAACAAAAGAATCATCCTTGAAAAGCACAGATTTGTTGCTGGAATATTGATAAACACTGGAACAGTGCAAACATGGCTACCTCCGATAAAAGAGCCAGAGAAAAACAACACGTATAGCTGGCTACCCTGCCCCAGTGACCTCGATAATGTCCAGCACCTTCCTCCATTTCCTCTTCCCACTCATTTTTTCCAATGCCCATCCCCCTCCAACCTCCCTTTTCCCACCACAGGATGATTAAAAACCCCAGCCTGTACGAGAGGCGTGCTCTCATCTCTCTCAGTGTTACCCTGATGGCCGAGGGTCCCTCTCAGGTCTCCTCTCCTAATAAAGACCTGCTGTTTGCAAAGTTCACAGATTCTTTTGTGGTCTTTCTCTCTCTCTCTCTCTCTCTCTCTCTCTCTCTCTCTCTCTCTCTCTTTTTCTGCCTCTCTCTCTGTCTTGCTTTTGTTTTACTTTCATTTGTTCTTGTAATTTCTCATACAAATAAAATAGATTAACAATAAAGAAAAATTTTGAGATGGAGAAGAAATGACATCAGATAATAAAAGTTGAGGCCATCAATTAGACTTGGGTTAGAGGAAGGACCATGAAAAATTTGGGAAGAATAGGTACATTTTAAAGTGTAAGTATATACATGCTTTAAAAATATGAATTGTATTCAAGACATTTCTATCCTGGGTCTCACTTAATGACAATAGGGAATGAGATAGAGCAAAGTTGAGAGGAGTATAAAGACATCAGAGCTATTTAGAAACTAGCAGGAGGTTGGAGGATTGGTAACTGAAATTATGAATCTTGAGAGAGCTGAAATAAAAATGCTTCATAACAGCAAGTTTCAGGAATTTGAGGTGAGACTACAGAGAGGAAGATTGGCTGAAAGTTTTTTTTGAAAGAGGTGGTCTCCCAGATCATGTGTCACACAGCAGAAAAGTGATCCTCCTACTCAAACCAGCAGTGATTTCCATGGCTGGTTGCAATGAATTACATCTGAGGCACCATGGTTCTGAGTCAGCTGACCAACATGGCCTCCCCAGGCCAACTCTGCAGTGTGGCTCTGGAAGATGCTCCTGAAATTTGGCCATAGAAGCTGTTTTTCTACAACTCTGTGAAGTTATATCCCTCAACAAATTCTTTCCTAGTTAAACTAGTTACAGTGACATTATCTACTAAGCTTAAAACACAGCTACTCCATGATCCAGCAATTTCACTCTTAAGGATCTACACAATAGAAATGAATACATATATATGTACCAAAAGGCACAAAATGGTCACAGGAACTCTCTATACACTCTATTCATAACTAAAACCCAAAATATCTCTCAAAAATAATAGACAAATTATAATATAGTTATACAATGGAATACCACATACCAATTTAAAGAAAACTACCACCATACATAGCAAGGAAGAATCTTACTGACACTGTTCAACCAAATAAATCATATGAGTCCATGTGTATGAAGTTTAATATCAGGCAAAACTAATCTCTGGTGATAGAAGTCAGAATGGTACTTAGCTCAAGAGAGCAGCCTAAGGGGCAAACAATGGGCTTCTGGGGTGCTGAAAATGACCTATGTCATGATTGGAACACCAGATGTGGAGGAAGGGAGGAAGGAGGCAGGAAGGCTACAGTTAACTCTGTTGCTGGCAACTAGAGGCCCTGACTAAAATAAGAATAATTAACTGACATATGATTAGATGGCAAGTATTTTTAATGCACTTAAATCTGTTCTCTCTCACATTGCAGAACACTGAAATAGAGTCCCATTTCTCACCCCATTTCTGATTTTCTACAAAAATCACTTCAGAATAGATAAAAGACCTGATTGTAAGATTTGGAATTTGAAACTACCACAAGAAAACACTTGAGTATTTAGGCATAGGCAATGACTTTCTGAATAAGACTCTAATAGCTCAGGAAATAATAGTATGAATTGACAAACAAGATGGCATCAAATTAAAAAGTGTCTGGACAGCAAAGGATCAATTACCAGAATAAGAGAGAGTCTACAGAATGAGAGAAAAACCTTTGCTACCTATTCATTGGACAATGGATTAATATCCAGAACATATAAAGAGCTCAAAAAATTAAATGCCAAAAGAACAAATAATCAAATCAACAAATGAGCAAATGAACAGCAAGTTCTCAAAAGAAGTCCAAGTGGCAAGTAAACAAATCTTCAGTATTTCTTCATAAAGAAGAAGCCACAAAGGAAAGATAGAGAAAGATAGATCAATATGACATTGAGACTCCATCTCACCCAAGTCAGGATGGCCATTACCAAAAGAACGAAAAATAAATGTTGGTGAGGAAGCAGGGGAAAAGGAACCCTTATAAGGGTTGGTGGGAACGTAAACTAGTATAACTTCTATGGTAATCAGTAAGGAGGTTCCTCAAAAAAACTAAAAATGCAACTAATTTATGACCCTGCTATACCACTCCTGGGCTTTATCCAAAGGACTGTGAGTCAACATAAAATAGAAATACCTGCACTCCCTTGTTTATAGCCGTACTGGTCACAATAGCCAAGGTATGGAATCAACCTAGGTACTCTTCAGTCAATGAATGGATAAATATGTAGTATATATGCACAATGGAGTATTATTCAGCCACATGAAAGAATTAAGTAATGTTTGCAGGAAAATGAATGGAATTGGAGGTCATCATGTTAAGCAAAATATTGCATGTTTTCTCTCATATGCAGAATCTAGACCTAAAAAACAAATGACATAAATGTAAAAAAAGGGATTATTTTGGGGAAGAGCCAGAGGAAGGGAGAGGGTGAAAGGAGGGTGATGGAAGGACTATAATTAAACCGTATTATATGTAAGTATGAAAATATAATAATGAAACACATTGAAATTTGTCACAAAAATAATAGGGGAAAGGTAGTAATAGACTACCACTGTCCAAGTGGTAGGTAACAGTTAAACACATGAATACTCAAAATACATTATGCAAAATTTTAAAACAATATGATAGAAATGGAGCACAGACCAACCATTAGTCAGAGTGTGCTGGTGGTTAAGTAAAGAGGAATATGCCAGAAGTCACAGTGGCTCATAGTTTCATGGAAATAAGGAATGGGATTGGTATAGAAGACATAGGATCATATGCAAAAGAAAACATTGTGAAAGATTCAAGACAGCTTGCTAACAATGTGGGCCAGTAGTTGAAAACTGTATACCTACTTTATTGCTCGCTTTTTAACTGTGCTTTATGGGTAGTTCTTGCATAATTGACCTCCTGGAAGTGCAGTGTTTGGTAAATGCCCATTAATTGTCCTAGTTTGGCAAATATTGGCCATTTCATTCTAAGTTTTATAGCTACAGATGGAGGTAAGGATGAACTTCTATCTGCTGAGAAAAAATTAGCCTGAATTTGGCTCTCTCAGTTCCTCCCTCATCCTTCTGTCTTCACACTATTTCCCTGCTATGATCATTACAACATGAGAAAAGCCAAAGAGAAGATAGAAATTTCTTTCCTAAATTAGAATCAATATATTACATGTTTATAGTTGCCTTCATTCTAGGTTCATATAACAAATAGTCAAACAGCCAACAAACAGAGCTCTCATGTACTGCTGTGTTGAGGAAGGGGAGGCACCTCCCAGCTTCTTACAGTCAATTCTGCCTAAAAGCTTGATGTTCGTAAGCACGTAGGTTGTGAGAAACTGTGCCTACACCTGCACTCCACACAGGGAGATCAAGCCAGCGTGGGACACCATCAGAATCCTAGGGCAGTATTGCTGTCTCTTCCTGTACTTGAAGGAATTTCTTTTCTGATACACACTTTAGTATCATCCTCCACACTTAACGCCCACATTCATAGACGTACTATTTACACTTGTTTCCACGGCCATTACAGTAAGCTTTTTTAAAAAATTTTATTATTCACATGTGCATACAAGGCTTGGGTCATTTCTCCCCCCTGCCCCCACCCCCTCCCTTACCACCCACTCCACCCCCCCTCTCCCCCCCCCTCAATACCCAGCAGAAACTATTTTGCCCTTATCTCTAATTTTGTTGTAGAGAGAGTATAAGCAATAATAGGAAAGAACAAGGGTTTTTGCTGGTTGAGATAAGGATAGCTATACAGGGAGTTGACTCACATTGATTTCCTGTGCGTGTGTGTTACCTTCTAGGTTAATTCTTTTTGATCTAACCTTTTCTCTAGTTCCTGGTCCCCTTTTCCTATTGGCCTCAGTTGCTTTTAAGGTATCTGCTTTAGTTTCTCTGCGTTAAGGGCAACAAATGCTAGCTAATTTTTTAGGTGTCTTACCTATCCTCACCCCTCCCTTGTGTGCTCTCGCTTTTATCATGTGCTCAAAGTCCAATCCCCTTGTTGTGTTTGCCCTTGATCTAATGTCCACATATGAGAGAGAACATACGATTTTTGGTCTTTTGGGCCAGGCTAACCTCACTCAGAAAGATGTTCTTACAGTAAGCTTTTTATCTTTACAAGACTGCCTTCCAGAAAAAACAACAATTAAGGAATCTAGGAAAATGTGTTTTGTTCTTGTTCTTGTGTCTTCCACAAAGCATAAGAAAGCACACATGCAAGGAGAGTGTGATTAATTAATAACTGGACATTCTGTAGCTCCGTAATGGAGATATTTGAGAATGAGTCATATACACAGATGACTCTTGCTAGGAGTCCAATACATTGGAGCTATCTCCAACTAGAATCATCTAGAGATATATAAATTACTAGAGTGCCACATTGTGGTGAGCTCAAGAATAAATAATGTAAAACTCTGCTTCAACACTAATAAGCAAGTAGAAAAGCAGCCATATTTTATTGGATCAGTTGGGTTTCCGACACAATTCTTTGTAGGTGTAAATCATATGATTCAAATATGCTAGTCTTTTTGTAAATGTTCAAGTACTGTTTTTTAAAGACAATGGATTACATTATTAAATAGTCACCTAGCAAACTATACAGGCTTCAATGGTGGCAAGGGATGACTATGAGAGAAAATGTTTAGAGAGCTGTTTGACATTTTGCCACAATTAACTAGAAAATTCTCCTATTAGAAATTTTACTAGTACAAAATTCTATATACTAACTCTTGCCCATCCTTGAAAACTGGTGAAAACATCTGAGTGATCTGTCTTTCCTGACCCAATTCAAAGCAGAGGAGGAAGGAAAACCCTAAGAGAGTTATTGAATTGCCCCCCTTTGTGTTGGCATTTATTTAAGTCATACAAATGCCATGGGATGCTAGTACCTGAGATAGCTCTAAGCTTGAATTTATTTCCAGGAAAACCTATCCCCACTGGTGTCCATAAGAGAGCAATGATGTGTAATCCCAATCCTAAATAGCACAGCTGTGGAGGCTCTGCATCAGGAAGATTCCTGGGCTTAATTCCACTCTCCCTCGTAGTTTCCACTGCACTCAAGTCTGCGGGAAGGCCTCCTGGGGAAAGATCAAACTGGAAAAACTCATATGAAAACTTTAGAGCTCTCAGAAAGCCATCTTTAACTTGGCTAAAAGGATCTTCTGATATATTGCAATATTAGCATTGTTTGAGGTTCTTTGGAGGTAGAAACTATCTCATTCATTTTGCATCCTCAATGCATAGTCAAAGGTCTGGTACACAGTAAGCAACCCATTACTGCTTGCTTACAGAGGGGTCATTAAAGCCAGTTTTGCCACATTCTGCACAGTGCCACTGCCCTTGTTTTTACAGAGAAGGCATATTTATATAATACTTGCCTCTACTTTACCATTTTCATCTTTAAACATGGCAACTCCATATGATTTAGTTTGGTTTAGTTGCATTTTTCAAGGCATGTTCATGTATACTGCTTAGTTATTGTTGTAAAGTAGCTTAATACCAGAGTTTGTTCACTACAGATCAAGTCCAGAGAGGTCAAGTGCCTTCCCAGTGTCTCCCAAAATTCCCAAGGTCATAACCAGCTCCCTTCTCCAAATTAATTCACTCCACCATCCTTGCTTACATTCCTATGCAATTGCTTTTCCCTCCTTTTCCTATGTATACTCCTCTAAGGCCATTGTATTCTGTGTGTTCAAGTTGGAAATGACACCTGTCACTTTAAGTGCCAATGGACCAAGATGCAGTTTGAACACTGAAAATGCTCACTTGAATACAGAACAATAGGGAGTGAAGCATAAAAACCACATTATTATTCAGACCAGTTAACAATTGAAAGTTCCAAATCCCAACGAATTTCACAGTCTCCTACACTAAAAGTTGGATTCATTTTTAAAGAGGTTACAACACACTTGTTTTCTTATTTCCCATCTACACACTTGCTACATTTCCAAAATTACATTATAAAAGATTTTCCAAGAATATCCTATGGGACATTGTCAACTGCCCAATTTTGTTTCTTACCCAAAGGCAACTGGAGTTAATTTACATAAAACATTCCTCCAAGCCATAAGCCATTTAATCATTTTTTCCAGAAGTAATCTTGCTATTGCTGTTTTCTGGGGCAGGGTGGACCCCTTATAAAGAAACCATTTATCTCAATGACATCAGCTTTTTCAGGAAGAAATTTAGCTCTTAAATAAGGATAAAAGTTATTTTCATTTCCAAATCTGATTAAAGTTTATCAAAGCGTGACATAGTGAAAATAAAAACCTAAATAAAATCTTTTAGAACCGAACTATCAAACAAATCTGAAGCTAATGAGCATTTCTTCATATGTTGTTTATATTGTAAGCTATTTTTACCCCTAATGCTTGAGCTAGGATTTTAAATTATATCTAAATATTTTTGAATTCTAATCTGACAAAGTTTTCAAAATTGGCTTGTCCCATGAACACTAGAAACCAAATTTTACGTTGCATTTTTAGGAGCAAATTTGCCCCCAAACTCTTTTCGGTTTCTTTTGAGTCTTCTGTGAGGACTGCACGTGCCAGGTGATGCTACCTCAGCAGAGCAATTCTCCTGCAGGGAACTCTTCATGAGCAGTAGAAGGTGTCCTGGGCTGTGGCAGGAAGAGGAAGCAGAGGGAGAAACAAGAACACTCTGAGCCACCTGTAACATATTTTAATACAAGATTTGGTTCAGAGCATGCACTTGAAAGGGATTGCAGCTTTGATGGAAAAGTAGCAAGGTCAACTGCTCTCTCCTTCCTTCAGAAGAAAATATGAGACTTCAGAGAAGTTCCCCTGTTGTGTGAGTGGACACTAAGAACACTGTGATAATACTCCAGAGGTCTGCCACCCTCCAGGGGCCTGTGTTGGTGCTCCAGAGTGACTTAAAAGGGACAGACGGAGGCAACATGCACATGTACTCCACAGCTCATTCGGCCTGTTCCACACTGTGTTACTCATTTACACATCATCTACACAGAGTCACCAAATCATCAGGGTTATGACAGATGGTACCATACCCTAGTAACTATGGACAAGAACTTTGTCAGGGTTTCCTTCCCACATGACTGTGGAGTGAACACAACATCCTGGATGGTGTAGTGGGTGGGGCAAAAGGACACAGTGGGGACGCTGCTGAAATTCCTCATCCTTCTCAATCATGCTCTCTTTAGAGTCTTCCTACCTCAGAGAAGCTAATTCATTTAAACAGACACCACTGCCTCTGAGTATAGAATACCTTATAAGTAACTAATCATATATGCTTGTGTTTCATTCTCCAGGAAATAGTTACAATTTTCTAGACACATTCTAGGCAATGGAAATGCAAAAATAAAAGAAAAACAAGATCCCTGTCAACATGGAACATGTATTGTAGTAAAAGAAGACAGATACTATGCAAGAGGAACATAAGCAAGATGATTTCAAAGACAGTAGTTAAGTCATTTAATGAACAGCAAACTGATTTTTCAGCATTTTACATACTAAGAAAAAAGCCTAACCTACAAACCATTTTTACTTGTAATGAAATGTTTATGGATACTGAATTTAATAATCAACAAGGCTACTGAAACTTTCATTCTTTTCCATCTTACAGTTGACTTTCGTAGTTTGGAGCCATCAGTTGCTTTTTTCTAGAGAGAAACATCCTTTCAGACTCTTCTGAAGAGCATGGCACTGGGGCATTGTGTTCTGAGCCGGTGAGCAGTGGGCTCTGTTGCAGATTCTGTAAAAGTCTGCATTTTACCCTGACCATGAGGGGAAGGTTTGCTACGTACCTGGGGATCTCAACCTTCTTCTGCCTAACACTCCTTTTGCTTACAGCAAAGACTGCATTTCTAAGTCAGGGCTTATCAGAAACTATAGGATGGTCAGAGCTTAGTAAAACAGAGAGAAGTGAACATACAGAAGGCCTCACGTGGGGATCTGTTCTCACCATGAGTGTTATCTTGGGTAGAGGGACATGTGATGTTTGTTGAAAGCTTTCTTGCTTTCGTGATAATCTTTGTTGAAATGTTAGATAGCAGCACCTTGAGCTGTTGCTATAGCAAAAGAGGACAGCCCATGGTGTCGCACAGACAACACCACAGCTGTCATGAGACCATCAATGGGGATATTTATTTTCAGTGCTTCCTGTATCAGGACACTGTAGCTCCTACTCAAATTAGCTTATGTCACTACTCTCACAACTGTGTTCAGAAAGCAAAGATAGCAGCTAGATACCCTGGAAGAAACACAGGTTATTTCAGTAAAAAAGCTCAGTTTTTGGTTCTAAAATCAAACTTACAAGTCATATACCCGCTGCAAGACCCAGGACAAATAACCCTAAGCCTCAGTTTGTATATCTGTAAAAATGAAGATAATTTTCATCCTTAATTCATGGATTTGCAATCACCAAGTGAAACAACATCCTGCCCAATGTCTGACTGTGTAGGCCAGCAAATTTTAGCTGTTAGCATAGAGAGTGGCAGTCCTGAGCAGAAAATGAAGTCTTTGGGGGACTAAAATCCAAATAGATAACTGGCACTTTGCACAGTATATTATTTGGAAATTCCCATATCAAAACTTAGTCTTCACATGATAGAAGCAAGAGCACACAAGGGAGATATGAGGATAGGTAAGACACCTAAAAAAATTAGTTAGCATTTGTTGTCCTTAATGCAGAGAAACTAAAGCAGATACCTTAAAGGCAACTGAGGCCAATAGGAAAAGGGGACCAGGAACTAGAGAAAAGGTTAAATCAAAAAGAATTAACCTAGAAGGTAACACCCACGCACAGGAAATCAATGTGAGTCAATGCCCTGTATAGCTATCCTTATCTCAACCAGCAAAAACCCTTGTTCCTTCCTATTATGGCTTATACTCTCTCTACAACAAAATTAGAGATAAGGGCAAAATAGTTTGTGCCAGTATCGAGGGGGTGGGGGGTAGAGGGAGGGGGTGGAGTGGGTGGTAAGGGAGGGGTGGGGTCAGGGGTGAGAAATGACCCAAGTATTGTATGCACATATGAATAATAGACAAAAAAAAACTTAATCTTTGGAGAAAATTTTTAGTAATAATGTAGGGCCTGACAATTTTCTCATGCTAATAATTAGAATTACAAACAAAGAAAGTTATCTTCCACATGTACAACCTCATTTCAGAATAGCTTTGAATAAAACTTATGTTAGAAATTCAGAAGGGGTTTAAGTTTAAGAAAGACTGAGAAAAGTGAAGTCTACTTTATTTTATATCAATTCTTAACTAAAAATAGTTATTCAAACCATGAAGAAGTCAAAAACATACCCTGGGGAGACATCATTAACTGAACTGCAACTTACATATAGATGTCATTCATTCTCAACTAATCTTCATGATGTGTTGTAGATTTTTGATTGAAAGGCTCTTTCAGGTTATCGTAATTGATAGAAACTTGGCCTGAGTGAAACCTCCAAGCCCAGATGGCTCTGGCAGCCACCAGGCAGGTTTTGCGCTGGCTGTGCTGAAATCACATTCTATACCCACACTTGTCACCCCATTTCATCTATTCATTTGACAGCTGAGGAGCTGATGCCTAGGAAAAGATCAAAATTAAGCATCAGCTTGGGAGCAGAGCCATAACAGATCCCTGAGCTCATAGTGGCTTCTGAGGACTTCTACCCACCTCCACTGACAACTCCAGGCTAAAGACACAATCCTGAGCTTGCCTAGCCCCATCCGTCTGCAAGCTCATGGGAATCACGACTCTTCAGAAGCAGGCTGCAAGACATCACACCCAGGACCTGCCTGAATACTGGAGTGTGTGGGCTGTGTGCCTGCCACAGGTCCAGGAAAGCATTCAGACTTTCTTGAATATGTTTTTATGTGTCAGCTGCTGCATGGGTATTTTAAGAAGCACTCTGAGAAGTCACAGCAGGAACCTGGCTTTTGTGTTTGGAAAGTGCCAGCTTTATTGCAGTTTAAACAGAAATAAAAGAGAAACAGCGTCATTACCCAGCAGGCTTTTCGGTGTGATTCCAGCAGGGGTTCTCACTTTTCCAGCTCCAACAAGTTTGCCTCTCTAAACCTTGTATCTTAGCAGAACCTAAACCAAATATGAAACATGGCTGTAACACTGTCATGTCATTTCTACTGGGAGGTGCTTTCATCAGAACGTGTTGGTTTGATGAAAGCATGTGGGCAACTTCTTTTGAGAGACAGAACATTCTTTTATTTGGTGACCTCAAGAGCCTTTTTATCTTCAGCTGGAAGTGGGGAGGAGGGAAATGGAGCCCCAGTGGAAAGGTAATTGTACCTGGCAGCCACACGCTTGCTTGCTGGGCTGCATAACGGCTCAGGCTCTTAACTGACACTTAGTGTTGCCGATTATTAGTTCAAGGTCTGTAGCCAGCTTAGAAATAGTTGAAATGTACAAAATAAATGAGAGAACAAACAGCAGGGGAAGAAATTCCAGGTCATGCTTCTAGGAACTGCTTGTCCAAAAAAAAAAAAAACTTTTTTTCAGAGAGTGAGAACAATTTCAGTGCTCAGTTTTCTATATTGCTGATGTTGCAAGGCACAATACATACAGCTCTGGTGCAGATGAATCAATGATTGAAGAGAATTTAACTCTAGGTCCTATGACACGAAGCAATATTGCACACTATGAAATCCTGCCCGATACCAATAAGCCTACCTTGCATGGTTCACTTAATCTCCAAGTTGCACTCTAATTTGTAACATATTTAGAAAAAAATTAAAAATAAAAATGAATTTTGAGTTGAGGTAAGAGACAGGTGCTACTTTCTGATTAAATTTGCAAGACCTAAATTTGCAAGGCCACAATATTTGAAAAAGACCAGAGCAAAGAGATTGTATTGCAGTGCCCATAGGAAATGATACATGAGTGGATGTGTTGACCATGCCAGGCAGGATGATTTGTTCTGCTAGGCCAGAGTCCTCATCAGCATCATGTAGACACCATGGTTTTCCCACTAAGCAATGCAGAGTCTGAAGTTGGCCCAAAGTGAAACATTTGTGGCACTTTACATCTCTTCCCTCCACCCTTTCTAGAAGCCAAAGTTTGACTAACTTCTAGTTACCACTCAGCTCTCAGCTCACATTACTTCTTCGGAGAAGCCTTCCCTGACTTAGTTGGAGTGTCCCTATAATATATGCCCTTTCTAGTTCCACCCACCATGCTTCACAGCTGTGCAGAAGTTCAAGCACTCAACGTCCTTTAGCCTTGTCATAAGGTCCCAACAAAACCATAAGGCCAGGACATTTGTGTAAGACAATGACAACAGCTGTGAAGAGTAACTTAGTAATTCCTGAGTTAAGTTGACTCTCTGTTAGCTCACCAAGTACAAGCCCAGGAGGTTTGGGTACAAGAAGAAAAACATCTTTCAAAGGTGTGCCAATTACCAGTGGAAAGTTACCAGATTAGCCCACCAGAAGAACAAATCAATAAAAAGCAAGCCCCTTCCTTTGTTGAGCAAGCAACCTGGTCACCTCTTTGGTCAGTGTTGGCTCCTTTCAGTAGGTGAGCTGAAGAACCAATAAAGACTTGCCTGTCTTGTGCCACACGGAAAGATCCCAGCCCAGTATCCGAAGGAGATCACAGCCCAGCTGACACCTTGATTGCAGTCTGTGGACCCAGATGAAAGGCCTGGTGATGCTGTTTGACCCTGACCCTCAGAAACTGTGAAGATATAAACATATGTTGTTTTGCAGTAGTAAATTTGAAGTAAATTGCTAGATAGCTATTGCAACCAATGCAATAGCCAAAGAAAAAGATTACTTTCAAGGGAACAATTAGATTTTATAGCCATCTTCTTATGAGAAAAAATGGAAGCCAGAAGATATTGAAATGCTATCTTAATGCGCAAAAAGAGAGTAACTGAGCAGAGGAGGAGCTGCTGGGCTCCATAAGCGGGATCACTGGCATCAAGTAGGAAAGCACAACAGCAGGCAGATGATGCAGAGGAGACGGTTCACTCAGCAGGAAGAGAAGGAAGCAAGGCAGCATGGGAGCAGGCTGAGGCTGAGATGGCCTCCTTGAACCACAGAATGCAGTTGCTTGATGGGGGGGGCTGGTTGGTCTCACGAGCATCTGGCCACTGCCCTGAAAACACTGGAAGAAGCAGAAAATACAGAAAATACTGCCAATGAGAGTGACAGAGTTATGAAGGTTAGTGAACACTGGAACTCCAGGATCTCCAACTCACAGAAGCCCTGAGTTCATCCCAAGCACTGAAACCCAAAACACACACACAAGAACCAACTCAAAGAAGCTAAGCACACTGCCAAAGAGGCAAAGAGCAAGTATGAAGGGGGTCTGGTAAGCTGGGGATTATTGAAGGAGACTTGGAAGGCACAGAGATGAGCTGAGCTGACAGAGCCCCGTTGCTGAGACACGGACGAGCAAGTCAGACTGATGGACCGAGTGCTGCTGGAGCACAGCAGTCTCCACAGGAGACAAATACAAGGGAGAGATAAAGACTCTTACTGACAAGCTCAAGGAAGCAGGGACCTGTGCTCAGTCACTGAGACCTGGCTGAGTGCTCGGCCAAACTGGAAAACAGAAATGAAGGTTTGGAAGACAGACAGAAATGCACCAAAGAGGAGTACCTCTGTAACCGAGGGTGCAGATGAGGGCAGTGCCTACTCCCACCTTGCTGCTGATCCTCCTGTGACCCCAACTCAGCCTGAAGTTACCTGCCTCAGGCTGACCTTGCAACTCAGGGCTGATCTCTACCTGGAAGCTTGTTTTCTCCTTTGCTGACCCTCTCCCCAGGTCTTCTTGCCAAATTATCTCTGCCTCTCCCCAGAGATTCCAGCTGGGTGCTTTGGGGGACATTTAAGGGAGTGTGAGCACAGAGCAAAGTGTCTTGAAATCGTGTTGTAATGTACACACACTGGATTTAACTTTTTGCATTGTTGTAGTAACCATTTGTAAAACATTCCACGTAATTTCACAGCTCAGAGCCAACAATCACATGACTATCACTTTTGGGAAAGATAACTTTCCAACCTAATGAATACTGTCCTCTCCATAGAGTGGGGGAGAACCTATAGACCTTCCTTACTGAGAGCTAGAGTCCTGGGAAACACTCCAAACTGGAAAGGTGGTTCCTGAAAGAGGCCAAAACCAAAAAGGAAAACTATACTGTTGAGGCTTTCAACTTTCCGGCTGAACTCTTTGTATGATTTTATTTTTATCTTTTACTATTTGATCAGAAGTGACCAAATTAAGTGACTATGGTAGCACACACCTGTAAGTCCAGCTCCTTGGGACATGGAGATCAAGAAGATCTCAGTTAAGGTCAGCCTGGCAAAAGGTTACTGAGACCACATCTCAACCAAGACTGCTGTCCCAGCTACAAGGGTGACATTAGTAGGAGGATTCCAGTCCATGGAGCCCTAGACAAAAATGAGAGAACCTATTCAAAAAATCAGTAAAACAAAAAGGGCTGGAGCATGGCTCAACTGGTAGAGCACCTGCCTAGCAAGCTCCTGAGTTCAAATCCCAGTGCCAGCACAAAAAAAGTGACCAAATTAAGAAGCTGAGATCTCTGAGTGAAATGTTTGTCCTCTCTACTCCCTTCCCAACTGTTCTCAGAGTGGCTGAGACTCTTATGTTGAAGTGACCACTTAGCTGCTCTCCTGCCTCCTGGAAAGAAAAGAAAAATTGTGTTTTTATCACTGATCTGGCCATGTAAGCCCCATCTTGTCACCCTTTCCTGGGTCTGAAACTGCCAGCTCATTGTACTTAGTACAAGCCTTTTTAAATTGTATTTTATTTTGAAATTTTACTTTTTTGGGGTTGGAGACTGCTGGCCACTCTGCCTGGCTGAGAGAGTTCCCCACAATCTGTAAGGATCTTCTGAAATTTCTTTCCCCATCCAATCCAGATTTTTGGCAAGGTTTCTGTGAGGTCTACTATGTCCATGGTGCAGCTTATCCACTTAAAATGTGCTCTCCTGTGGCCTCTTTGGGGCCACCTGGGTAAAGGAGAGATCAGCAATGCAATTGTTTCCATACTGAATAGTGACAAGTGTCTTTTAGAGAGAGAGAGAGACAGAGAGAGAGAGAAATGAAGATAGGAAGAAAAGAAGGGAGAGATGAGAGGGAAAAGAAGGGAGAGATGAGAGGGAAAAGAATGGAAGAGGGGAGAAGAAAGAAACTATAATAGCGAATTTTTTCTCAGTCCTTTTAGAATGAATTTGAAATAACATTTTCAGCCAAAACAAACTAAGAAAATTTGTTACCGGAAAAACAAAGGTATCAAAGGAAAAGAGAAAACACTAAGGAGAAAACCAAACAAACTCAGGTGAAAGCAAGAAGACAGAAGCAATGAAGACCCAGAAGAGACAGCAAGTGCATGGGCAGAAACCAAGGATCCACGCTGGGCTCTGAAGACTTCAGCTCAATTTCAATGACTGAATTTATGTTCATAGTTATTCCATAGTATAGTTCACGATCTAAAGCTTTAAAATACAAAAGTAACAAAATTTTAAAAGATAAAGTTGCTAAATTTAACATTATGTATATATATAAAAGTTTGTGGTTTGAGCTCAGGGCTTCATGCTTGCAAGGCAGGCGCTCTACCACTTGAGCCTCATCCATAGTGCTTTTTGCTCTGGTTAGTTGTAAACAAGGTTTTGCTTTTTGCCCAGGCCAGCCTGGACCACGATCCTCATATTTTATGCTTCCCTGCTGAGCCCACTTGTTGTTGGTTGAAATGGGGTCTCCAGACCCATTTCATTTGTGTGGGTTAGCCTCAAACCTTGATCCTCCCTATCTCAGCCTCCCAAGTACCTAGGACTACAGGCGTGAGCCTCTGGCACCCAGTTCATATTTGCTTTCTGCATGGAAAAAAAATACAGCATCTTTAATTTTTCTGTGAGACCATAAAAATTGACGAGAAATCATGAATTCCTAATAAAGGAAAATGAAGAATATGATCACTGATTCCTCAACAGATGGAAGTGTGACTAGTGAACAACAGGCACACCTTCAGTGACTAGTCATCCCAAATAGTGATGAAGTTATCTACCAGGCTGTTAAATTAGCTAGTCAATAAATAAATGATCTTACTGCTTGTTACTAAAATTTTATACACTTTCTTTTCTAAGTTCTTTATTCCTTTTAAAAATGGTTCTATTATATTTGAATTAGTATAATTCAAATAGAAGAGAACTTGCTGTGGTAATTTCATTCATACATAAGAAAATTTTATATACTTTCTGATGCTTATTTCAGAAATTATTTGATGCATAAGAAAAAATAAAGTTGAAAGGAATATGCTAAAAGTAAAGTTGAAAGACACAGTGCATAGTGGAAGGATTATAAATGACTTTTCCATGGTCCATTACTTTTTACCTTCTCCTCAATGCTTTCTATCCATTTTAATGTTTTCATTGTATTTACTTTTATTTTAAATTTTCTTAGGATATTACAAACAGAGCTTCTCTGAGCCAGGTTGGTATAAAATTGAAATTCCCTTTAAAACAGTTGTACAATTGCTGACCCTCGTTTTAAACATTCGCTGGTAGAGATCATTGAGCTCACTGACACAATACCTTGCCCATCGTTCAATTTCACTTCAGATACAAATATAAAGATATTTTTATTTCCTTCCCCAATCTACCACAGTATTATGAAGAGAGAAAGAAGTGGGCCAGGCATGGTGGTTCACTTCTGTAATCCCAGCTACTGGAGAGGCAGAGATTTGGAGGACTGCAGTTTGAATCTAGCCCAGGCAAAAAGTTAGCAAGATCCCATTTCACAAATAAGCTTGGTGTGCTGGTTCATGTCTGTAACCCTAGCCACACAGGAGATCCGGAATGCAATCCCCAGTACTGCCAAAAATAAAGGGACATAATATTCCCAAAACACATTCCATTAAGTATGACTTCTTCTGGCTTTTTATGGATAAATGGCACATATGTGCATCAGATGCACACCACTTAGGAAATCACGTACAACAAAAAAAAAAATCTCCTTTTGATACTGTTTTGATCTTTATAAAGAGAAATGGAAAATTTGGCAAATACTTGAACAATATGAAATGATTAATTTCTTGAGGAAGTGAATGCTCTTATACATCAATGATGGGGGCTGGTGCAAGGGCTCGCACCAGCAGTCCCAGACATCAGGAGCACTGTGGTTAGAGGTCAGCCCAGGGAAAAAGTTAGTGAGATCCCATCCCAAACAGCAAGCTAGGTATGGTCGTTCACACCTACCATCCCAGCCACAGGCAAAAAACTCACGATGCCCAACCAACCCTGAGTTCAAACTTCTGTATCACCAAAAGAAGAAAATTGGTGTTTAAGGTTAGTGCAATGAAATTTATTAATTTTTTTCTTTCATAGGTTCTGGATTTTATAAACCGCTTAGAAAGACATCACTCAAAAATTATTTTTTTAATTCCTCCATATTTTCTTATAGTACTTACATGGCTTCAATGTGATTTTAGATTTAAATTTTGACATGCATGGAATTTGAGGACAAAAATAGCAGAGATCTACTTTTATTTTTACAATTGTCTTAACACATTTTTTCAGCTAATCCATTATTTTCTTTTATTTAAATTGCATATCTTATTATTTACTAAATTTTTCATGTATATTTTATTTCTGGACTTATGTTTCATCTGTCACTGTGTTTATTCGCAGGCTTATTACAAATAGTTTTGCTTATTGTAATATAGTATAGCCTTAAGAACACAGATTTTGGAACTGGGTTGCCTGAGTTTAAAATCTCGTTCCCACTCACTAGCAATCTACATTACAATTTCAATGACATTCTTCACAGAGAAAAGTCAATCCTAAAATATGTGTGGAAACACAAAAGACCTTGAATAGCCAAGGCAATTCTGAGCAAAAAGTCCAGTGCTGGAGACATAATCATACCTAACTTCAAACTGTGCTACAGGGCCATGCCAATAAAAACAGTGGGGTATTGCCACAAAAACAGACATGAAGACCAGTGGAAAAGAAGACCACACATAAATTCACACAGCTACAGCCAACTGACTTTTGCTAAAGGAGCCCAAAACACACAGAGGAGGAAAGATAGCCTCTTCCGCAAATGGTGCTGGGAAAACTGGATACCTGCATGCAGAAAACTGAAACTAGATCCTTGCCTTTCATCCTGTACTAATATCACCTCAGAGTGGATAAGGCCAGAAACTTTGAAACAACAAAGGAAATAGCAGGAAATACACTGGAACATATAGGCTTAGACAATGACTTCTTAAATGGAACTCCAAGAGCCCAGCAATGAAGAGAAAGAATGGGCAAATGGGACTGCATCAAACTAAAAGGCTTCTGCACAGCAGAAGAAATGGTCACTAGACTTAAGAGACAGCCCACAGAATGGGAAAATCTTTGCGAGCTATTCATCCGATAAGGGACCAATAACCAGAATCTATGGGGAGCTCAAAAATCTCAACCCCCAAAGAATCAACACCCCAATGAAGAATAGGGGAGTTTTCGAAGGAAGAGGTACAAATGTCTAGTACATATATGAAGAAGTATTCAACTTCCCTGGCCATAAAAGAAATGCAAATCAAAGCTAAGATTTCATCTCACCCCAGTTAGAATGGCTATATTTAAGGACAAAAACAACAATAAATGTTGGCAAGGATGCATCAAAACAGGAACCCTTATACACTGTTGGTGAGAATGTAAATTAGTACAACTGTTATAGAAGCAGTATGAGGATTCCTAAAAAACTGAAAATAGAACTGCTATGTGACCCAATGATACCACTCTTGGGCATATATCTGAAGGAATGTAAGTCAAATTACAAAAGAGACACTTGCACACCCGTGTTTATTGCAGCAATATTTTGTTCACAATAGCCAAGCTATGGAAACAGCCCAGATGTCCTACAACTGACGAATGGATTAAGAAAAAGTGGTGTACACAATAGAGTTTTATTAGGTCACAAGGAAGGATGAAATTATGTCATTTGCAGGTTAATGGATGCAATTGGAGGACATCATGTTAAGTGAAGTAAACCAGGCTCAGAAAGACAAAAAGGCACTTTTATTCTCTCGTGTATGGAAGATAGAGCCAAAAGATAAACATATACACAAAAATAAACATGATCATATACACATCTATATATAGAACATGTTTGTAATAGTGGAACTACTTTTATGGAACTCAGGGGAGAAGGGAAAGGAAAAGACAATGATAAGAGTTAACAATATTGGAATACATTGAATCTGTAGAGTTAGATGATATAATGATATGTGTTGAAAGCTGTTGAATAATGGCGGGGGAGGGAAGGAGTAAAGGAGAGTAATAGAGTTGGTTGAACCGATCAAAGTACAGTATGTTCACAGCAGGGATACATGAGCACCCCCTTTGAACATTGTCTTTGGAATTAAAAAAGAAAGATTGTAAAAACATACAGTGGGGGGATGGTACTTGTGGGGGGCGGAATGGAGGAGATGAAGGTGAGGGAATATAGTTGATGGGCTTCATATACATATATGAAATAGAATGATGGAACTTCTTGCAATTGCTTTGAGTGGGGTGGGGAGGGTGTGGCAGGGGGGCTGGTGGTGGTGATCGAACCAATGTACAATGTAAGGTTGTTTGGAATTTGCTCGATGAATCCCCCTGTGCAATAAATAAATGAGAGAGAGAGTGAGAGAGAGAGAGAGAGAGAGAGAGAGAGAGAGAGAGCGCAGATTCCAGAACTGGGCTGCCTGGGTTTAAAACCTAGTTCTCACTCATTAGCTGTGAGAAAAATTTCTTGACCTATCTGTGCCTCTAGCTCCTTATCTATAAAATGGGGATAATAACACCCTGTTACTTGGTTTGTGAGGTCATTACATAATATTTGACATTTGTATAATATTTGTAAATCTCTGATAGTAACACCATTGATAGTAACTAGTTTGTCGTATCACATTCTGATTATGATACTATCAAATGTTTATTAAATAAATTAAACTCATTTTAATGTCTGGTTAAACTCATGCTACTTTGTTGCTTTTGTTTATTTTGCTTTTGTTACTGTGCTAGCCGTTGGACCAGGGTCTCACCCATGCTAGGCAAGAGCTACACCTCAAGCCCTAAGAAGTATTTTTTTGGGTTCTCCTGGTTATTATTCTATTCATTTTTCATGTGAACTTTAGAATAAATTAGTTCAAAGATGAATATGTGGGATTTTTATTGAGTTTATGCTATAGAGTATTGTTTTCTTTACCACAAGATCTTTCTTTCCGCACACAAGTTGTACAGGATTATACTTGATCAAATTGTCTTAGACTCTCAAAAGCAATTGAAAGTTGTTTCCTAATAGATTTTACAAAGTTTTGTAAAATTTACTTATAGATATTTCATATTTTTGGTTTTGTTATAAATGCAATTTTTCCAATATGTTTTGTGTTTTTTTATGATTTTGCATATCAATATTGTAGTCTGCCATTTTAACTAGTTCTTGCCCATTGCTTGCATTATTTTATCAGTTGATTATTTGAGTTTCTATGTATTTATATAGTCAAATCATTTAAAAATAATTGACATTTGCTTTTTTCCTTTTTTATTGTTTATACATTTATTCATATGTGTATACATTGTTTGGGCCACCTCTCCCCCATTTCCCCCCACACCCCTCACTTCCAGGTACCTTTTTCCTTTTGATATTTATTATTCAACTTTTTATCACTTAATCAATTAACAGTAATTCCAGAAAAATGCTAAATAATAGTGGTGATACAATGGCAATGCAATTTCACCATTAAATGTGATATTTAAGGCTTAGCTTTCAAGTTTCTGTATAATGTAAATACAATGATGATAATCACTAGTAATTATCTCCACACACAGTGGCTTAATTAATTCTCACATTAATTCTCTAAAGAGTGTCTATTGCATCCATTTTACAGATGGAGAAACTGAGGCACAGAGAGTTCATGCAAAATATGCAAGGTCACAATCCTCCTCCTGTAACTAGCACTTCACTAGCCACAACAGTATAGTTACTATTTTAGTCTTCTCCTCACTACCCCATGCACTCTGAGAGTTGAAACTCTCAAGACAAAGCCTGGAACATACTGGACGGTCAGTAATGTTTGCTTGGAGAAGGAAGAAGCTGGTTTCTGAGAAAGCAATGGACTCAGTTTGAGGTAGGAGAAAGGTGAGCTGGTTGTGGAAATTCTGGTGATGATATGCTACAGACAGTTGGATGCACAGCTAGGATTTAAAATCCTTGACATTTTTTTTCGCTATCTTTTTTTTCATTTACTCATTATCCATCATACCAACCACTGTTACAGGTGCTTGCAACATGGCAACAAGAACATCCCAAAGACCCTACCTTGTGGGCTTCACATTCAAGTCAGGGAGACCGACAAAGCACTTGAATATGGAGCTTCTCAGGTGGTGAGTGGTGCCATCCAGGAAGATGGGGACTAGGAGAGCTGGGGAAGGAGTTTCAGTTTGCTATTGGGTTGTCACAAAAACATTTCTGAAAAGTGATAGTTGAGAAAAAGGTTGAAGAGTGTGAGTGAGAACCAGTTATGTGGGAGTCTGGGGAAAGGTTAGGCAAGGCTTAGGGAGCAGAACATGCAAAAGTCCTGAGATGATGGATGGCTGACTGTGGATGCAGAATAAGGATGGCGCAAGATGGAAGCAGAAAATGGTAGGAGCACTGGAAGGTCTAATTGGGAAGTCATGGTTCCTGACAGCCCTCAGATATCATAAGAGAGACTGGTTACAACAACTTTGAATCCTGAACATTTAAGGAGCTTTGAAGTCATGAGAGTGGTTCAGAGAACACAGGGGGCCACATAAAGTGAGGAAAACCTGAGAAAGAGAACAGCATCATGGTAATTTCCTGCCAGCACCAAGCAGCATGCCTGGGAAACTTGGATGGTGATTTCATGCCAACACATTTCCTTGGTAGTTTTCCTCAAGAAAAATCATATACATAGAGAGAATAAAGTAGCATGTGTATATAAATACTATTCTAGTCTGAACAAGAATGCATCATGTGGGAGTGAAGCCCTTTCCCAGCTCCACAGGTGCACGTCTTAACTTATGCTTCCCTTGGTGATCCTTAAGTTCTGCCCACTGTTGATGTTACCTAATTTACAGAAAATGGGCTGGGTGACTGCTGCATTTCCTAGCGTATTATCTAAATTTGTCCAGTATCTTTCTTTAGTACCCTTCTCTTTCTTTAGTACCCTTCTCTTTCTTTAGTACCCTTCTCTGATAACCATTCTCATCTAAAAACTACTCGGTCATCAAAACAAAGTAAAACATGAAAACCCTTTGATGTAAAAAGTGTGCGTGCTCATTCACTGAACCAGCCCGAATAAGCAACAGATGCCAAGGTACAAAGCAGACACCAGGACTGAAAATTAGGGGAGTAAACATACAAGGAAGCCAGACAAGATGACAGAGTAACCTGGCAAAGCCAGGGCTGCAGTGTCCTGTGTAAATCCCAGCAAACTGGCTTCCCTGGAATTCCCAGAAAACATGTTTGTCCATAGCTGGATTTTAACACAGATTAGAGGTAAAAGAATTCCAATGTAAAAGCTAGCAAACAAAATTGATAATGGATTGCAGTCTACATTTCTATCCATAGTGTTTTTTTGCCTGTTTTGTGTGGGTGTTTTTTTTGGGAGCATGAGGGTGCTGAAAGTAAAAACTCCAGATAAGACTGAGTTAAGAGCACCCATGCTGGTACATGCCTGTAATGTTACTCAGGAGCTGAAGCAGGAAGATCGTGAGTTCAAGGGCAGCCGGACAAAGTTAGCAAGACTCTATCTCAAAAACAAAGTACAAACAAAAGAGCTGGGGGCATTGCTCAAGTGGTAGAGCGCTTGCCTAGCAAGACTAAGTTATACAATAAGAAAAGAAAATCATGTTAGCTGAGGGCAAGTTAAGTTGATTCGACAGTCTGTTAGCAAGGGTTCAAGCACTCTCCATTTTCATGCTCTGCTGGCCTTGTTTTTCCCTCTCTCCGAGGCTGGTCCACTGGTGGTCCCAGCCAGTGCACAGCAGGAAGCAGGCAATGGGCTTCCTTAGCCATGTTCAGCAGGAAGCAAAAACCTCTCTAAGTTGCAGAGTATTGGATGCTCCTTCCATCAAATTAGACAAAACTGAGGCACATGGGCCAATAAAACTCATTCAGGAAATTTTTTGTGCTGAACCTCATTTACAAGCTCATTTATAATCCTCACTTATAAGCTCCCAATCCTCATTTATTTAAGCTCCATCCACAGGGTTTTGGAAGGAAAGGAGTCATGAAAAAAGAAGAGCTTATTTGAAAAAGGCAAAAGGGGAAAACTGATGCTAAACAGGTAACACCATGTTTTTTATCTCCTCAGTAAGTCTAAGGGAACTTAATGTACCCCAGAATTTGCCATAATTCTCTGATCCAGTATATTCTATAAATTCATTTAATTTATTTAATTATATATTAAAATGCTGTACTATCTCTGAATATTTTTATAAAAAATACTAGCTTTCCTTTAAAATAGAACTGAGCTTGATTCTCTGACATTTTAGAGCTATTTTGTTCAGAAATATTTATAATATTTGCTGTTTTCTGAGTTAATAAATGGTCAACAGTCATTGTTACCAATTAAATATTTCTTGTTAATAGTTTATCTATGCCCTTTATCTATGCTTTCAAAATTATTTTAGTCCTGGAACATTGTTTTGCAAATGAAATCACATAAGAAATGCTAGTATATAAAACAAATTGAAAACTGCATTACTTTGATGAAAGAGGAGTTTATTTTACTATTAGATATTATTTGTGTGGGAACTGATGTGGCCTTACAATTTGTCACAATTTGAGGTGAATTGTGAGGGGAGAGGTCAGAATTGTGAGGGGAGAGGTCAGAACTGCCCTCTCCCCTCTCCAGTGACCAGTCATTGACTCTAGCTGACCCCAGGAAGGGGATAGCACATAGCCCGGGGTAAAACAACTGCTGTCTGCTGAGGACATTCAGGGCATGGTTAGCTCTGAGCCCAGCTTCCAGCCTTTCCCACGCTGTGAGAATGAAGGTCTTGGTCCTGAACAGAAGTCTGCATGCATCCTATCAACCTCTGACTCCAGCTCAGTCCTCTGACAACTGCCATTTTGAAATGGGCCAGTGGAGTAAGCACATGGTCTGAAGAGGTGGGGGTGCTCTGGGAGGAAGAATCCCAGCTCACAAGTGCAGAAGGCATGAGAGCTGGAAAATTAACATTTTGCAACCCCTAATTAAAAGTCTCATTCAGACATGGCCACCAATAGATAGCAAAAGTACTAGAGAAGCCAAAGGAGATTTCATAGTGAAACTGTCAGAGTTGCTTCTCCTGAGCTCCAGCAAAACATCCTGGCAAAAGAAACAAGAGCAACTCCACAGAGAAGTACACGTCAAATCCAATGAGGGACCCCACAAGGTGACCAGACCAAATTTCTTCAATATCCAGTGCTTATCCAGTGCTTGAAAAAACAGACAGATGCAGGGGTGCAGAGAGGAGGGAGGTGGATTTAAGAGAATAATAATCATAAATGTGAGCGTTATCTTACTTAAATCTCTTAAATGAATTGTAAATAGGGCAATTTTTAAAAATTGGAAAAACTTGAGTATGGAGTTGGAATTAAATATTAGGGAATTGTTTCTTAATTTTATTAAGTATGATATGCCATTGTGGCTATATTAGAAATGACCTTACAGTTTTTGAAATGCATGCTAAAGGACTAAGGGATGAAATTACATGATGTTTTGTATTTATTTTAAATTTCTCCAACCAAAAAAAAAATAGAGTGAGGTGGCAGGGGTGTTGTGCACAGAAGTACAGAGTGCAATTGATTCTACTTTTCTGTACGTTTGGAAATTTCTTATAAAAAATTGTCTAAAATATTTATATTCTAGGGTTCATGATTCCTTTATTTCCCATTCTGGGAAAGAATGGGGACACCAGAGTCTTTAGCTTACAATGTGTTTGACAAGAAGTGTGCAGAAAAGTTTGGTTTTAAATAGAACACACACGTTTGGATTTACTCATATTTTAATAGGAAGTATGGGACAATTCAGAGGTTTGATTATGTAAAAGAAAAAGAATTCTCATTATTCCTTCATGGATGTTAATGTTGTGTAAATACAGAGCAAATGATGTGTTGGAGACCAGGCATGAACCCTGGACTGGGAAATAATGGAGCTTGCACAGCCTCTCCATGGTAGGAGCTTGCACAGTCTCTCCTACTCTAATTTTTTCCAGCACCTGGTGTCTTGACCTTTGTTCTCACATCTCCTTGAAGAATACAACCTGCTGTGTCAGCATACCAGCCCCCTGATACAAAACTAGATAAAGTACCAGAACTGTTAGGAGACTCCCTGATGCCAGATTAATCAATACCTTAGATAAGGTGTCCTGCGTGCCTTGATGATTCCAGAACTGATGTGCTGTAATTAAGCTTCATTAGCCTTAGGGAAATTAGCCCACCAAACCTCATTCCTTTCACTTGCATCAAGAATTGTTAAGGCTTGATTTTTACCTGAGTCTTTTCCTTGTACTGACCTGTAAAATAAACACTCTGGCTCAGGTAGGTGCTCACGTTTCCCATCAGGAACGTGCAGCCCTCCCATCTCCAGCTTTTCTGTTTTATGTCTGTATGTCTGTGTGTGTCTCATTTCTCATTCCTCTCTGCTCTTAGTCAGGCTCACGCAGCATACCCAGGCAGGGCACAGGCAAGTGGTGCCCATCCTTGGGGCCTGACTACAAGAGAACTCATTGGACAAGGTGAGGGAACACTCTCTGGAGGACCCCTCCAACAAGGAAAATAAGGTAAGGGGAGAGTGAAATTCTGAATGTTCTTAGGAGTAATAAATTTGGGACAAAGTAGGTCTAACGAAAGAGATCGCTATGTACATATGTTTAAAACTAGAGGTAAATCTAAAGTCTTCGATTGTCTAAGAGTTACTGTTTTGTGTTTCATTGTGTAAATTTTGTGTATATTGATGTATTTGTTTTGTGTTTCATTGTGTAAATTTCGTGTATGTCTATTGTATGATTAATTTATTAGAGACAAAAATCCGATAGCTATGACAACAGTCTTACTAAAATCTGAGACTGACTCAAAACACTATTCCTAAAATTGATTCTTGCCTCAGCTGTTAAGCTGCCCAAAATGAGTCCTAAAAGAACAAAATGGGACACTTCTCAATCTGCTCCTAAAAATTTTTTTAAAAATAAGCAATCAATGTACTTGTGGCCACTTAGTTAATTTTTATATGTTCTTGAGCTCTTGAATTTATGTGCACTTCAAGTGACATTTATGACATGCCTAAATTAAAACCTTTTTTACATACACGTATATTTAAACATCTTTAGGAGGATTTTTATTATAAAATTATTGTAAAGAAAAACAATAACCTGTTCTCTTCTCTCTGCCACCTCTTCTGCTGCTACTTTTAAGAAAAACCAGTTTTTTAAAGGCTATGTTAATCAAGTCTAACTAATTACAGGCATTGTTTTATGGACAGTAACCTTAATCTGTTTCATTTTGTCAGAAGTGTAATTTACATTCAATTCTTTTATAATCATTATCTATTAACAAAAGGTGTCTTTAAAAATAAGGCTAATTGCAAAAACAATTTTGTTTAAATTTAAAATTCTTACAAAAGTTATTTTAAAATACAAGTTACAGAGTGAACAAGTAGGAAGGATATTGAGTGTATATTTTGGGAAAGAGTTAAAGGAAAAAAGGAATGTTTTAGATGAGAAAGGATTTTATAAAGAAGGGTTTGTCCTAAAGATTTTTTCAAATATGGAGAGGAGGAATAAGGACAAGCCATCAGAGGGTTTAGTATATTGTATGAAGGTCTGAGTAAGTTTTAAAAGTGTATAATAAAAGGCTTCAATGTGTGATAAAGTTAAAATTGACTATAATCTAAGAGTTACCTAAAAGAATTTTTTTAGGGTCATGTCAAAAAACTAACATCTAATTCTCTATGTCCATAAAATAACAAGGCTATCTTAATATTATTCTGCTCTGAGTAACATCTGCAAAAAAATGTTATAGGGAAAGATTTTCTCAAAGTAATTACTTGTGTTTTCTGTTGATCTTGTTAAGCTTTAGTACTACTAAATCAGAGTTCATTTATGTATTTGATCATCAAAGTTCTCTTAAATGACCACCTCATAACTGTGTTCTGTGTCTATACTTTATCTAAATACAGTACAAACATTTACAAAGTTTAAGTGTCAGTTTATGTAAAATGATGAGCTAAAGCTCTATTTTATCCAAAAGAGTTACATTTAACTGACCAGCTAAAGTTGTTTATCCAAAAGCATTGCATCTAAACCTTTGGCATATAAAATGCTTAATGAAACTTTTGGCAGGTGTGCTGTTTGTAAACAGTTAACATTCAGTAAAACCTTGCATTTGAACAATCCTGTTACTTAAAACCTGGCCTATACTAGTTTTAGTCAAATAAGTGTTACTGTATATGTACAAAATGTAACTACATCAAACAATGAGGCTATTTGGGATCACAGGCATTGGCTTCCTAACTTAAAGAGATCTAAAATTAACGATGCCACACTTTTACAAGCTTGTGTCCACGTGTTCCTAATTGTAACGAGGAGCATTAGTGCTGCTGTTTTAATACTATCAGTGATAATTATTTTCCTAAAAATGCAGTCTACAATGGAAATAACTAATTGTTCTGACAATTCCCAAACTGCTTTTCAGTAGTTTAACCATGGCTATTCTAAGTCTTTTCATTCTCAGTCTGGGTCCTTCTTCAGAGCATTTGCAATTAGCCAGTAACTATTTTCAATTGAGTTCGGCCTTCTAAATATTATTGGCTTTTTTCAAAACCTTTAACTGTTGTCTGTTGACATTCTGCAGCATTTTTTAAGTTGTCAGGATATCATCTATAGTCCAGACAGAACTAAAAATGGATGCCAGGTAAGTCCACTTCTTCTAAACCTCTTTTGTTGTTTATAATTTAGTCAAATGGGTCTTATTGCAGCTCCAGGTAAGGTACAAAAACAATCTCCCTTTTCATATTTGAGCCAAATTATTGAGGGACATAGTGTCACCCAAAAAAAATAGAAATCTGTAGATAATTTTAAAACTTTAAATGATTTTCAAAAATTATTAGGTGATATAAATTGGCTACATCCTGCCTTAAAACTCACCACATATGAACTGTCTCCTCTCTTTAAAATTTTACAGGGAGACACTCAACCATCATCTCCTAGATATCTCACACTGGAAGGTCGTATGGCCCTGGCTAAGGTTGAGCAAGCTATTCATAACTCTCAGAGAATTCGTGTTGATTATTCTCAACCAGTACAGCTTCTTATTTCACACTACAAGTCTACCCACAGGAGTTCTTTGGCAGTCTCAGAGAGTGCTAGAGTAGTTACATTTACCTCACTCCCTGCTAGGGTCATCACTCCTTACCATAATATTGTAGCAAAATTGATAGCCATGGGATGTTTTCACACTGTACAACTGCTAGGACTAGAACCATACCTTATTATTGTCCAATTTACCAAGGAACAACAGGCTTGGTTATGGCACACTGACAACATGTGGCAAAACGCATTAGCAAACTTTACAGGACAGCTTGGAGAACATTTGTCTTCCTATAAACTTCTTAATTTTGCTTCTCAACACGCTTTTATATTTCCTCACAATATCCGAGAGGATCCCATGCCTCAGGCTCTTGTGATTTTTACTGATGCTTCAGGTTATGGAAATGCTGCTTACTTTTCCTCTCAAGAATGAAAGGTTGTACAAACAGGTTTTTCCACTGCTCAGCATGCTGAGCTTCAGGCAGTTATATTGGCTTGTCAGGACTTTGCTCATATTCCTTTTAATTTGTATACAGATAGTGCATATGTTTATGGTGTAGTTAAGAGTATTGAAACTGCTTATATAGGACCTGCTAATGATGAACAGCTTTTTCATCTCTTCCATGAGTTAAAACATCCATGCCGATGTAAAACATCTCTGCCGATGGATGTTACTCACATTCCATCTTTTGGACGACAGCGCTATGTCCACATTGTTATTGATACTTACTCTGGTTTTGTTTTTGCCTCTCCAAGATCAGGAGAAGCAATGCGCCATGTCATAAATCACTGTTTGGCCACCTTTGCGGTGATGGACAAGCCACTCCATATTAAAACTGATAATAGACCAGGCTATACATCCACTGCCTTCAAGGCTTTTTGTTCCTTCTACAAAATTCCTTATATCACAGGTATACCCTACAATCCTCAAGGCCAAGCTATAGTGGAAAGAGCTCACCAAACTTTAAAAGTTCAATTACAAAGACAAGAAGGGGGAGACAGCTCCCCAGCCAAATTAACAAAGCTCTTTTTATTTTAAATTTTTTAAATTGCTCTGAATCTGGCTTTACTCCGACAGAAAGACATTGGGAACATTATAAAAAACATTTGCCACAAGTATTGTGGAAAGATGTAATGACTGGGGCCTAGCAAGGCCCTAGCCCAGTCTTGTTATGGGGCCGAGGCCATGCTTGTGTTTTTCCTGAAGGTGCAGAAAGTCCAATTTGGGTACCCTCACTGTTTGTGAAGATGCATGGAACCCATCAGCCATCAGATGCAGAAGCTCCACCTGATGAAAGAGGAAAGGAGCCCAAACCCACCAAAAACCAAACCAACTGAGATCCTATCACTGAAGGCGATAAGGAACCACCCTTACTGGTCCTACAAGAAAAAACATCATCACCTTGACAAATGCAGTAAAACAATTCGGGGATCTACTCCCCCAACTTGGGGACAAATACAACGCTTGGTGGATATGGCCAAGAATGCCATTAAGGAGTGTGGACAGGAAGAAACTCCTGCTGTCCTTCTGCTGGCTATGATTCCATTATTAGTCAACAGGTAAATGCTGCAGAAGCCCAAACTCAGTACATTGGGCTTTTGTGCCTCATCCACCTCTTCTTCATGCAGTCACCTGGAAAAGTCCATCTATGTCAGTTTTTACTAATAATGCTGAGCTGGTAGGAAGTCACTCCAGTGGACACCTGATTCCTGCTTTCACTAATTTTAGTTTTACAGGACAAGCTGTTGCTTTACCCATATGTCTGGGGGATTTGCCTTATTGTCTCCTTCTCACGCCCATTTGGAAAGGTGCTCTGTTATGGAATGGTACTCAGTTTCTTGATAAAAAAAACTAGAATTTTTCAGCTTTAATGCCACTGAGTCATATAATGCTACACATTGGCCTCACGTTCCCCACTGTCATGACAAACGCAATCCCTGGTGCCCCCATAAGGCAGCCTCATGGGAACAATGTATATTTACTTCTCCAGTGGCCATGAATGTTGCAGGCTACAAGCTTGTGTATTGGTCTTATAATGGCACTTCTGAAACCAATATTATGGGGTATTGGACTACCTCTCTGGTGGGACCAGATGGAACCATTCAATTGGATATATGGCAGCTTGGAGCTGCTACTGATAATATCAATCTAACTAGCCATTCAGGCAGCTCTGTTATTAAAGGCTTGCAAGCTTGTGTTCACCATCCTTTTGCTTTATTGGCTGGATCAATTAACATTTCTAAAAATAGAACTATTTTTTATATCCCTTGGTCTAATTGTAATTTAACCTAATGTATGGACAATTACATAAATGGAAGCCTACTTATAGTAAAACAAAGCCCCTATATCTTGGTACCTACAAATTTCACGGGACCATGGTATCATGACAGAGGACCACAGGTTGTCAAAGAAATAAAATCATTATTAGTAAGAGAAGAAAGATTTGTAGGGCTCTTGACAGCAGGCATTGTGGCTGCCATCACTGCTATTGCCACCATGGCTACTGCTGCAGTAGCTCTCTCCCAAAGCATTCAAAATGCTCATTACATTAACACCTTAACACAAAATGTCAGTTATGCCTTTCAACAGCAAGTTGCTGTAGATGAAAAAATTGATATCTGCTTTTATTCTCTAGAAGCTGCTTTGCTGGCTATGGGAGATGAAGTTCAAACGCTGAAATTCCATCAAGCTTTACTATGCCATGCAGGCTTCCGACATGTTTGTGTCACTGCAGCACCTACAATGCCACAGACTTCCCATGGAAACTCGTTAAACACATGTCATGGGAGCCTGGGAAAGTAACGATTCCCTTAACCCACATGACTTAAGACAGCAAATTGTAGCCGTGCAGCTGGCACACGATCAGGTGCTGCTCCTGTGGACATAACAAGACTATATTAGATGAATTGCAAGGATTTAACCCTTTTAATACTCTAAAATATTCCTTTTGGTATTTCATTGGCATTGTGTTATTAATCATTTGTTGTTTTTGCTTACTTTCAGTCAGAACTCAAAAGATCAAAAGGCGACTCCTTGGATTAAACAGAAATGCATTGGGAGCTTTTAAGAAATAGAGTAGGGGGAGATGTTGGGGACCAGGCATGACCCTGGACTGGGATATAATGGAGTTTGCACAGCCTCTTCTACCATATTTTTTCCAGTACCTGGTGTCTTGACCTTTGTTCTCACATCTCCTTGAAGAATACAGTCTGCTGTGTCTGCCTTCCAGCCCCCTGATGCAAAACTAGATAAAGTACCAGAACTGTTAGGAGACTCCCTGATGCCAGATTCATCAATACCTTAGATAAGGTGTCCTGAGTGCCTTGATGATTCCAGAACTGATGTGCTGTAATTAAGCTTCATTAGCCTTAGGAAAATTAGCCCACCAAACCTCATTCCTTTCACTTGCATCAAGAATTGTTAAGGCTTGATTTTTACCTGAGTCTTTTCCTTGTACTGACCTGTAAAATAAACACTCTGGCTCAGGTAGGTGCTCACATTTCCCATCAGGAATGTGCCGTCCTCCTGACACCAGCTTTTCTGTTGTATGTTTGTATGTCTGTGTGTGTCTTATTTCTCATTCCCCGCCACTCTTAGTCAGGTTCACACAGCATACCCAGGCAGTTTGTGGGCAATAATGGAAGACTATTTACTCTAATAAAATGTAATTATTCTGTTTGTGAAGAGGGGATTGCCTCTCAGACTTCTAGCCCCAAGATGAAAAGGTCCAGCTTTGCTAAAATTCTAGCACCATCTGCTTTTTAACTGAAACTCCCATTAAAACATGCAGGAGAAATTGAACCATCATAATTCACTTATTGCATATCAATTTCCAAAAATGACTCTTCTGACTATATATTTGTAAAAGTCTCTACAAATCTAGAGGCATGGTCAAATTGTACAGTGAGGTTAATATATATCTAAATGATTTGATTGAATGATGGTTCTAGTCACAGAGTTTATTTGAACCATTATTGATACCAAGGTTGGGGAGAGACGATGGCAGATGAAGGGGCCATGAGTGTCATTGGATTTGCAGGACTGAGCAGAAGGTGCCACCTTTCTGGTCATTTCACTCAGGGACCATGAACCTATAGACACAGCTTTTCAAACCAAGGATCTTGTCTAAGATCCCACATTTTGGTGGCAGTTTGTACTGTTGAGCAAGCACTAGCTGTCACTTGATGCATACAGCTTTCTACAGCTTTCAATTTGACGTCCTGTTCTTAATCTTATCACTTGTGATGGCTCTGCAATCATAAGTGAAGTTTGATGGAATAGTCCTTACCCACTTCAGAGTCACAGACCCCTTTGAGTATCTGTGTCAATCAAGGTCCAAGTTGCAAGTAACAGAAGACAAGGCTGTCTGATTCAAGCAGAACAAATAGTCACCAAATAGTTGGGCATGGTGAAGAATCAGTTTTATGTCTAGATAAGCAGGAACTAGGTCCAACAGCTGTCTGCAGAATCTCTTTCAGTGAGAACACTCCTGCTGCTGCTGCTGCTGCTTAGTGTCCACATGGGGTTTGGCTGTTTGGACCACTATCACTGGAAGATGTCCTCAGTACCTCAGGATTCACTCTTGCTGTGCCTGTCAGCGCTATCAGAGATTTTCCCACATGACACATGTCTTGATCACTAGTTCCTAACTACAATTTAGGGACATGGGTAAAGTAAGGGATAAGTGTTCACACCCCAGCTGGAAGGGTGAGAGGTACAAAAAGAATTTGGCATTTTCCCCTCCTATCGTGGGTGGTGAACTGTTCATATGGAAGGACTGTCAGATAGTAGGCAGATGAAGAATGAAAAGAAATACAAAATCTCTAGAAAGAAATGTCAGATACTTCCTACAAAAGAAATACACACACTCACATCCACACACTCACATGCAGGTACACACACAATTTATTCACTTAAAGTTCTTGGACCTTCATGATCCATCTTTTGGAGCACTAAAGAGAAAATGAATGTTGTGGAGGTGGTACCTGCTATAGAGAAAACACATCCTGGTGCATAATACAAAACCTACAGATAATAGCTCTAATTTAATTCTATTTTTCTAAATCAAATAGCTAGACACACTACTTATATACCACGTTGAGTTCTAGATGAGGAGAATGGCTATGGGTATGTGTTTAAATGAAAAGGAATTATATGAATGACATCTTTTCTTCACAAATTTTATGCCCATAAAATCCTCAACTATTGCCATGATACTATCCCTGCAACTGTTATTATTATCCATGCAAGTACAATATTACCCAGGGCTCATGTGTCCTATCCTCAGCTATCACACACACACACGCACACACACACACAGCTTTTCAAGCCAGCTCTCAAGACTAACTTCAAGTAAGTGTTGATCTTTCAATTGCAGATCTTGAGACATACCAAGGAGGACGAAATTCACCATCCATGACAATACTTGCTAAAATCTTTCATCCTTTTCTTCCTTCCTGAGTCTCTCATATCCCCTAGATTCTCTGGAGTTGAATCCAATAAAAAGGTCACTAGCCATATGTGGCTATTTCACTGTAGAGTAATTAAAATGAAATGAAATTCAAATTTCCTTTCACATTAGCCATATTCAAGTTCTCACCAGTCACCTGCAGCTGGTGGCTCCCTTGTGATAAAGAACAGTTCCAGAATTGCAAGAAGTCCTGAGGGACAGTGCTGCTCTAGCGTCCTCCCTCCTTCAACAAATGTCTGAACTCCTTCTAATAGCCATCTACTATGTGGCCTTTCACCCCCAATTCCCAGCTTTTTGAAATGAAATGATGGGTTCTCTGCTTCAGTCCTTTCTCTTTCTCTTGCACTTTTCAGATCCCTCCTCGGGCATTTTGTCATTCTCATTTTATATCGCAAATAGATCAGGGACTGATATGACAAAGACAGAAAGCTCTAAAATATCTTGTCACAATCATATCAATATCAATAATTTATCAATTTATTAAATATCATTTAATAAATGCCTTCTGATGTAATAATATAATATATATAATAATAATAACCCAGTGTTATTATACTGTATCTAAGTTCAAATGCTCATAATAATCCTTTAAGGTGAGAATTACTTTCTATTTCACTTAAAAACCAAAACCAAAAAATAGAACTTAAACCTTGCACTACAGTTGTACAGCTAGCATGAGATGAGGACAGAGATAGGCCTATTATCTCCTAGCTATCACTCATGCTATCTCAGCGATATCACACTGAAAAGCAGCATCCTGAAAATACAAAAATGGACATTGCTATGGCAACATAAGTAGACAAGGTTAAAATTCCCGAAGATCTCCCACAAACACAGTTTGGGAAACTCTTTGAAGAAACAAAAACCTACTTGATCATGTCCAACACAGTTTGGTAACAGGCATTTTAAAGATTGAAAATTCATTATATATTTACATTTTGGACTTCACCAATACTTTTCAACTCTTCTATTTTGGCCTTAAAAATAAGTCTTTAAATGTATGCTCAAAAAAGTAGATGAAGCCAGGCACCAGTGGCTCACATGTATAATCCTTGCTATCCAGGAGGCAGAGATCAGGAGGATTGAGGTTTGAAGTCAACCCCAGGCAAGTAGTTCATGAGAACTTATCTTGAAATATGCATCACAAAAAAAGGCTGGTGGAGTGGCTCAAGGTGAAGACCCTGAATTCAAGCCCCAGCACTGCAAAAAAGAAAAAAAGTAACTGGAAAAATGCCAGTCTTAACTCTTCATTACTGGTAGTCTTTGTTAAAATCATCCAATTTTAATCTTCCCACTCGATTTACGTCACGTGAGGAATAAATGCAAAACAAGTATAGTGTTAGGTTCTAGGGCTCACCAGAAATTCAAATGTAGGCATTTCTAGTTTGGTATAAAAATCAAGGTAAGAAATGTTTTAATTCCACAAACAGAAGCACAAATGCACTTATTCCCTCCCCAAAAATCACATTTAAAAAAGCATTTTCTTCTTATGGAATTTAAAGGAGATTAGTTTAGAAAAAGAAAGTACATTTGAAAAAGAAAGGCAGAGATGGACTTTGCTAATCTCTCCAGTTACTTTTAGGTTCTCATCCCATTTCCATTTTCTAGTAGTAAAATTGTTTTTAGAGTGCAAATTGGGCCAAATTCTAGTCCAAAATGTTGGTGTTTACCTATTACAGACTTAGAAAGTCTATGTGTATCTCCAGATAAAATTTAATCCACAGTATTTAAT
The DNA here is from genome assembly GCF_047511655.1 of Castor canadensis. Taxonomy (NCBI): domain Eukaryota; kingdom Metazoa; phylum Chordata; class Mammalia; order Rodentia; family Castoridae; genus Castor; species Castor canadensis. Next base: position 114,788,038 of record NC_133390.1, on the reverse strand, counting down.
CAGGAAGTACAATTATTTTGCATGTAAAGTGAATTTGGAAAATTATACTCACAAGAGCCTGAGATCTCTTTACAAACACCAAATATTAATAAGAACTATCAAATGATTATATGATTTCCAAATACCCTATCTTTTTAGGGAAGAAAGTAAAGATTAATCTGAATCTTGATAGAATACTGAATGTACTTATGTACTATTAAAAGTGGATCATCAAAACCATAAACAAAATAAAACAAAAAAGGCTCTGATTGTCATAGAGCCAAGGTAAGAGAAAATGACTTCACACAGAGTTCCCAAAGCTACTTAGCTGTCTTAGCTGTAATTGCCTCGGTTGCTTTATTTTCTCAGTATCTTTTATATTTTTAACCTAAAAATCTAAACTATTTTTCAACTCTGCTGTCCTGGTTTTCCACTTAGCAAGCATTAACTTCTTGGGATTTGTGAATGGCTTTATTTTACAGCCTACGGAAGTGGTTGTTAATATTCCATAAATAGAAATAATAGAAGGTGACCCAATGACGTCCTGTTGCTCTACTTACTTTCATCCTTTCTCAAGTCCCACTCAAATGTCACCTCCTCTCTTCCTTTCAAACGACATCAACATTGAAAGATTTCCTCTCCTTCCCTTCTGTCTACCACTGCCTCAAGCACCAAGCCTGACTAATTCATGCAGAAGAGTTTGTTTCAAGAATGTGGAGGACCTTAAAGCATAGGAATTGATAAATCAGCAAATGTCAGCAACCAGGTCAGCCAAAACGCTTAACAGTTTCATTTATTTCAATCTTTGAGTCACTATGGAAGTTACTACAGGCATGACCTGACTCCCAAAATCACTCCTTCCCTAGGGCAATGCAGCTCTTCTTGATTTATAGCCCCCACTAAAGAGTGTAAAGGAAAGGTGACCCCAAAAACTGATGGGGTTTTATCACTGAAAGGAGGGAAATGCATATGGGACAAAAAATCACCTCTCACTGGGCAACTCAGCAGGCTCTGCCAACCTCCCCTGGCATCCTTGCTCAAGTCGTATGGAAGTAGCACTGTGCTATTTAACTTTTGATAAATTTACTTACATTTCATCTTTCCTACCATGTTGTCAGCAGCTCAAAAGCAAAAATAATCTTTCTTTAAATCATCTACAGTGACTCAAAGCAAGTGCTCAATAAAATTTTATTGATTTAGAGCTACAAATAAAAAGCTCTTAAAGATTAGTTTTATTTCACAGTAAAATTACTTTCTGGTTTTCCAGTCTTTTATTTTGGAAATCTCTTTAAAAGACAGGTTTTTTATATTTATAGCTGTTTTTTCTTTTAACAATAGTTGGTATTTCGTTGGCAAGAGAAGTTGCCCAGAATAGTGACTTAGTACGGGAAAAACGCACCAACAAACGAGGTGGTCAACCATGACATGGGGCCCATTAATCTTAAACACCGACTTCACACTTCAAAGATGCCAGTAACTGCAAAGTAATGAGATTCTGCCAAGAACCAAAAGAATGTCTGACCAGCAAAAATGCTGCTGAGTAGACCAGGGCTCCAACCTGCCACAAAGATAAACCAAAGGCTGCTGCTCTCAAGGGACAGGGGGCAGAGGACTCCTCCCCAGGACGCCCAGGATGTTCCCACGCTGCCTTTCCCAGGCAAACCTGGCCTGTAAGGCAAAATGGAACACGATGCCTGCCTTTCCCATCTGGCTTTCACTCTGCATGTTTGTTGCTGTCTTTGGCTTTCACTTTTCCTTCCTGTAAAATACAGGTGCTAGATTAGACTACCCCCAGGATCCCTCCCAACTCTACTAGTCTCTGAATCTATGTTCCTGTGCTCCCGACCTTGAAATCATAGTGGCAGACACTAAGTTCACGACATGGACTAGACATGTTGTTATCATTTACCACAATCTTATCAAGTTGCTATTAACTATCTCCATTTTATATGTGCAAGAAATGAGGTTGAAACATAGGTAAAAAAACTGAGGCTGCAACTAAGAAGGAAATGCCCCAAGGTCACAAAACTAAAACACTTTAGGGGCAGGATCCATAACAGATTCCATCTCTCACCAGAGTTTGGTCTTTGTTGCAACCTACAGCCTTGCAAATGTCCACTGTCACTATAGATTCAGCCACATTAAATAAGTAAGCGCATTTCAGAGTACTGAGTATAAGTCAGTCAACTATCCACACCCATTTTGATATCACAACATGGCCTCTTTTGGCCAGAGTACTCCATTATCCTCCCCATTCTGTTCACTCATCACCACTATGAACAAAAGCTTGGGTTGTGGAGGAAGAGGAGCTGAGAACCACCGTGCAACCCCACAGCACTCTTGGGATGTCCATTTCCACGTGTGGTAGCCATCTAGAGACTAAAGTAGGAGGCATTGTTCTCGGTTACTTAGAAGTAGTATTTCATTTTTACAGATGGTGTCTCCAGAAAGGAAGATAAAACTTGTATTTGGTTATTCTATTGGCTGAAGCTTGACCTCAAGCAAAATTGTACAAAAGTTTATTTTTGCCACCCTCATTGTCTCAATGTCACTCTCAATTCCCTTTCAGTAGTAATTCTTCCCCATCTCGGGCTTTATGCCCTCATTTTCTCTCCTCTTTAAAACCTGCTCGTAAAGACCACCAAGACATATAAATGTCTCCAGATGTCCAAGAATGAAAACAATTAAAAGATATGACTGCTGAGACCATCTGTTTTAACCTGACTTTTGAATTTGTTCAAGGTTTTGTCCTACAAAACCCTGCCTGGGAAAAATAAAGCTACCAGCCAATTTTTTGAAAAAAAAAAAAAAAATCATTGCACTGTTTCTTCAGGAAATTCCTGAAGAATTTCCTGTGATCAGTGATTAAAGGCAAAGATCTTCTCACCTGAACAAACACTTGCTACAAACCAAGACCCGTTCAAGACCCGTACTCCACTAGGCCCACCAATTCTAACCTTGACCTCACAATTTTGCCTGATGCAAATCAATTCCTTCTCTCAAAAGACCTTCCTCAAACCACCTGATCAAGACCTTAACCCTAAAATCATAACATGCTGTACTTCCTACTTCTGAAACATTGCTCAGACAGTGGTGGTGTTTCCTTACCGTCCAGGAGCTCGAACAAATTTAGCTTTGGTGATTGCTAGTTTGTCCGGTGACTCGGATTATTGTCTAATTGGCACTAGAGTAGACCCTTGGTATCTAGATCTAGGACTCCACAGAACCACCAACAAGGAAAATTGCACGTGCTCAGGACGCATGGAGTTCAGCGCTATACTGTGTGCTTGATTCATTTATCCCATAAGGCCACCCAACTTCCGCTAAAGACATGTTGCCTTTCAGCAAACCTCAAATTCTCCCTTTATCACTTAAATTCACTTTTACCATGCATTGGGCACCATTTGGTTTTGGGGATGCAGATTTTCACAGCATGAAGGGCAGGAAAGCATTCAGCAAATCTCAATGATTAAAACGTAACCGATGATAGTGTGAGACTGACTGACTCAGAGAGCTATGTGACATGCGCGGGAATTTAAACTTTTTGGTTCTGAAATTTCTTTGATTTTTTTTAAAAAGTTATTACCTTTTTTTAACCTTACTAAGTCAAAGATGTTTATAATTTCCATGAATAAAACAGGCTTACTGTGTATGTAAAATGATATAACCTATATTTCTCTTGATCACAACAGCCTAGGAACACAACTCTGAAGTAATATTGCTATTACTTGTTTCAGGAATCAAATATGTCCATCTAGTTATAATCAAGAAACCTCAAGCTCTCCAAAATTACCAGCCTTTTTCTAGAAGACTCAAGGTGTATCTCAAACAGACTAGTGACCTACCAATCTCCATTCCTGCCAGGTCCTTTGCTGCGTTCAAATTTGAATAACACAAGCCTCACTGTAACTAGAAGCCAGTATGTACCTTCTTCTTTGGCTGTAGAGACAACCGGCATCCCTTGAAGTCACTGACCTTGCTAGTCGCCACTTAGGTCTTTGCTGCTTTAGCCTGCTGGGGCTGATCATGTGTTCAAAGGTGGCCCAAAACAGTGCTGCTCAGACTACGGCTTCCAGTGCTAACGTTGGAGAGGATCTGCAGTGAGCCACACTTCCCCAAATCATAAAGTAACACTGCGTAGGCCATCACTTATTCCTTGTACGTTTTGGGCCAGTGGGTGGTCACATATCACCACGTTGATGATCACTTGGGCCATTGAGAGATGAGCAGAATACAAAGAATCAAAATATCTTCACTGATTCCTTCTTTCATGGATTCAACAGATACTCTTTCTACCTGTGACAAAAAGGAATTTATGAATGTCCTCAAGTGTTGGTATCTACAGAGTAGTTTTGGCATCCATTCATCATTCACCCCATATACTGAGCACCATCTGTGTGTCACACTCCAATAGTGTATATAAAATAAGCAAGTCAGACAGTCTTTACCCAGCCTAAGGAAAGAATAGGAAAATAATAAAACAATTGGAGTAAAGAATAAGTTCCTTGGAGGGGAAAAAAAAGTGGTATAAGAACAGAAAGAAGGTGAACCAATCCAGATTTTAAAATCCAGGATGGCTTCCTGGAGTAAACTTAAAAGCTCAAAAGCCAAAGAGTACATCATGTATTAAAAGAATATATGTTCAGTATGGTCAGAACCTAGCACGCGAAGCAGGAAGATACAGGATGCATAAGCTCAAGATTGATGAACAGAACCATGGAACGTCATGTTGAAGATCTTGCAACTTATTCTCAGGGTAGTATAGAAGAGGAATGGAAGTTACCAATTTGATAATTTCATCAAATTTTCCAAGTAGGCACTCTGGAGACATTGGAAGGAATGAATTACAAAAGCAAATAGGAAGCAGGAAGACTTACTAAAATAACTGAAGTAGGAAATTAAGGTTTTCTGAACTAATATGATTCTAGCCATGGTGGGAGAAAAAAAGATGGGACAGATCTGAGAGACAGGGAGGGAATAGAAATGATAGCCTGGTGACTGGCAGAAGGATAGAAAAAAATGGGAACTCATCATTCCCTACTGATGAGTCAGGTCATGTCACTCCTGAGCTCAAAGCCCTGCAATGGCTCTCAACCCATTCAAAATGAACACCAAACTCTTCACAGTGGCTGTAGGGCCTGATGAAGTCTAGAGCACACCCTTCCACACCCCTTAACCCTGCCCTACTACATCCTACAAGCTCACTGGCAATCTTCCTGTGTTGTCCAAGCATTCCAGACGTAATCTGGCCTTAGAGCCTCTCCTCTTTTTGTATGCTCAGCCCATTGTGGTTCACACTTTTGATTTCCTCAAGTCTTTGTTTAAATATCATCTTTTAAGCCAGGTCTTCCCTGATTGTTCAGCTGTAAATATCAGCCTCCGTGAGAGTACTTCCAAGTTTTCTCCTTGACTTACAATATTAATTAACTGAATTAATATGTTAACTATAACATATGGTGACTAACTTATTTTGATAATTGTCTATCTCCCATCACTTGAATATAAACTCCTTGCAGGTGAGGAGCTGTGTCTTTGTTCACTGCTATATCCCCAGCTCCTAGAACAGTAGCTGGGATATGCATTCAGTATATATTGAGTAAATTAACAAGGACCAATTGATCAAGTGGGAGTTCCTATCAGTAAGATAAGAAATCTGAGAGGTGGGAAAAGTTCTCAGAGAGAAAGTTATGAGTTCAATATGGAATCATTTGGAGGGTCCCTTGCCTGCTACCAAAACTGTAATAATAAGCATGACATGTATGTGTAAGTCAAAAGTACTAGTAAAATTACAACTTCTCCTAAAATATTGAAAGCCAGGCTGTTTTCCAAGGGGAGAACATTCAGAATTAAATTTCTGATGTCACTGACAGGGCACCTGTATTAGTTTCCTACAAGTCTATTAGTGCTATCATGCCCAGCTTTTTTTATTGGTTGAGTTAGGCCTCACTATTTGATGGTTTCAAACTGCTATCCTCCCAATCCCTAATTCCCCAGTAGCTACAATTATATGCATGAGCTGCCACACCCAGTTCAAATTGATTTTTAAACCTTCTTTTATTCAATGTGATTGGGTTCTGACATTTTTCACACACAGTATAATCTACTGGCCTCTCTTTTTCTTTTTTAAAGCAATTTTTTGGTTAAAATGTAAGTGAGCATTTATGTTTGTATGATTGCACTGCTGAGTTAAGCATTATATCAGGAGGATTATTTTTCCTCTTAGAACTGCCTCATTCTTAATTCGCTTGGTTTTCTATGACCTATTGCTAATGTGGTGGACAACTGCTAAATGGTAACACTTTGCAAACGATGATCCACATGGGAAGATCAAATATTTCCCCCCACTCCATCTTCCTGCCTATGACTGTTGAGTCACATGGGGCATTTCTGAACTTTCTGCACAATCCTTACCCTAGAACTTCCTGTCACTGTCCTGTGTTAGCTCCCTGTTTCCTGTCAACACCCTCTCCTCCTGCTTCTTGATTTGCTCTTTGTCGCAGCATTCCTGTAGCTGTGGCAAAGGAATGGAGGCAGGTGAGGTAAATAGTGTGAGCCATTGCAGGTGTGAAAAATTCTGTTCTCTTGATGAGCTGGATAAGAATTTTAGATTAACTTTATTTTTACTTCAGCTTTTTTTTTTAGGGTTTTGTTGATGGCATTCTAATTCCCAGTGTTACTTGTGAGTATTCAGGTGCCATTTTGGTTTCCTTTTTCATTTTTATGGATATTGTGACTTTTCCACTTTTAGGGTCTTCACCTTTACTCTCACACTTTGGGCAATGTCCTGGGGCCTTTTCTCATGGGCTGGGAACTGAGGCCCCACATGAGGGGCCACTTCAACCATGGCACTCATGCTTTTCACCCAGAGACATTTTCTCACGCTGTTTATTTGGCAGTTTCTTCTATATCTCTGTGGGAATCCTATTAAGTAGATCTTGGATGTATTCTATTAATCCTTTTAATTTTCTTATCTATCTTTCCTTCTCATCTCTTTGTCTCTTTATTTAGTTGGTGCTTTCTGCAACTTTGTTTCCACATTCTTCCACTGAATTTTTTTTTCATTTTTCTTTTATTATTCATATGTGCATACAAGGCTTGGTTCATTTCTCCCCCATGCCCCCACCCCCTCCCTTACCACCCACTCCACCCACTCCCTCTCCCCCCTTCAATACCCAGCAGAAACTATTTTGCCCTTATTTCTAATTTTGTTGTAGAGAGAGTATAAGCAATAATAGGAAGGAACAAGGGGTTTTGCTGGTTGAGATAAGGATAGCTATACAGGGCATTGACTCACATTGATTTCCTGTGCGTGGGTGTTACCTTCTAGGTTAATTCTTTTTGATCTAACCTTTTCTCTAGTACCTGTTCCCCTTTTCCTATTGGCCTCAGTTGCTTTAAGGTATCTGCTTTAGTTTCTCTGTGTTAAGGGCAACAAATGCTAGCTAGTTTTTTAGGTGTCTTACCTATCCTCACCCCTCCCTTGTGTGCTCTCGCTTTTATCATGTGCTCATAGTCCAATCCCCTTGTTGTGTTTGCCCTTGATCTAATGTCCACATATGAGGGAGAACATACGATTTTTGGTTTTTTGAGCCAGGCTAACCTCACTCAGAATGATGTTCTCCAATTCCATCCATTTACCAGCAAATGATAACATTTCGTTCTTCTTCATGGCTGCATAAAATTCCATTGTGTATAGATACCACATTTTCTTAATCCATTCGTCAGTGCTGGGGCATCTTGGCTGTTTCCATAACTTGGCTATTGTGAATAGTGCCGCAATAAACATGGATGTGCAGGTGCCTCTGGAGTAATAGTCTTTTGGGTATATCCCCAAGAGTGGTATTGCTGGATCAAATGGTAGATCGATGTCCAGCTTTTTAAGTAGCCTCCAAATTTTTTTCCAGAGTGGTTGTACTAGTCTACATTCCCACCAACAGTGTAAGAGGGTTCCTTTTTCCCCGCATCCTCGCCAACACCTGTTGGTGGTGGTGTTGCTGATAATGGCTATTCTAACAGGGGTGAGGTGGAATCTTAGCGTGGTTTTAATTTGCATTTCCTTTATTGCTAGAGATGGTGAGCATTTTTTCATGTGTTTTCTGGCCATTTGAATTTCTTCTTTTGAGAAAGTTCTGTTTAGCTCACATGCCCATTTCTTTATTGGTTCATTAGTTTTGGGAGAATTTAGTTTTTTAAGTTCCCTGTATATTCTGGTTATCAGTCCTTTGTCTGATGTATAGTTGGCAAATATTTTCTCCCACTCTGTGGGTGTTCTCTTCAGTTTAGAGACCATTTCTTTTGATGAACAGAAGCTTTTTAGTTTTATGAGATCCCATTTATCTATGCTATCTCTTAGTTGCTGTGCTGCTGGGGTTTCATTGAGAAAGTTCTTACCTATACCTACTAACTCCAGAGTATTTCCTACTCTTTCTTGTATCAACTTAAGAGTTTGGGGTCTGATATTAAGATCCTTGATCCATTTTGAGTTAATCTTGGTATAGGGTGATATACATGGATCTAGTTTCAGTTTTTTGCAGACTGCTAACCAGTTTTCCCAGCAGTTTTTGTTGAAGAGGCTGCTATTTCTCCATCGTATATTTTTAGCTCCTTTGTCAAAGATAAGTTGCTTATAGTTGTGTGGCTTCATATCTGGATCCTCTATTCTGTTCTACTGGTCTTCATGTCTGTTTTTGTGCCAGTCCCATGCTGTTTTTATTGTTATTGCTTTGTAATATAGTTTGAAGTCAGGTATTGTGATACCTCCTGCATTGTTCTTTTGACTGAGTATTGCCTTGGCTATTCGTGGCCTCTTGTGTTTCCATATAAGTTTCACAGTAGACTTTTTAATCTCTTTAATGAATGTCATTGGAATTTTGATGGGAATTACATTAAACATGTAGATTACTTTTAGAAGTATAGACATTTTTACTATGTTGATTCTACCAATCCATGAGCATGGGAGATCTCTCCACTTTCTATAGTCTTCCTCAATCTCTTTCTTCAGAAGTGTATAGTTTTCCTTGTAGAGGTCTTTCACATCTTTTGTTAGGTTTACACCTAGGTATTTGATTTTGTTTGAGGCTATTGTAAATGGAATTGTTTTCATACATTCTTTTTCCGTTTGCTCATTGTTAGTGTATAGAAATGCTAATGATTTTTCTATGTTGATTTTATATCCTGCTACCTTGCTATAGCTATTGATGATGTCTAGAAGCTTCTGAGTAGAGTTTTTTGGGTCTTTAAGGTATAGGATCATGTTGTCTGCAAATAGGGATATTTTGACAGTTTTTTTACCTATTTTTATTCCTTTTATTCCTTCTTCTTGCCTAATTGCTCTGGCTAGGAATTCCAGTACTATGTTGAATAGGCTTCCACTGAATTTTTATTTTATCTTATTTTAATTTATTATATATAAAATTTTAATTACTTTCATTCTTCTAACTAAATATTTGCTATATATTTAACTTCTAAGAGTTCTTATTCTCACAGCAGTCTTGGATGTTTTTGAGAGTATTAATTACAATTCCTTAGATGATTTCTTCTGCTCCATGGACTGTTTCTTTTATGCTCATGTCTCTTTTTCTCCCTGATTTGATTTTTTTTTCTCTTAATTTGGAAGCTACATTGGCAAATATAAAACAGTAGTCCATTTGCATATCACCTGAAAGGCTTATTGAAACACTGATTACACATTCTAACCACAGAGCATCTGAATCAGAAGGTCTAAGGTGAGGCCCACCTACCTTCCTCACAAATTCCCAGGGGCTGATGATGTTTCTTATGCAAAGACCGAACTTTGAGGACCGAACTTTGAGCACCATGGATTGAGCTCATGATTAGCTCAGTTTTGATGGAAGTAGTAGCTTAACATTTTCAACATCTTCCATATATTTGCAGAAAATTGTCATGCCAATAAAACATATAACACATATAACATTCTTACACTTCCCAAATTTGTGCTTATAAAATAGACTGTTCTCTTAGAAAAATAGCAGAGAATAAATAACAAGAAAATTCCAGAAAAGGCTTAGAATTTAGGATGTCACTCTGACTTTATCTGCTGTAATATAAAAGAATAAACAAATTGCATAATACACCCTGATTATTCTTTATTAGCTATTGAAATCTTCCTGATAATGAGAGAAAATTTGAGAATTGAGTTGTAGCCTCCCATGTGACAATGAAATGAAGCTTCCTGGAAATGAGGTGCCCAGCAATAAAAGGGCACCAAGCATATTCTTTAAGACTGTCCATCTCATGAAAGACATTATCATTTATAGTTTTTCCTCTTCTTTGGTCTAATTTGCTTACAAATCCTGAACTGTGAGATGCTTAAAAATAAGACAAATAGCTCTGTCTAGTGGTAAATCCAATCATTACAACCTAAGTCACGAATAATTCTCAAATCAGACACTTCTTCAAAATCTGTCTAAAACTTGGCAAGCAAACATGACAGGAGGTGGCCAATTTAATCCCTGCTCACAGCATACAATGCATAAACACTTAAAGCCATCAGTCATGTTTTCTCTATTTGGGACTTTTCACTGCAGTTAAAGAGTGACAGGTGCAAAACCCAGCTTAGTAATGTAATTTAAAGGGGAACAGATTTATTGTGAAATTTTGCTTTTTCAAATATTTTGTAAAACATAGGCACAAATTTTAGCTTGTTCTTAGCTTCAGCTTTCCTCCTCATTTTTTCCCCCTTTCTCCTCTCTTGCATTCAAGAGAAATCTGGAATTCAACTACAAGTAAAAATTTTATCATTCTTCATATGGCAGAGATAAGTCACCTGAGGGATCTGAAGTTCCCTGCCTTTGACATTGTTTCCACAAAGCACTCAAGGGTGTAAATAGAACACTGTGGAAAAATGAAGAACAGCAGTGATTTCCTCCTGGGTCTAGGATGAAGCACTCCGAAAACAATGGATTTTGCTGACAAGCACTGGTACAGCAGGACAAAAACTTACTTTCTTCCATGCCATTCCTCTTTCATAAAATAATATGAAGCACCACACAAAACATAAAAAGAGCAAATAAGCTTGAGAGAGGTGAGCAATCTAACTGTGGCCCATGACCAGTGCCCCATGGTATTTCTAGATAAATTGGATGGAGAGGACATTTACTGGATTTAATTAAAACTGATTGACAGGGAGAATTTGGCTTCTTGATTTTGCTTTTCAGTGCAGAGATGGAACCCAGAGCCTCACGTATGCTAGGCAAATGCTTTACCACTAAGCTACACTCAAGGCTCAGTTTTCAATACATAAGAGATTAAGCCTGTGGCTGTGCCCCAAAGTAAAATGATGAAAGGCTTAAATTTTTACATGTGTTTCCTAAATGGGTAATTAAAAATTGAAGAAGTCACTTAAAATTAACATGTTCAAGAAACATTTCAGTGTGAAAGAGTATTTACTTTCTGGAAATAAGTATGACATGTTTGTTTAAAAAAATTGTAGGACCAAAAAATGTAAAGAGGTCTAAAAAAAAAACACAAGATCTGCAGACAAGAACTGTTACTATTTAGTTCCTATTCTTTAAGATTTTACTCCTATGAGAAAGGAAGCATGGAGATCAGAGATTCTTCTGTATGCATTACTGTTATGTACAGAAGTGACGACTCATGGTGCTGAATCTCGGGATAAAAGGCTGATTCCAAGGAAATGCACATAAGCTTTTTCTAAAGCACAAATTAAAACATTATTTTTTCAAATGTATCAGAAGGATGAATTTGTGGAGACAACCCACAGTATGAGTTGAAAAGGTAACTGTAGAGACTAAAAACATGGTTATGACACAAATGGTGTCAGTTTCATGGTTATGCTGAGAGTGGACAGAAAAGAGAAACGCTCTTTCAAGTTCTCCCCCATGGCAATATCTTCTCTAATTAAAAATTTAAATTATGAAATGATCACAATATCATCAAGAAACAAACCAAGAAGTCTAGGAATCCTAAATATGATCTGGTGTTAGAATCACACACAACCCACTGCAAGGCTAATATGACACATATTTAATAATATGCGTAATCACAGTAGTGTTACACAGTAATTTGGCATAAATGGGGAATAATTACTTCAGTTCATGCAGCCAAATTGTGCTGTTAAAATCCAAGTACAGCTCATCTCTTTTCCTTACCTCCTATTGTTTCAGAAGCCCAAACCAGCTCACATCTCAGCTTCTACAGGTGTCTTTCTTCTTACCTGAAATACAAAGACAACAGTAGAAAGTCTGCCAATTATCAGGAAATTCTCAATCAGGGGTCGTTTTGACACTCAGCCCACAAATTTTTGTTGTCACAAGTGGGATAGTGGAACATGGGGTAATGGTGTCTAGTGGGCACAAGCCGGGGGTCCTACTAAACATCCCACAACACTCAGAACAGCTCCTAGAATAAAGAATTATCCAGCCTGGAATGTCTCTTATGCTGAGGTTGTGAAATGTTGAGCCATAGGTAACTAGCCCCACTGTGACTTCATCATCAGAGACTCACACTAACTGATCTGCGCAGGAGTGTTTTATTCTTTGCCAGGCTGTAGGCATCCCATGCTGTAGGGGCCTAAATTTAAACTGAAGCTAGTTGAAAACTAGTTCAAAGCCTTTCCTCAATTCTGATTTTGTTCAGAAATGAAAGGCTTACTTTTCCAAGTTTAAAATAGTCAGAGGTATAACTTTCTTATATTTCATATATAAGAATATATATATATATATATATATATATATATATATATATATATATATATATTTCATGGTCCCTGGAGACTACTAAGGCACCTGTAAACTAGTCCATTTATGTTCTAAGGGCCAACAGAAACTTGCAATCTAAACTTAAGCTTTCTGCAAAAAGTGTGAAAGATCAAAACACTCCACTTAATGGCAGTTCTTGATTTGGGAAGTCACCCACACCCCTTAAGTTGCTTGGGTGATTGAAATAATGCTATTGACTGTCAATCAGTAAGTGAGATGTGACTTTGCACAAGATGGGTGCTGAAGGACAGACTTCTTTCCAGCCAGGATTCATGATCAGCTAATTAACAAAATCCCATGCCACACCATTCAGAAGCCATAGCATCAATCAGTTCTGAGCTGAGAAGTGTTTCAGAAACAATATCCTCAAAGTGGGGAAAGGGACAAGAAAATTAATAGGAGTGAGCAAGTCTTTAAAAAGAAAAAGCAACAAAGCATTTACTTTATGAAAATGACAAAATGCGTGTTAAAAAGATACATCTCTATGTACTGAAGAATACTGGCTCTCACTCAGTCTCCATTGTGTCTGAGTGCATGTAGTTTCCTGTGTGAAGGTCTGGTTGACTAATCAGTGTTTGGCTCCTTTTCATCTTTGCACACAACAAACACTGAGTCTGATGGTTAGTACAGGGAACTGAGAACGAAAACCCTTGGGACCCAATGCAAGCTAAAATTGATCAGGAAAGTTGGGAGTTAGTGAAGTACCTTTGTACTTTGCTCTAAGAGAAGTTATTTTTTCTCTCCGAACAATAAAAATTCCTAATTTCACTGTGCACCTGTTCACAGTCTAGGCTCTGGATAATCAGCATCTGGAACTCTGTCTGAACACATCTCTGAGGACAGCAGATGCCTTTCCTGAGTCTGGTCTTTCTTCCAATGGAGCACCTGGGTCTGAGGATTGTGCAAAACGCACAATTGTACATTGTGTTTTGAAAGGAGTGTGGGATTGGAGCTTGGGCATACTAGTGAGGTAGGATACCCACACTGAGCAAGTCAGAACCTCCTGGTAGAGCAAGGAAGAGAGGGGCTGGGTTGGGGTGAGAAAAGAAGAGTGGGGCTGGGGTGGGCCATGAGTTAGATTTCCAAATATGGTCACATTCCAGTTTACTCCCAAAAGTCCAAGAATTCAAAAATGCAAACCTGGTCTTCTATATCTTTAAGAAGGTATTCTGTTAAGATAGGTGGACAGTTAATAGCTTGATTTGGAACTTTTAAAATACTTATACATGTGGTATGTGGTTTTGCTCCATCTCCACAAATAAAGCTGTGAGAATTCTTTTCACCCTGCTCCCCACTACATTCCACCTTCCTCCATAGCCTTTGCCTTACCTGGCTCAGCAGAGGTGGCTTTGCTCTTCAGATCACTTTATCTCATCTATTTGCCCTGGCTCTCAGAGTTTGGGTGACATGTATTCCAATTAGTAGGACATTTTTCACCCACAATCTGCTCTCTGAAATTCTCCTAACCTACTCTTTGTCTCTAGGAGACTTCTCCAACAATCCTTAAACTTGTATTTTTGAAACTGCTGGGTTTGACCTTTTCCTTATTCCTCTCCCAATCCTCTGGGCTAGGCAGGCATTTGCATTCATGTTTTCTTTCTCCCTGGGCTCTAACTCTTTTTATAAAGTCTGACTCACTTCATGCCCTTTGTGTGTTCCTTTCTGGCTTCATCTGTCATGAAGGCCTGCCAATTTCATGCAGTCTTTGCCCCTGCATTCATCATAGTTCCGGCTGCTTCTCAATTCTCATTCTTAAGCAATTTCAATTGCTTTTCCCAATGAACATTCACCTACACTCTTCACTTGGTGTATCTTGTTTACAGGAGATGGAGAATTGATGGGTTAGTCTCCCTTCCTCTGCCTTCCAGACAATGAATTTCCACCCCACTGAGGGAAAAATGATAATAACAGTAAAACTGTTTTTACTCCCACACTGACTATATTAGAACTGACTTCTGGGACTAGGCACATGACTCAAGTAGTAGACTGCCTGCCTCACAAGCTCCAAGTCCTGAGTTCAATCCCCAGTATCACCAAAATTAATAAATGAACCATAACTGACCTCTGCAACTGCAGTATTATCAAACCCACCAGAGATTTGACTTTTGTTTCTGACCAGCTTCGTTGCTTTCTTGTAAGAACACTGCCAAACAATTTTATACTTTATACTTTATTTTATTGGAAATATACCAAAGCTAGTATCTTTTGCCTCAGACTACATATCTAGATATGTGCATATATGTTTTACCTTTTAGGTAAAATCATTGTCTAGTTAGTTTGATAAGATGCAATAAGACTTCCTAGGAATTTTTCTTAGAATTTCCTGGCATACAATGAATGTTGAAATGAACTTTGAGGTTTTACAGTCTCAATCCTTTGTTTACAAGTAGACTTGGAGCAAAGGCTTTAAGTGGTTTGCGAAATAATAAATGACAGTGATTATTTAGAGCGTCTGTGTTGAGGACCTCATGTAATACTCAAAGAAAATAGTAAATATATTGTTTTATGGCAAAACATTGAAAATAGTATAATTGAATAAGGAATAGACAATAATGTCTACTATTACTGCCACTCTTTCACATTGTTCTAGAGAGTCTAACCCAAGAAGACAAGAAAACTGGTGTTCTATGTACAAGAAAAGATTTTCCGGGTTGGTAGTATAGCTCAGTGGTACAGCATTTACACAGCACATGCAGGGACCTGGGTTCAATGCTCAGCACTGCAAAAGTAAAGAGAAAAAGAAAAGAACTCCTAGAAAAGTTTTCAAGATGTTCATAAATCAAAAGATTTACATATCTGAACATGAAAAATAAATATTTTATATTTTTAAAATCAGAACAGCTAGAGGCATAGCTCAATTGGTAGAGTACCTACCTAGCAAGCACAAAGCCCTGAGTTCAAATCCCAGTATCACCCCACCCCCAAAAAAGTGACAACAGAAAGTTAAGAAGCAAGTAGGAGAAAGGGGAAAATATTTGGAGCGTACGTAGAGACTAAAAGATTAGTATCCACAGCACACAAATCAGTTAAAAAGAGTCAAATGCCTAAGAGAAAAAGGAGCAAAAAAGATAAATAGCTCAGGAAGGATTGTTGGTCAGTGGTTGAGTGCTTCTCTGGCTTGCATAAGTGATAAGATTTGTTCAACCTCACTGATCACCACGGGAATATAAACAAAATAACACACTAGTCTCAACATGCCACATGAATTGCTTGTATCACTTCTAGATTGAAGCATGTGAATCCTGGGTGACTTTCTGGCTCTTCTTTGAGAGAACTATTTAAAAAACTACCTCCTTGGGTCTTTTGAGATGCCATGTATCTTTATTTACATACTCTCATACATGAGGTTTTTATTATTGTTCCTTTAGTTTAACTTAGTAGTTTCCACCTTGAAAATGCTAGTCCAACATGGGAATGCCAAATTCTCAATCTAGTCTTTTCACTGAATCTAATCTTGGTTACCTGGAAAGTTTTCATGACATTTATTTCTGAATGATCCGGTTAACTTTCTCTTCTATTTAGGATTGCAAAGAAGTTGGTTTTCCCAATAATGCAAGGCTATGGACTTCCTCTATTCAACAGAATGCTTTCTCAGTCTCTCTCTCTTTCTCTCTCTCTCTCCCTCTCTTTCTACCAACACATGCAATTAATGCTCTCTTTTCTTTTTAAAACACTTCCTTGCACTTGCTAGACTTCTATGTTATCAAAGATTAGTACTAATGTATTTTGATTCTGCATGACATAGATCACTTTCCATTCTCCAGTAAAAGTTTCTTTGCCAGCCACTACCACAGTGTAGCCAATAACACATATCCTGGTTTTTGATTGCAGTATCCTTCTTATTCCAATTTTTGTATACGCAAGTGAGCAACAAACTATGCTGTCTTAAATTAACCTTGTGATCAGAGAAAAGTATATTCTTACTTATACAATTTTCAGTGCTGAGTTTTGCAATCTTCAAGAGCAATTATCTCAGAGATAGTAATCATCCACCTTCTGAACTCAGGGCTTTGCAGATTGCTGCCACAGGAAAAGACATAGGGCTGGGTGGTCACTCCAACTAATCTATGGCTGAGCCCAGAAGTAAGTAACACAAGTGTTTCTGCTCCAGTCCGTAGGTCAACACTGGCTCCATGTCCCCACTTAGCTGTGTAGGGAATGAAAAGGGTGAAGAAACAAGTGGCTATTTGTGATTATTCAATGACTTTTTCAAATCCCCTTTATAACAAATGTTTTATAAGATTCTCTTAACTTGCTTAAAAGAGATAATCTGAACAATTTCACCTGCCTAAACATACAGTACCTATATCAGTTTTCTAGGGCTTCCATGACAAAAATACTTGTTGCCTAGGGACTCTGCTCCATGAGTTCTGCAGTTAGTTTTAAAGTGATCCAAATATTCAGATATGGTGACATACACCTATAATTACAGTACTCAGGAGGCTGTAGCAGGACGATCTCAAGTTTGAAGCCAGTTTGGAATACATAACAGGACCCTGTCTCCAAAAAAAAATGCATTTAAGAAAGTTAAAAAGGTCAGAAACCAACTATACAACACTGGGGGAAACTAAGGACAATGGTATGAACCATACTAGAATAAAGCCTATTAGGAGCAATAAACAACAACTACCTGAATAGAACTCCAATAGATTGGCAAATAAGAGCAAGGGTAACAAATGGGACTGCATCAAACTAAAAAGCTTCTGCACAGCAAAGGAAACAGTCACTAAAATGAACACATACGCATAGAATGGGAGAAAATCTTTGCCAGTTATACATCTGCAAGGGATTAATAACTAGAATATACAAGGAGTTCTTAGAGACATTGCACACCCATGTTTATTGCAGCATTATTCACAATAGCCAAGCTTTGGAATCAGTCTAGATGTCCCACTACTGATGAATGAATAAAGAAAATGTGGTATTTATACACAATGTAGTCTTATTCAGCCATAAAGAACAATAAAGTTATGGCATTTGCAGGAACTGGATGGAACTGGAGATCATCGTATCAGTGAAGTAAGCCAGGTTCAGGAAAACAAAGCTTGCATGATTCCTTTCATATATGCAGTCTAGACACATGTATTCAAAAACATGGCTATAATCAAGGGACTGTCAGGGTACAAGAAGGAGGGAGAAGAGGGAGATAAAATTATTGAGGGGACAATGCCAGAAAGACATTGTGTCTATGTATGAAAGTAGTACAAGGCAACTTACAAAAAGCTGTTGAAAAGCAGGGAGAGGTGACAGGGAAAAGGGAGCAATAGAGGGGTCAATCTGATCCATGTTCAGTATATCATATGTGAACCCCCGTGGTGTAAAATCTTTGCACAATTATAAAACAAGAATAAAGCTTATTGGAAAAGTAATAGACCAGAATCATTTATATAAGGAAAAGAGGAAAATAACACTGGAAAAAATGGACATAAATGCCAGGCTATTGGCACACCATCCAAGTGGGAAAAATGAGTGGAAGTAAGATATTCTCTCAAATGAAAGCCTGTATAAGCAAGGTGCTAGAAAAATGTTTTTATTATACGTCATGCCATGAGGTAGAAAAAATATTGTCATCTATCTTGATATCTCCCTATGTGTTAAAACATAAATTTAATCCAGATTTTCAAGTACTCTAGAAATCATAGCTTTTGAAGGTGATGGAGGATGGACGGTGAAACTTCAGTGCAAACGCCTGAAGAGAACTAACGTTCTAGACCTCTGGAGACAATATTTGAAAAAGTCAGAGGCGTCAGGCAGCCATCAAGCAATAATTAACTCCTGTGTGAAATCTTCAATATATGTATTTATCATTGTGCCACAGACAAAAATAAAAATACACAGAATAACTATAATATGAAAGTCTTGTAAGAAACAACTATTAATAAAATTCACTGAGATCCTCTAGTTCATGTGATTCCATGAACTATTAGATTCTAACTGTGTTCAAAAAGATCTCTTTTTTTCTCTATGGCACATGAAAGTCACGGATGACAAAATAGTCCAGATTTGTGATCTTAGTGATTTATAAATCAGGTACACTGTTGCTGTCAGAGAATTGATTTTCTGAAATGGTGAATAATTCTTAGTGAAGTTCTAAACAAAAAAAGTTTAATCTTCACTGAATTAAAATGGTAGTTGTGTTTCTAGAAAATTCATCATATAATAAAATCTTGTGAAAAATATTTAGTATTATATGTAAAGGAGGTTCCTCACTTAGATGATTTTAAATAGATTTTTCACCCACATGACTCTCTCTCTCTGGGACATTTGAAAGTCATTCAGGACATACAACACTGTTACATAAGCAGGTCCTGCACATTGTAGGAAGTTAACCATGCCTGCTGGTAACCATCCAGCTCTCCTCATCACTATGACAACCAAAACACTACCATCAATTTCAAATACACCCCTGGGGGGCAGTACAGTCCTGCTGAGAAGCATGCTTCCAGTTCTTGGACACTGTGTTCAGAACCTCTTCTCTTCCATTATTCCTACCACAGACTGTTCTTTTTTCTTGGAATCTCTCAGAATGGAGCTCACATCTCAAGCTTCAACACCCTCTAACCCACCACACACTTATTCCAGATTTATCTTTGTGAAGTATAAATTTGAACTTCTGGTCAGAATGGTGTGTAATTCCACCTGTCACCTCTATCCAAGAATAGCAAAGATGTAGGACAACATAATTTGAAAATTCATACTCATCCCCATAAACAGTTGGCTCCGGAAGGAGAAAAACATAGAACAAAAATACAGGAACACAAGCACTGACTCTGAGATCCAAAATGGGCAGAGAATTTTCACCTTTGCTGTGGTAGTAGGGCTAGAGGTCCTAGTCATTGTGGGGAGACAGCAGACTATATTGTCAGATTGATTGTCCTGTCATATGAGCTTCTTCACACATTAACCAAAGTCAGTTCATTATCACTGTGGAGGCCTTTCAGAGAGTAGACAGGAAGAGTAATAGGACCTGAACCAAATTTCTTACTGATCTGCAATATCTCTTCAAACAAAAGTCCTGATCTACTAATGTAAGAATTTCTTGGGCTGGTAGAATATCTCAAATGGTATAGCGCCTACCTAGAAAGCATGAGGCCCTGAGTTCAAGTTCCAGTACTGCAAAAATAATTCTAATTCTTTGCATGGGAAAACACCGCTGAGACTCGCAGAAGCATCACACAAAGCATAGCTAGGAGTGGTGAGGAGGGAGCAGCAGAAAGTGGAGAGGGACACACTGGAAATGTCTACATAAAACATAAGAATAGTAAGATGAATAACAGCCAAATAATTTAAAATCACTCAACAAAAACTCATGTCTAAGTAAGTGAAAATAATAGGAAACACTTCTAGAAAAATAAATGTCCTTAAAATCTCAAGCTTTTATAAAATGCATAGCATTGAGAAAGATAAAAACTCCATAACAAAACAAGTAATTATGCATTGAGGACAGAGGTGAGGAGGAAAAATGGAAGATAAGGTGGTATGTATGGTAGACATAGGTAAGAGGATTGTGGTCCAAAACCGACCTGGGCAAAAACCATGAGATCCTATCTGAAAAATAACTACAGCAGAAAGGACTGGGAGAGGAGCTCAAGTGGTAGAGTGATTACCTAGCAAGCTCAATTCCCTGAATTCAGAGTCCTGGTACCACCTAAAAAAATGAATAAATGGAGGCCTGGCACTGTAGCGACTCTGTGGCCTTGTGGGCAGAAAACACCTTTCCTGAGCTCCGTGCCAAGAGCACGGATATCGTAGTGAATTCAGGTAACCCACGGTGATACCACTTACAGTCAGACCCAGAAACAAGAAAGAATGTACTAGAATCGGTGAGACGGCCCCCAGCCTGCAGTGGTGTGTTGGAGACAGCCCATAGTCATATCAAGATTCTGCCCTCCAAAAAAATCTTGCCATGATTGGATAGAGACCCCAGATAAATATTCCACCTGTTCCCTTTTACATCCCTGAAAATGAGTCACCATTGGAGCAAAAGCTTAGAGAGTCAAAATACACAAGAATGGAATCAGCATCTCTGGGAAAGCCAGAATTAGACTTTTAGTAAGGTTTTGACATGGTTGGTAGCTCAGGAAATCCACACCAGGCCTCTGCAGAACACTGTGAGCTGTGCTCTAGCCAAAGAAGAGGAGAGATGGAGAAGGGAGTTCTGATGGCGGGCTTCCTTTAGGGAAAAGAAGAATTTATTCAGTCCAGACTGAAAGCTAAAGGCCTGTGCCTACAAACAGAATCAGTTCAAAAAGCAACACTCACTGAAGATGAAATAACTGACTTAATTTATCAGGAATTTTTAAGTAACAATTTTCAGAAGCACATGTATTATAACAGAGACCGGTACAAGTATAATTTTGCCATCACCTTCATGGGACAAGTGACCTTGGAGAGGATTTGGAACAAGCTGAGACACAAGCAAAAAAGAAGCCCACTCTGGCCCATCCTCCCAGCACCCAGGCTCCATTTATAAGGGCCCTGGAAATTCCAAGTGACCCCAAGCCCCACATTGCCTGTGTGTCAAGGCAGGGTCACCTGTCCCCTCCTAACTGTGGCTCCCCAGTTGGATCCTTGTCACAGACATAATGTAGATAAAGCCCAAGCACTGTGAAAAAAGAAGAAAGAAAAGATATGAAGAGGTTTCTTTTAATATGAAAATGATTAAGAATATGGAGAATAGACAGAAATACTTCAACATGAGATGAAGCAGCCTTCCAGACATGGAAAATAGTGAGACTGTGCAATCTTCCTGAGTTTCAGAAAAAGGTAATCCTCACATGTAGTGTGCATACTCTTTACTGAGTGCATAGTGAAAAGCAAATACACACCTGTGCACACCTGGCATAAGATGGACGAACACAGCAGTGAAACAGAGAGGGCGCCCATCGGTTCCTTTCCTACCTGGCAGTGAGTATGCTAACAGGGTGCAGTTCTAACCAATTAATTACTTTCATATTTGAATTGTATAATTAATTGTCCTATGAAAAGTGGAATAGCCTCTTCATATTTCAATGCATTTGTACTAAAGGATTTGGGAGTTATTTAAAGAAGTGAAAGTAAATTGCATTGTTGCTTTCCTGTGGCCTGTCTGAACACACATACTGTGAGTATCATAAGAGTCTAAGAAATACCATTCAAAATTGTTCACATCATGAAATCCTTTAAGCAATTTGAGGAAATTGCTCCCATTTTTCTAAGTAATGATAAAATGGAGGGCCTGATGCCTGGACACGACAGAGATGGCAGAAGAATGTTTTGACTCCATGTAAAGAGGATAAAGCCCACTTTATATTTTGTGGAAAGTTACCATTTCTAAAAGAGGGCGGTAAGGAAAATCCACATGGAGAAATTTAAGACTCAATTAAAAGTAATTACAAAATCAGAGCAGTCACTGCTTACTTGTGGTTTAATGAAGAAATATCAGCCAAATCCCTCACAGGAGAACAGAGACCACAGAAACTTTATATATTTCATATATATAGCTGCATTATTGTAATTCTGTTTTTAATTTCATTTGGATAATTTTTATTAGCATGTAATACTGTACAGAGTATATATACTGTAACATTTACATATGTACTGACTATGTATCTTAATTAGCTTCACCCCCTCCATTGTTCTCCCTCATCCTCCCTCTCCCGTTTCTTAGAGCAATTTCATTGTTCTATTTTCATACATGAGTACAAACTACATCCACCATATTTGCCCTGCTTCACCCTTTCCTTTTGCCCTCCCTCCTCCCACTGATATTCACCCCCAGACAGGACCTGTTTTACCCTCCTGTCTTTCATTTTTTTAAGTGTATATTGATAGTTCAAGGGAGCTTTGCCTTGATATTTCAGACATGTGTATATAACACTTTAACCAGATTAACCCCAGTTACTCTTTCTTTATCCTATGCTTCCCTTTACTCAGCAGGTGACAATGCACTGGGTTATGTTATCTTCATGCACAGGTATACAGAGGCAATGCTTCAGGATTTTTTGCTCTTAACATTCTATTTTCCTCTCCTGCCTCCCCAAAGTCACCTCAGACAGACCCTCTAATATAATCATGATCTCTTCACATATACACATATATGATCATAAGCTTGTATGTGTTTATATGTACATTTAACTTATAGGTCTAACTTCCACATAGGAGGGAAAACATGCAAGCTTTGATCTTTTGATCCTGGCTTACTTCACTTAACACAATGTTCTCCAATTCCATCTACCTAACTGCAACCAACACAATTTCATTCTTCTTTATGGGTGAATAATATTCCTTTGTACATATGTACCACATTTTCTTAATACATTCATTAGTTGGGGTAAGCTGGGCTATTTCCAAAGCTTGGTTATTGTAAATAGTGCTTCAGTAAGCATGAGTGTGTGCGTGGCTCCACTGTATCCTAGCACACAGGATTATACCCAGGACTGGCATTGTTGGACCATATGGTAGATCTACTTTTTTTTTTTTTGAGGAACCTCCATACTGCTTTCAAAGTAATTGCACTACTTTACATTCCTACCACAGTGTGGAAGCATGCCCTTTTCCCCCACATATTTGCCAGTGTTTGTTGTTGTTTGTATTCTTGGTGATAACCATTCTGACTGTAGTGAAGTGAAATCTCGGTGTCATTTTCATTTGCATTTCCTTTATGGCCAAGGAGGTTGAGCATTCCTTCATGTGTGTTTAGTAGCCTTTTGGACTTCTTTTGAGAACTGTCTGTTCAGTTCATTTCCCCTTTTATTCAGTAGGCTGTTGATTCTTTATGGGGTTAGATTTTGAGCTCCCTATATATTCTGGTTATCAATCCCTTGTCAGAAGTATAGCTGGCAAAAATTTCCTCCAGTTCAGTAGGCTGTCTGTGCAGTCTAGTGGCTTTGTGTATCTATTGTGACAATGATGTGGTTTTTGTCCTTGATTCTCTTTATCTGTCATATTACATTTACTGATTTGCATATGATGTACCATTCTTGCATCCCTGGTTGAAACCTACTTGATCATGGTGTATGATCTTTTTAATGTGTTGTTGGATTCTGTTAGTATTTTATTGACCTGTTTTTTCATCTATGCTCATCAGCCATATTGACCTATAGTTATCTTTTATTGATGTGCCTTTATCTGGTTTTGGTATTAGGGCAATGCTGCCTTTGTAGAATGAGTTTGGTAGCATTTCTTCCTTTTGTTTGAGGAGCATTAGTGATAGTTCTTCTTTAAAATCTGGTAGAATTCAGCAGTGAACCCACCTGGTCTTGGGTTTTTCTTTTTTGAAAAGTTCTTTATAACTGCCTCAATCTCATTGCTTGTTATAGATCTGTGTAAGTTATTAACTTCCTCTTGGTTCAATTTTGGTGGTTGATATGTGCCAAAAAATTTATCTAGTTCTTCATTTTCCAGTTTTCTGGAGTAGAAGTTTTCAAAATATTCCCATACAGTCTTCTGAATTTCATTGGTGATGGTTGTAATATGCCCTTTTTTATCTCTGATTTCATTTCTTCTTTTAGTCAGTTTGGCTAAAGGTTTGTGGATCTTGTTTATTTTATCAAAGAGCCAAATTTTTGTTTCATTGATTCATTGTATTATAATTTTGGTCTCCATCTCATTGATTTCTGCCCTTACTCTTATAATTTCTGTCTATTTTTGGATTGGCTTGTTCTTATTTTTCTGAGTTTGAGGTACATCATTAGATTACTTACTTGAGGTCTCTCTAATTTTCTGATGTGGGTGCTCATAATTTGAGGTCTTCCCTCTTATGACTGCTTTTTCTATGTCTCACAGGTTCTGATAAATTGTATCCTCATTTTCATGTGAATCAAGAGATTTCTTAATTTCTTTCCTAATTTCTTCAATAACCCATTGATCATTCAAAAATGTGTCATTCAGTCTCCATGAGTTTGTTGATTTTGTGGTTTTCCTTGCTATTGATTTCTAAATTGATTCTATTATGGTCTGTTAGGATAAAGGGGATTATTTTGATTTTTGTATTTGTTGAGGTTTGCTTTGATACCTAGGATGTGATCTGTTTTGGAGAAAGTTCCATGTGATGCTGAGAAAAAATGTGTAATCTCCTGCAATAAGAAGGGAAACACTATAAATGTCCATTTCATCCATGGTATTGTTTAATTCTAGGATATCTTTGTAATTTTTTTGTCTGGATGAGAGTGCAGTATTGAGATCTCTCACTATTATTGTAACTGGGCCTATCTTTCCTTGAAGCTCAGAAGTGTGTACGAACTTGAGGGCACCAATGTTTGGTGTGTATATATTTAGAATTGTTGTATTCTCTTGCTGATTTTTCCCTTCGTTAGTATGTAGCAATCTTCTTTTTCTCTTCTGACTGATTTTTGTGCAAAAACTGCTCCAAGAATAGCTACTCCTGATTACTTTCAGTTTCTGCATGCCTAGTAAATCTTTTTCCAACCTTTCACTTTTAGTTTGTGTGTGTGTGTATTTGTGTTTCTGAGGTGTGTTTCTTGTAGACAACACATCATTGGATCTTGCTTTTTGATCCAATCAGATTATCTGTGTTTTTGATTGGTTGGAGAGTTAAGTCCCTTTATATTTGGCTATGGTTAAGAAGTATTTGCTGAATCCTGTGTTTCTATTGCTTCCCTCCCCCCAGCCCCTGACTGAGTCTCATGTTGATTGTTAGTTCCATTTGCCATTGTTTATATTTGGGTTTTGCTTGTTAACTGAGTTGATCATGCTTGCTACCTTCTTAGTTCTCATGTGTTCATCAATTCCCCTTTTGAGTCTTATCCTTTCTGACCTCTACTGCTTGTGATTGTTTTTTGCCCTCTTCCATGTGAATTATTCACTTGAATATGCTGTGTATGCAGGTTTGGTGGACATGACCACTTTAGATTATCCTTTTCCTGGAAGATCCTTATTTCTTCATGGAGATTGAAGAACAGTTTTGCTGCATATGACATTCTTCATAGTACTCTCTCAGAGCTTGAATTCTATTGTTCCAAGCTTTCTTGACTTTTAGGATTTGTGCTGAGAGTCTGAGGTGACACTTATGTATTTACCTGTATATGTAAACTGGGTTTTTCTCTTGCTTTTGTATCCTTTTATGATATGACATGGAGTTATTCTTTTCTTATCAAGTCTATTTGGAATTCAAGATACCTCCTGCACATAGGTGTCTATATCATTAAGTACATCTGGAAAATTTTCTGCTATGATTTTATTGAATATGTTTCCCATGCCTTTAGTTTATGTTTCAGCTTCTTCTTCCACCCTGTGAATTCTTAGGTTTGGTCTTTTGCTCATATCCCAGAGTTCTTCTATGTTGCACTCATATGTATTCTTTTTTTCTTTGTGATTTTTTGCATGCAATAACTCCTCAATTATGTCTTTCATCTCTGATATTCTTTCTTCTGTTTGACTTAGTCTGCTGATAATACTGTCCACTGTGTTTCTTATTTATTGAGGTTTTCATTTCTAACATTTCTACTTGGTTATTTTTCACAATTTCCATTTCTTTGCTGAATTTTTCTTCCATAATGCTAACTTTCTTGTCTGAGTCTTATATTCATTTCCTACCTATATTTATCTGTTTATTTGAATTCATTCTTAGGTCACTGATTATTTTTAACATTAAGGTTCTGAATTTTCTCTCAGACATATCAGCCAATTCATTATCTTTGGATTCAAATGTTGAATTTTTGTGGTGGAATTTTGAAGCCTTGGTTTCTCATTTTTAAATGTCGGCTTTGGTTTGAAGATGTGTTGGTCTAAGTTTCCTTTTACTACCTCAAGTAAGTGGAGAACCTAGTACAATAACAAGGTTAACAATTTAGCAACAAATCAAATATTTGAATAAGTAAAGGATAATTGGAAACCTTATCTGTCTCCCCACTAAGGATGTATAGGATCAAAACTGGTTTCTAGGGGAATTATGTGGGAGCTTAGGTGGGATAATGGAAAGAAGGGGATACAGGTATAGGAGATAATAGTGTTGGGACTGATAACCTAAGGCAGATGAGTGAGTATCCCATCCCCCATGGAGGGCAGTATCATTCCTGCATCCTGAGGAGATGGAGGCCTGCATTCCTGCATCCTAAAGGAGAGATACAGATTTGCCACAGGGCTGATAAGCAAAATGCTCTCAAGATTGTTTCCCCTCCCCCAATAAAGGTGCAAACTAAACCAGTTCACCTGAGAAAGTCCATGAATCCATGGCCAATGAGAAAAAATCCACCTAACCCAGAGTTAGAATGTCCATTAAAACCCCAGCCTTCACCTGAGCAGCGAGCTACCAGTTTCTGGGCTCTGCTGTGCTTCTCTAGCTATAGCCTGTCCTTTCTCTCTAATAAATCCTACTTTATACACCAGCTTTGGCTCATCATTCAGCTGCTTTACGAGCCAGTTCCCTGGCCTGTGAAGAAAAGGACCCCCAACTCCGGCACGTAATAATAGCATGAGAGAACTCTACATATTTATAACAGGGAAATAGAGACTCAATTGCAAGATAGGATGAGAGAAAAAGGAGAAAAAAAAAAAACACCAAGATTCCAACAATTAGAAGTCAATTAAAAAAAAAAGAGGAAAAAAGAAATAAAAGAAAAAGATAAGAAACAGTCAAACAAAAACAAAAGGTAAAGGGAAAAAACAGGCCAAGAAACAAACAACAAGAAAAACATACACAAAAAGCATTTATATTTCTTGTAAGAGAGAAGTGTCATTGTTATTCCTTGCCTTAGTCCAAGTTAGTCCTTCTTGCCCTGGCTGTTATGGGAACAGCTTCAGGAAGGTGGAGATACACCTCTACCTTAGGGTATGGCAGGGGCCTCAGGGGAAGACAGCTGGTGCAGTGTGATTGACACTCTCCTGGCCAAGTCTCTTTGCCCTCTGAGTTGTTTTGGTTCTGTGAGGCCTCCATAGATAGAGGGTTGAGACTCCTGTTGAAATACAAAGAGATCTGAGCAAGTAGGGCCACTCATACTGTGAGTAGGATACAGCTACTTGAAAGGACAGGGTCACCAACCTCTGAGCCTTTCCCTGCTTTTTGATTGCTTCAGTCAAACCTCATCATCTCTATGCCTCCCTCTGGTGGCAGCCTCACATGATGGTTCTGAGACCTGGAATTCACCAGGCTGTGACATTTTCAATGCCCAAAGTTGCTCAGTTTGGAAGCTTGTGCCTTGTCATTGTTTGCAGTCAAGCCACTGTTCTTACTTGAGTTCTCAGTCCATGGAGGCTCCATGCTTTGTTTTTAATTGACCTCATTAAATGAAGTTTTTGTGGTGGGATTGGGTGGGGCCACCAACTCTGGGCATTTTTCCTATTTCCTTGCTCCTGTCAGAATCTGTATATTTGCTCTTTCTGACTCTTCCCCTTGCAAAAGTTTGCTTCCAGTGGCAGATTCCCATGTGGACACTGTGCTTGGGAGTTCCCAAAGCTCTCTGGGCTGTGATTTTTCAAATCCCCTGAATTGCTCAGTCTTAAAGCTCACCTGCCTGCAAGGAGCTTCAGATATCTGAGCTCTCTGCCACCAAAGGCTAATCCTTTATTTTGTAAATTTTCCCACAGGTGGTTAGATGGGTTTTCTAATTTCCTACCCCAGCTCCCTTTACCTTCTCAGCTCACCGCAAGTCAAAGGTTCTCTGCAGCCCAGTGTCTCAAGACCCCTTGAGCAGTGATTGTCTTTGTTTACAAGATTTCCCGAAGTACCTCAAATTTGAACAGGAGTTCCTCTCTCATGATGGTAACCTGCCATAGCTCTCTGAACAATGGGGAATGAGGGGTTGTGTTATCTGCTGCTGGTTGGTCCTGTCATATCCCCAAACTGGGGTTAAAGTTTGTAGGTGGTGTAGTTATTGTCCCACAGCTAAGTCTGCCAGTCTGTTGCAGCAGCTGCCTTGCTTACCTTGAGGTGGAGGCTTCAGCTCCCCTCCCCCAAGAGGAGCTGGGACTGAAGAGTGGGCTACAGCCATAAAGTATTTCTTGATTTACTCTGTTCTTTTTGATTCACCATATTTTTCAGATATCCTGTCATTCTTTTTGCGGTTTTTAGTGTACTTCCTTACTTTGGCATTTCTGTGTGTAGTCTGTTCTTTGTTATACAAACTCATATTCATAGGGTCTAATGGAGAAATCTTCTACTCCTCTACTGTCTTGACCCCTCCTCCCACAGAAATTTTTTTTTCTTTTCTTTTTTTTAATTTTATTATTCATATGTGCATACAAGGCTTGGGTCATTTCTCCCCCCTGCCCCCACCCCCTCCCTTACCACCCACTCCACCCCCTCCCTCTCCCCCCACCCCCTCAATACCCAGCAGAAACTATTTTGCCCTTATTTCTAATTTTGTTGTAGAGAGAGTATAAGCAATAATAGGAAGGAACAAGGGTTTTTGCTGTTTGAGATAAGGATAGCTATACAGGGCATTGACTCACATTGATTTCCTGTGTGTGTGTGTTACCTTCTAGGTTAATTCTTTTTGATCTAACCTTTTCTGTAGGTCCTGGTCCCCTTTTCCTATTGGCCTCAGTTGCTTTTAAGGTATCTGCTTTAGTTTCTCTGCGTTAAGGGAAACAAATGCTAGCTAATTTTTTAGGTGTCTTACCTATCCTCACCCCTCCCTTGTCCCACAGAAATTTTTAAACCTGGAGACGAGCACTCGGTTTAGGCATTGGAAGACACAGTGGCAGACACTTCAGACAGAGAATTTTACAGAGATTTTCTAAGGAGAAATTAGCCAAGCTTCTAGAAGACAGTACAGACCAATGAGGCAGGTTGCAAACTGGAAGAGACACAGTCACACAAAGGCATAGATACACACACATACACACACACACACACACACACACACATACACACACACATAATTTGCATGGCCCCAACAATCACCTTCTTTCATTCAATCACATCAGAGGAAGAGGATTTATAACCATAGTCCCAAACAAGCTCATAGATAGCCCCTCTGAACCTAGTCTGAATGGATCTAAAGTAAAAAGTCCACAAACTCCAACCCTTATGAGACCAAAAGGGCAACTGTCCTAGAGGTTGGGAAGTAAGCTGGTCATAATGCACTCAGTGTCATCAGAACTGTGACCCGACAGCTCACTTGCAAGAGGAGTCCAAGCAATCAGCGTCCAGTATTTTTATCAGAATGTCTGAAATCCAAACACTCAATAGAAGCAAAACTGGAAAAAAGGGCAAGATTTTGAAACAATTACTGAAAATATATTAAAGAGTAACAGAGTAGGCAAAAAATATGGGGCATTTTAAGAGAGAAGAACTACATAGAATTATATAACCAAGCAAAACTTAATTTTTAAATTTGTGGATTTATTTGTTTTCAGTGTTGGGCATTAAACCCAGGGCCTGTGCATGCTAGGCAGGTGTTCTACCACTGAGGTACATCCCCAGCCCAATCTTATGTTTTAAATTTCAAAATTCATTGGAAGAGTTTAAGAGCTAATTGGACACTGCAGATGAAAGTACAAGTGAACTTGAAGATCAGCCAAAAGAATTATGTAAACTGAAGAAAAAAATAAAAATAGTTTATACAAAAAAGTAAGCAAAGCATCTGTATTTTGTAAGATAGATTTAAATGGTACAGCCCGTGTGCAGTCAAAGTTGCAGAAGAAGAGAGAGGACACAGAGCAGTACAATATTTGAAGGAAATTGTAGCTATGCAAATTTGATGGGCAAAACCTCCACACAGCTCTAGGAAGCTCAACAAACATGAAGACTACAAATATTTTGACAGAAACCACAACTGCAAATATCATAATCAAGTTGCCAAATATCAAAGATTTAAAGTTTAAAAGCAGCCTGAGAAGAAAGTCGTAGGGCACATAGAGAAAAATGAAAAGATAAAATGATAAAAGAAAAATGTAAGATAAAATCAGTTTTTTAAATTGACAAAGAATTTGTTATCAATAGCATTTAAATTGATAAAAGTTTAATTAGTATTTAAATTGATAAATCATAGCTATGAAAAAGAGTAAAATATTAAGAAATTAAAGTTGAAAAAAGAAAGAAAATACATAGTTTTACATAAAAGAAGCCATTAAAAATTTAAAAGACAGAAATGAGAGAAATTCAAGGTAAATTTCATGGGAATGCAGTACATGAAACCCATGACTTTTTATATGAATCAATTGCAGCCAGAATAAAATTAAGTACTTGCAGGGGAGTTTGCCTAAAATTCCATGTCCATCAAAAATATCTGTCAAAATAAAAATGAAATGAAAATATTTTCAAAAGAACAAAAGTTGAAGTGTTTGCCAATAGATTCTTCTTAGAAGAGGTATATAAAGCAGTTCTTCAGTTTGAAGGGAAATGCAAAATTATATGGACGCTTGGATTTTCAGGGAAAATGTGAAACACAGAAGGGTAAATATATATAATCCTGCACTGTGGAGTATATAACATGGGTGAGAGAATAATGTACAATAAAACAAAAGATAGGAGGGAGCAAATGTAAGTTCTTATTGTTATATGTCAAGTGGCTGTTATTTCAAGAATTCTGTGTTAAAGATACATATTTGTAATACCTAGAACAGTTGTTAATAAATGAAAGAGATATTGTTACAAAGCTAATAGAAGAAATAAAAGGAAACCTTTTATTTTTATTAGTGCAGAAGCACTAAAATACATTAAAATACCTGGTTCTCATTGTGGACATGAGGTTTGAGTGAAGGAAAGCACTTATCAGAGAGGACCAAGCACAAGGAAAGAGGAAGTGGGAGTCAGGGGAGGATACTTTTCAATGTGAGGCTGCAAACCAACATACTAGGGCAAAATGTAATCACCACAGAGATAGTCGGAAAAATATACAATCATAATGTTAATATAAGAAAATTAATTTTATAAATTGACAAGGAATTTGTTCTCCATAGCATTTAAATTGATAAAAGCTTAATTAGTATTTAAATTGATAAATCATAGCTATGAAAAAAGAGTAAAAACATTAAGAAATTAAAGTTACAAAAATAAATAAAAAACATAGTTTTACATAAAAGAAGCAATTAAATTTTAAAAAGACAGAAATGAGAGCAATTCAATGTAAATTTCATGGGACTACAGAACATGAAAAGCCTGAGCAAAATAATGCAGAAGTAACTTTTAAGGAGATAATTCTTCAAAAGGATAAAATTAGAGTAAAACTGTAATCATTAAGGCTGAAACTTTAATTCTGAAAGCTAAAACAAGCAACAAATTACCTTTCAAAAGAACACAAGTTAAACTCACAGTAATCATAGTAGCTACATTACTAAACTAAATGAGGGCAATAGAAAATTATGGAACAATTACACTTATGAACATAGACACAAAAATCCTTTCAAAATATAGCAAATTCAGCAGTGCTCTAAAAAATAGATCATGAGCAAATATTTCACCCAAGGAATGCAAAGATGATTTGTCTTGAGGAAGTCTATTAAATTTAATATGCCAGATTAATAAAAGAAGAGGGAAACTACATGTGTGTAGTAAATATGTCTAAATTGTTACTCACATGCAGCAACACAATAACAACAGTTATGTTGCAATGTAATCTTACTGCAGCTAAACAAACAAAGAAAACAAACAAAACCACTGGCAAGTGAAGATGAACTGGAACTTCTCTAAATTGATGCATGATTGGAGAATCTAGTCAGGAAAATAGAATCCTTTTAATACAGGGAAGTAGTTACCAAGGTATGGACAGAGCTGAAAGCCTAAAGGCTGACAGAAATTAATGAAGCTATTACATCCCTAATGGAGGGGCAAAAGGAGGAGGTAGAACCAAGACTAAAAGGTCACCAGGCATGGAACCAAATGTACATAGATACTGTCTGGTGTGAGCTAGGACCATGAACTATAGGACTGTCATAAGAGATGGTATGATGGAAGATATGAAATTACTGTGGGATAATCACATATCAAGAATAAGGGAAAAACTCTCTGATTTCTTTCTTCCACTCCAGTCTCCTAAAAATGTGTCCTATTGCCAAACATACCCAAAACTCAGTTAGTGTCTGGGAGAAGCAGTTTGCAGGAAAAGGACAGAGATCTGAGAGCAAAGAGACAAATGACCAGCATACTTGATGATAACATATCTGTCAACAAGCCAAACAAACTTAAAAGACATTCCCAAGAATGTACTCATCACCATTTCATATAGTCTATTAGAAGACCTAGAAAAACAAATGAAAACTTAATACTAGAAAAGTAATATATAAAATCATCCTTATCTGCTGACAATATGATTGTCCACACAGTAAAGCCAAGATAATCCTCAGGCATTTCCCTCAAATTAATGAGGGTTGCTGAATAAAAAGTCAATGAACATAAATAGCCTTTCTATTACAAGCAAGTAGAAAACATAATAGAAAAAGATAGCATTTACTATAGTAATAACATCTAAAAGTAAAACAAAAGCTGTGAGACATTTATAAAAAAATTTAGAAGACATTAGTAAGGACCTGATTAAAAGAATAGCAACACCATATTTATGGATGCAAGGGCTCAAGATGTTCTTAAAAAGGTTAAATGTTTGAAAATTAATATCTATCTTTATCCAACTTGACAAGCAGATAGTAAAATCATATGACAGTTCAAAAAGGCAAGAATAATAAAGAACAATTTAATAAGCAAGCTCTAAAGACTAGATATTAAGGAATTTACTTTAAATTTTTGTTATTTAAGATAGGAGAACATTGAGAGGGATTAAATTAACAGACTAGGAAAGAAGAGAACCCAGAAAACAGACACAGGAACATATAAACCAGATATATCTTAAAGTGCTGTTGTGGTTTGGATCTGAAATGTCTCGCAAAGGCCATCTGCTAAATAAAGGCTTGGTCTATAGCTAGGAGCACTATTGGGTGGTGGGGAAAATTTTAGGAGGTGGGGACCTAACTGGAAGAAGTTGGTCCGTGGGGGTTTGCCTTGAAAGTGTATATCTTGTCCCCAGCCCCCTGCCTTTTTTTTTCTTTTTTTGCTTCCTAGCCACCATGAAGTGAACAGGTTTGCTTTTTACAAATGCCCTCCTCATGAAAACATTCTGTCTCTGGCACACTCACAAGGATGGTGATCACAGACTGAAACCTCTGGAACTCATCCTTTAGGCTGATTTTCTCTGGTATTTTGTCATAATGATGCAAAATTAACAAAGGTGGCACCACAAAGAGCTCAATAAATAGAGCTATGATAAATGGAGCACTGATAAGACAATGGTTAAAAATTAAACCATATGCATATCCTATACCATACACCAAAATAAAGTCTAAGAAAATAAAACAAATTCTAAAAATGAAATTTGAACAAGAAAATGGAACATTTTTATGATCTTTTTATAAGGAAGAATTCCTTAAGCAATACAAGTTGCACAAGTCATAAAGGAAACTATTAATAAATTTGACATCAATGAAAACTTCAGCATAGCAAAGGCTGAAGACTAGAAGATAGCATACATCACCGAGAGAAGACTGTTGTCTAAAATGAATACAAGAACTCCTAGAAAGTAGGAAGAAAAAAATGGAGATGGGTAAAGCATTGGAAAACATAAAATCAGGGAATAAAAAATCTAAATGGTTAACAAATAGGTAAAAAAAAAAAAAAAAACGCCATGATCAAACTGACTAGCAAGCATGTGAAAACAAATTAAAATGGTAAGATACCATTTCCACACATCAAATTAATGAACATGTGAGAATCTGTTAATATCAAAGTTTGATAAGTAAATTGGGAAGCAATCACTGGACTATAAAACTGATGCAAACACCTTAAGGAGCAACAGGCAATATCATGTAAGACTGGTAATCTACGTGCAGGAGTTAGTTATTGCTATAAAAAAGCTCCATGACAAACCACCCCAAGAGCCAGTGTTCTAAAGTAGTTATGCTCACAGCTCAATGAGAGGATGCATGGATGTAGCAGTATATTTATGTAATGGTCTGCTATGTGGCAGTTTAGGTGAATGAGCTCAAGCTATGTGTATTGACGTAAATAAACCTCAACA
This sequence comes from Castor canadensis, assembly GCF_047511655.1. Classification (NCBI taxonomy): domain Eukaryota; kingdom Metazoa; phylum Chordata; class Mammalia; order Rodentia; family Castoridae; genus Castor; species Castor canadensis. Next base: position 114,753,372 of record NC_133390.1, on the reverse strand, counting down.
CATGATATATTGAGAAATAAGCAAGTACAAAAGAAAAGCATTTAGTATAATCCCATTATATGAAGCATAAAGCCAGGAAACACAATGCGCCATGTTGCTTAAGGCTAAATACTTGCTTAGTAAAAGTATCAAGTCATGTGTGACAAAAAATAAATACTAAATATAGGATACTGTCTACCTTGAAAGGGGAGAAGGGAAATAAAATCTAGAAGGTCTAATTTTAGGGAATGGGAACCCTCTACAATGTGCTATTTCTTTCTTTTTGTTTTCTAAGAAAAAACACCTGAAGAAAATATGGCAAGATCTTAAGATTTGTTAAAGCTTAGTTATGTGAATCCATTCATACTTGAAATATTTTCTAATTTTAAAAAAGAGAAATTGATATATGATCATCTCATACTACTAAAATATTAAAACCTTACATATACATAGGTAAAAAAAATTTTAAAAGAATAGGAAAGGTATTAAGAATATTATTGAGAAACTATTTCTTTTTTAATAGAATTTTACTGTAGTATTTTGCCTTTTTTTGTTTGTGTCTCTTGCTTATTTTTGCAGGGCTGGGGATTGAACCCAGGGCCTCACATATGCTAGACAAGCCCCTGTAAAAATATTTATGTCATTTTTAATTCTCATTGTTATTATAATGAATTGTTTACAGTAAATAACTACACAAATGGTCTACAGAACTTAAATGGGTGGATAGATAAAATTAGAAAGTCACTTGGGCCCATGGTTGGTTTTAGTTTTACCATCTCAAAAAAATAATTGCTATGCAATGCATTCTAGTAAATTTAGTTCAATCTCAGATATTTTTAATCTTATAAATTAATTTAAATAATCCATATATATTTAGTCTAAGTAGAAGGCAATCATTTCCTTAAATATTTTTCTATATATTATTTGCTTCTTTGGTTGAAATACATTTCTTCAGTCTCTAGTCGATAGACTATGCCCTAGTTTTTATAAAATACTTAATGAAATTTTAAATTTGAACAAAATATGGCAAAGGCATTTTAATGGCCTTGTGTGTTTATTAAAATAGCCTGACATACAAGCAGATGAGCTGACACAGAAAACTTGTTTCCAGAAAAGTTATTTCAGGAAAGTCTGTCAGGGCTCTGATGGTTTCAGATCCCATGTAGTCCCTCTAGACAGTTAATCTGCAACACAATTTATGCCACTTCCTTAGGCCTCTGTGTTAGAACCTGTAGGCAGCCACACAGTCTGTTTGCTTTTATAAGGACCTAAGTCATAGTTTGAGGTCACGCTGGGAAAATTCAGAGCCAACAAGTTATGGCTCCACTGTACTTATGACATGGTCTCCAGATGATCTCAAGGGCCTGAGGTGCCTATCTATAGACCAATGCTACAAAACACATATAAGAAAACACCACAGACCTAAAAGTATCCATGCTGTACATGTTTCCTTATGATGCAGTCACTGCACTTGGAAGAGTGAACCATATTGCCCAGAAAAGACTGGCTTGACTTGACATGAGAGCTAGGCATGTACGGAGGTGTGGGGCTGCTACATATGCAAAGCACTACATAGCTTCAGAGAAAAACCACTGAGGAATCAGCAGAGCCCTCATCCACAGACTGAGTTCAAGGGCAGAATGCAAAGCCAGAACACCAGAGAAAATGAAATTGAGCACAAACCAGTTTCAGAGGCACACAGGACACTGGGATCAAGACATTCAGCCATGGATCACCTGTCATACAGACCTGTTCTGAGGGCCTGCCATGTGCCAGGCACTGTGCTTGGTGTTGCACATAGGACCTGCTCTCTTTTCCCATCACAGTGTAAGAATTCTAACACTTGTACACGCAGGTAGAATTATTGAAAATCTGCAAAATACTCGTAAGAGAGATTATTGTTAGTGAATAAAAGATCATAATTAGAGATTAGAGAAAACAAAATGCTTTCGCAAACTTTGGTATTATTTGGCTTTAATTACTGTGAAAGTTTATTAATTTGATAATTTGTAATCATATTGTCTCTTAAAAATAAGTCATCAGGCTGGAGGTGTGGCTCAGGCAGTAGAGTGCCTGGCTCACAAGCACAAAGCCTTAGGTTCAAATCCCAATACCACCCTAAAAATAAGTAAGTATATTACTTAAATGAATATTTTACAATCAGCTTTCCAGATGTATAAGTTGAGCCTAGAGACACTAAGTCACATGTGAATTTAAATGTCAAATTAGTGCTAGAGTCAGTAGTACAATTAAGGTCTCCAAATCAGTGTTTGGGTTTTTGTTTTGTTTTATGGTTAAGACTTTTGATCAAGTTATATACTATGAAAACATACATGCCCAACTGGATGTGGCCAGAATTTCAAAAAAGTTTAACAATCTTAAAATTTGAAACTTAGGGAGGAAACTATTTGATCAACTTTATATATTATTTTCAAGCTATATTCTTACAATCTCCTACTGATGACCAAAAAGCTGACTTGATTTTAATAATCATATTTATATTTTAAATACTCCCAAAATAATAGGAACAGCATGGGGCCAATATTGAGAAACATATTATTTAAAATTTGATAGGTAGCTTCAATTTCATAAGAAACATAAATAACATCAAAGTCTTGTTCCCCAAAAAACTTTCTGAATTGCTTCAAAACTTGTCGTTGAAATGTCAGAAACAAGACTTACTGAGCCTTGCTATCCAGCTGGGGCTTCACCTCATCTTCCTTGTGTCATCTTTCCCATGCCACATCAACCTTTATACTCTTCCACTGGGCTGTGCCTTTGACTTCTCTGCTGATTTCAGTCAGTAACTATTGCATTCAAGGAACTCCGACCACATTTGGCCCTTGGTAACAGCTATCGATTTGACATTCTCATGTCTACTTTCTTTACATCTTCAGCCATAACTCAACTATCCCTTCAGCTTTTATTTAATCTTGTTTCTTGATTATCACATTTAGTCTGATGAAGCTGTAATTGTGATCATCGGTATTTAACATCCATGAAAACACTATTACTTTGCTTCTTCACTATTTCTTTTACTTAATGTTGGTCAAAATTAAATTAAATAGGGACATGGTTAAATGACTAGATCCAGGGCAGGCAGTTGGGGAACTCCCAGCAGAAGGCAAGAAGTAGCAGCAGGCAAGGTAGGAGTCAACAAGTGGGAAATTTAGCAAGTAGGTAAGTTCAGTATTGGGGTTCCAGGAGCAGGAAGCAAAATATGCAGACAGCAAGAAAGACAGGCTGGCAGAGAGATGGTAGCGGCAATTACACCAAAGCTCTAAGAGCAGTGCATAGGTAATGCTGATTGTCAGTGCCCCATGCCCTCTTAGTGTCTGTTTTCATTTTCTCTGGAGAAAGAAGAAATGGAAGGAGGAAGATGAAAAGAAGAAGGAAGAGGAAAATGAAAAGGAGAAAAAAGAAACAGAAGAAGGGAAAGAAGAAAGAGTTGTTTCAATGTCAATCTCAGGTAAATGCTTTCATTTGCCAATGTCCCTTGAAGCTAAGAGTGGTGGTGTGGCATCTGTCCATCTGTGGAAAATTGCATTAAAAATTCCAATTCTTGAATCTCACTGTAGTCATATGATTAGCCATGTGATTTTGCTATGCTCCCCCATTCTGAATCTGAACTCACCCATGCAATTTGCTTTAGCCAACAGAACAATCCTTACACGTTACTGCTGCTTATTCTTGTACTAACTGCTATGCGTGAAATAGCCTTATAGTTCCAAGAAAAGAAACCAATGATACAGAGCTGTGCCAGCTAAGGCTCCTCAACCAAGCCCAACCTATTCCATCCTGGAGTAGCCTCCAACTTATGTACAGATGCCTAACTGAGCACAGCAAAACCACTGACAGGAGCCCAGCTCTGACCAGCTGAACCCCAAAGCACAGTATGGTTGTTATATGCAATTCAGGTTATGTAGTCATTTGTAGTGCACCAAAAACTAACTGATACACTAACCAATGAGATGTATGTGGATATCTGATGGCAGGGGTAGGGAAGACAGTGACAAAGCTTAGCATGTCTAAAACTTCAGTCCTCCTTTTACTCTTTCCCCTGCCTTCAGCTCAGACATGTTACATGAAGGTGACACAGCCATCTGTAATTGAGGTTGTATAAGTAAAGATGTGAAAGACAGGGCTTGTCTAGGTATCTGATGGCATTGTGAAGCAATGTAGCAGCCTTTGTTTAAATGAACTTGTTATGGAAGCTATGTAAGATTTAAACTGATTTTTTTAAACCACTGTATTCACAATTTCTGTTATAAATAGCAAAATTTATCCTTGATACAAGGATCAAAGCATTGGGCACATGGCAGGAATGAATGGAAAGAGGACCTCAATGAAACAGTAAGCAAAGGATCAAATGATAAGCGGACTGACCTGACACCACGTCATAGCAGCCATCCCAGGATTAATGATTTCTAGTTTGTAAAGATTGGATGAAGCCCAGAAAAAGAAAGAGGTGGAGAGCAAATGTTTAGAGTCTTACTGAGAAACTGACCCAAATAATTACATTAATCTGTGACAAGCTGGTCACATGTTTTAGGCCAACAGACTATCTGGGCTTTATAATTTTTCATTTGCTATCTTAAAATATTTCTTGACTTTTTCTAATTCTTTCTTTCCCTCCTTTTTTTTTTCATTACCTGTACCCCTTTGACTTGTATTCTTTTATGACATTTTTTTCTCAGTCATAAATCCCATTAATATGTATCAAATACATCCCTTTGTGCTATGAAATATGTCTTACAAATGCAACTTCATATTTTATAGCAGGGCAGAATTGACATAGGGTGTTGCTTGATAAATTGTAACAAGAATATAACTTATAGAAAATCAAAAAAGTTAAGATAGGTTCTTTCTAAAACCAGTTGAAATTTCATACAAAATACTTTTACAAAGGAATAGTTTTAAGTTTCTCAAAGTTATCTTTAAAAACTACCAATATGATATGAATTATGAAAATGTAAATCAAATGCAACAAATACCTGAGAAAGGCCATCAGGTAAAGCTTTGTCCAATGTTCTTTCTGGAAATGCTTTCCCTGGGCTAGTGGACAAGTAGCTCTTACTGTCAAAAGCTGCACTAGCTCTGCAGCCTGCCAGGTGATTTAATAAGTCACCTCCAAACATGATTCCAAAAAAAAATGGAATTGATCTCCATGGCTTTTGTTATTGTTCAAACCTTGTGTTTGGGATTTCATTAACACCAAAAATGTATTAATATTCTCTATATATTAGCATTTGAGCCATAGTTAATTATCAAAACAGCAAGGGAAGAAAACTTAGCAAACACCATACAATTTCTTCTTACTGCCTTGAGACAGCAGGGTCTTTGAGGACAGTAACATGATAAATTCAGGATAACTTTAGTGAATATAGAATGAAATGCCTACACAGTTAAGTGAACATATTAACTAGATATCTTCCTGGAGCCAACAGAAAGTAAGTCTTGGTACTTGGAGGGGCCATAAACAGAGGTTGCATTCTACTCAACAGACAAGCCAGTTTCAGGAAGTGGGTGGGCAAAGCTTTATGTGGTCACATTTCTCAGATATTCTTCTTAATATGAAGGGTAGGAAAAAATATATAATAGAATTTCCACTTTCTATATTAGCACAAGGATAACATTTAAGTTTCTGCAGTTTTTCCTTGAAAGTAAAATATTTTACAAAACTTTTCTCCTTTGAACACAGTTATCATATAACTATCACAATGAAATGGTTAGTATTACTATATCATAAGACTATTTTTAAACCTTTATTTTTCAAAAACACAAGCTAAAATGCAAAGTGGGTTACATCTTATAAAACAAAGTTATTTCATGAATTAAGCTGATGAGAGAAAATTGAATGCAGAAATTAGCACAATTAGAATGGATAATTGTTATAATATGTATCTGGATTCAAATCAGTATTTCCACATAATGACAGAGGAAGGTGAGTACAATCACATATTAAATGCTAAGTCAATTAATCACATTAAAACTGCTGACTTAAATGCCAAAAAAATTAATGTGACCTTTGATTTATCAAGAGCTTTTGGCATTTTCAAAAGAAGGGACTTAGAAAACACTATTCTGAACATATTTTGAGACTCTCAGAAAATATTTGAATTAGTTTATGTCAACAACAGTCTTCTCCTCAAATGTAATACTTCAGAAAGAGCTAACTCTTTTTACAGAGGAGCATTTAAGCATTCCTCCAAGTGAAGAGTCATATTAACTCTCAAAAACCATTCTGCATATGGGCTTAACTTTTTCCACCAGAAGTTATACATATCAACACTAGCATAATTTGAAATTCTGATTCATCTGGCAGAGGGATTCCCCTCATCAGAGGTCTTCAACTCAACAGAGCTATCTAAGAGATAACAGGAGGGTGGCAGTCTGAGGCGAGCCCAGAGAAAATCGTGAAACCCTACCTGAAAGCCAAGCTATGGAAACAGCCAAGATGCCCCATTACTGATGAACGGATTAAGAAAATGTGGTATTTATGTAGAAATGAATTTTATTCAGCCACACAAGAGAAAGGAATTTTGTCGTTTGCAGGTAAATGGATGAAACTGGAGAACATCATCTTAAGTGAAGTTAGCCAGGTTCAGAAGGCCAAAGATCACATGTGTTCTATTACATATGGAATATAGACCTAATACAAATACAAGCAATATTATGAAAAACAAGTCACACTAAGGGGAGGTCACATACAAGAGAGGGAAGGCAAAAAAAGGAAGTTAAGAAGGTGAATATGCTTGGTGTACTTTCTATACAAGAATGAATATAGAATTTTTAAACTAGTTGAAACAACCATAAGAAAGGGACTGAGGTAGAAAGAAGAAAAATAGAGGCAATGAACCAAATTGGACTATAATACATACATGGAAATGTCACAAGGAAACCAATATATGACTATCTTAAACAAAATTGTCATTTTTTTAATACAAAAATGGAGAACAGGAGGGCAGAACAGATCTTGTAGGAGGGAGGAGGATTCAGGGAAAGGGTGTAGGAGGGTGAATATGGCACAAATACTGTGTACACATGTATGTAAATGGAAAGATGAGACCTGTTGAAACAGGAATGGGGGAAGGAGGGTAAAGGAGAACAGTGGAAGGGGTGAATTCAACTATGATATATTGTAAGAACTTTTGTTAATGTCACAATGCACCCCCAGCACAATAATAAAAATTTTTTTAAAAAAATAAGCAATGCAAAAAGGGTAACAGCTTAAGTGGTAGAGCACCTGCCCAGCAAGCGCAAGGCTCTAAGTTCAAACCCCTGTACCACCAAAAAAATAAATAAATAAAATTAGGTACCAAAAAAGTATAATAAACAGTGTCTGTTGAAGTGAGTTAACAACAAAGGAGGAAAATTACAGATGAATGGTAACACTCTGAGGTGAGTATGAGAGTATAGTGCTTCATCAAAAAATAACATTCATTACAAAATATAATTATTCCAATAAACTATGCATATCTGAATAGGAGTATTTGCATCTTTGAGTAATTATAGGTGTATAATATGAAAAACAAATAAATTTCACTAATGTCATTAACAAGATATTAGTACAACAGAAAATGAAATTAAAAACTTTTCAGCATTCTGAAAAAAATCTACTGAAAGTCCCTTTTGAAGAGACTTCAAAGATATGGAAGCAATTATAGCCTAATAGCAATGTAAACCTCTTGTACCAGATTGTGGTCTTTAAGTAGCTTTTCTCTCCAAAAGGAACCAGCTTTCCTTTAAGAATAACCAGTTGTAAGTCTGGAGCAGAGATTGCACTTAGTAAATTGGGGACACATCGCTGTGCTAGAGAGCAAGGAAGCTATCAGAGACTACTGGTGTCATGTCAGTTAAGACAAATTTGGGTTCTCACTGACTGAGGAATAGAAGTTTGGCTGGTGGAAGGGCTCAACTGGTAGAGTGCCTGCTTAGCAAGCGTGGGAAGTTTGAATATCAAAAATAGAATCCTGATTATTATGGCAAAAACCACATCACATATACAAAATGGTGAGCTCATAATAAATTCTGTGTGGTGCATAATAATCTTTGAAGGTTGCTAGGCATAAAATTTACTGCTAATGATAAATGGTTCATGGTGGATACTGAAAACATAAGATAAAATGTCAATAAGGATCTTTAAAATAGAGAGATAGGCAGATAATCAATGAATCCACCAACTGATCAATAGAAAATAAAGACCATTTCATTGCATATCAATTACCACTTATGTTTTAATCTTGACAGAATTTGTGTGTGAATGTCATTAAGCTGCTAGATCAAGATGTTAATTACAGAAACCTGAGTGACAGAAAGCACATTAAATGCTACTACAACAACACAGTCAACAGCATCCAAAGTATGAGAAATTCTACAGGAGAACATACTTTGTTTCTTCAAGAACCAAACAGTATTTTTAAGAGGAGTGGGAACTATTATAGGGTAAAGAAATTTTCATTTCTTCTAAAGTCAGGAAGAAGATAAGAGAGGTCCAGTCTTTCCACTCTAATTCAGTACAATACTGGATTCCTAACCAGAGCAACAAGACAGGAGAAAGAAAGAAAAGGTATTCAAATACAGGAGGAAGAAGTCAAATTATCACTATTTGCAGATGTTATTATTCTATACTTAAAAGACCTTAAAGATCTCACCAAAAAACTGTTAGATCTGATAAACATTTTTCACAACATAGCAGGATATAAAATCAGAATACAATAATCCGTAGCTTTTCTATACACCAAGAAAGAACAAGCTGAGAAAGAAATCAGGAAAACAATTCCATTCACAATAGCCTCAAAAAAAAAAAAAAGAAAAAGAAAAAGAAAAGAAAAGAAAAAAACCTAGGAACAAACTTAGCCAAAGAGGTGAAAGACCTCTGCAATAAAAAATATAAAACCTTGAAGAAAAAAATTTAAGAAGACACCAGAAGGAAAGACATCACACTCATGGATTGGCAAAATTGATACCATGAAAACGGCTACATTGCCAAGAGCAATCTACAAATTTAGTGCAATGCCCATCAAAATCCCAATGTCATTCTTTTCATAAATAAAAAAAATCAATTCTAAAATTCATATAGAAGCATAAAAGACCCCGAATAACAAAAGTAATCCTGAGTAAAAAGAGCAACACTGGGTGTATCACAATGCTGGATTTCAAATTATACTACACACAGCCATAGTAACAAAAACAAAAAACAGATACAAAAACCAATGGAACAGAATAGAAAACCCAGAAATAAAATATAGACATCTGATCTTCAACAAAGGAGCCAAAAATATACAGTGGAGAAAAGATAACTTTTTCAACAAAAACTGGAAAAACTGCCTATCTATATACAGCAGAATGAAATTAGACCCCTAGCTCTCATCCTGTACAAAAATCAACTCCAAATAGATGAAACATCTTACTGTAAGACCTGAAACTTTGAAACTATTGCAGGAAAAATTCTGGAAGTCATAGAAATAGGTAATTATTTTCTGAATAGGACTCCAGTTTAGAAAGTAAGAACAAGAATTGACAATGGAACTGCATCAAAAGAAAAAGTTTCTTCACATTAATAGAAACAATTACCAGAATCAAGAAACAACCCAGAAAATGGGAGAAAATCTTCATCAGCTATTCAACAAAGGAGGGATTAATATCCAGAATGTGTAAAAGTTCAAAAAAACTAAATAGCAAAAGAACAAATAATGCAATTAATAAATGGGCAAATGAGTTGAAAAGGCAGTATTCAGAAGAAGAAATACAAATGGCTAATAAACACATGCAGAAATGTTCAGAAGGAAATGCAAATCAAAACTACACTGAGATTCCATCTCACTCCAGTCAGATTAGCAACCATCAACAAAACAAACAACAAAGGCTGGGAGGATGCCTGGGGGTTGGGGTGGGGAACCCTCCTGCACTGTTGGCAGGAATGTAAATTGGTGAAAGTACAGTGGAAATCAGTGTGGAGATTCCTCAAGACGCTAAGAAACAGACTTACTTTATGACAATGCCGTACCACTCCTGGATATGTACCTAAGGAATATGAATCAATATACAAGAGAGAAACCTGCACGTCTATGTTTATTGCAGCTCTTTTTACAATAGCTGATCTGTGGAAATGGTCGAGATGCCCAACAATGGATGACTGGATGATGAAAATTGCAAATGAAGGAACCAAAGACAATGAAATGGGAAATACTTGAATTTTTTGTTTGAATTTCAGAACCTTAAAAATGGGAAGAATATTTAAAGTGCTAGGTGGAACAAATGAAAAAGATTCATTCCCTGGCCTCATCTTAGTGAACTTTCAAGCAAGACATCAAAAAATATCTGAAAATCCTCAAGAGAGGAAAAAGACATTACCTATTAAAGAGAAGGAATAGCAATTACCTCATTGGTAAGAATGAATACAAAGCAATGGAAAACTATCTTCAATAGGTTAAAAGAGAAATGATTTTAAAGGTAGAAATTCAAATCATTTTCATGAAAAGGCAAAACAAAGACATCTTCAGATATCAAAATATGCTTTCTACAAACTCTGAAAGATTAACTAAGATTCTTTTTACTTAAGGAAAAAGCAATAATAAAAACAAAAAGCCAATGTAATTGTTAAATAGTGACTGTAAGAAGTAATAATAATAAAACATATACTTAAATCCCAGCTGATCTCAATGTAAGGAGAGGGAAGAAGAAGGAAAACAATTGTATTTGGGTGCCATACATGGGGTTAACTCACCAGTTTACAAAATTATGTTAAACACAAAAGTTAAAATTTCAACATTTGAAATACAAATGCTACAATGAAAATAATTTATGATACTAAGTGTTAGCAAGGATGTGAAACAATTAGTACTTTGTACACTTGGCAAGAGTTCACATTGTCACTGTCATTTCAGGAAACAGGCCTTGTCTATTAAAGTTGAATATACATATATCCTATAACCTGGTACTTTCATTTCTAGAAATATACCCAACAGAAATGAACAGAAAGGTGTGTTAAAAGACTAGAATACTCATGGCTACGTCGCTTATACTTGCCCCAAATTGGAAACTGTCCAATGCCTATCAACTATAGAATGGATAAATTTTGACATCGTGATAAAAGAAAGTTTTTATTTGATAATAATAATAATAATGAGTAAACTACAACTGTGTACAACAATATGGGTGAGTCTTACACACAGAATGTCAACAAAGAAAAATAGCCAAACAAAAGATAAACAATTTTTTAAACAAATACTAACTGATTCGACTCAAATAATGTTCAACAACAGATGAAGCTAATTTATTATGTTAGAAATAGGATAGTGGTTTTCTTCTGAAGAGCTTAGAACTTAAAAAGGAGGGCCCAGCTCATCACGTTCTGTTTTTAGATACATTGTGAAAACTCATTGAGCTGTATCTTTATGATTTCGCTCCTTGAAGTCAATGAAATTTCAAAGACTAAGGAATCTCCTGAGAATCAGAACTTATAGAACTTCCAACATGTGGAATGACTGATCAACTCAACAATAAGTAGAAAAAGAAACACAAAGAAATGAAAAAGAGTAATTGAGTACAAAAAACATTGCAAAAATAAGAGCAAACTTCTCAGTAAACTAAAAAAAGTGAATCGTTTAAATTTACTTCTTAAAGGACAGAAATTCTAAGATACAGTTCAATTTTAAATCCTATTTAAATAATTTAAAAGACATTCATTTAAGAAAATAACATGAAAGATTTAAGATAGCAATAGGCAAATTTGAAATGCAAACAGGCAAATACTAATAAAGAGAAATCTGATGCATTTATCTAAAAGCAAAAAGTAGATTTCCAGATATTAAAAAGAACAAAAAGAAATATTTCACATTAATTACGGGAATGTGCGCAGTGTGCAGTACCACTTCCAATACTGACTCTACTTTTCCTGTTTGCATGAATTAATTACACTACTAGGACAATGAAAGACTCTGACACAAGTATCAATATTTGGAGCAGGGCGCCTTAGAGTTAATTCTACAAAAAAGCCCACCTTATCCGATTTTTTTTATCATACTCAGTTTTGACTAAGCAAGGTCAAAAAAAAGAATAAAGAAATTTCAAAAACAAGCATTTAAAATTCTGTCGCTGCATGGCCCAGTGGATGTGAAAGGGCGCACATCAGTCCTGGGTGAATGTCAGCTGTGTTTAAATCGTTGCATGATCTACTATTTCTCTGCCCTTCATTTTGTGAAAAGTTGCTTCTCAAAAAGCAAGTGGTGACCCAAAAGTCAGATAAAAGTGAATGTGCTTTGTTGGGTTTGTTTTTTGGTGGTGCTAGGGTTTGAACCCAGGGATGTACACCGACTTGAGCCATGCAGACGCTCTACGCTGAAGCCAAGTCCTGAATGCGCCTGTGATTAAAGCCATAAAGGGAGAATCTGAGATCTGTTCAAAGTGGAAATTGAGAGGCGTTAGGGGAAAGTGAGTCAAGCATGCGCAGGACAGCAGGACCCCTGCATTCCGGGCTTGCGGGGTTTGTCCTCAGAGGTCTCCTTGCACCCAGAAATCCAAGAGGCTAGGGTCTGCTGCGCTCCAGAGGGCACTACGGATTCTGTTGCTCTGCCCAGAAACACTGGCTCACATTAATAGGAACTGAGTCTGTTTGGACTCCTTTTTTGAGGAATGAGGAAGAATCTCATAAGAAGTTTGCCCCAAAAAAAAGTCAGTCTGAATTGTAAATGGAGCCTTTATTTAATAAGATAATAAGCCAGTTATTCATTTTCATGGAACATGTTTTCAATTGAAGAGGCATTCTGGAACTATATATTCTAAAACCAGAAATTCATTTTCATTTCATAAATTTTCTACAAAACATTCCTTTGTGCAGCCTTCATCTTTTGCTCTTAAGAATATAGCGTTTGACTTAAACTTTACAGAGTATTTGATGCTGATGATTGACTTCTTCACCCCTAACCATACAAACTTCAGCAGTGGATAGCAGGTTGTGGTGTGCTGGTTGATGTTGAAGCAGCCCCTCTGGAGAAAAAAAAAATAAAACAAGCTGGTTTGTAATGTTTTGCTGGTTTTCCTGGCAGTGATGCTCCCTCCAAGACAGACTTCAGGCTGTCAACATGATCTCTAAAAATTTAGTAATCATTTCTTGCACGCCAGTTTCAGTACACCAATTGGGAGAAAATGCCTTTAAATCCACAACAGTGTCTGCAACTTGCTGACTGATTGTGCAATTTATGTCCATGGTTTATGATAAGTTCAATCTTCCAATTCAATTGTTTTTTAATTAGGCAAAAATCCTGCAATGTAGATATCATCCTTTTTTTTTAACCATCAAACCTCAGAGAGAGATGGTAAAATAAAATTGCAAAACCATCGAGTAGTATGCAATGGTAGACTAAAAGCAGGTGTTAAAGAAATATTTTAAGGGCTCTTTTGAAAGCAGAGCATGGGCAATATGTCTTTGTGTTGGTTTTGTTTTGATTTTTATGATCGAGAATCAACATTACCTGCACATTCTGTTCAGATCTTAGAAGCTGTATCCTAGAATGCAGATGAATGTCTGCATTTTAAAGTACACATCGGCTTTCATAATGACATCGCCTCCTCTGAGATGTCATTTAGCTGCAATCTCAGTCTGTGTGACTCCAAAAAGCTTTGTATGATTTTCAAATAAGAGAAGCTATCTTGCTGGCACTTTCTTCCAACCTGAAAATGGGCTCCTTTTAATTGGAAAATTAGATTGTGTAAAACCTCATTTTTCCTAACTTACTATACCATCTAATTTTTATGTGATATATGTTTCTATATAACATGTTTTAGGTGACATCTGAATTTCTCTTGTTCTTAATTTTTTTCTTTTTTTAGGTGGTGGTAGTCGTGGTACTAGGATTTGAACTCAAGACTTCTTCATACTTGCTAGGAAGGCACTGGGGCCATGCCTCCAGTTCTTTTTTCTCTGGTTATTTTGGAGATAGGGTTTTGCTTATTGTCCAGGCCAACCTGGAACCTCATCCTAGTACTTACATTTCTCATTGTTGCTGGGATGACAGGCCTGTGCTGCCACACCCAGAATTTTTTCCCTGTTGAGATGGGCTCTTACAGACTTTTTGCCTGTGCTAACCTGGAACTGTAGTCCTCCTGATTTTAGCCTCCCAAGAGCTAAGATTAAAGTTGTGAGCCACCAGCACCTGAGTTATTCTTAAAATTATATTTAATTAAAGTAAAATATACTCACTGTGAATTACCATGGCAAAACCCCTTTGACTAATGAATATACACTTTTTAGAAATGAAGGACAAGAATGTAAAACAGGTCTTGGTAGAGGGTAGGTATATGTGTGGGGGGGAATGAATGCAGCTGATGAAGAACGGTGAATATGGTCAATGTACTTTGTATAGTTTTATGAAAATAGAAAAATGAAACTTGTTGAAATTGTTTTAAGTAAGGGGAGGGTTAGCAAGAATGATGGAGTGCATAGACCTAAGCAAGCTACATTGTAAGTATATATGGAAATGTTACAATGAAGCCCCCCATGTAACTAATATATGCTAATAAAATTTTTAATTCTGTATTTAAAAGCTGCCATTTTTTGAAGAGTTAATGCTGCAGATAGAAAAATTTCTAACATCTTTCCAGGTTTGTGTGTGTATATGTGTATGGCTGAGTAGGGCAAATTTTACCAACTTTCAGAAACTGGTGTCTTATTTCAAAAACTAGAATAACAACAAAATACATGATGTGCTTCAGTCAGTCAAGATTTAAATCTAACCAGAAATATGGAGACATGTGTGAGTGAGTTATAGTCCAACATGTGATTTATCTGCATCGTCAATGTGGTTGGATCGAGATATGCCGAGGAGGTTCGTAAATCAAGCCTCTGCCTGTGTCTGTGAGGCCTTTGCAGAGACAATTAGATCATGAAGACCCTCTCCTAATCAGTGGTCCAACCCATTGATGGGCTCAAAATTTGAGTAGACTATTGGGAGGTGGTGAAAGGTGAGGCCTGGTTGGAGGATGCAGTTCCTGGGGCATGCCTTTGCATGATATATCTTGCCCTGGCCCTGTCCTGTTACCACTCTCTGCTTCCTGGCTCCATTGAATTGAGCAGCTCCACCACAACCTTCTTCCATGATGCTGTGCCTCATCACAGCCCCAGAAGCAGGGGACCCACCTAACTTGGACTGAAACTGTGGGCAACGTAAATGCTTGCTCTTTTCAGTTGTGTTCTCTCAGGTACTTGTCACAGGAACACAGAAACTGAAACAGACCATAGGGTCACATGCTATAGTTTTGTTGAATTATGTTTAAACGAATGTCAGTAACATTACTAAAATATCACAGTATACAAATAAGTGGTCATCATTTTTTCCTTATTTGACCTTGTTTCTTTATTTTTGAGCTTAATCATTTAGTCTGTTTTATTTTTGCCATAGTAAAAATGCTGTTCATAAATAAAATAGCAACCAAAAAATATTTATGAAGGTAGGGAGATGGTTTACATCAGCAGTTTTTAAATTGGGATATAACCTTGGGGCTACCTAACACTTTCTATGAGACACAGGAACAAAGATAGTTCTAAGGGAATAAATCCATTTAAAGTGGCTCCCTTCCACAGTTGCCCTCTTTACGCTTTACAAAACAAAGAAAATTGCCTTAGGGATATAAAAACCTCTTGAGTATCAATGACACTATTTGAAATGTTGGTGCAGGAAAGAAAGTTAGAACTAGGTAACAAAACATTTTTGTATTCAGGGAGTAGTCAATTCCTTGTTTAAAAAACAACAGCTTTGGTGCATACCTGTAATCTCACCTTCTCAGGAGGCAGAGATCAGGAGGCTCTCCATTCAAGGCCAGCCCAGGGAACCAGTAAAACAGGTGTGGTGGTGCATCTTTAATCCCAGTAATTCAGAAGACATGGGTGGAATGATTGTGGTACAAGGCTAGCCCCAGCCAAGACGGAAGAGTCTATCAAAAAATAAAATAAAATAAACCTAAAGTTTAAAAAAGGCTAGGAATGTAGCTCAATTGGTAGAGTGCTGTGTAGCAAGCATGAGGTCCTGAGTTCAAATCCCAGTACAGGAAAAAAAAAAACCTCAAAAGTTATCCAATGTCAAATGACAGATCATTAAAAACACTTGGTTTGTTTTCATTTTCTGAGTCAGACTCTTGCTATGCAGCCCAGGCTGGCATTAAACTCCAGATCCTCCTGCCTTAACCTCCTGAGTGCTAGGATTCCAGGCATGAACCACCACCTCTGGCTTTATAAATACTTTTGATAAGAGATTGCATTCATCAGGGCTCTCTAGGGAAATGGATCCAATGGGAGTTAGAGCCAGATATAGAGATAGAGAAATAGACATAAAGATACATATAGATATACATAAAGAGATTTACTGTAAAGAATTGGCTCACATGATGGGGCTAAATCCAAAATTTGTAAGGCTGGCTGTCAGGCTGAAATACAGGTATTGCTGATATTGCAGTCTTAAATGCAGAATCTGTAGAGCCAGTGCAGGCAGAAATGCAGTGTTTCTGTGTTGCAGAACACACAGAAGAAGCTCACTTCTTCCCTTTCCTCTTTGGCCTTAAATTCTTAAAGTCTTCACCAGATTGGACGAGGCCACTCATAGTATAGAGTGCGTTCTACTCTACTCAAAGTCTATTGGTTTAAAGTTGATCACTACACAAACACCTTCAGACTGACCAATGTTTACCAAGTAAATGAGAACCACCTCCTAGCTGAGTTGACACATGAATTAACCATTGCAGAGTCATATTGCATTTTTGCATATGACTTAACCTAAAGAATTGAGTGACATTGCTATAATGAAACTTCTATTTCTATCTACCTATTTAACTGAACACAATCTTTCACTCTATAAAAGCTGAGAAATAGAGCAGAATGGGTGATGGACCCTGTCTAGCAATAACTGACATTCATCCACGTTTACACAAGTTCATGGGTAGTCAGTTTCCATCTGTACACCTAAAGAAGTGTATTGGCTTGATAATTACATATGAGTATTTACAATATATTTATGGCATTTAGTTCCACTGTGTACTTAAAACTGTCGTGAAAGTTCAATTCCTAAGACATGTTTGAATAGTAAGATATAAATATAAAGATTTTTAAAAACTACTTCCCAAAAGGGTCACATATTTTTATCAGAGTGACATGATAATTGATAAAGGATTTTAAGCTTTAAAATAGAAGTACAAATACGAAGAAAAGTACAAGTGAAATTTCTCATTCAAAAACCTTAACCACCTATTTTGGAATGGAGTGTAGTTAATAACACATTTAATGGCTTTTAGTTTATGTGGAGTTTTTTAAACCTTTATTTTAAAAGATCAATATTTATATTATACTGAAAATCCTATTCCTTACAGTTGTCCATGAGTTTTAAAAGTCCATTTAAATGTGTAAGACAATATACAGGTTTTCAAAATTGCTTTAGCAGGTGTATTAAAAAAAAAAACCATAAGAAGACTACTGTCATACACGATATAGCATAACATCACAAAGGCATTTCTGTCTAGAAATAACTCTGCCAAGTGAAGGGAACATCAAATTCTCCACCCAATAGGATGCATTGCCAAGATACAACTGAATCTGGGAGCTCATCTGAGTCCGTTCCATGGTTAGAAATGAGGATCTCTGACCCTAAAGCAGGGTCTTACCACCTCTCCAATGTGTTTGCCTACATCATGTTGTGCAGACATCTTGGCGAGTGATTGGGTGCATCATTGCTGCACTGAAGGGGCAACAACACAGCACCCAGTGTTAAATATCAACATTAGAGTGACATTGCATAAGCATTTTTATGTACCTAGTACTTCAGGATTACCATTTCTTTTCCTAAGGATAAATCTAGAGGGTATCCCTGAACCTTCAGAATTTAACATGTTAACATGAGTGTATTTGACTCCAGGACCCTGACCTCTGGAGGTAGACAGAATGGCTGCTAAGGGCCATGGCTCTCAGATGCAAGTTGGGGAGCCTTAGTGCTTTACCTGAGTTAAAGTGTACAATACCATTATGACTAGACTTTTTTAAAGAAAAAAAATGGAGATCAAATAACCAAATAAGCAATGTATTCATTTATAAGAGTTTGTATTAGAGTAACACTATCATAAGGATTGTCTTTTTGCTTGCACTTTTTTTTCTTCCACTTTTTTCTACAATGTGATTATATGACTGTTAAAACAGAATGTTGTTTTCAGAAATGGCCAGAGAATATGTCACTTCATGTTTGCAAAATATTTGGAGTTTAGACAAAAAAGCAATTAGAAAAAAGGGAGAGTTTAGAGATCTAAATATACATCCAGGGAGAGCTATAAAGCATAGCAAAAGAAGAGTAAGCACCAAAGGCATTTGTGGCTTCAATTTTTCACTTACTAGAATGATTTCATGTACTCAGTTGAAGAAGAGATGAAGCCCATCCCTCTCAGTCTTCATCCAGGAGATTCTACCCTAGACTGGTATCCTTGGCAAAGATGCATGGGATGAAGGTACACATCTGTAGTCCTAGCACTTAGGAGGGCAAGGCAGGAGGATGGAGAGTTCAAGGCCAGCCTGGGCTACATAGCAAGATTCTGTCTCAAAAACAAAAACAAGAGATAGAGAGAAAGAAGCCCCTGGAGTGGTTGTGTGTGTAGGACAGTGACAGAGTTCTTGCTTAATATAGGCAAGGCCCCAGATTTGAACTCCAGTGTGCAGGGAGTGGGGGAAGTTGGAGCATCGTCTAAATAGGCAAAAAGGTTTGAATTAATGTTCCTTAGTTAGACCTCCAGGAAAACAGGAAAGCACTCCTCAAAATATTGCAGTCAACATGTCTTATTTTCCCCTTATTTTCCTTTCCAGTTCTCTCAAATTCCACTAGAATTTGAGCTTTACATTTGCCCAAACCAAGGGAAGGGAAAAAAAGAAAGGAAAAGAAAAAGGAAATCAATTAAATAGAGAAAGAGCTCTCCCTTCCTCCTCCAGTCCGGAAGTTCTGCTTTCTCTCCCCAACTCTTTGGCTGACTCTGAGAGTCAGCCTTGGCTGGATTCTCTCTTTCTTCCCCTTCCTGGAGGTGGGGTCCCAGGGAGTGACCTGGTTGTTACAGGATTCTTGAGTCATTTTGCTTAAATTGAAATCATCCAAGTTAACATTTAGAAAATAATTTAAATGCTTAAAGTTTACTTACAAAATTATAACAAATATACTTTATCATTTCTTGAAACAAAAAAGTCAGAATTTACAATGAATGCTCACTCACTTCCTAAAAAAACCAGGTGATCCTGACCAAAAAGCCTCAGCCACTGACACTCTATGAAATGTGTTCCTTAGGAACATCCATGGTAAGGAGACACACAGCATGTCAGAATCACTGCTACCGGAGCACAGGTGCAGAGTCTGCTGAGATGGCAGAGCAGTGCTTGGAAACATCAGTCAGCAACACTTGGCATTTCCTGGTCCTCGCTTGGAAAATTTCTTCTTGGGCCTCCACAAATGGGATATCTCCAGCTTGGCATAAGTCACTTTTATGCATAAAATGCCCTATTAGAGTGGCTTTTTAAAAATCTATCCATGAGCATCTACCTGGTCACACCCATGGCTTAAGGGTGACAGCACCCACCACGGGGTCTCAGCCTCCTGAGTTCCCTGGTGGACTCCCACAGTTTGGCAGAGTTACCAGAGCAATCAGCAAATGATTCTTGCACTGACATGTAAAAAACAAATGATAAATTTGAAAACATTCAACACAATTCTGCTGTTTAGATGCCTACTTCTAGATAAATGATCTACATACATAAACTAGCTAATTTGTTTTCAAAAAGGAAAGAAGAGAAGTTATGAAAGAAGGAGCTCTGGAGAGGAGTAAACAGTCTGGTCCTTGACCAAAGGCATTTATTTACTCTGAATTAACTGCCTTATTTAATCAGCCAGATTGCATAAAACTCCACTGATAAATTTTTGGCTGAACACATATCTTCTTTTAAAATGAAAACAATCTTGAGCCTATATTTCAGAAAAGACAGGTTTTGTTTGAGGGTATCTAGGTAGGGAAGAAATAGGTAATACTGGAGTAAGGAGCTCTTCTGTGAGAAAGGCAAGATCAAAGACCATGCTTGTGAGCCTAGGTAGGCACTGGCAAAAGGTCCTCAATAGGTTGGAAAGAAATACGAGTGTGGAGACAGGACATGAAAGACATTTTGTGAGGTTATAATTCTACCTCAGGCAGTGTTTCACCCAGGTAAAGAAGAGAAATACCAAATACCTGTTTTAGTTCCTCTCCATGGGATAGACCTCGTCCCTGCCTAGCTTTTATTCGGATGATCATGGATGCAACACCTGTTAATAGTTCTCTGTTTATGAATTATAAGAAGAGCTAGCATCAAGGCTTTAAAGTAACTTGTTCTGAAAGGGAATGAAAAACTGCCTCCTAAAACTACTTAACAAAATACACTCCACAGCACGCACTAGGCCACTATGCTAGACAGCTTACATGTCCCTCAGTGTCCCATTTATAGACAGAAGAACACACCGACTGAGGACACTAACAAGACTCACCCAAAGCAATGCTTCCTCATTATTGGCAACCATAGAAATTCTAGGAAAAGTTACCCTGTCCTCAGCATTTCAGTTGTTGGATCTTGTGTGGTAGGACATTGCATAAAGATTACGTAATCGCTCTGAGTATTGCAGCCTCTCATCCTCCCAGCTGTCATGGAAATACCTATGTACTCTCAAATGGCACTGGCAGTATTGAGTGGATATGTCCTGTTGCTTCATATACCACATATTTCGGCTTTTCAGAAGTGAACAGGATGTGTTCCTCCAAGCAATGGTCTGACACAGTCTAAGACTGGGGAAGTAGGTTCTTATTTCAAGAGTTTTTCATCCCATGAGAGATGAATTCTTCCAAATGATCAGGTTATTGAATATCAGAGTTCAATAGGTATTAGAGTTCTTTTTAAACTAAATCCCTGTTTTCATAGATGAAGCCACTGAAGATCAGAAAATTTTTTGTACAAAATTTACTCCTAGCTAGTGGAAGAAAAGAGACCAGCTCTTAGCCTTTTGAGCATTAGACTTTCATATTTGTTTAGTAAAACTAAACAGTTAAACACAAAAGAGGATGCCACGGTTCTCAAATCTGTACACATAATAGAATCACCAAAGAATTTTTTAAGTTAAATTAGTAAAACCCACTCCAAACAATTTGATCAAAATTTCTGAATGGAGAAAATTGAATTCTGTATTAAAAAAAAAAGTTTCTCAGGCAATCATAACATGGAAGCAGTTTAAAAAGCTGCTTGGAAGTATGGAAGAAGTCAGCCCCCTTTGGTGAGGATGACCATACATTGTCATGTTCTTGCTGTAAACCCGTCGTCCCAGGTCAGCACCTTTCAATCTCAAAAGTTCCAGTATGCATGACAAGTGACATTCTACCTTTAATCTGTCTGATTCATAGGCATCCAAATAACACCTCCAATGTCAAATGCAAAATCCCTCCTGAAGTGTTAAAAAAATTAGAGATATGAATCATTGTGTCTGAAAGAGAATAAAACTGTTCAGGTATCCTGGCAGTCCCCCCTTAAGAAAGAGATCTTTCCATCTTCACACTGATATTTGATCTCCTAAGACAAATTATAGAAGACTTTAGGAAGTCTCTTTCTGAGATCTGTCTTAAACTTAGTATTATGAGTTCCCTGTTTCCCTAGTGAAAAAATAACAGTCTATTAAAGTTGACTACATAAGGAAGGAAGGGATTTTGAGAAAAGACTAAATTATAAAAGAAAATGCTAAGTCTACAATGTATCCAGAAAACTCACTTACATAATTCAAGGGATTACTAAATTCTCAAATTTTTAAAACATCTCTTTTTCAATTTGTTGTTGCTGCTGCTATTGCTGTTTATTTTAGTCAAGACATTTTCCATAGAAGATAACACAAACCCAATTCAAACAGCTAAAGGTAAGAAATCTGTAGATTTATTGGCTATGAAAATGGGAAGGAAAGGAAAGTTACCAATATCCAGCAGAAGTATATCCAGAACCAGGGCATCAAGATTCTTTCCCTCAGAGAGGGAACTTTGTTCTCCCACATTGTTAGCAGATTCTATCTACACTATGAGGAGGAGAATTACCAGTGATGTTCAATTCATATCATTCCAGCAAGGGACCACAGAGGCAAAACACAATTTTCTACCCTTGTCCCAATAGAAATTTCCCTAGGAGCCTGATTTGTTGTCTAAGGTCATTTAGCTCCTTTGAGCCTATCCATGTTCAGAGGATGGAATGGGCTTGGAGGAGTGGGTGCTCCTGTTATCCAAGACTGAGTCTCATTCCCATTTAGTAGTATAAAGAAGGGAGCTTCAGATGTGAAGGTGGTAGGGGACATGGGAAAACATGTTGAACATTAAGAAACAATAGCTACCTTGTAGTATACCACCATCATCCTAAACTCTCAAAAAGCAGATACTTTTGTTCAATAGATTAGTAGAAAACTCTCACAGCATCTCTGAGGGGAGACTAGCTCATTTCTAAATTGAAGGTATGATAGGTGAAAAATCCACAGGTTTTACTAAAAAATACAGTGTCCCAAATTCATTGAGATGTAGGAAGAATGATGGCTCTTCACATAAGCACCTGCACCTCTATTGCAAAGTTGTTATTAGAAACACAGTGTCATACCCAAGAAAGACAGCTACTGAAATCTCTCCTTTATTCTAATAGGATTCTGATCCTATTATGCATTGAATTACACAGGAAGTCTAGAAAGGAATGAAATCTAGACTCACAACATCCTAACCCTTCCCTGATCTTGAAAAATGAAAATTTAGTAATCAACACTTAATGTGCTGTATTTAAGTATCAGGGGGAGCAAGAATTTGTTGATTATTGAAATCAAGCCTGAAGAAAACACATCAAAGAAAAGAAGGCATGAGATTAGGTAAACTCTCTGATCAATTTTAGAATAAATTTCATAGCCCTTTGTCTCTAAGTTGGGACCACATTCAAATGTGAAAAGAAATAAATACTGATTGAACACAGCTGGTGAGCACTTTAACATCAGGAGTCCAAAAGAAGGAAGCATGATTCCCTGAGCTCATTCCCAGTGTGATCTGTATCCATTTTCAGATGTTCTAACATATTCAAATTCAGCACTTTGTAAATAAGAAACAGCAAATGTGAATGAACCCATCACAATTTACGGAGGAAAATACTGTGGCATGAACAAGTTGGGCTTTCCTGGAATTGGACAAATTATGACAATAACTAGAAATCAGTTGCTGAAGGAGGATATTCACTGGTCAGCACACTTACACTATCACAAAAGGGAGTGTTTTCTCAATTTCAGCTATTAACTGTTCATTTCCATGCTTCAGGAGCTAAACTGAGGTTCTTCAGGCCAATGATCCCCCTAGTTTGAAGTGTTCACGCACATTGCTAGGTGTCATCTCATCCTGGCTGAGTTAGTATCTCTGCAGAAAAGGCCTGCCCAGAAATCTTGATCTCATATATCAAACATGATGTATAGTGGTGAAATAGTGTAAGCTTTCCTTTGAGAATTGAGAACAAGACAGGAAGTCTGCTGTCACTGCTTCTGTTTCAACATTGTTCTGGTTGAACCAGTCAGGTAAATAAGAAAAAGGGAAGAAATAAAAAGGTTAAAGCTCATCAAATGGATTACATTAAAATGAAGAACTTCTGTTAATCAAAAATATCATCAAAGGACTGAGATATATCTCCGTGGTAGTGTCATCCAGAGGAAGGTGTGCATAAGGCCCTGGGTTTCATCTCTAGCATCACAAACAAACAAAATGCCATAAAAGAATGAAAAGGCAAGTCATAGAACGAGAGAAAACATAAATCTAACCAAGGACTTACATCAAAACTATATGAAAAATTTCTGTTGAGCAATATGAAAGAGAAGTAGCTGCAGTACAAGAATGAACAAAAGATATCAACAGGAAATTCAAAAAAGAAACATCCAAATGTTTAGTAAACAGAAAAAGATTCTCAGCTTCACTAATACTCAAGGAAATTCACCATGAAGATACAATGAGTTCTCACTACATTTATCAGAAAGGCTAAATTAAAACAAATTTAAAAACACAGGTATCCAATATTTAGCATGGGATGTTTTCTAGAACATATACAACTTGAATGTGTTTTTTATTTTTTTACACTATTTTGTTTTTACTTTGCTGGATTCTATTTGTTAATGTTTTGTTTGGGATTTTTTTAATGTGTGTCCTCAAATGAGATTGTCCTATAATTTGATTATTGTATCCTAGTCTAATTTTAGTTTCAGAGTTTACTAGCTTCATAAAATGAGTTGAAAAGTATTCATTCTTTTTATATTACCTGGAAAAAATTTTACGGCATTGTAACTAACTCCCCCATAAAGGCTTGATTTAAAACTCACTAGGAAATGTGTTGGTGTCTAGTGTTATCTTAATTTCTTTAATAAGTATGTGAGTTCTAAGTTGTCCTGCTTAATTGAGTTTTCCTAAATTATGGTTTTCTAAATAGCTGTTCATTTTGTCTGTAACTCTGTACACATTGGCATAAATTGTTTCACAAAGATATTTTAAATATCTGTCAATTTCCTAATATCATTTTTTCATGACTTGCTTTTTATTACCAATATTTTCAAACATACTCAAAACAGAACAATTAGTACAAATAAGGATACCAAGTCACTCCATAACTATTTCTATCTTTTCATTTTTGACTTTTTGTGCTTTTTTAAACTTGTCTTTTATAATTGAAAAGCTAACAAATTGTCTAGTTATATTTCTCCCCCAAGACCATAAACTGAGTAGCAACTGAGTCACTAGGCAACATACTCAAAGCTGAGAAGATGGAAAAATAAAAGTCCTCAAATCCAATTAAGAGAGACCTGAGAGGATTCCAAGATGGCGGCTAGAGGTAGGAAGCAGAAAGCAACCCTCCTATAGTGAAATCTTGGAGAGATGCTGGAGACACACTTTGCAGGCATAATCACTGAGAAAAGGCATAACTTTGACCCCTCCACATCTCCAGCTGGTGCAGAGAATCTCCACTTCACATTAAACGGAGAACCGAGGAGGGCCCCCAGGGCCGCCAGTGGCCGGTGCCCATACGGCTTGGGAAGACGCGGACCAGGTGAGCTTCGTGGTACCACGGTAGCCCCACAGACAAGCCTGGGCCAGAGAAAGCATAGCCCCCTGGACAGACTGACCTCCACCCGGGAAAAAAAAAAAAAAGAGAAACTGAGTAATAAGCAATAAGAACAGTTAAGACACACTGGAAAGAGGATGGGGCGCCCTGAGCGCTGAAGATTGGGGGAAGGGAATCCTTCCTGGGACTGTAAATAATGGCGGGAGCAGGGCGCGTGCCCAGCAACCAGGAGCGGGGAAGCTTGTGAGAGGAGGGAAGACCCACTTCCCACGTGAACTGTAAACAAACATGGTGGCCGGCAGGAGCAGCAGCACCGCCCAATAAGCAGGAGCAGGAAAGCTTCTGAAAGTGGCAGTGGGAGGAAAACTTCAGAGGAGAGGGGGGAAGACCCACCTCCCATATGAACTGCAAATAAACATGCAGGCCTGACAACGCGGGGGCAGTGTCACCTTTCCCAGTGCTTGGAAAGGGGAAAGCCTGTAGCAGAGGCTCCCGCACAGGAGAACTCTGACCAAACAAAGCCTGTGGGACCAGGTGAGTGCTAGCTCACCCCAGAGATCTGCATAAATAACGCTGCCTGCTACAGGCTGAGAGCAGCAGGCAGGCAAGCCACAGTTGCAGATACCACTCTTGGAACTGTCTCCAGACTCTTTATTTTTTTCTTTTTCTCCCTACCTTTGATGAGAGAACAACTGAATTACACCTGCAAGCCGAAAAACTTACTGAAACTGTATTGCATTTGAACTGGGGACACTTGGTGGGGCTTTTTGTGTGTGTGTGTGTGTGTGTGTGTGTGTGTGTGTGTGTGAGTGTGTAGTTTTGTTCTACTTTATGCATACCCTTTGATGAGACAACTACAGAACAACATCTGAGGCACCAACTCCAGGACTGGAGATTGAGACAGACATCCAAATTATTAAGACTGAAACTGCATTGCATATAAACTTGGAAGTTTTTTGGTTTTTTTTTTTTTAATTTTCTATTTCCATTTTATTTTAATTCATTTTTATATAGAGATATTACTTTCATTTACTTATTTTTTATTTTTTTATCTTTGATTTTCAATCCTCTCTCTGTCTCTCTAATGTCTGTTCAGCTTACTGTTGATTAGTACACTAACACTCCCTGTTTATACCTTTGAAACTCTCTTGTCTGATACCTTGTTCTGCTTTCTCCCTCTTGTCTGTATATTTGTTTTCCCCTTTTCTTTAACTTCTTGCTTTCCACCTCAGCTCACTCTTCCATTCTCAATATTACCATTGTTATTATTACAAGCTAGAAAATACTTAATTACACACAGTACAGGGACAGTGACAACACCAAGGACAATGACGGGAAGACAGAAAAAACAGGGAAACCAGTTTCCCCACAGCAAAAAATTAGTACAGGAACCAGAGGGGAATGAAGAGAACAGAAACTCAGATCCAGACTCCAACAAAATGAAGATAAACTATGCCAAAGGACCCAATGAAGCCCACAAGAATAATTTAAAAGAAGACATACTACAAGTACTCAATGAGAATTTTATAGAGATGATACTGGATAGGGCCAACCAAAATGTACAGGAGACACTCAAGAAATTCCAAGACAATAAAAATAGAGAATTTGAAAAAGCAAAAGAAGAAATAAAGGAAACCATAGGAGCACTGTATAAACACCAAACTGAAAGAGAGAACATGATGAATAAATGGATAAATGAACTCAGGACAAAAATAGACAACAATAAAGAAGAAAACTTCCAGGATATGGAAAACCTCAGGAAAAAGAACGAAACAGAACTGCAAAACAAAACGGAAGGCCAATCCAGCAGAATAGAACAAACAGAAGACAGAATCTCAGAACTTGAAGATGAAGTAGTAATTAAAGGAAAAACCGAAGAACTATTAATCAAACAACTCAAGACCTGTGAAAAGAAAATGCAAGAACTCACTGACTCCATCAAAAGACCAAACTTGAGAATCATGGGCATCGAAGAAGGAGAAGAGGTGCAAGCGAAGGGAATGCATAATATATTCAACAAAATAATAACGGAAAATTTCCCAAATCTAGAGAAAGATATTCCCATACAAATGCAAGAGGCCTCCAGGACACCAAACAGACCAGATCAAAATAGAACTACTCCAGGACATATCATCATTAAAACAACAAGTTCAGAAACTAAGGAAAGAATATTGAAGGCTGTAAGAGAGAAAAAACAAGTAACATACAAAGGTAAACCCATCAAAATCACAGCAGACTTCTCAACAGAAACATTAAAAGCAAGAAGAGCGTGGGGTGAGATCTTCCGGGCACTGAATGAAAATAACTTCAACCCCAGGATACTCTACCCAGCAAAGCTATCATTCAAAATAGATGGAGCAATAAAAGTCTTCCATGATAAGCAAAAACTAAAACAATATGTGACCACAAAGCCACCATTACAAAAGATTCTGCAAGGGATCCTGCACACAGAAAGTGACACCCAACTTAACCATGAAAAGGCAGGCAGCACCAAACCACAGGATAAGAAAAAGCAAGACAGTAGAGAGTAACATCAAATTAGGTACACACAATTAAACCTTCATACAACTAAGACAACTAAATGGTAGAAATCACCACATACCTATCAGTACTAACACTTAATGTTAACGGACTTAATTCACTCATCAAAAGACACCGTTTGACAAAATGGATTAAAAAAGAAGATCCAACAATTTGTTGCTTACAGGAGACTCACCTCACCGACAGAAATAAGCATATGCTTAGGATGAAAGGCTGGAAGAAGATTTACCAAGCCAATGGCCCCCGAAAACAAGCAGGAGTAGCAATACTTATCTCTGACAAAGTAGACTTCAAATCTACATTGATCAAACGAGATAAAGAAGGACATTCCATACTAATAAAAGGGGAAATAGACAAAAAGGAAATAATAATCATCAATCTGTATGCACCCAATGTCAATGCACCCAATTTCATCAAACATACCCTGAAAGACCTAAAAGCATATATAAACACCAATACAGTGGTTGTGGGAGACTTTAACACTCCATTATCATCAATAGATAGGTCATCCAAACAAAAACTCAATAAAGAAATCCAAGATCTAAAATATGCAATAGATCAAGTGGACCTAGTAGATGTCTACAGAACATTTCATCCAACCTCTACACAATATACATTCTTCTCAGCAGCCCATGGAACCTTCTCCAAAATAGATCATATCCTAGGGCACAAAGCAAGCCTCAGCAAATATAAGAAAATAGAAATAATACCATGCATACTATCTGACCACAATGCAGTAAAAGTAGAACTCAACAACAAAAGTAAAGACAAAAAACATGCAAACAGCTGGAAACTAAATAACTCATTACTTAAGGAAGAGTGGATCATCGATGCAATAAAAGAGGAAATTAAAAAGTTCCTGGAAGTCAATGAAAATGAAAACACAACCTACCAGAACCTATGGGACACAGCTAAGGCAGTCTTGAGAGGAAAGTTTATAGCCATGAGTGCATATATTAAAAAGATTGAAAGATCCCAAATCAATGACCTAATGATACATCTCAAACTCCTACAAAAACAAGAACAAGCAAATCCCAAAACAAATAGAAGGAGAGAAATAATAAAAATAAGAGCTGAAATCAACAAAATAGAAACCAAAAAAACCATACAAAGAATTAATGAAACAAAAAGTTGATTCTTTGAAAAAATAAACAAGATTGATAGACCCCTGGCAAACCTGACTAAAATGAGGAGAGAAAAAACCCAAATTAGTAGAATTAGGAATGCAAAAGGGGAGATAACAACAAACACCATGGAAGTCCAGGAAATCATCAGAGACTACTTTGACAACCTATATTCAAATAAATTTGAAAATCTCAAAGAAATGGACAGATTTCTAGATACATATGATCATCCAAAACTGAACCAAGAGGAAATTAATCACCTGAATAGACCTATAACACAAAATGAAATTGAAGCAGCAATCAAGAGTCTCCCCAAAAAGAAAAGTCCAGGACCTGATGGATTCTCTGCTGAATTCTATCAGACCTTTAAAGAAGAACTGATACCAACCCTCCTTAAACTGTTCCACGAAATAGAAAGGGAAGGAAAACTGCCTAACACATTTTATGAAGCCAGTATTACACTTATCCCAAAACCAGGCAAAGACACCTCCAAAAAGGAGAACTATAGGCCAATCTCCTTAATGAACATTGATGCAAAAATTCTCAACAAAATAATGGCAAACCAAATTCAGCAACACATCAAAAAGATTATTCACCATGACCAAGTAGGCTTCATCCCAGGGATGCAGGGGTGGTTCAACATACGAAAATCAATAAACATAATAAACCACATTAACAGAAGCAAAGACAAAAACCACTTGATCATCTCAATAGATGCAGAAAAAGCCTTTGATAAGATCCAACATCATTTCATGATAAAAGCTCTAAGAAAACTAGGAATAGAAGGAAAGTTCCTCAACATTATAAAAGCTATATATGACAAACCTACAGCCAGCATTATACTTAATGGAGAAAAATTAAAGCCATTCCCTCTAAAATCAGGAACCAGACAAGGATGCCCACTATCTCCACTCCTATTCAACATAGTACTGGAATTCCTAGCCACAGCAATTAGGCAAGAAGAAGGAATAAAAGGAATACAAATAGGTAAAAAAAACTGTCAAAATATCCCTATTTGCAGACGACATGATCCTATACCTTAAAGACCCAAAAAACTCTACTCAGAAGCTTCTAGACATCATCAATAGCTATAGCAAGGTAGCAGGATATAAAATCAACATAGAAAAATCATTAGCATTTCTATACACTAACAATGAGCAAACGGAAAAAGAATGTATGAAAACAATTCCATTTACAATAGCCTCAAAAAAAATCAAATGCCTAGGTGTAAACCTAACAAAAGATGTGAAAGACCTCTACAAGGAAAACTATACACTTCTGAAGAAAGAGATTGAGGAAGACTATAGAAAGTGGAGAGATCTCCCATGCTCATGGATTGGTAGAATCAACATAGTAAAAATGTCGATACTCCCCAAAGTAATCTACATATTTAATGCAATTCCCATCAAAATTCCAATGACATTCATTAAAGAGATTAAAAAATCTACTGTGAAACTTATATGGAAACACAATAGGCCACGAATAGCCAAGGCAATACTCAGTCAAAAGAACAATGCAGGAGGTATCACAATACCTGACTTCAAACTATATTACAAAGCAATAACAATAAAAACAGCATGGGACTGGCACAAAAACAGACATGAAGACCAGTGGAACAGAATAGAGGATCCAGATATGAAGCCACACAACTATAAGCAACTTATCTTTGACAAAGGAGCTAAAAATATACGATGGAGAAATAGCAGCCTCTTCAACAAAAACTGCTGGGAAAACTGGTTAGCAGTCTGCAAAAAACTGAAACTAGATCCATGTATATCACCCTATACCAAGATTAACTCAAAATGGATCAAGGATCTTAATATCAGACCCCAAACTCTTAAGTTGATACAAGAAAGAGTAGGAAATACTCTGGAGTTAGTAGGTATAGGTAAGAACTTTCTCAATGAAACCCCAGCAGCACAGCAACTAAGAGATAGCATAGATAAATGGGACCTCATAAAACTAAAAAGCTTCTGTTCATCAAAAGAAATGGTCTCTAAACTGAAGAGAACACCCAGAGAGTGGGAGAAAATATTTGCCAACTATACATCAGACAAAGGACTGATAACCAGAATATACAGGGAACTTAAAAAACTAAATTCTCCCAAAACTAATGAACCAATAAAGAAATGGGCACATGAACTAAACAGAACTTTCTCAAAAGAAGAAATTCAAATGGCCAGAAAACACATGAAAAAATGCTCACCATCTCTAGCAATAAAGGAAATGCAAATTAAAACCACGCTAAGATTCCACCTCACCCCGGTTAGAATAGCCATCATCAGCAACACTACCAACAACAGGTGTTGGCGAGGATGCGGGGAAAAAGGAACCCTCTTACACTGTTGGTGGGAATGTAGACTAGTACAACCACTCTGGAAAAAAATTTGGAGGCTACTTAAAAAGCTGGACATCGATCTACCATTTGATCCAGCAATACCACTCTTGGGGATATACCCAAAAGACTGTTACTCCAGAGGCACCTGCACATCCATGTTTATTGCGGCACTATTCACAATAGCCAAGTTATGGAAACAGCCAAGATGCCCCAGCACTGACGAATGGATTAAGAAAATGTGGTATCTATACACAATGGAATTTTATGCAGCCATGAAGAAGAACGAAATGTTATCATTCGCTGGTAAATGGATGGAATTGGAGAACATCATTCTGAGTGAGGTTAGCCTGGCTCAAAAAACCAAAAATCGTATGTTCTCCCTCATATGTGGACATTAGATCAAGGGCAAACACAACAAGGGGATTGGACTATGAGCACATGATAAAAGCGAGAGCACACAATGGAGGGGTGAGGATAGGTAAGACACCTAAAAAACTAGCTAGCATTTGTTGCCCTTAACTCAGAGAAACTAAAGCAGATACCTTAAAGCAACAGAGGCCAATAGGAAAAGGGGAACAGGTACTAGAGAAAAGGTTAGATCAAAAAGAATTAACCTAGAAGGTAACACCCACGCACAGGAAATCAATGTGAGTCAATGCCCTGTATAGCTATCCTTATCTCAACCAGCAAAACCCCTTGTTCCTTCCTATTATTGCTTATACTCTCTCTACAACAAAATTAGAAATAAGGGCAAAATAGTTTCTGCTGGGTATTGAGGGGGTGGGGGGAGAGGGAAGGGGTGGATTGGGTGGTAAGGGAGGGGGTGGGGGCAGGGGGGAGAAATGACCCAAGCCTTGTATGCACATAAGAATAATAAAACAATAAAAAAAAAAGAAGTTTAAAAAAAAAAAGTTTTTCTGGGTAGCAAAATTGTATTGTGTCCTGACAGCCAAGAAACCTTGCACATCACTGACTTAGTTGAAAATGCACGACCCAATGATTTGAGCTTTTATATTTTTGTGAATTTTTAGATACTGTGAAACATGAGTGGCTTCACTAGAAGTCTTTTTAAAGCTTAGTAACTGCTGATAATTGGCTTTTGGGAAGACAGAGCATTAAGGCCCAATTTCTAAATGTTTTACAACAAAATAGCACATGTGGCCAGATAGCTATCTGGTAGAGTGTCTGTGTAGCAAGTGTGAGGCCCTGAATTCAAGCCCCAGTACCCCCCCAAAAAAAGCCAAGAGCAGAGATCATGTCCCCCTAAAGATACACCTGTGTTTTTATACCTCCTTGTAGAGGTCTTTCACGTCTTTTGTTAGGTTTACTCCTAGGTATTTGATTTTGTTTGAGGCTATTGTAAATGGAATTGTTTTCATACATTCTTTTTCCGTTTGCTCATTGTTAGTGTACAGAAATGCTAATGATTTTTCTATGTTGATTTTATATCCTGCTACCTTGCTATAGCTATTGATGATGTCTAGAAGCTTCTGAGTAGAGTTTTTTGGGTCTTTAAGGTATAGGATCATGTCGTCTGCAAATAGGGATATTTTGACAGTTTCTTTACCTATTTGTATTCCTTTTATTCCTTCTTCTTGCCTAATTGCTCTGGCTAGGAATTCCAGTACTATGTTGAATAGGAGTGGAGATAGTGGGCATCCTTGTCTGGTTCCTGATTTTAGAGGGAATGGTTTCAGTTTTTCTCCGTTAAGTATAATGCTGGCTGTAGGTTTGTCATATATAAGCTTTTATAATGTTGAGGTACTTTCCTTCTATTCCTAGTTTTCTTAGAGCTTTTATCATGAAATGATGTTGGATCTTATCAAAGGCTTTTTTTGCATCTATTGAGATGGTCAAGTGGTTTATGTCTTTGTTTCTATTAATGTGCTGTATTACATTTATAGATCTGCATATGTTGAATCATCCCTGCATCCTTGGGATGCAGCTAACTTGGTCATGGTGAATGACCTTTCTGATGTGTTGTTGGATTTGGTTTGCCATTATTTTATCAAGGATTTTTCCACTGATGTTCATTAAAGAGACTGACCTATAGTTCTCCTTTTTGGAGATGTCTTTTTCTACTTTTAGGATGAGTACAATACTGGCTTCATAAAATGAGTTAGGCAGTTTTCTTTCCCTTTCTATTTCATGGAACAGTTTAAGGATGGTTGGTATTAGTTCTTTAAATGTCTGATAGAATTCAGCAGAGAATCCATCAGGTCTTGGGCTTTTCTTTTTTGGGAGACTCTTTATTGCTGCTTCAATTTCATTTTGTGTTATAGATCTATTCAGGTGATTAATATCTTCTTGGTTCAATTTTGAATGGTCTTAAGTATCTAGAAATTTATCCATTTCTTCAAGATTTTCAAATTTATTGAAATATAGGTTCTCAAAGTAGTCTCTGATGATTCCTCGGATTTCCATGATGTTTGTTGTTATCTCCCCTTTAGCATTTCTGATTTTCTGATTTGGGTTTTTTCTCTCCTCATTTTAGTCAGGTTTGCCAGTGGATTGTCAATCTTGTTTATTTTTTCAAAGAACCAAATTTTTGTTTCATTGATTCTTTATATATTTTTTGTTGTTTCTATTTCATTAATTTCAGCCTTTATTTTTATTATTTCTTTACTTCTGCTTGTTTTGGGATTTGCTTGTTCTTGTTTTTCTAGGAGTTTGAGGTGTAGCATTAGGTCACTGATTTGAGATCTTTCTGTCCTTTTAATATATGCACTCATGTCTATAAACTTTCCTCTTAGGACTGTCTTTGCTGTGTCCCATAGGTTCTGGTAGGTTGTGTTTTCATTTTCATTAACTTCCAGGAAGCCTTTAATTTCCTCTTTTATTTCATCAATGACCCACTGATCATTGAGCAATGCATTGTTCAGTATCCAATTGTTTGCATGTTTTCTATTGTTTTTTGTTGTTTTAATGCATTGTGATCAGATAGAATGCTTGGGATTATTTCTGTTTTCTTATATTTGCTGAGGCTTGCTCTGTGCCCTAAGATATGATCAATTTTGGAGAAAGTTCCCTGGGCTGCTGAGAAGAATATATATTGTGCAGAAGTTGGATGAAATAGTCTGTAGACATCAGCTAGGTCCATTTGATCTATGGTGTGATTTAGATCTAGGATTTCTTTACTGACTTTTTGTTTGGATGACCTATCTATTGGTGATAGGGGGGTATTATAGTCTCCCACTGTCACTGTGTTGTAGTTTATATATGTTTTTAGGTCTTTCAGAGTATGTTTATGAAACTGGGTGCATTGACGTTGGGTGTATATAGGTTGATAATTATTAGTTCCTTTTGGTTTATTTTACCTTTTATTAGTATGGAGTATCCTTATTTATCTTGCTTTAAGTCTACTTTGCCCAAGATAAGTATTACTACTCCTGCCTGTTTTCAGGGGCCATTGGCTTGGTAAATCTTCCAGTCTTTTACCCTAAGCCAGTGCTGGTTTCTGTCAATGAGATGGGTCTCCTGTAAACTTGGATTTTCCTTTTTAATCCAGTTTGCCAAACTGTGTGTTTTGATGGGGGAGTTAAGTCCTTTAACATTCAGTGTTAATATTGATACGTATACTATGATTCCTGTTTTTTAGTTGTTTTTGTTGTTTAAGGGTTTGATTGTGTACAGCTGAATTGTTACTTTCTGATTCCTTGTCTTTTCTTCTCCTGTGCTTTGATATTGCCTGCCCTCTTTAAGTTTTGTTTGCTTTCACTTTCTCTTTGCAGAATCCCTTCGAAAATCTTTTGTAGTGGTGGCTTGGTGGTCATATATTGTTTTAGTTTCTGCTTATTGTGGAAGACTTTTATTGCTCCATCTATTTTGAATGATAGTTTTGCTGGGTAGAGTATCCTAGGGTTGAAGTTATTTTCATTTACTACCCAGAATACCTCACTCCATGATCTTCTTGCTTTTAAGGTTTCTGTTGAGATATATGTTGTGATTTTCATGGGTTTACCTTTGTATGTTATTTGTTTTCTCTCTCTTACAGCCTTCAGTATTCTTTCTCTATTCTCTGTGTTTGTTGTTTCCATGATAATATGTCATAGGGTAGTTCTATTTTGGTCAAGTCTGTTTGGTGTCCTGGAGGCTTCCTGTACCTGAATGGGCATAGTTTTCTCTAGGTTTGGGAAATTTTCTGTTATTATTTTGTTGAATATATTATGAATCCTTTTTGCTTGGACCTCTTCTCCTTCTTCAATGCCCATGATTCTCAGGTTTGATCTTTGATGGAGTCGGTGAGTTCTTGCATATTCCTTTCACAGGTCTTGAGTTGTTTGACTAATAGCTCTTCAGTTTTTCCTTTAATTTCCATTTTATCTTCAAGTTCTGAGATTCTGTCTTCCACTTGTTCTAGTCTGAAGGAGTGGCCTTCCATTGTGTTTTGTATTTCTGTTTCATTCTTTTTTTCTGAGGTTTTCTATATCATGGGTCACTTCCTCTTTAATATTGTCTATTTTCATCTTTAATTCATTTATCTCTCTTTTTATAGTGTTCTCTGTGTAACTTTGATATTTGTTTAGGGCTCCTATGAGTTCATTTATTTGTTTCTGTGTCTTCTTGTAGTCTTCATTTTTGGTGTCTTAAAATTTCTTGAGTGCCTCTTTTATGTTTTGGTTAACCATGTCTAGTAACATTGTCATGAAATTCTCAGTGATTAGTTGCAGGATTTCTTCCTTGAGGGTGTTCTTGTGGATATCATTGGGTTCCTTGGCATCATTTATCTTTGTTTTATTGGAGTCCAGAACAAGACATCTGTTTTCTTCATTTCCCTCTGAATCCTATATTAAATTATTTTTGGGTGGGAGAATGGCTTCCATCCCTTTTTTGTCTTCCAGTCACTTCACTTGGTACTGTGTAACTATGTTCTTGATAGGCTATTGGTGGTTTCAGTCACCTGTTTTCTTTCCCTTGGATTAATTTTGTTTTGTGACTGTATTGGGTTTGTAGCTAAGTGTGTGTGTGCTATTTCTGTCCCTGGTCTGGGTGTAATTTAGTATTAGCTAATTCACAATAATAAAACAAACCAAAAAAAATAAAGAAACAAAACAAACAAACAAACAAACCAAAACTCCAGGTTCAGGAACAATAGAATTTCAGTCTAAGTTTAATTTCTGGTGTTACTCCTCCAGCATCCAATCCTGGTGTTGGTATTTAAGCCAAAGCTCTGTTGTAGTCTCACCAGGTGGTTGGATAGTGTTTGTTTTTTTTCTTCTGTCTTTCAGAGGCCACTGCTTGGTCAGCTCCTCCCTCTGTGGGGTGTGGCAGTTTAAGTTTGTATGTCGTCCTCAGATTGCAGAATATGCTCTGTAGCCTACCAGCTGTCCTGATTTGGAGTTGGATTTTCACTGTCCTTGATTTCTGGGGACTTGTTTCTTTGCCTTGCTCCCTTTCTCTGGGGCTAGGTCAGTGATCCCTCAGCTGGCCCCCTGCTGTCAGTGGTGTAGCATGTTGTGATAGTTTGCTGATTATTTTTCAATTTTGCAGTGTTTTTTGACTTTGGATGTTGCTCACTGGCTCAGGAGATGAGCTTTATGGACTGCTATGCCCTATTTCAGGCAGCGGCTTATCACCCACCTGCTGTTGGCCTTTCTGCCTTTCCAGTCTTTGTTTAGTGAAGTTCACAGGGAGACCAACTCCTTGCTTCTCCCCCCTTCTTTGGTGCACTTTCAGAGTTCCTGCTCCTTCTGCTGTGTGCTAGTTTTCAGTTTGTTGTTTATTCAGTTTTGTTTTGTTTTTTTTTGCAGGGAGGGGGTCAGTCTGCCCAAGGGGCTATGTTGGTTTATCCCAGGGGTGGCTGGGGGAATACCATGTGATGCTTGGTGCTCACCTGTTTGGTATGCCAAATGTCTCCCAAGCAGGTTTGGAGCTGCAGGAGCCCTCCTGTTTTCTCCTTCAGTAAAGTTTTTGATATTGGAGGTTTTACGAATCTTCTCAGGAATTTTCCACTTTATCAAATTGGCAAGTCTTACAGGTAACATTTAGCAAACCTGTGATTTCTAAGTCATTTGCAGCCTATTTTGGTGTTGCAGCATTAACATTTAGTGGAGGGAGTGGATTTTGCTTTCCTTCATCATCCACTTCCAAATTTTCCAACACGGTCTCGATGGTCACAGAAATTTGGCAATTTCTACATTGACTTCAAATACCTCTCCATCAGAACTCTGCAGCTTAATTGAAGGCATAGTGTTTTGTTTGGTGTACTGGAGGCTGCCAGGGACTGAAGTGCATGCAAGAAGGGAAAGGTGAGGACAAGGACACTCTGCTTTTTGTTTTTGAGGTTCCTCTGAAAAGTAACATACCAGATCTTTCTTGAAATCCAACCTGATTATTACCTAACTGGAGAATTTAGATTCTTTCCTCCCCATCCCCATCTTCTTGTAAGTTTGGGTTTTCAATTCCATGTTCTTCTCTAGTTCTGAAAATTAGATACACATTTCTACTCATTTCATGATTTGCCTTAAGATATTAAAGTACAAACTATTTTAACACTTAAAACATGATGTTTTAAATTTCCTCCCAAGCACTATTATTTCCCACATTTAACTCCTATCACACCTTTTCTTCTTACATGTAAATTGTGCTAAAAAATTTCTGTTCTGTCTTAATATAACTGCCCAAAGCAATTATTAATATGATGTCACCCACAAATTTTTCTAGATTACCTATACATTCCCAGGTTTCTTGCTCACCAGTTCTCTCTGCATTTCTTTTTTCAGACTTCCCTTTGTGAACAATTTACTTGTTCTTCAGCAACATCATATGTATTATCTTTTTTTAAAAAATGCAATTCACTTACTTATATTAGTTTCTTATGACTGTGGTAACAAATCATGACAAACTTGGTGACCTAAAATAATAGAAATTTATTCTTTCACAGTTGCTGAGACCAGAAGCCTTTGGTCAAGGAGTGTACAGGACCATGTTTTCCCTGGAAGGTCTAGAGGAGACTCCCTGCTTGCCTCTTCTGTCTTTCTTTGACTTGTAGAAGCATCACTTAATTTCTGCCTCCATTTTCACATGGTCTTCCCTCTGTGTCTCTTTGTATCTCAACCTTTTATAAGGACCAGTCATTGAGTTTGAGGTCCAGAATGACTTCATTTTCAAGTCTTTGCCTTCTGACATCTGCAAAAACTTTATAACCAAGTAAGGTCACATTCTGGATTTCCAGATCATGGTGAGTTTTGGTGGTACACTTTTCAACCTTCTAAGCATACTATAAAACTCATCAATTTATACATAGTAAAGTATATGGTGCAATGTTCTTAGTATACTCAGGTTTCTGCAACCATCTCCACAATGAATATTGTCATAATCTACCAAAAGGAATCCCATATTCTCAAATACATATTTCAAATTTTTCCCTTATTGGTAACTTAGTTATTGCAAATTTTTCAGGTTTTTTAATGCCTGAAAGTGTAATTTGTATCTGTTCCAAAAAATTTAAGAAAATTTACAATTCTAAGTTGACATTTATTTTTCTCAACAGTTTAAATAAATTATCCACCTTTTTCTGGTACTACTGTTGTTGAAAAGTTTGTCACTGGTCTACTTATCATTTCTTTGTAGAATCTGTCCTTCTTCACTTTCCCTCTGTTGTAAAAATCTATTTTTAGACTTCTATAGTTTCACCATGATGTATCTAAGTGTGGTTGGAATTTGTTGTAATTATTGAATCTACAGATTTGAAAATTTAATCAAATTTTAAATAGCATCAGACATTATGTTTTTACCAGTTCCTTGTCTTCCATTCATCTTACTGTAACTCTGTGGACATACACTTGGGGGAATCAGGTTCTAGTGAGCTTGGCAGAGCACTGTACTCTGGCTCTGCTTGTAGTGGAGGGGCTTTTCTGGACAACACTGTAGCCATCAGCTAAGTCACACTACATGCAATTCATCACTAGCAAAGCTGTGGAGAAACACAAATGCCTGAGTACAGAACCATTTCCATTCTCTGAGGGTATCTCAAAGCCTATGCTTTACTGAGAATGGTGAGCATAGTGAGCCATGTCTTCATATTAAGGATTGTATTGCTATTTTTATAAATGAAAAGAAGAACATTAATTATTTTTAAAAAATGAACTGGAAATAATTACTTGCCTGTAGAGAAACATTTGAGATTGGCAACTGATCTCTATTGATTATTTCTTTAAATATCCTATGGTAAAGGTGATACAGGAATCTCATCAATCATACTTTTGCTTTTTTCTGAGAAATTGCCTGCTGTTAATTGAGCAATGATTATAGTCAAATCCAAGTATATAATTCCAGTTAATTACTGCCAGTTAATTATGCTTTCTTAACAATAATTCTCTTTTAGTAAGCAAAACTCAGTCTCAGAATAAGACATCATCTTACTCCTTATTGCCAGAAATGAATTCCTAAACTAGAAAATCAAAATTCAGCTGTCTACATGGAGGTTATGTCTTTGTCATAAACCTCACTCAGGATATTTGGAAACTATAATTTGAAAACCAGAAATCAAATACATCCAAAAGCTATGGTCCATTTGTCAGAGCACTTCTACATTCATTTTTTAATATGCTCCCTCTCCATAACAAAAGATATTTACACATGTTTGGCAGAAGTTAATGCAGTATTAATATGTTTTTTTCTTTTGTATTTTCCTTTCCCTCTTTCCCAGAAAGGAGACATGCAGTTTTTAAAATGTCCTTCCCTCAGTGTGACAGCCACTACCAGGCTTGCACACAAAAAGCCCCTAAGCAGATTAAATGGGAATCTCAGAAAAGACCTGTCCCCAACCTGGCAAAGCAACAGTTTTAAGTCCTGGAATTCAAACCTTTGGTCTGGTTTACATTGCTTCCTAGCAAAGAGGAATTGTGGCCTTTTATGGTAGTGTTATTCTGAGTGCCCAATGTGGCTGGACATGTAAAAGGAAGCCATCCTACCTCCAACCTGGCAGAATTTTTCCCTTTCAGGGGCTGCCTAGGTCCCTCAGACTGGGTGTGCTTTGGACAGACACAAGGGAGGCTGGGAGGAGCTACACATGCATACTATGCTCTGCCTTGATGCTGCTCCAGGAGTAAACAGTCTGTGTTACAGTTCTGATCCATTCTCAAGGCAGAACGAGACTCCACTGTCTATTCCAGGCCCTTAGGGATATTTGAAGGGTCTTTAGCAAAAGTGATCTTCTGTGACAGTCAGTACTCATTAGAGACATGATCCCTTTAGTCCCAGAGTTTCTCTGAGGTGTCTATTTGGGAGAGTAAGACAAAAATTGTTTTGGACATGTTGAAAGAGAAAGGAGTTCTAGAAAATCTCCATCTTCTCCTAAGCAAAGTTCTAGGGAGAGTGGTAATCCCTTAGAGGAGTTATACTCTACAGGTGACACTCAAACACAGAAGTTTTGGATTTCAGGTGTCTCTGGGTGCTTATTCCATGAGTACAGCTGCAGTAGATCAGAAAGTTGAGGCCTTGCTTCACAAATTTTCTAAGCACCACATACACTTTCTGGATTGCTGTGTAATCCCAGAGAGAGAGGAGCTGCAGGCAGGATTAATACTGAATTTCTTATCTGCTTCTCAGAATGAAGAAACCAGGGTAGAGTTTCAATTGACTTAAAGAAAATTAAGCAATGGATTACTTCTTAGAGATCTATGTGGTTTAAGACTAATAGTTACTATATATGTTATATATTTATAATTTATCTTTCAAACTGAGAAAATGTTCAAAAATAACATTCCTTTCTTATAACATACATGTACATATATCCAAAGGATACACATGCGTGCACATACACAGGCATGTTTCTCTTATTCTGTTTTTCTCTGTGTATGTGTGTGTGTTACTTTTTATATGTTTTTCATTTCCCTCAATATCAAATTTAGTATGTCTTCTCCTCCAAGACTATGACTCTCCTCTCTACCTTTCCCCTTTCTTTGGACTACCCTGTGAGCCTTTGGTAAGTGCATTTAATCCACCCTGTCCTTCTTTTCCATCTTCTTCACCTACCAAGAGCCATGGTAACTGGCTCCACTACCTTCATCTTTGGCTGTGGAATAATAAGAGCTGCTCTGTCTTCTCTTCTTCATGATGTGCTTTTTCTTTTCTGCTTTAAAACTTTAAGTTTTAACCAATGAGTTGAAAAGATGTAGACTCTGATTACAAGCTTAGTAGTGAAGTGAAAGAACTAAAAATGTATACTTCATTATAATAACAAATTAAAGGAACAAGATATTTTCAGCACAGGAGAGACATGAAAACACATCTACTCAGAAAGAAAGAAGTCAGTACACAGGAGGCACTGAATATGTGAGAAAGAAATAGGTAAAAAAGTAATTCGTGAAGGAGGCAAGAGGAAGGACACCAGGGCAACTTGGAAAACAAGGGAAAAATGTTTAATTAGAATAAAGAGAATGACTAACTATGCATAAATTTTGATGCAAAATAGAAGTTAACAGGGTCCTTAACACTTGTCTCACTGTTCTCAATAAAACAGGAGATACTGTCACTGGCTGTGAATGAGACTGGGGCACAGCAACTGGAGAAGTAGCAATAGGGCTGAAGGCAGTGCTCAAGCGGTAGAGCACCTGCCTCCCAAGCACAAAGCCCTGAGTTCAAACCCCAGAAATGCAAAGAAAAAGAAGAAGAAGAAGTAACAATAATACAGCAAAAATAAAAAAGTAATAAGGGCATTGTAATATAATAGTTGTCTTCTCCATCCACTTGATCTGAGCTCTGTCACATCCTTCTACTTCCTGCAGTGGCCCTACCTCTCAGGCCTTTGTTCTGTCTGCAGCAGGCTGATTGGTCTTACCTGATTTAGCCTTTCCATCCACTGGTTCCTCTGTAGTCTTTTCCCTCTTCCTTTCCTTCTCTAGCCACAAAGCCAAGTTCCACTTGTCTGCAAGAGCACCCTTTTCATTTTCTTAACTAAGCCTTACATTCAGTTGCACCTTTGCTTTCTCCCACATCCATCCCCAAACCTGTAGTTACCTTTGTTAATTTTTCTGGTTCTTCTGCCCTGCAACATTATTTTTTTCAAACTCATCTCCCACTTTTCCTGATGCTTGGTATTTTTTTCTTTTTAAACAGGCCCTAGAAGCTCTTATATTCAGCTCTTCCATCCCAAAGATAAAGAATAATCTTCACCCTTGGTTGACTAAGTGAATTGCTTCATATATCCTCTAGCATACTGCAATTCCCTCACCCCTGAAACCCATGGAAGAAAATACAAATTCGATCGCCAACCCATTTGTACTCTACAGGCTTCTTTCTCAGTGGGTTTGGGGAAGACTAAAGATGGCGTCAAATCCTCTGATTCTTCTCTTATCAAGATACTGGATTGTGTTCCCAACCCTTGAATATGGGCTACTTTATCTAATAGTGTCTGATGGAGGTGAATCTGTGTCAGCCCTTAAAGATACTGACAACTTCCATTTCCTTTCTCCTTGTAGATTCAATCCTTGGTACCTGTAGGCATTCTGTAAAATACGCAGTCACTCTGATGGAGAGACCAACTGGAAAGGCCTGAGGCCACTCTGGGGGGAGGGTACAGCCCAACATAGCCTCCCAGCCATATGTGTGAAGGCCCCAGGTGTGTTAGGAAAACTTCTAAGCCAGATCAACCACCCGGCTGCAAAATACTAAGCAGCCTCATCAATGCCATGTGGAGAAGACGATCCACTCAGACACTTGCCTAAATTCTAAAACCACAAAGGCACAGAATATGTAAAAAATATCATTGTCTGAAGCTACAGGGTTTCAGGGTAATTTGTTATGCAGTAACAGAGGAACAAGATTTATATGGACACACCCAGACACCTCTCACGCACAAACAGATGACACTTATTTGTTGCTCAAGGACTTTAGAACACATCCCTGCTGTGCAGATAACAAAAATAGTAGTAACACCAGAGTCAGTACAGTTCAGTAAAGATCATAGGCTTTGGAATTAGACTTTCTGATATCAAAGGTCACTTTCATCACTTACCAGTTATGTAATCTTCTGAATGAATTGAGCTTCAGATGGGGTCCAAAGGAGCCTGTTACATTGCATTATAGAAAAAAGTAGATGAGATCATGGGGCCATCTTGAAAGCTAACATGTAGTAGTTTTCAAATCCTGCTCCTGGCAGCTCCCTCAGGGGGAGGAGGGAGGGTAACACAACGAACTCGCTCTCCCACTCTCTTGGTTGCTCTCTTGGGCAGAGCAACCATCTCTTTGTATGCTTTTCCAATTAGGCATCTAAATAGAATTTCCTTTGAAAATATTGTCACTAAAAATAAAATAGTAAAATATAACTCTAGGCTTTAAACCTTTTGATTTCAAAGATGAGGAAAATATCAGGAAGAGTGACTTCTGCCTAGAATTCTCTTTCCCAGTCTTTTCACAAATCCTGTTCATCCTTCAGTTCCCAGGCTAGACCTTACTTCCTTCAGAAACATTCATTCCACTTTAGAGCTCCACTTCCATGACCATTCCTAAGTCTTTCCCAACTTTCTTCAAAGGACTTGTTACTACATCTCATCAATTCCAAGATGTACACTTTTTCATATTATAATATTTCTGAAATGAGAGTGTGTCTTACGGTTGATAACACAGCCAGCTGGGTAAAAATCATGACAGTTGTATTAAAAACTTTCTGCTGGGAGCACTGGTAAAATCAAGAAAACACCAAAGCCATCTGAGACTCATTGAAATGTGGGGGTCTTTGTAATGTAATTGCATGTTTAAACGTTTGTTTCCTACTGGGCATGAAGCTGCAAGAAGTTAATCATTCCTTTTTTCATTCACTGTTAGAGCTCCAGTTCCTAACCCGCAATCCATTCTCAGTGAGTGTGTATGAAATTACCTAAGTGAATTATATTTCCTGTTTTAAGAATGAAGAAGTGGATCAAATGTTTAAGTAGAAAAACACAAAAATAATAGATTTTCTTACAATTTTAACCTGCATTTCCAGTGGGCCAAAATGTTTTTACAGATTACCTTAATGTAATATAATTTGTAATGTAAAGATTATCACTACTTTAATGGTAGCTTTGTATTTGGCAATATACATACATATACGTACATATATACACACATATATATATTTATAGTGCATAGAAACTAATATTTTCAAACACTGCTAGTGGTTTTGCAAGTTGGTACCAACTTTTAAAAAGAAATTCTAGTAATTTTATTAATAAAGAGCATTTGGATTGCAAATATAAAAA
Source organism: Castor canadensis (assembly GCF_047511655.1). Lineage (NCBI taxonomy): Eukaryota > Metazoa > Chordata > Mammalia > Rodentia > Castoridae > Castor > Castor canadensis. The sequence goes on along the minus strand of NC_133390.1, from coordinate 114,709,080 downwards.
CTGACCCTGATCTAACTTCAGCAAAAAGAAATATTAAAGGGATAATTATTGAAGGAATTATCGCACTACTGAAGGGCTCTTCTGAGTGAGATGCAAGGCAGAGCCTCTGTGCCCGGTTCTGGGACCCTGTGCTACCCAGAATGGCCAGGGAGGAAGAACCCCGTGATACTCAAGAAGATGTGAGGGAAGGGAATGTGGCTATTCTCTACTGAATGCCAACTAGTAGTGAAGGCATAATAGCATTAGGAAGTCACTTAAACCACATTTTATGAATTAATTCAGCAAATATCATCAGTTGTTACTAAAACAATTCTTTATGATTCTGTCAGCAAAGTCTACATCCATTAACCTAAAAGTATAATCCTTACAAATTATTTAATAGCTACAGAAAGAAGTGTATGACTTCACAATGGAAAAGTCTGGCAATCACCACCAGAAGCTGGTAATTAAACTTAGAATCAACAATAAGGACACAACAATATTTGTCTCTTCACAATACAGAATAAAATTTTTAAAATTCACCTCTGCAGCCTGGCATAGTGGCTCACACCTGTAATCCTAGCTACCTGAGAGGCTGAGATCAGGAGGATCACAGTTCAAAGTCAGTCTGGGCAAAGAGTTCATACCCTAGTCCCACACACAGAAAATATTCACCTATGCCATATTCCTGACAAAAACATCATTTGACTTTTATAATGGAAAAATTAAAGTAGAAAATAAATTAAAAAATATATGTCTCTTGTTTTTTTTACTAATACTTTTCCTAAAATACATCAACATCTGAAAATATTTGGCTTCTCATGGGTCTCTTCCTACAAATTTTTTATTCATCGTCATCGGCCTGTGTGCTTTGGAAGAATGTTTGGAAAATTATAAATCCAACTGGCACTGAACTAGCCATCTTACTTTAATAAGTAACATAACCAAACCATTGATTGATATTAAATATTCATCTCAAATAACAGTTTTTATTGTAGAATGAGGGGCATGTTCAATGCAGATTCAATATCTGAGCAGATGAATAATTTTAGCTATCTTTCTACAGAGTTCTACATACAGCAGAGACCAATCAAGTTATTTTTGTATCGACCTACCCTCTTACAACTAGAAAAATTAAATTTTCATGTACAAAATTCCTGGACCTTTATGCTTTAAGAGTATAGTAGAACCATATGTCAACTATTATTAACAGTAACAATCATATTTATTAATGTTTTAGTATCTCAAAACATCCCAATTTATCCCAAACTCAGTGCCTTACCATGTCTGCTCTTGTTACAAATGTCAAACAGTGTGTGATGAGGGTCTGTTCAATGAAGGACCCAGAGTGGGAACTTATATGAAATAAAGGGAACCTGATAGAGTTTGGGGTAGTGGAGGAGTAGAATCCAGGGAATTTCAGCTCTTACAAAGTAGTCAGGAAGCAGAGCCCTGGACAGAATCTAGACAAGCCCACAGAGTGAATGAGAACAGAATTACTAAGCCAGGATGGTGATATCTGATCCAGATTCAGCAACTATTTTATTCCCTATCTGTGTAGGTCTACTTTGGTCCACAGGCTTTCACCATTATAGGAAGCCTTATTAAAATAATAATCACCAGGACTATTTTATAAAATAGTAATATAGTATAAATGAAGTACAAAATAGTATCAACAGCATAAAATAGTTGGGGAACTAAAAAAAGTGGATTGGAATCTGTCAGATTTGGAATTCTTAAGTCAGTTTTAAGCTCTCTTTCAATGCCCTTACTTGTCAAAACTCCTTTGTAGATATCTAATTCTTGGTATCTACACAACCTACATGATAATAGTTGTAAAAGAGCTACATAAACTGTGAGCTACTGCACACCAGAAGGATGTTTAATAGATGGGATTTATCATGGCGTTACTGTTCTTGCCCAGTAGCGGATCTGTTTCTGCAAATTACTTCCCCATCACAGAGCATGAGAAATAAAGCCCACGTTGCACATGTGTGGAGAGCACAGAAGCAGTGGACAGAGAGTGCTCAAAAGAAGCTAAAGCCAGCAAATGAAAAAAGCCCGCCTCCAAGGGAGTAGTTAGAGTAAGCAGAAGCATTTAACTGAAAGTACTGGATGGAAGCCACCTTTTTAAAAGACAGCTGATAATGTTTTTATACTTACAGTGAACTCGGAGTATTGCTTTAAAAAAAACCAAAACCTTCTTTAATTGAAATTTAAGGCCCAGACTCAAGAATATTGCTCTCTCAGCATACACAGCCCAAGACAGGAGATGTGCAGAACAACACAGAAAACTCAGAAAAGAAAACAGATTGGAGACAAGTCTGTAGCTTCACTTGGTTGCAAGATCCAGTGGTAACTTTAAAAGGAAGATGTGAATAATAACTTCAGTATTATCTCTCTTTTCATGTCTTATTAACTCCATAGAATATATAGTTCTCATTTCAAAATACAAGCTTAGTCATTTTCAGTGAATTATTTTATTTTTGCTCCTAAAACTTTGCAAGTTAAGAATACTACAGGCAGCTGGGCACCAGTGGCTCATGCCTAATCTTAGACTGAGATTGGGAGAATTGCAATTTAAGGTCAGCCCTGGCAAAAAATGTTATTTAGACCCCATTTTAACCAATAGCTGGGTACAGTAGCACTTAATTTATGGCCTTAATTAATGGACTTAATTATCAATTAAAGAAGGCTTTTGTTTGTTTGTTTGTTTAAAGCATTGCTCTTGTCATGGTGGTGTACGCCTGTCATACCAGTGATGACAGGAAGCTTAAAATAAGGAATTGAGGGATCATTGCCCAGGCCAGCCTGGGGTGGGGGGGAAGCAAGACCAAAATAAGCAGAGCTTAAGGGCTAGAGATGTGGTTCAAGTGGTAGAATGCCTGTCTTGCCAGCACAAAGTCTTGAATTCAAACCCTAGTAATGCCAAAAAGAAAAAAAGAAAAGAAAAGAAATCTACAGCCATGGTGTAGACAGTTAAGCTATTGAACTAACTGAACTCAATTATTCTTATCAAGTGACTGCTGCACAGAGAAGCACACCAGGAACATAATCACCCACATTGGACCATCAGCTGAGGGCTGGAGAGCTGTACCACATTTCAGGTTGATCGGGTGTTTGTACAGCTGGACACAGACTGCACACCAGGCACCAGACCCATGGCAACTAAACCAATTCTTGTCATCAACCGATGCTGATCCTGATGCTTTTGGCTTTTTAGTTTTTCTTTGAGCCCCTATGTCACCTCTGGCTTCTTTCCTCTGACTCTTTTTTCTTCCTCTATGCAAAATGTTGGCAAGTTACAGCTGGAATAAGTTGGAGAGCATATGGGAGATGCAAAAAAGCACATGCAGTAAAAAGAGAATTGACAGTTATCAGACAACCATGTGAAGGGGAACATTAACCCACTCTGCTCTGCTAGGATCTGACATTAGAGGCAGTGTTCTGCTTATGGTCACACAAAATGTCTCCTAAGACTCATCCACATTCTCCCTTATTTTCTTTCTTATAGTTCATGTAGTCTAACTCTTCAGCTACTCCTCTGATAACTGTAAACTTAAGAAGAATGAAACTGCTGCTAAACCACATCAGGAAAGAAACCAGGACAATGCTTAGCTTCTCTCTCTTCTCTCAATGGCCGAGCCCAACATCAAGCCCATTTCAAGAAAGCCTGGGTGATGTGGGTCATAAAAATCAGCTTCCGAAGGCAGAATGGTATGGAGAAGTGTGGACAGGCTAACAGGAAAGATCCACTATTCTCCCCCACTCCTCCCTTGTCTGACCATTCCTCTCTGTGATCATTTTATTTTCCTCTGTTGGATCCACTTGGTGTTGGGGTGTTTTACCTTAGTCCTAGGCCCTTCTCTTGTCTCGCTTCATACTCTCTTCTCATCTTTGATCACCCATGTGTACTCTAACAGTTACCACCTGTACACAAAAGTGTACCATATCATGTGTCAGTCAGATTTCTGTTGCTGGGGTAAGATACCTGAGATGTACAACTTAAAAGGGGGGAAGATTTATTTTTGGCTCACAAGGGTTTCTGGCCATGGTTGGCTGACTCCATTGCTTTGGGCCTGAGGTGAGGCAGAGTATCATGGTGGCCAATCGTGTGACAGAGGAGGATGTTCACCTTATGTCATCCAGAAAGAAAGAGTCAGGGAGAAGGGGTTGGAACAAAAAAATGCCCTCCAAAGAATGACCCTAGTGTTAGGAAAAACGACGCTCACAAAGAAAGCTCACCAGAAAAACTCATGTCCAAGAGCAGGGTTTAATGGCAGGCTCAAGCCATCTGGCTGACCCGGGAAAGATGGCTCAGCAAGAGAGAGAGTCTGGGCCAGGCATGGCCTTTTATAGAAGAGGGAGGGTAAGAGGTTGGTGCATGTGCAGGGGTCCCTGATGGGGGTGGAGCTTGTCTGGGAGCATGGGAAGTCTTGTTAAAAGGCAGGGATGTTTATTGGGAATGGCTCCATTTTCCAAAAGGTGAGACCTGAGGATAAAATGGCTGCTAATTTATAAAATGGTGGCATTATTGTTCTATCATTCCCCCATTTTTTCTTTAATAATGATGAGGGTAGGGGCTGAGGATCAGGAATTGGGGCAAACCATCAATCTCTTTAGCTGCTTCCTGCTGGCAGGGGGCATTGTATGTCCTCAGGTGGGCCCTCAGAGTCCGTTGTCTTGATGTGCGCCATTGTAGAGGTCCTCTCGGTAGCCCTGGAAGGGTTGGTATCCTTGGAGAAGGAGCTGATTAAACCTCTGGTTAGTGACAGCAGATAAGCCATCTAGTAAAAAGTTTTGTAGGGTCCTTATGATGCAGGGGAGGAAGCTTAGGAGGTTGAAGATAAGAATAAGAGGTGTAAGGAGAGGTAACAGCCAAGAGAGAAGGGGAGATTGGGTCCAGTCTAGGATGGAGGAAGATTTTGATCTTTGAAGTTGGAGTTCTTCCCTTAGGCGGGATAGGGTGTTAATGTTTTGTTCTACTAATCCTGATTCACTAATGTAGTAACAACACTCCTCTCGGAGGAAAAGTCAGGTGCCTCCCTTTTCAGTGATTAAGAGATCTAGGGCCCTGTGGTTTTGTAGTGCAACCTGAGCTAATGAGGTGAGTTGTCACTGAAGGGAGGCTAGAGAGACAGAGGTGGATTCAAGGGTTACTTGTAAGCGGTTTTAAAATTCTCTGGCTGAAATGAGACTGTGACCCAAGACTCCTCCTGCTATCCCTGAGGCTTCTATGGAGGAGGCCAAACTAACCCTGACCATGATGGGCAGGAAGGCAGCCCATGGCTTTCGGGGTGAGTATGACCAGGAGAATTAAGCCTTTCTGTAGAGGGTAAGTTGGGGAACCACTATCACCAAAAGGCAGGGGCTCAGAGTGGAGGCATTTATGCAGGTGTGTAGGGATTCATTACACCAGAAGTACAGTCCAGAGGGCGAGGGTGTTTGTGTAGTTATAGAAACATTGGAGTGACAGGAGTTAAGGAAGCTAGTTTTGGAGAGAAAGTGTTGGGTGAGATAGCAGGTGTAGAAGGGAGATTGCTCTGAGTCAGCTGCCCATAGAGGCACAGAAGAAAAGGGGGGGTGGAATCTAGAATCTTGAGGCATAGGGATTGGGGTGGGTACAGAGAGATTGACAGGCACTGCTGCTAGTAGGGGGTATTGAAGGAAGGGCACAAAAAGCAGTGGGTGAGGTTTATAGAACCAGTGGAGTTAAGAAACTGTATGGAGGTTTGTATAATTTGGATCCAGGATGATAGGGTAGTGGATGAGAGATCTTTGGGGAGTTGGTCCTGGAGGGTCTGCTCAGCCTCCAGAATGTTTGAGGGGATCTCTATTTGTGACTGGGGGGGGGGCCATGACCAATTCTCTAGATATAAAGAGGGTCGCTGAAGGGTGGGAACTGGTGTCGTGAGGATACATGTTGGCCGTGACCCCATCCTGCCATCGTGTGTCCCAAGGGTCAGGGATGTGAATTGTTATTGTACCAGAGTCCCCAAAGCAGAAACTTATTTCTCTGGACTTTGGGCTCCCAGATGCAACCCAGTGTATTTTGCAGCTCCAATAGGGACAGCCCCCATATTCCTCCAACCATGTAGCTCCCTTTTTGCAATAGTGTTGGGTCTGATCAAAGAAGAAGCAAATAAAAGGGTGATTACTTACAGACATGGATTTGGGAGTAGTGGATATGCTGATGGCTTCATTGCATCCTGTGGGAGAACAGTCCCCAGAACCTACTAGGTGGGTGACTGAAGCCTGGTTATGTGTGTAGGTTTCTCGGACTTTGAATGTCCAGAGCTATGATGGGGATGGGAACCCAACTGGAAGGATAGAAAAGATCCAAGTCATTAGAATGAGGAGAGTGTAAGGAGTAAGGCACACAGGGCGAGGTACCTGAGGCAGAGAGCTGCACGATGGGGCCATCTCCACTCAGGGGGAGAAGTTGTCCATAAGCCAGTACTCAGGAGAGAGAGGATGAGGACAAGAATTACCCACAGAAAGGGATGGAGTGAAAGCATAGGTGGAGTGGTTTACAGTAAAGCAAAAAGAATGTTGGAAAATGAGTACATTTCTTCAGGAGTAAAGTCTGAGAGAGTACCTTGGAGGTGACGGTCATTCCAATCTATGAAGCAGAGGTAAAGCAGGCATGAAAAAGGAGGGAGGCTGATTGTGCTGGGAGGTGGGAAATCTAAAACCTCAGAATAGAGTGTATATATGAAAGAGTTAAAGCGTGGGCAGGCACTGACAGGAAAGAATGGAGGGGGGGAGTATAAAGAGTGAGTAGGCAAGATGCCAGGTCCCCAGGCATAGGGCTCCTGACTATGCCCCAGGAGTCTCCATGGGTGACTCTAGGATCTTGGAGAAGCAGGAGATCTTTATTTTACTGGTCCTGTAAGATGACATTGGTAGGTCTTTTGTGGGGCTGCCAGTTTTAGATTTTGAACATGTACCCAGGAGAGAAATCCTGCTAGCTTAGCAGCCGTGGGTGTAGTGAGGATGACCTTAAATGGTCCTCTCCACTTTTCCTGCAGGTGGCCAGGTGTGGTTGTACTTTTTAGATAAACCAGATCTTCCATTTGGAGAGAGGGAGTTATTTTGGTGGTGTCAGAGGGCTGTGGCAACTGATCATGAGCATGAGACCAAAGGAGAGAGTGAAGAAAAGTGAGGAGACTGGGGGAAATGTTAGGGGGTTGTGGCTGTTAGGGAGGAGCAGATGACCATAGAGGAGCTTGAAGGGGCTGAGTATGAGAGGTCTTTTTGGAAGGGCCTGGAGGTGGAGAAGGACTAGGGGTAGGAGCTCTGTCCAGTCTAGGTGGAGCTTGAGGGGGAGTTTGGTGAGAGTATTTTTTAGTGTGTGACTGGCATGCTCGACTTTACCTGAAGATTGGGAGTGATAGGGAATGTGAAATCTCCAGTGAATATTTAAGGCTTGTGCCAATTTTTGGGAAATAGAGGAAACAAATTCAGGCCCATTGTCTGACTGCATGGAGGCCAGGAGACCAAACCATGGGATGATGTCTGTGACCAAAATCATTGTTACTGTGGAGGCCTTTTTATTGGTCATAGGGAAGGCCTCCACCCATCCTGTGAAGGTGTCTACCAATACTAAGAGTTACTTAATCCTCTTTACTGGAGGCATATGTGTGAAGTCCACCTGCCAGTCCATGGCAGGGAGGCATCCCCTGGCTTGATGGGTAGGAAAGGGAGGGGGCCTAATATTGGAGTTGAGGTTTGTGTGCTGGCAAATTGAGCAGGATTGGGTAATCTGTTTAAGGTATGTATGTCTCCTGGAGATAGGGAAAGGGATTGGCGGAGAAAGGTGTAAAGAGCATGAAGGTTAGGATGGAAAAGCATATGTAAATAGGAGAGAAGAGTTTTAACTTCAGAAAGGAGGAGAGAAAGTTTAGTGAGGGGGGAAGGAAGTTGGGGTAAAAGAGTACATGGCCAATTGGGGTGCAGTTTGGAGGGCTGCTCGCTTGGCCTTTGTATCCACTTGGTTATTTGCTCTGGTAATTATGGAGGAGTCAGTCTGGTGGGCTTTGCAATGAGTAATGCCCACCTGGGAAGGGAGGCGTGAAGCCTCTAAGACCTGGGCTATTAAGGCAGCATTGATAATGGGAGCTCCTCTTGTAGTTAGGAATCCCCTTTCCTTCCAGATAGCAGAGTGGAACAATAAAGTGTGGAATGCATACTTAGAGTCAGTGTAAATGTTGACAGTTTTGTCTTTTGCCAGGGTTAGAACTCTGGCCAGGGCAGTCAATTCTGCCTTTTGGGAAGTAGTACCCAAAGGAAGAGGGCGTGCCTCAATGATGGTGGAATCAGACATGATAGCGTATCCAGCTCTTCACTGTCCATTATGAACAAAGGAGCTGCCATCAATGAACCAAGTGTAGTCAGCCTGAGAAAGGGTGCCCTCCTGAATGTGGTCTGGGCAGGGGAGGAGCTCCTCAAGGATCTCGGGGCAGGAGTGAACAGGGGTGTTGAAGAAAAAGGAAGAAGAGTGGCTGGATTAAATGGGGGACATGAGACAAAAGTTAGGGTGGGATCCTTGACCAAAGCCACCTGGAGGGATAGGACACAGGAGGAGGGCATGGAGTAAAGTGCCTTATACATGAGGAGTTCCGAGAGGCTATGGGGGGAGTAAACAGTTAGGGGGGACCCAAAGGTAAGCTTTTTGCTTTCCTGGATCAAGAGAGAGGCGGCTGCCAGGGCCCTAAGGCATGGGGCCCACCCCCTGGTTGTGGGGTCTGTTTGGAGAGGTATGCTACTGGAGTGAAGAAGGGCCCTATGTTGTGTCCCAGAACTCCTAGGGCTAACCCTTGCCTCTCAGAGACATAAAGGAAAAAAGGATGAGTGAGGTCTGGCAGGCAAAGCACCGGGACTTGTAAGAGAGACTTGAAATGGCCTGACACAGGCCGAGAGGGGTCCAGGGGCTCTTGGATGGGGCCCCTGGATGCCTCATATAGAGGTTTAGCCATTAGAATGAAATTGGGCACCCAGGCTCTAAGGTAGCCAGCCAGGCCAAGAAAGGAGAGAATTTCAGCCTTGGTGGTGGGGGCAGAGAGAGAGACTAGCAAGGCCTTACAATCTATGGTGATAGCCTTATGAGTAGGGGAGATAGATAGGTCCAGGTATGTCACCTGGGTGAGAGAGAGTTGAGCCTTGTTAGGAGACACCCGGTATCCCTTTTTTCCCAGAAAATTAAGTAGGAGGGCAGTGTGTTGTTGGCTATCCTCGAGTGAGGGGCTGCAGAGCAGGAGATCATCTACATACTGGAGGAGTTTACTCAGGGAAAGATGGAGGGTGAGGAGGTCCCTAGCCAGAGCTTGGCCAAAGAGGTAAAACTATCCCAGAACCCCTAAGGCAGAACAGTCCAAGTCAATTATTGGGAAGTATGAGAACCTGGATCAGTCCAGGTGAAGGCAAAGAGTTTTGGGATCATGGGTGGACAGGGATAGTGAAGATGGCATCTTTTAAGTCCAGGACTGTGAAATGGGTGGTGGTACCAGGGATGAGAGACAGGAGAGTGTAGGGGTTGGGCACCACTGGGTGTGTAGGAGTCTGCTGTGTTAATTAAGCAGAGGTCCTGCACCAGCCGGTAGGAACCACTGGGCTTTTTTACAGGCAGAACTGGTGTGTTATAGGGGGAGTGGGTTGGGTGAAGCAGGCCCTCAGTGAGAAGCTCTGAGATGATAGGCTTTAATCCCTGTAAGTGGATTAGAGAAATGTGATATTGAGATTGGTTTGGGAAAACAGAGGGATCCTTGAGTAATAACAATTGGCTCATGATGGGTAGCAACTGCAGGGCTTTGGAGGTCCCACACAACGGGGTCCACCAGTGTAGTGGGTGGACAAGGGGTTAGGAGGGGCTTGTGGAAGCAGAAAGCAGGGCATCCATGATGGCAAGGAGGAGCTGTGAGGATGGAGATAAGGGGTTAATGGGTCACAGTTTAAGAGGAAGTGGGACCTCCCTCTTAAACTTAAGGTGAGAGTGGCCTGGAATTTTGACAAAATGTCCCTTCCCAAGAGTAGGGTGTGGCAATTAGGGAGGACTAGGAAGGAGTGAGTAAAAAGTGTGTCGCCCAGTATACAGGTTAAAGGAAAAGTCATTAAGGGCTGGGTAGGAGTTCCCTCCACCCCTACTATAGAGGTTAAAGAAGGCTTGGTAGGTCCCCAGAACTCCAGCAAGGCAGAAAAAGTGGCGCTGGTGTCTATGAGGAGAGAGATAGGACTACCTTTGATGAGGGCCATTACCCTGGGCTCCTGTGGAGTTATGGTTGCTGGGCCTGGGAGTCCTGGGCTCCGTCAGTCATCAGCCGCAGTCACCAGTCCTAAAAGATCAGTTAGGGAGGAGGAATGGTGGGAGGGTCCACCTTGAGGGATGGAGGGGCAGTCCATTGCCCAGTGGTCCTCCTGTTTGCACTTAGGACATGGCCCTGGCGGGCGGTGTGGTTTAAGACAAGCACAGGCCCAGTGTCCCTCAAGGCCACACCGAAAACATGGGCCAGGAGGTGTTTGGGATTTTTCCTGGCCTCAGGAGTTGGAGGTCGAAGGCTTTTGTCGGAGGGCTTGTGCCAACATCTGGAATTTAGTCCTATCTCTCCTCTCCTTATCAGCCCTTTGTTGTTCTTCTTGGTAATTATAGACCTTGAAGGCCATGTTTAAAATTTCAGCCCATGGAGTCTGAGGGCCATTTTCCAGCCTTTAAAGTTTTCTTCTTATATCTGGGCTGACTGGGAGATAAAGTGGGTCATAAGAATGATTGTCCCATCCTGAGTTTCAGGGTCAACTTTTGTATGGCATTGTAGCGCCTCTGTGAGCTGGGACAAGAAACTAGCTGTATTTTCCTCTTTTTCTTGAATTTCTCTGAGTTTATCAAAATTAACAACCTTTTGGGCCACCTTTTTTATCCTGCCACTAAACAGGTAACCATCTGATCCCTAAATATTCTACCACTGGTTTGGTAATCCCATTTAGGCTTCTCAGTAGGGATCGCTGTAGCCCCTACAGGATGGGTGGGGGTGGTGTGATGGATCTCATCTGCATGTGACCTAGCTGCATCCCAGACCACGCGTCTCTCCTCTGGAAGGAGGTTGGAGGAAAGAATGAGATAGATGTCATTTCAAGTAAGGTCATAGGATTGAGCCAAGTATTGGAACTCTTTAAGATAAGAATCAGGGTCAGTTGTAAAGGAGCCAAGGTACTTTTCTATCTGAGAGAGGTCAGCGAGGGGAAAGGGGACATAGACCCTTACAATGCCTTCCACTCCGGTCACTTCCCAGAGAGAGTAGATGGAAACTGGCTGACTGGGGGGTCCTTGAGAGTGAGTGTGGGGGGGGCTCATGGGGTCCTGTGGTTCTGGGTAGGTAGAAGGACAGGTGGAAGGAGGGGCAGAAGGAGGGACAGGAGGAGGGACGGGGGCCAACAGCTGAACAATGGAAGCCTGTCTCTGATAAGGTGGAGGCTCGTTAGCAGGGTTGAAAAAAGGGAAATTTTCAGTCAGGAGGGGGTTCAGAAAAGGATTTGGCTGGTTTTGAGACTGGTTTAGAGGCTAAAAGGACCTGTGCAGGGGAACAGGAAGTATAAAGGAAAGGTTTGGTGCAGAGATAAGAAAAGGATTGGACATAGGAAAGCTCCTTCCATTTACCAGTGTGCTCACAGAAATTGTATAGATCCCTTAAAATATTGGGATTGAAAATGCCATTAAGTGGCCATTTGGAGGCATTATCTAATGGGTATTGGGGCCAAGCCTGATTACAGAGAAAAATGAGCTTTTATGGCTTAAGATTAGGCATTAGGCGGAGGGACCCAAGGTTGGCCAGGAGACATCCCAATGGGGAGTTGAAGAACAGTCCAACTCCCATGGTGAGGCCTGACCTGAGGAGAGATACAGCAGGCGTCACCAAAATATCAGGTCCTCAGGAGAGAGAGAGAGAGATGTGGAGCACCCAGAAGGAACATCTTCACCATGGGGGCCCACAGTCCCTAGTGGAGAACCCAGTTCCCAGTCCCTAGTGGGGAACCTAGTTCCCAAGCTGAGACCTAGTGCTAGGATTTTGAAGAAATGAGAGAGAGAGAGAGAGAGAGAGAGAGCACAGCTCTGCAAGGAGGACTTGAGGGAAGCCAATCTTGAGGGAAGATTGGCTGTTGGTGGATGGCGGTTGGAGGCATGCTGGGGTGGAGGAACTTCCCTGTGAGCTGGTGAAGGAGTGGTGTTTTCTAGAATCAAGGGTCCCAGTAAAGCAGCAGCTCAGATCCCGGAGGAAGGGAATGGGAGTTGAGAGAAAGAGATGGATGGGGTAGAGGAGGCTGGGAGAGCAAGGTCAGTGCCAGGATTGAGGGGTGGGGGAGGCCGGAAGAATAAGTTCAGTGCCAGGTGTGCACCCTGATCCAAGTCACAGCACCAAATGTTAGGAAAAACGCCACTCACAAAGAAAGCTCACAAGAAAAACTCACATCCAAAAGCAGGTTTAATGGCAGGCAGGAGACACCTGGCTAACCTGGGAAAGATGGCACAGGAAGAGAGAGCAAGTCCAGGCCAGGCATGGCTTTTTATAGAAGAAGGAGGGTAAGAGGTTGGCACATGTGCAGGGGTCCCTGATGGGGGTGGAGCTTGGGTGGAGCTTGTCTGGGAGCACGGGAAATCTTGTTAAAAGGAGGGGCTGCTTATTGGGAATGGCTCCATTTTCCAAGAGGTGAGGCCTGAGGATAAAATGACTGCTAATTTATAAAATGCCGGCATTATTGTTCTATCACCTAATAATCTGCTTCCCCCCAATTATGACCTACCTTCTAATCTATTAACTGATCAACAGATCAATTCATGAGGGTCAGAACTTTCATGATCCAATCACTCCCTAGTCCCACCCATGAAAACTGCTGCATTGGAGTCAAGTCATCAATAAATAATTCTTTGGGGGACATTTCATATCCAAGCCACTACAGACCACTCACCTGGGCATGACACAGAAATATTCAAGAGCCTGCTAGAATCTAGTTGAATGTCTCAAATGAAAAATGTACACTACTACCTTAATCTTCTCCTCCTTCTTTTTTCTCTCCCCATGAATGACTGCACAGAAAGTTCTGCATCCAAGAATCCTCTCATCCACATTCCCTATGCAATGCTTTACTAAACCTGATGCATCAGTCTTGGGAAATCTCTGGAATCTATCCACTGCTTGGTGGTATACCTCCACCACCAAGGCCCAGGGACCTTGGTCTGTACCAGAACTACTGATGCCCTCCTCACTTCCCATCTTGACTCTCATTTGTTTCAACTTAGTAGCCAAAGTGATCTTTTAAAATAATATTAAGCATTTCACTGACGTATTTTAAATATTAGTCTCTGATCCAAATCTTTACCATGATATACCCAGCTTTCTCCAGATCCTCTCCCACCATGTTCCTGCTCATTTTCCGTGTGGGTGTCATCTGCCCTTATTTCCTGGGAAATGCTGAGCCTCCATCTCCCAGAAGAACTTAGTGGCTTCCGGTATGAAAGCTCTCCTTGCCCCTACTCTGCCTCCTTTGGCAACAAAATTCCAAACCTTCCTCTAGATCTCAGATCAGACAAGCTGGAATTTTTTGGGAAGAATGGCTTCCCGTCCCCACCCCAACCTAGTATGCATTTCTCATTTTAAATGCATTGGGGCTGACTATTGGATTATCACCCCTACCCTCGATAAACTGCCAGCTCCATTGGACAGGACTGAGTCTACAGTGCTTAGTGAATGGTATGTGATCAACAGACACATTTACTAAATGGAGGTGAGGATAGATACCTGGCTGAGTGATTAAATGAGTAAGTGGAGGTGGTCAAAGCTAACCCTACAGCTGGGAAGCACTCTGGCTCCAGCTGGGAGGTCTGGGGTGGAGGCTAATAGAAGACTAAAACGTGAAATAAAATGTAGAAACCAAAACTTTAATGATTTCAAGATTTGTGCAAATTAGAAAGTCTGTTCAAGCAATCCCTTGGGTGGGCCCTGACTCAAGGCATGCTGGGACCTCAGCACCGCAGGCCAACAGGAAAGGGGAAGGGCTCTCTCCTGCCTCCAGCCTGCAGAGTACGTTAGTATGTGGCGTGCTTTGTGGTGAGGAGCTCACAAAAACAGCCCAGGCTGCTTAGATTCATGCTTGGGTGCTCAGAGTTGACAGAGAGGCTAACAGAGCTGGTTTCTGTTACAAAGATCTGTCCTGCCCGGGTTTGCCATACCTGTGCATCAGCTGTACTGACTTTGGACTTTCTAATCAGATAAGGAGAAGGAAGCGAACTGGTCACACTGGCCAACTCTGCATGGCTGAGCACTCTTATCTGGGGAAACTGTTTTGTGCATTTTAATATTGCCTACGCCAATGCCAGCACTCATTTTCTCATTTTCCCACTTCCAAAATGTTTTGGAGCTATCAGGTAAACCCAGTCTGTAATTCAAAATAATCATCAAAAATTATTTTTAGGGCCAGGCACCAGTGGTTCACACCTGTAATCCTAGCTACTCAGGAGGCAGACATCAGGAGGATTGTGGTTCCAAGCAATCTGGGCAAATAGTTCACGAGACCCTATCCCGAAAAAACCTTCACAAAAATAGCTCAAGAGGAAGTAGCCCAAGACGAAAAGCCCTTGAAGTAGCTCAACATGAAGGCCCTAAGTTCAAGTCCCAGTACTGCAAAAAAAAAAAAAAAAAAAATTAGGAAGAAAACAGCTTGATCTTTTAATCTAAAGTGAATAAAAATAATGTCAAAACTTGTTTGGGAAACAGTACAGTGACTCCTTAGTACCTGAATATAACACCATAGGTGAAAAATGGAACCTATTGCTTGTAAAATTGGGTTGTCAATCCAAGCACTTCAAAGACTACCCAGAATTGGGAATTTTTTTTAATGCCATGACAACTGATACTCACCTCCGTAAGATAACTTATGTTTTGCCTTCTACAAAAAATATCAAGTCTCAAACTCCCTGACAAGTTGGGTTTGATTTATTGGTTGTGCTGTGTAATTTTCAGAGCTTTTCTGCATTTTTCAACGTCTCTGGTATTCCCACCTTGATGTCTTCATTTCTAGATCTTTGTAGAAACTCAGTGGACAGCATGCAGCATGCATACAAACAGTGAAGGAAGGAAAGAAAAAACCCCGGAAATGTCTTCCCTCAGAGGCATCACAATGCCAAGACTCAGACTTGACTTTGCAGTTTTCCAAACTTTGTCTCTGTTTCCAATGGCAACTGTGAAATACAACCAGTGGGTGTTTCACATTTAGATATCCTTTGCCAGTAGGTTGCATAATTAGACTGAATGTGCTTAATCTCTCTTAGAGCTAAAACATGAAAAGATTTCATTTAATAAAGGGGAAAAAACAGTGGAAAGTATTTGAAACCAAAGCACTGGTAGATGTCTAACATCAATCCAAATGCCTTTCCCTGATTTGGTTTCAGAGGCTGCACACTGGAACTGCTGCCTGTAATGGTGAGGTTTGCAGAAGAATTTGTTGTGGTTACTTCTTACAGTCAGAGCCAGAATAAAAAGGATTGCATCATAACATGTCTCATTGTAGGATTAGGGAAAGAAAACAAAGTTATCCCATTCAACAAACCTTCTATGAGGATCTTTGACACCAAAACTTGGATTTTGCCTGCTAGGGAAGAAAGGAATCAAAGTCCTGGCTGAGTTTGCAACTAAGTAAGTAGCATTTTATTGGTAGTAATAAAAAATAAGGTCACAGTGACTATTGTGCATGTTTCAGGATTATCCTTTTGTGCTGACAGGACCAGAGAAGACTTGCTGGGAAAAAATGTTAGTTGAGCTGAGCCTTAAAAGAAATGACCCAAGGCTAGAGGGCAAGAGGCAGAAATGCCAGATAGTTCCTGCTCTTGTCTGAAATCCCACTGAAACAATGACCAAAGCACCACTTTTTTTATTTTGCTGTACTAAGGTTTGAACTCAAGGCCTACACCTTGAGCCTCAGATAAGGTCTCACACTTTTTGCCCAGGCCTGAGTCACACTGAAATCCCCCTACCTATGCACCCTGCATAGCTGGGATTACAGGTATGTACCACCATGCCTGGTTTATTGCTCTTTTAAAAAATTTTTATACTCATATAGTTGTATTTTTTATTGCAGAGCTGTATTTTTTTAACCTCAAGTAAGGATTATATCAGGAGCTAAAAGCTATGATATCTATCATAGCTTTGCTTGCCAAAAGCTGTCTATATCCACCATGCAAATACCTCAAGGACTGCCTTTCTACCTCCCTCATGTATTGTCAGTTACCTACTGCTAGATACCATTCCTCACTCTCCAGACCTGTCCTCCCAACACACAGACTTCTCTGCACACACATGAACTCATATACATGCACTGTCTGCACATGCATGTGCACACATACAAACACACACATGCTGTTGTAAATAGTGCTGCAGTGGCATGGGCATGCAGGTATCTCTTTAACATACTGATTTTTTTTTTTTTTTGGCAGTACTGAAGTTTGAATTCAGGGCCTTATGCTCTACTCCCTGAGCCACTCTGCCAACCGTCAACATACTGATCTTAAATCTTTCAGATAAACACCCAGAAGTGGTACTGGGGGGAAAAGGGGATGATAATCGGAGAGGGAAAAGCTTCAGTCAGATAGGAGGAATCACTTGGTTTTTTTAGGGCTGAAGGAGTGGCTCAAGTGGTAGAACGCCTGCCTAGCCAACATGAGTTCAAACTCCAGTACCACTGAAAAAAAAAAAAAAACCACACCTTGTATTCAAAATCATAACATCACTTTATACCCCATAAATATGTACAGCTGTAAGTTTTCAATATGTAATAAAATGCTAATTAATTCATCAAATGGTAATTAACTAAAATAGAATTTGATTCATTAATAGAAGAATTCATTGATTAACATGACAGAAAACCATGTGGTTTGAAGGTAAATGGATGTGATTGGAGTACTATATATGAAGTGAAGTAAGCCAGGCTCAGAAAGACAAAGGCCACAGGTTTTCACTCATATGTGGGAAGATAGACACAATACAAATACAAACAATATTATGAAAATCAGGGTATGCTACGGAGAGGTCACTAATGGAAGAGGGGGGAATAAAAGAAGGTAAATATGGTTGATGTACTTCCTGTACGAGAATGAATTTTTGCACCTGTTAAAATCACCACAAGAATGAGACTAAGGTAGAAAAGAGAAAAATAGAGGAGATGAGCCATAGAGAACAGGAAGGTAAAACAGATCACGTCTGGGAGTTGGTACCAGTGGGAGGGGGGAAGATAGGATGAAAGCTTAAAGGAGGCCGAATGTGACGGAAATATTTTGTACTCATGTGTGAAAATGGAAAAATGAGACCTGTTGAAACTATTCAAAGAATGGTGAGAGGAGGAATAAAGGAGAATGATAGAGGGGATGATTTTAACTATAATATATTGTAAGAACTTTTAAAAATGTCACAGTGTACTCCTACTACAACAATAATATAATAATAGAATAAATAAATAAATGCCCAACTCAAACTGGATTGAACCATAGAGAGAATTTATTGACTTACAGAACTGAAAAATCCAGAAGTAGATACTATTTGAGAAGACTGATCTGGTGATTCATGCAATATTACCAAAAGGTAGTGTGGTCTCTTTTTCCTCAACAATGTTTTCTTACTGGTAGCTCCATTGGAAACAAGATTTTCCTTGACGTTTCAAGAAAGCTACATCTTTCCATCAGAAAAGAGAAAGTCTAACTCATCTGCATCCAATCTCAGTCACTGACTTATGACTTCCAAGGGCGACACAATCCACACATAGCTCGGGAATCTGAAATTTTTTTATCAAAGTGGATGGGAAAATGGGTAGAGAGGAACCAACAAAAGAACATACTATACTGGCTATACAAACTTATAGGCTGAGTCGAACTGAGCAGCCCAGTCAGCCAGTGAGAATTCTAGTGAAAGTTCTAAACTTCTAGAGTTTATTAAGCATGTAAATATGAACTATCACACATTAATAATGCTAGATTTTCAGGATATGTCCATCATTGGTATAATTTTTTATATTCTTCAAACTATTTATGTAGTTATGTCAAATAATCAATATAAATAATATAACAATGTATGTTTTACTCTGGTACATCCAAAGATATTTTGTCCTAGCTATCTAGTAGGTGGCAAATTAACATGGTGGACTTTACAAGCTTGCCTTTAAAGTAAATAAATGTATCTATTTGCTCCTGAGTGCTGTACAACAACCAAAATCTTTGCTTTAAAGTACAACTGATACATTGACACACTTGGTGTGGATACTCAGTTGTTGCTTCTAATTATAAATATTCATGGCTTAGGTTTTTAATATGTCAATTTCACATTAAACAACTTGATTTCATAAAGCTAATGGTGAGATTACACTGATCCCAATGATAGCATCTGCCATGTCATCTTTATCCTGAAATTGTAATGTTTTTGAAATTGTATAAATCATTAGAAATTATCTTATATGTATATGATCAATACGTAGTTTTTAAATTTTTACTCTATCTGTTTTACTTCTTACTCTTAGAAAATTAAGACAAATGTTTCCTTGCCAGGTGCCGGTAGCTCACACCTATAATCCTAGCTACTCAGGAGGCAGAGATCAGGAGGATCTCAGTTCAAAGCCAGCCCCAGGCAAATAGTTCTAGAGACCTTATCTTGGAAATACCCAACAGAAAACAGGGCTGACAGAGTGGTTCAAGTGGTAGAGTGCCTGCCTACCAAGCATGAGGCCCTGAGTTCAAGCCTACTGAAGATGTATATTTTCTTAAGACAATGGTCTGAACTTGGGAAAAAGTCCTATCTTTAGCTATTTATAGTTTTTATAAAGATATTTATAATGATGGAAGTTGTGAAAATTACCCACCCTCATTCTCCTTTGCCTCATATCCAACCATTTCTTTTTTCTCTCATGAACTTTTTGGGAGGGTCTAGCATTGTCACACAATGACCAAAAAAGTCCCATTTACAGTCTTCATGCCTGAAGAATGAGTTGCTGGCTGTCCGAACTGTAGAGTGCAATAGTATTTGCTCCTCTTAGCACTACCCATGGAAGAATGTGCCCAGGAATGTTTGCTCAGTATTTGGTTGGCTCCATGGTAAAGTATAATAACAGTAGTTAACTTTGCAAACACAATGTGCTTTGCACATCTTAGCATATTTTAGTCCTCACAATAATCTGTGAAGCATTATCCACGTTCTACAGATGAGGGTTACTTAACACAGAGAGGTTAGGTAATTTTCCCTCCAGACTAT
Source organism: Castor canadensis (assembly GCF_047511655.1). Taxonomy (NCBI): domain Eukaryota; kingdom Metazoa; phylum Chordata; class Mammalia; order Rodentia; family Castoridae; genus Castor; species Castor canadensis. The sequence goes on along the minus strand of NC_133390.1, from coordinate 114,689,830 downwards.
TCTAAATGTCTGTTCCTACTCTCATCTACCTATGTAATTCTCTCAGATTATAGAAAACTGATTTTCAACCATGCTTCTTGTGATATACATAAGACTTTTTCCAAAATTATGAAAGACTGACCATACCAAGTCTTGACCCTCACCTCCACTATTGTGGTGCAACTGGAATTCCCATACACAGGGAGGAGTGTAAATTGGTGCAACCACTTTGAAAAAACAATATAATCGAGCAAGCTATTTGGCAATTTGAACTGATTACTTTTGTTGTTTTGATTTTTAGTATTTGATTTGTAAATTTGTAGATTTGTTTCTGAATGGTTCCTTTGAGCTATCAGATTTACTCCAGCTGGTACCCCAAAAAAGTAGGTCTCCACTCTTCTCTTGGTTCATACAGCTAAAACTCCTTTGACTCAAATTCTTCCCACTCCTCCCTGCTTTCATCTCAGCTTATTCTCTAGTTACTGCCTCAGCTCCTCTAGACCCACTGCTAAAAGTACTACCATAACCTTCCCTCTGCTTCTTAAGAATGGTTTGTGTTCTCCTTTCAGGTGACTGGTACCAGTTGGCCTGGGTAAACTTTTCTCCTATGTCCCTACCTTGGCATAGCTCATCCATGTCAGTGTTTCTCTAGAATCCACTGACACATTTCAGATTTCTCCTCTCAGAACATAGTTGCTAGAAAAACAACTAAATCTCACAGTGATTTCATGGCAGTACTTCTCCATTAGCAAGTCATCTGCCAGGCTCTCACACAGAGAGACCTTGCAGCCTATTTTGGATACCCTGGCCAACATAACCTACACAGAGGCTTCTTTAATTGTGTTAAACATCATGGTTTCTATGAGAATCATGCATAAGTCAACTTTTTATGCTTTCTCAAAAAAAATTGATTTGCTGTTTTTGTAAGAAAGTATATCCTGGATAGTGTATATAAATACAAATTATTTGAGCTCTTTTCTAAATTTGACTAAGTGTCAAGAAACTACCAATAGAAAGTTATGTGGCGAATAAGCAGAGTTTTGGAGGAGCATGTTAAGAGAAGTAGAGGAATTTCCTATTTAACAAAAGAAAATAAATAATTTTTAAAAGCCTTAGAAAGTAGGTAACCATGTCATCAAGCATTTATTTCTTTAGCTTGTTTTTAGTAGTTGATGCAAAAAGGAAAATGAAAAAAGCAAAAGTGTTTATTTAAGATGTCATTGTGAAGTAGTACTTAATAATTAAGATAATAGATAAACAGTAAAACAGTTTTTTTTTAATCTATAAAAGAACACACAAAAGCCAAGAACACAGCTTTTCTTGACAGACTCTTCCTGCCACAAACCCAGTATGCTTTGATGTCAGAAATAAAACTTGTATATGAAACTCATCTTATCTGCACTAGATTCGGTACCTTTTGAAGAGACTTTGCTCTTCTGTAGACCACACAAGATTTCTGTCACTTTTCTTCTATTCTTAGAGCAAAGATAAGGTAATTATTATTTTCTTCCCAGCTGTTAGTTTTCCATTAGTGTGGATGAAGTATATGTGGTTCCTTTTAGGATTTTCAGCCTCCTGGAAAATAATGTTTGCTCTATGTCAACCAGCTACGTGCACATTCTGGCACATTGTGTGTGTGTGTGTGTGTGTGTGTGTGTGTGTGTGTGTGTGTGTGTGTGAGTGTGTGTGTGTGTGTGTGTAATATCTATATAGATACAGATATATGTAAGTATATTGGTTAATACTTTTTTCGTTGTGAGGTAGTTCGACTTTACATATGAAAAGAAAAACCTGGGGTGGGGAGGAATGGAGTAACCCCAGGCGTCCGTGGTTCACGCCTGTAATCCTAGCTACTCAGGAGACAGAGATCAACAGGAGTGCGGTTCCAAGCCCCAGTACTGAAAAAAAAAAAGAACACTGATTTGCTCACAAGACTCAGAGATCCTTCATAACAGCAGGAGGCCAGATTTAAAGAATGACTGCATCTCAGAACTCAGCCTTGTCATTAAGGCTCCCCCTTTCTTTGGATTTGCTCCTTTCTCTGTATTCTGACATCATTCTCTTCTACTGTGGATGGCTTCCTCCTCACAGGCGGGGAAGGAGAGCTGTCGCTAAAGACAATTTCAGGTTTATAGCATTCTTGAGCTGAGAGAAAAGGGAATCTTCCCTTTTTCCCAGCATCCACATGTACAACACCAGGGCATGGTGAAGGAGTACAGCAGTCCTTCACTGTCAGACACAACAGAAATGCATTGGATCAGAGAAGTATTAGTTTATCAAAATGTCAGTGCTATGACCTGAACTAGGAGAACAAACAAGTGTTCTGATTATCAGTGCAGCAGATGCTGCTGGTACCCCCTCTGAATCCTCTGCCCCGCCCCTGACTTGGCTTGTCTCTGTGGTAGGTAGAATCTAGCACACGAGCAGCCCCTCATCTCCAGTTCTCCACTGTCCCCTCTTCTCTCCTGAGGGCTTCTCTACACTTGAGAGCTTGTGCCACCACAGACAGGAACAATACAAAAAGTGGGTGAGTAGGACCTCTAGAAATAAAATCAGTCCTTACCCAGTGGAGGGTAGGATATAGTAGGTAAATTCCTAGCTTTCCCATTGTCCAGTGGGACAATTCGGAGGAATGCTTAACATGGTTTCTCAGAACATCCTCAGTTGTCTACAATGGCAGCTAGCTTATTAATACACTTTCATTGATTCTTTTTTCCTTACTTCCTCACTTGTGTTCACATTCCACATAAATCACCTCTACTCACATCCTGTGTCAAGGGCACTTTGGGGGCAATCCAAAGCAAGACAAACAGCTTATCTGTTCAACTTGACAAACATTACACCTGGGAATATAACAGTAAGTAAGAAAGGTATAGTCTCTCTGGGAAAGAATAGCAAAGAAATGTAACCTCTAATTGTAGTGGCCACCATATTATTTTCATGGGTTTACCTTGATTCCATTTAAAATAAGGAGTATGATTAAATAGGTTTACCCCATTTATTGGTGTAGATACTGACTACAAAAGTTTTAAATATTTATTTATTTATGCTCTCCATTGTCATACAAATTAGAGCTTAAATCTTACTCAAAGGCTTTGTCCCAAATTTCAAAAATGAGTCAAACTTAGAAGTATTGTAAAAATGTACTCAGGCCAACCTATCTCTTGACCCATTTTCCTTCCATCCAATTTATTGGCCATCTACAGGTTCAACTTTGACGCTAACTTCTTCCATCGATTCTAACCTTCAACAAAAAGAAGTTTATATGCTTCTTGTCCAATACTTTAGGATTTGACGCGAGCTTACCTGTAACCTCAAGTACCCTAAATCATAACAACACTTTGATCTCATTCCTGAGACATGGCTGCCCACTATGAATCATTCTCTAACAAACGAGCTTCATTGTGCACAGGAAATATCAAATGTATCAGTTGCTTTCAGTCACAAGTGACAAAAAACCCACAAGAAAATAATGCATTGGTCCAGGCAACTAGAAAGCCCAGGGTAGCAATATCATTTGGTATTGCACAACTAAGTTTTACTTTATCCTCTGGGCTTTGTCTTTATTTCTCTGCCAATTTCCAGTTCTGCCCATCTTTTTGTATTAACTTATTCCTCAAAGACGGTTCCCATTATGGTACCAAAACTGGCTACAGTAGTGCCAAAAAGGGAACAGAGTATCTACATTTCAGCTGTCTCAGTAAAAGTCCTAATGCTTGATTTGGCTTAGATCATGGACAATAAGCTTATTGACTTAAGTCATTCAGGGCTCACCCTAGGAGCTGGGTAGAATCAATTCTGTGATCATAGCACGGCTGGCTCCTAAAGGAAATCTATAGTAGGAGGAAAGGGAGTGGACAGCATGTACAAGTAGTCCACTAAACTTCCGTCAGAGTTATGTAACTCAGTATTTTCCACGTTGATTCCATTTCTTTAATCTCAGTTACCTGCCTTCTTACCCATACTGAGTCTTGCCTTTTTCTTTGCAACCTCCTGCTAGAATTCTGAGTACTGAAGTCTATCAACTAACTTCCCAGAAACCAGCTGTTTGGACTTTTGACCATCAAACATCACTTGATTTCCTCTTACTGCGACCCACAAACCTCGCAAATATCCTCTTGCAAGCTGGCTACTCTAAGTTGTTTGTCAGATTGATACCAACCACACAGTCCCCATCAGGCCTGACTCCAGCTCCACACTCTTCTCTACTCTGCCTGCCAGAGTTTGTCAGGTGCTCTTGGGCTAGATCAAAGATCTTTTAAATTATAAAAAAAAAAAGTCCTCAAAATCATACACTTAGAAAGAGAGAAAATCTAATAAAAATTAAAATAATTTATAGATATTTTGAAAAAGGCTAATGTAAAATCTTTTCTGGAAAGGACAGTAGAAACTATATACTGCTGTAAGGAAAGTAATTTTATTATTTACTAGTGAAATTATAAGCAAAGTATTTTCAAATATAGATGTGTAAAGTGATGAAAGTAGAATGCCACTGGATAACCTTTCCAGCTCATTCTAAACAGGAGAAGATTTAGAATAGTTTCAAATAATTTGCCCATGGCTCATGTATTTATGTAAGTCCATACTTCTAAAGTGTTTCAGAACAGCTTGTTCTATTTTGTCATCTTAAACATCTCATCTGAAGATTCATTTATAACAGTAAGTTATTTTAAAATCCTTTCACTCCCTCATCCATTTAACTAGTTCAAAAACAAATTTTACTTCATGTCCTATCTGGTTATTATATATTATGAATTAAGCAAGAATTATTAACATTTTATAGTACCAGGAATTAACCTTTGAAACTAGAATTGTGTGAGTGGCTGATGTACACTAGGCCAATTCCCTATCCTCAAGATTCTGTCTCCCTTTGAGGTAAGTTTCCTTCAGAAATGTTGCTCTCTTATATCATTTATTAAAAATAAAAGTTGGGGGGCAACAGAAGTAATGGGTTAGGAGTGCAGCTCAGTGGCAGAGTGCATGCTTCGCATGTATGAGGCTTTGGGTCTCCAGCACCAAAACTAATGCACCACAGCCACTGTCTCTTTCAAAGTGGAGTGATCCTTCCATTTCAGTGCTCATGGTTCTCACCAGCAATTGGTTAAGTGCCAACTAAAGCAATATAGGGTTTGTGATTACACAGTTGTTCATCTTTTTAATGGCTGATATCTGTGTCAAGAACAAAATATTGGGCTGGGATGTAGCTCGGTGGTACAGCGCTTGCCTAGCATGTGTGACGCCCTGGGTTCAATCCCAGCACCAAAAAAAGAAAAGACAAAAAAAAAAAAAAGAACGAAATATTGTCTTTTTCATGAAAAAGGAAAAGAATTTCTAATCTTAAGATTTCAAGATCTTCAAGTGTAACCAGACACCCAAAAAATTTTTAAGGAAATATAAAAGATAAAATCTGTCTTTTACCAAAGAAACAACAGTCAGATCTGAGAAGTAAATGAGAATAAATAGTGTCAAGATACCAATTAAGGTTAGCTGAACTCAATATGATGTGGTTATTTTCTTTCTTTTCTGGTGGTACTAGGATTTGAACTCAGGGCCTCATGCTTCCTAGGCAGGTGCTCTACCACTTGAGCCACACATCCAGGCCCTGACATTATTTTCTAAGAAAATAAAATATGCCATTCTTTGGCAATCAATCTTCTTCTGTGTCCTTAAACATTTTCCTCCTAAGTGGAATAATGTATTTCTTATTTTTCATAGATGAAACCGAATAGGGCACAGACTTACCATGTTTCTTAAATTTCAATATATGTTTTAAGTGCTCTCAATGACTATTAAATATTGAAAAACCATTCGCCCAACCTTGTTAGGACTTTTAATATTACTACTTAACAATAAGCACCTTCTCTAAGAAGTCTTATTGGATGTAGGCAGGGTCTTTTAATTGGGTGCCTTACAGCTGTGCTCTCTCCCAGAGCCTTGGCCACAGCTCTGTCACTGTATTTATCGAACTGGATTGTGTTCATGTGCCTATCTCCCACCTAGGTTACAAGAAGAAGATCAGTTTACTGGTGTCTGTGCTGGTCAGATACTATTCATACTTAGTGAACAAACGTCAGTAAGATATGTTTCTGCGTCCTGGGGCATCGCAGTCTTATAATGTGGCTTCTGAGCCCCTGCACCGCTCACAAAGTTTGAAAATCAGCAAGCATGGCTCGGAAGAGGTTTTAGATATGTTGCCTTTGACTACACAGTATTTCAGAAATTTTTGAACTAGCATTTAAAATGTGGGTGCCTTTATATAAATCTCAGGATTTCGGTTGATCTTCATAAGCCAGACAATCGAGCAGTATTCAACTGGCTTTCTCATACAGCACAGTCAGCTGTTGTCTCTTTACACAGAGCATGCTCCTCAGCCTGCCTCAATCCCTACTGCTCCCATCTGTCTCCCTGACACCAAGGCCAAGAATCAGTTGCCATTTATAGCTGCACTGACTTTCTTCTGGTGTAGAAACATCTTTCTATACCCGTGTTTTTGGTTTTGATTTTAACAAAAAACAGAAAAGTGAAAACAGATCTAGAGGCCCTATGACTTTAAAATATACGCCAACCTGTTCTATTTACCTGTTCACCCTAAACCATTTCAGTAGCCCTGTGGTTAATTCATTCAGCACACTCAAATGTGTGCTCCCAGAGGAGCTAACTGGCCTCCCCTACTTTACCCTTTCTCCCCCAATTCTAACCCACATCTTCTACCCCACATCTTCTACACTTACAGTGTTATTGCTCTTTACTAAGACTTTCAGTGGCAGTAGAAGTATTAGTTCAGTAGGAATAATAACAATAGTAAGAAAGCAGCAGTAGTTGGTATGTACTGACTGCTATTGATAACTAGCCTTCCCAATAGCTCTGTGTACTGCATTTGCTTTAACACTTAATTTTTGTGTCAACCGTGTGAAGTGGGCACTGCATGCACTCTGACCAAGTGTATAGAGACACTTCATCTCTATACCACTCACCTCTCTCTTCCTGCCAAGGGTTTCCCTATTTCTGCTGATGCTATGGACTCTCAGTTAGTCATGTGAGCAACTCAAAGAGCAAAGAATTCACGTCCCACCAATCAACGCTTTGACAACTAAGAGATGAGTCAGTGGGTAAACTATCCCCCTGAGAAGTTAGAGAAATGAGAACATCAAGAGACAGCCAGCTCCATTGCAAATTCTCATTTGTTCACCCCTCCTTTCCCATCATCCATCCCCTAGGATTGTATCTCCTAATGAAGTCTCAGTGCACATGCTTGCCGCAGGCTTGCTGGGAAACTCAGAGTGAGGTGCTCTTCTGTACTCGCCCCTTGCCTTTCCCCTTTTCTCCTTACATATTTTGTGTGTGTGTGTGTTACTGGGGATCGAACTCAGGGCCTCATGCATACTAGGCAAGCACTTAACCACTGAGCTACACCCCCAGCCTCTTCCATAATCTATATTGTCTTCAAAGGTCATCTCATCAAAGTCCTCATTTTTTGGTTGCAAGAGTTAGAAAAATGAACGTAAGCAAAGTTAAGTCAAAGGGGTGGAAGGATACAGGAGCGTTTCCCATGGAGGGAAGAAGAGGGAGAGGGCTACAATAGGGCCTGAGGAAACTGGAAGCAGTGTTCTCTTGCTCTTTCTCATTTTCAACCCCATCTGTGCTCTTTTGGGCACATTCGCTTCATTTTTTTCTATGGTGTTCCAACTTCTTCCACATGGTATGGGACGTGGTAGACAATCCCACCACCAGTGCTCAGCATGCATTTCCCATGGCTCCCCCCATGGAGACTACTTTCACTCTCTAAAATTCAGATTGAGAACTCCAAGAGAGGACTCTAACTGACCTAGCTTAGGACTGGCCAATGAGGAGGGAAGGAAGGGCATCCAGCACTGATAGGATCTCAAGGGCTCATGCCAAGGGGCTCTTTATAGAACAGGGCTCTGCTAGAACAAGGTATATCAAGCTCTAGCCCGCTTTACTTCACATGTTAACCTTCCCAAATTCTGAAAAGCATCATGTGGTAATTAAAAGAGCATGTAGCCTAGGGGGAAATAAATATTTAGCATGCATCCAGCACAAAGTGCCAGCTCTGGATTCTTCACATGCAAAGCTTCAGTTTCACCATTATATAGTAGATAGAACAGTGTTCACCATGTGAAAGAAATGAACTGTAAAGTGCCTAGCCTGTAATAGGGGTTCAGCCAGCCGAAAGTTGTACCCCCCTTGAACAATATGACAACAAATCTTAGTATCACTCTATGTCCTTTTTACCATTTGTTTGTGCTTATTTTATCACCCTTATTGGATCTAGTATTCCCTAAGGGGCAAGGAGAGCCTTATTGCTGTTCTTAGCTGTCTTAGCCCTGGTACATTAGCAGCACATTGGAGTAGAATAAATATTTGTTGAAAGAGTAACTTCAAATGTACTCAAAAAAGTGATCTGGTTTTCATTTGTGGTTTATTACTACTTTTTGAAAATGATTAGCTTTCTCAGATTCATGCAAAGGTAAGCCTTTTCCCAACTGTTTTGTAAGAAAAAAAACTTATCCTTCCTCTTTCAAAATGTACTAAATGCCTTTTGTAACAAGTTCTGTTAGAAATAATTAAAAATTGAATAAAACTCTGTCCTCATAGAATTGAATACTAGCTTGTTGATGTAGTTCTTTAGACGTATGTTTCTATATAGTTAATTCCAAATGTTCCACATATGCTGAAATAGCAAACATCTTTAAATTTGACTCCCTCCCTGTTCCATGTTTCCTTGAGTCTATACCCATGATGCAAGTGGAAACTGTTCATGTGCATTTGATTACATGAAGATGGCTTGTATATTTCCTTCTATTAATTACAGTGACTCAAATTTATTAACTATTTCTTCCTACATCCCATTTGCCTTATTCTCATAATATTAGTTACACATTCTTGAATTAACATAACTGGAGTTCAGAAACATTTAAAATGTGTAAATGAAGGGCTTTAACCACATCAATTTTGAAGATTTTAGGTATGCAACTTCTTATTTCTCAAAATTAAAACAACATAAGAAGTCATATTTTATGTGAAGAATGACCAAGTCTTTCAGTCAAAGAAACATGTTACTCTGTTACAGCCTGTTTCACTCTTTCAGGCTTAACCTGCTTTTTCATTTGCTTTTTGTTTGTTTTGTTGTTGTGTTTTATGTGGTGGTGGGATTAGAACCAGGGCCTTGCTCATGTTAGGCAAACTCTCTAGAACTAAGCCACGCTGCTAGTCCTTTAAACCATGTTTTCTTTGATGCTTATAATGACTTTACCACAATTTTGCCAGTCCAGTATACTTAGCGCTAAAAGCAATAAAGAGCCTCACTCACTCTGGATACTGTAAACTAGGTATCTACGTAGAACCTGGTCTACATAGAATCTGCTCAAAGTTAGAAAAAGCATCTCAGTCTTCCCTTTTCACCCTTTTGTCAGGACAGCCCTTTATCATTTGTGATGGTCAGAACTAATCCTAAGATTGTCACCTAGACCTCACCCACCTGCAAAGGACTTACTGAGAAACACATACCTGTAGATCTGAAAGAAGTTCTGGAATCAGAAAGACAAGGGCCTTCCTTTTGCAAACAAGGATGTCTATTGAAATGAATTGAATAACTTGCCCAAGTATACAGATAAGTTCATGAAGGAGAAGGCATGGAGGACCCCATAGCCTGTTCTAAGAGGAGGCCTCAGTGACCTCTAAGAGCAGCTATATTTTACTTCCTATTACCTCCCACCCTGGATTCTGCCTCACCTTGCCCCAAATATCTCATGCAGGGTCACACCCAAGCAGACCTGTTTCTCCACATTGCGCTCAAAGATTCATATTCTTTTTCTGTCATCAAAATACCCAGATTTTTTAGTCTGCCCAGACATGTCCTTAAACCAATCATTCCACTATATGTCTATTTTATCCATGAAGAAGGCTTAGCTTGTTTAAAAAGTTTTATTGATTCCAACAAATGGCTCCAGTGATAGAGCCAAGACAGGGTGGAGATAGGCTATAGCCAAGCTTTAAACCTCCTACAAATTAGAATTTAGTTGATGACTGCTTCAGAATTTCTATGTATGAGACCTCAGAGGAGTCACTTTGTTGGAAGAGAGTACCATAAGGTTTTGTGTGAAGCTGTATTTGCCTAGCAAACCTACTACTTCCACATAGACTTGAAAGGAAATTCACTTGGTGCAGTTTTGGGGACAGTGATGGAAGAATCAGGACATGCCACCTCTAGGCACATCAACTGAGTATTGTACTTCTCAAAACTGGTAGTATTTTATCTAAGGAAATTGATCCAAAATTTTTTCTCACAAATATCTGCCTTGCCAACCCTGGCCACTGATGTCTTAACCTTTTCCTGAAGAAGAAAACAATCAGCATACACCATGAGCACTGACCTAAAAGCACCCGACAGTATACATTTTCAAGAGCAATTTTAACAGAAATAGAAAAAAAGACCAGTTTATACAAAGCTGGCTCCACCATTTTTAATTTTAAGAATTGATTTGAAAAACAGAAATTTAATATTGTAACTTATGCATACTTTGTCCACTTTGGAAAGATGGAGTAAAAAGCACTCAGACTAAAGACTTGATCTCAGCCCTAGATTCTGCCTGACCCCATCCAGATATATAGGGAAGGGAGGATCAATCCACACTTTAGAGCAGATAATTATCCATCTCAGAAAAGCCAAGATGGTGGATAACTGGAGCAAGTTATAAATTCTTTGAAGCTTGTGTTTAATCTCATTCCTATTGTTTTCTCCCTTTGCCTCCCATCGAATTCCCAATATAAAAGAGGTTCTTAATAAATGTTTCCTAAATGAAAAAATAAGTGCTCTGAATTTAGTTTATGATCAACTCTTACAAAAATATATCATATTATGCAAGCCACTTCTCTAATCCATATCATCTTGATTGGCCCAGACCCTTTTCCATTTATATATATACTACATTGGTCTCTTATTAATCATGTCATTTTCATAATTATGTTTTAGGAAAAATATGTTACTTAAGGTTTTGTAAATTTTCTATATAGAATTTACAGGATTATATATGTTATATATAATTAAGATGTATATTTTAGATATTCATAGTTAATAAATCAATAATTTAAAATCATTATAAAGCACTCCTTCCAGTGCCATTGCAAAGAGGAAGACTGAATAATCTTATAAGAATAGCTTCCTCACCACAGTGTGTAAACCTGATTTGATCAATGTGCAGCAGTAATTCTCCTGCCTGACTTTCAGTCCAGATCCCAAGTTTGATCTCATAGCTTCATAGCAGAAACAAGGGCTAGCACATCTAGCTTTGTACTACATCACCCCCCCCTTCCAAGTTATCACTCTGATTTCTCTTCTTTTTTTAATTCTAAGTCCTGTTCAAATCTTTTCTCAACCCTTCTCTTAATGTTTCATCATGCTAGGACTAGATTGGGCGTCTTCTTCCAGTGGTTCAATTACTAGCATGGAGAATTAGGATAGCAGTGGAATCTCATTCCTCTACCTATGGTAGCAAGAATCTTGATTACCTTCATCCCCTCACTGCCACAATGTTGTCTTGACCATCATCCTCCTAACACAGAACAACTAGCCTTTCTCCAAAATTCTCATTGCAAACAAAACTTAATGATTAAAACCATTAGCTCTATCTAGCCACCTTATGACCTTGGACAAATTAGCTTCCCAGCCTTGTAACATGATGATGATGATGATAGGCAGATAGAAGATAGTCAGATAGATGACTGATAGATAAATAGATAGATAGATAGATAGATATGAAGGGTTGCTATAGGATTAAGTGAAATAATGTATGCAAAGCACTTGGAACAATATTATAAAAAATAAACTCAATAAATCTACCTATTATTATTTTCATCTCTCCTCAATTTTTAAGATGTGTGTCTGTGCTACAAATTCATTGGATTTACAAATAAAAGAAACGTGAAAATTAGCCCAAAGGGAAAAAAAAATACTTACAAGTCCAAGACAGATATGTCAGATTTCTATTTCTGTAACCAAATACCTAATATAGACAACTTAAAAGGAGGAGAGGTTTATTTTGGTTCATGGCTTCAGAGCTGTCAGTCCATGATCACTTGGCCTTGTTGCTTTGCTCCTGAGGTGGTACACTGGTGGGAATTCCTGGTAGAGGACTGTTCACTTCATCATGGCAGAACGCAAAGAATAAGACAGAAAGGGGCCATTGTCTTAATTTCTCCTTCAAGGGTATTCCCCAATAATGTAAACCTTCCACTAAGCTTTATCTCTTAAAGCTTTCACCAGTTCTACTAGTAGGGCCAATGGCTAAGGACCAAGCCAACAACACATGGGTCATTTGAGTACATTCAAGGTTCAAACTATTAGGAACCAACAATATAAGTGATATGATTGAAGGAAACCCGCAGGAAGGGGAATGGGGAGACCTGGCTAGATGTCACTCTAATGACTACTCAAGATGAAGCACAGCTGTCATGTGAGATCAGAGTTGGTATTTCCAGACATTCCAGTTTTTCAAGAGAAATCAGAAATCCAGATTTGTATGTAATTCTAATATATAAAATGTTGACAGTTAAACCAAACTCTTTTTTTTATTGTTTTATTATTCATATGTGCATTCAAGGTTTGGGTCATTTCTCCCCCCTGCCCCCACCCCCTCCCTTACCACCCACTCTGCCCCCTCCCTCTCCCCTCTACCCCCTCAATACCCAGCAGAAACTATTTTGCCCTTATCTCTAATTTTGTTGAAGAGAGAGTATAAGCAATAATAGGAAGGAACAAGTGTTTTTGCTGGTTAAGATAAGGATAGCTATACAGGGAGTTGACTCACATTAATTTCCTGTGCATGTGTGTTACCTTCTAGGTTAATTCTTTTTGATCTAACCTTTTCTCTAGTTCCTGGTCCCCTTTTCCTATGGGCCTCAGTTGCTTTTAAGGTATCTGCTTTAGTTTCTCTGTGTTAAGGGCAACAAATGCTAGCTAATTTTTTAGGTGTCTTACCTATCCTCACCCCTCCCTTGTGTGCTAAACCTTTTATCATGTGCTCAAAGTCCATTCCCCTTGTTGTGTTTGCCCTTGATCTAATGTCCACATATGAGGGAGAACATATGATTTTTGGTCTTTTGGGCCAGGCTAACCTCACTCAGAATGATGTTCTCCAATTCCATCCATTTATCAGCAAATGATAACATTTCATTCTTCTTCATGGCTGCATAAAATTCCATTGTGTATAGATACCACATTTTCTTAATCCACTCGTCAGTGGTAGGGCATCTTGGCTGTTTCCATAACTTTAAACTAAACTCTTATAAAATATCTCATTGGCTTATTTAAAAAAAAAACATAGCAACTTCTACTTTAGAGCCTTCAATCTAATGGAATCTTATTTGAAAACTGATAAAATAGCCAAGGGCATACACAACTACTTAATGGCAAACTTCTAATAAAACTATTATCTTCAAACTTTACTTCAGAAACCTCTGACTTCCTCTCTATAGTGCTTTTTCTCCCTTTACAACTGTCACTAATTGCTATTGTTCTATATTTTTTGTTCCATTCTCACAGCCACCATACCAACAGAGCCACCTTTGCCTCATAATCTTCTCTCTAGAGTTTCTCTCAGGCTGGTGGAGTGGTTCAAGAGCATTTGCCTAGCAAGAGTGAGGTCCTGAGTTCAAACCCCAGTACCACAAAAAAAAAAAAGAAGAATACAATCAGACACCCCTTTGCTAAGGTCAGGCTGACTTTTGTGACACATCCGTGCTCTATGTACTTCAAAATTTTATTTATCACTCACTGCATCAGAGTCCCATGCATTGCCTGTCGTTCAATCACCTTGTCTCAGCCCAATTTCCTTTTGCTTTTCTCAGGCCCCTGTAGCTGGCCTGCACCCTGGTTGCTCCAAACAAGTTGTATCTCCTTGAAAGAGTTAGCCACATTTCCTGAGAATTCCCCAAAGCAAGATAGAAATAATGATGGAAAAGAATAAAACCAGCGTTCACCCCATAGTATTGTCAGGGGCATCCCAGACACTAATACATGTAAAGGGTAAACACTAAATGGCAGCCATCTCTGAACATGCCTAATTACCTCTCCTACCATGCACTAGGTATCTTCAGCATAGAACCTGTGTATAACTAATAACTGTACTCCCACAAATACTTAGTGCATATTATGTACTCCTTACATATTTATTCACAAAAAGAATGAATGAGTATATGAGTAAATGAAGAGTCTGTGTAATCAAATAAACACACTTATAGACCAGAATTAGAGCCAAAATGAAAAGAGTAGGCACATTCTTTAGGCTCCAGGGACAGAAGCAGACCTTGACTGTGCAAATTTTGGCTCCTACTAGGAAATGGGGACTTAAAATATATTACCTGAGAGATGGGTTAAAGATAAAGCAACCAGAGCCAGGCTCGCCACCTGAATAGCTGCTGTGGATGTGGTTGCCTTATGTGTAAAGGGATATTTTTTTAGAAGTTGTCCTGATACCTAAGTTTACAGCTTAGCAGGGACAGTGGTAATGAGAAAACATGAGTATGGCCCTGTGACCCTAACCTGAGCCAAGTCACTGGCTGTTTCTGTGGCTGTACCTCTGCTTTCTCATTAGCACTGAAGAGGAGTAACCCCAAACCTCCATTACAAAACCTAGCTCTTCTCTGCAGGCATAGCAGCTATGAAGAGACAACTCCAAAGCCCTCAAGAATGAGAGAAGCAGAAAACAAATAATAAAACAAAACAAAACTAAATAAAACTACCCACTCAAACGGAGCATATGAATCCAAATTACAAAGTGTATGCATAGATCCAATGCTGGGAAATGGGTCAGCAAAATCAACAATCAGGACACGAATTCAGCAAGGTGAACTATAAGGAACAGTCTGAAAGCATGGTCAGGATTGTCAAAGAAATAGAGCAATAATAATCCATTTTAAATAAATAAGAAACACTGAGGGACAAAAAGCATAAATGGAACGGCACGGGGCAGGGGACAAGAAAACAACAATCAGATATATTGTCAATCAAAATTGAGTCAGTAAAATAAAAACTCAATAGATTGCTTGCTATTCTTTATTCTGGTTGCAGTAAAAAATAAAAAGAGACAGAATTGAGGAAATTTAAAAAATACTGCTAAAACATTCACACAGAACATAGTACCAGAAGAAGAAATTTTTTCTAAATACCAAGAGTAGCTAACAGAGAGAAATATTAAATTGAGAGGATCAGTTTAATGAAGATTCCAGAAAGGAAAACGAGAGAGACTGATGCAACAGCAATCCTTCAAATTAAACTAGCCATAATGCTTCCAGACAGCTGAAAACAAGACTCCTCAGATGGAAAATGCTCTCTGAGTATTAGGAGACCAAAGACAAGTATCTACATCAGCACATTCTTCTCAAGTGTGTCAAAGATAAAGAAGAAAAATTTTAAGAAAAATATGTAAAGACAGATTATCTGCAAAAAAAAATAAAAGATAACTGGGCTGCCAACAACAGAAGCTAAAACCCATCTCCAGAGTTTATAGAAAATCTAAAATTATATATATAGTCAAACGATTTTATTGCATTATTTCCAATCATAGAATAAAATACCTTTCAGACACAAAAGTTCAGAGTGCACCCAGAGATCTCTCTCCCCTAAAATAATTGAAAAATTATACCTGTACTTATTTTCTATTGCTTCATGACAAGTTAGCACAAACTTAAGGACTTAAAACAACACATATGTATTATTTCACAGTTTCTGTGAGTTTGGAGTGCAGGCATAGTCTGTCCAGGGTGTCTGCTTGAGGATTTCTCACAAGGCTATGATCAAGGTGAGAGCCAAAATAGACATTGTCTGAAGGCTCAAGAGGAAAGTAACCTACTTCCCTGTGTCTTTTTTCTTCTTTCTTTATGACCCATCCACTCTACTTTCCAGTTTACACAGGTGTTGGCAAGGGTTTGGAGACTAAGAATTAACTTCCTTATTGGCTGCTAGACAGAAACCACTCATAGTCCTTGTCACATGAACCTCTCCATAGGGTAGCATACAACATTGCTGCTTGCTTCACCAAAGCCAAGAGTGTCTGTTACTTAGAAGTTATCATCTATTGTAATCTATTCATAGAAATGACAACCCATAGCAGTTTGCACTTTGTATTGGTTAGGAACAGATCATTGAACCAGCCTACTTAAGGCAAAGGAGTTATGCAAGGATATAATGAAGGGGGGACAGTTTAAAGTCAGCCCATCACATCAAAGCAAAAGAAAAACTCAGAGAAAAGACATGGATTGCAAGAAAAAAATTTTGTTACTCCTGGACATTTGGTATCATGTTTAGTGACTGATCCATAGGGCTACCTATACCTCCCAAGCTAGTTTTGTATTTGTTTTCCTTATTTATATGTAAAATCATGGAACTACTGAAACCCAACTTGCATGAGCAAAGCACAAAGGATAAGTAACTTAAACCCTCCCATGCTGCTTACATACCTGACTGTCCTTCAATTTGTTTAAAAGAGCAATAGAGAGAATGTGTGATCAGGGTTCTGAAAAGCTATTGAACTGAAATAAGCTTGGTGCTCTTAGGAAAAAAGTACACCTGAGATGTGCAAGAGAATTAAAGCAATAGTGTCACCTGCTTCCTAGGTGGTGGGTGCATGGAGAGGGTGGTACAGGTGAGAGAGAAAATCAACTTCCTGTTTGACACCACTGAACTGAAGGAACAGAGGCAGCTTCCCATTGGTGTTTGACTTGAGTAGGGTAGGTGTTGCCAAAAAAAAATTCTCTGTTGTTAGGCCATCCTTCTTCTGAAGCTGTGGGAATGGAATTTTATGGAGCTTTTTTGTTGTAAGCTTATCGGCAGTTCTGTTTTCCTTGCAAAACTTGTCTGGAATATGTGAAAGGTAAGAAGGAAATCTCAGGTCCTAAGGTTCTGAATCTGTCTGCCTTCTTTTCACCTTCCAAAAGCAAGAGAGAGGGAATCGCTCAAAGAGAGAAAGGGGGAAGGGAGGGAGGGAGGAAGAGTGGAAGAAAAATGAAGGAGGGAAAGAAGGGAAGGAAGAACGGTGTCTTTTTCCCAGGTTGGTCTCAAATTGTGATCCTTCCATCTTCTACCTCCTGTGTAGCTGGGATTGCACACATTTTTAAAGCTGTTTTTCTTCCTCTTTTCTTTCTTTTCCTCAAACTTCAGTACTTAAATTCTAGAGAATAATACAGTCTGCCCTCTCAAAGTGTTCTGCATCCATTGATTCAACCAACAGACATAAGTGTGGGGGGGGGGGTTGTGGGTGTGTTTACACAGCTATTCCTTAGCTCAGTTCCCTAAGAGGACAACAGGAGTTTCTAATACCTAGATCCTTATTTCTGAATTCGATTCTCTAGTAAAAAGAACCAGAGACTTCTTGGAAAAACGGCAGATTTTAGGGCAGGGGCAGGGAAAGATAGTTTTTTTTAAGTGCTCAAAATGATTGAAGCATGTCAAGAGGACACAGAAATCAACTTGGCAAAGGTTTCTATTGACATAACTGGGGAAACTCTGAGCATCAAAATGAATAATGATATTAACAGGTTATGACTCACTGAATAAAATAGAACCATGAATCCAAAGAGATACAGGTAAACAAACACATAGGAAGTCTGATGGAGAACAAGCTATGTATTGTCTTAAAGACTTAAAGTCTTTACATAATTCAAGTCTCAATTCCTAATAAAACATTTATAAAATTACAAAATAAAAAGGGTGAAAAGGGAGAAACTTGGCAGACATCACCTTAATCAAGTGATTAAAGTGAAAATCCATGATAACAAAGCACATTGAAATTGGGTGTCATTTGATAGGCAGCGGTGAGCACAGGGCAGCACATCCCTTCTGTGATATTCTTGTCAGTGCTGTAGTGATGTAGAACCTAAGTCTAGTCATGGAGAAACAGAACCCCAAATTGAAAAGCATCTAAGAGATAACCTGCTGGTGATCTGCAAAGGCACCAAGGTCATGAAAGTGGAAAAAAAGACTAAAAAATTGTTCCCAGTGAAGGAGACTAAAGAAATATAACAACAGAATGCAACACATAACTGTGAAATTGATCATTTTGCAGTAGAGGACATCATTGGTACAACTGTCAAAACTCAAATGAGGTATGAGGTTTAAATTATAGTAATATGTCATTTATAAAATACTCAAAGCAGACAGGTGTCATATGTCATGTCTGTAAACTGTAAGCTTTCTCTTAAATCCTGGGGCAGCAGGGGACAGGAAGTTGCATACACTTGCAGCTTTCCCACAAGTTGTGATTGTTTTAAAAACTTTTCAACCTTTTGTATACAAGGCACATTTTGATATATAGTACAAAATACAACGTCTTGAGGATATAAGACCTATGTAGAAGGAATGTGTAACCCTGCAAAGAAGCTGAGACACACACACACACACACACACACACACACACACACACACATATATCTGGTTAATTAATTGACCCAAGAGTCAAATTTGACTGAAAATTCCTAAGATGGTATTTACTGTACCATATATCACAACATCTATTAAGGAAGGTTAAAAATAATTGCCCTAACTTGATCCAAATTATTTGCAATACTAGATCTGTGAAGAATTCTTATGCTTAATCCAATCCCCTGGTAACTGAGTAGGGTGAGTAGGGTGGAATTGAAGATAGCAGTTTTACCAGCAACTCAACAAAGTATGTTTACAATGCAATTTATAAGTGAAGGAAAACAGAGCACCAAAAGCCAAAACAAGGAACTCCTGTTTTCACACCCACTGCACCTGGCTGCTGAGTAGCATTTATCTTCCAGAGTACCAATCACCCCATAGAAGGCTAATTTCTAAGACTGAAAAGTCACTCCCAGTCAGTTTGTAGATGCTTCTCAAGACTTGAACTAAATCAACAAGACAAAATGATCACTAGAGGGCATAGCTGGGTCATTCTCAGACATGTTGGCAGAAGGAAATGTCTTCAATTTTCTAAAAGGAATTTATACCATCATTTCACCTTTGAAACACTAGACAAATGAGTTCATTTTCAAGAAGGTGCTGTGCCTTGCTGGATACAGACAATTTAGTAGTGGGGGAAATGCCATCAGGAAATTAAGACATTGTCTCATTTCTAGCTTTCAATGTCATATCTATTATGCTGTACTATTTAAAGGAGGATAATACATCTACCCATTTTCAAATTCTATTTCATTGTCTGTTGTTGTCATTGTTCTAGTTTGCATGATTGCTACCCTGCACTGCTGACACTGTTTCTTTGCTGGTATCTTTCTGTATTTTAACCTTCACTGGGAATTAAACTCAAAGAATTAAAAAAAATCCTCAGTAACTCAAATTATTACTTCCATGCCAGTCTTAGTGCTGAAGGGTGGAGTTTTGAAATTTTAGTACTTAATATTCTGTAGAATTTTCTGTTTTCAATTAAGTCTCTTGTTCTGTTAACCAAGCATTCATGGACAAGAGTTTTCTCCATGGCTGCCACCATGCTCAGCAGCCTTTGGGGTGTGATGCGTACAGAGTAGGTTGCAGGCAGACTCATTGTCAATACCACGTGCCCGGCATCCACCTGCCCAGCACCCTTCATCTCCGCACACCCACCTTTCCCTGGTCCTCAGAAATAATCCTACCAAAGATACTTTTTGGGTATGTGAGCAATAAAAAAAGTAAAAAACAAGAACAAAAATGTGCACACAGAACCTTACAATCTAACCTTACAATCTAGTTAGAAAGCAGAGCGTAAAACAGGGGAAATGTGACTAATCCAAGATTATTCAATTGACAACCAAAATGTGTTTAATGGCCTGTGTCCTAAATTCTCCAGAGCAGCATCAGTTTAAAATATTTTAACTCATGCATTTCACGTGTTAAAATAGATTTCAGCAGTATTTAGTTAACACACCTTTGGGAATTGTGAAGACATGGATTAAAATATAAAAACCTGTTGTGTGAATTTTTTTGAAATTCAGATTCTTCATCTGGAAAGTGGGAAAAGTAGTGCCAAGCATTTAGAGTTAATTTGAGGATTATATTTTCTGGGACAATGTACAGCAAGTGTTTAGCTAATGGACCATTGAATCATAGTCATGTGGTGTCAAGTATATGTTTCAAAGTATTTTGTGAGGGAATCACATTTCTGTGGCTACATATAGAGTCCTGTGCTAAGCACTGTATAAAAATGAATCACAGTTCTAGGTGGGTTTACTGTCTAACGTTAATACTAACAGTATTATAAACACATAATTTTGTAGCTATGTTATAAATATATAAATAGAAACACATATAGAGGAGGCTGCCTCAAAATTTTGGCCACTAGGGGCACATTGTCAAAGCTTAAAAAACCATTGAGCAGTACAGTCATGTGTCACTTATTGACAAGAGTATGTTCTGAGAAATGTGTGACATCAGACAGTGCACTTGCACAAACCTAGATGCCACAGCCTACTGCACACCTGGGCTACATGCACAGCCACGGTCATATTACACAGTTTATTGTTGACCAAAGCATGGTTATAGGGCACATGTCTGTGTACAGTATTAAGTAATGACTGTCTCCTGTTAAAAGAATCTACAGCGGTAGAATTAAATGCGGAAACACAAAATAAATCCAAACAGTCTTAGGAACCAATTAGGGATTCAACAGTCAGGAAAATTTTTCAGGAAGAGATCATGAATCGGGGCTTTGGGTAAAACAAAGCTGTGTTCAGATATTGGCTACATCTATTTCTAGTGGTGTAGCCCCAAGTTCAGTGTGTGTGTGTGTGTGTGTGTGTGTGTGTGTATGTGTCTGCAGGGTAGCCTGAGGATAATGTTTAGGTTAAATGAGATAATACCCATTAGCTCAGTGCAGTTCCTAGATCTAGGTCTCTTTTCCTCCTTATCTAGGGAGGGTGAGGCTCATCTGACCTCTCTTCACACACCTGACAGATGAAAAACATTAGTTACTTACTGGAGTTTTAAATTACTTTATTATCACTGCTCAAAAGTTGGTCAGTGGTTCACACCTGGATTTTAGGCCTTTACAACTGCTCACTTTGTATGGATTTCTGGTACCTGCTACTATATACTTCTGATCCTTTGTTCTGGTTTCTAAACAGTTGCTACCTATAGTGGCCATTTCTTGATTTTGTATACCACATCTCCCTACTCCTGGCTTCCCTTTTAACTGGAGGCAGCATCCCAGTGTCCTCAGGTAACCCCCATTTTACCCATTTGTGTGGTTTTGGGGAGTCAGGCCAGCCACAATTGCTTATCCCTTGGCTGGAACCATTGGCTCTAGGCTAAAGTGCAATGTGAGTAAAGGAGAACAAGGTCTAAGATTTCATTGGTACTTGGCAAGAAAGTTGTTCTCCCTCTTCCAGATTTGGAGCTGAAGTTACTAGAGGCCAGCATTAAGGAAGCACCTGGCTGAGACTGAGGCCTGTATAGTAAAGTATAACCAAAAGATAGTAACAGAAACAGATTTCTGAGACTTTTTGAACATCTGTATTCAACAATACCTGAAACCAGTATATCACTACCAAAACTTTCATAACTTCTCTTTCCTTAAGCCTAGTTTTGGTTTTCTATCACTGACCACCTGGAAGAGCTCTGCAATACCTGCAATACATCTGGAATTTGTCAATCACTAGGTGATTGGTTGCCTCCCTCAACCAAAATTCTGACTTACTGCCACCATTGACAACTGTTTATAATGAAATACAGAATAAATTCATTTGTGAAATACTTTCACACTCTGAGGCATAGGATAAGATCCAAATAAGTTGAATCCACCATTTTGAAGGGTACTGCCACTTTCTCTCAGAATCTCCAGACTACGATTACTACCAATTATACCTACAGAAAGAATAACAGCTGAAATTATTGAACATTTACTGAGCACCAGGCACTGTACCATTGGTGAGTTGTATTTAATAGGCTTCAATCATCATTGGCAATGTGGCTCAAGTGGTAGAGTGCCTGCCTAGCAAGTGAGAGGCTCTGAGTTCAACCCTCAGTACTGCAGGGGGGGAAAGACAAAATAGAGTAGAATGGAATGTAATACAGTAGAAGAGAATGAAATGGAGTACAAAAGAGAATATGAGAATGCCTCCAATAGAGTAAGAGTAAGCACTGGCTTGTGAATGTTTCCATTTAGGGTACAGATCAGTGTATGCATGCAGGGACTGATTTTATGATGCAAAGTATATTTTTTTAAAATGTGGGTTGTGAGGAAAGAAGAAACATGTCCAAAGTAAAGACTGAAAAAGAGAGTCAACTCTGAATCCAGGCACATGACTGCCAGTCGACTGTCAAAACCATATGCCTTTTCTAGATAAGGAAATGAAGTTCAGAGAAGTTAAGTAAGGTGTGGGAAATGATAACGCCTGCTATAATGGATTTCAATGATTAAATCAGATAATGCAATAATCTGGTATACAGAAGATCATAATAAAAGTTAATATTAAACCATGTTGGAAGTTGTTTTCTGTGTATAACAAATTATGAAGAGATTTCTATTCTTTAAATACTCTTACAATAGCTTTTTTTCAGGGGCTGGCACAGTGGCTCAGGTGGTAAGAGCACCTGCCTAGCAGACATGAAGCCCTGTGTTTAAACCCCAGAGCCACAAAAAAAAAAAAAGAATGGCACCAGCTTTTTTTTTTTTCAGCACTGGGGTTTGAACTCAGGCCTCTCACTGCAGGTGCCCTACCACTTGAGCCACTCACTCAACCCTATAACAGCATTTTACATGACTCCAATGCATTCCTTTGTTTGTATTTCAAATTTCTTATTTGCCCACCCAATCTTAAACTATGAGAGAGGTCATTTTCTTCTATTTTACTATTTAAAATAGCAATTGACACGGCAAAATCTCTATATAAATATTTCTGTAGGCTAAGTTCTGAGAAGGGGAGTATAGCTAAGTTACAGGGCACACACAGTGTAAACCTTAGAAAGATTAAACCAATTTACACATTCCCCCAACAATTGCTCTAAGAATGGTTTCTATAAAAACTTGGTGCTATTTATTAGGAGTTTCACAATAATTTAAAAATGCATTTGTAGGGTAGTTACTTCAGCCATGCTGGGACCAACAAACAAAGCAAACTTTGTGCAAATTTCTGCAAAACATCCTCACCTCATCCCCAGCTCCCTTTCCCTCTCATTCCTGCCCTGACTCAAGCTTTACATCTCTCCTGAGGCACTCTCAATTTCCTCCCATAAATAACTATCCCTGCCACCTCTGAATATACTCTCCTGGACCTCAACCAAGTCTGTCACCTGGAAGAACAGGAATTGAGAAGGATCCTACTCTATTTCCCCAACATAATCATACTGGGGAGCAACAATGCTGATTGCTTATTTCTGCAGACAGTATTTGTGAATACCCAATACTCTTTCCCATCCCCATTCTTCTTTTAATAGCATCTCCCTCCTTTCAGAAAACACCACAATAATACCATGTTGTTCTAACGAGGACTCTCCATTTTAGTAACTCCTCCTTCTCCCAGGTGGGTGGAAACAAGATCCAATCTTGACTTACAATAGTACCATATTCTTCTAGACACAGAAATTAGTCCATGGATCAGACAATGAACAGAAGAAGGGTCAGAGTCTCTCTGAGACCAATATGCAAATTTTGGGAGAAAGGACTTCTCTCCATTTAGTTACTAAATTGTGATTATGAAACCTGTGCTGCTGGCAGCCACCTTCCCCAGTTGCATAGAAGTTGCTTATTCCTGAAGAGTGGAGACCAATATGGCAAAAAAAGATGAGCAGATCAAGAGACCCAATGACATCTCTAAGTCCTGAATTCAGCAGTGTTTGAAGTCACTCTCACCAATGGACTTTCAAAAAAAAAAATGTTTTCAGCTAGGGACAGTTTGATTGGTTTTCTCTTTCTGATAACTGAAAGAGTCTTTACTGACACAGTTATGAAATAAGCAGTATTAACAATTTATCTTGAATTCAGAGAAGGGGATATACTGTAAAGAGATGTATGGTAATATGGAAAGAATCAGGTTGAGTTATAAAATTATAAAAATAATAGTGGCTGCAAGAGAATGATCAATGCAAAATATCCCTATGAAAGCTGTTCATTTTTAAAGGTAGCAATGAATTTAAATAAAGAATACAGATTAAGGTGACCTGGCTATTGTTCCAGTTCTACCTTTAGATAGCTACAGGACTTTGACCTAATCACACCACTTCTTTGGTGTTTTATTTCCTTGTTAGAAAATAAGTGTACCAGATGACTTACTTCTAGCATCTCTTTTTTTTCTGCCTCATTTTGCTCTATTTCAGTATTTCAGACTTTAATTCTCAAAATTTTTTCCCTCTGGGATGTTTTTCTCCTTTCTCAGACTCTCTTCACTTGGCTATTATTTCTCTTCAATCCCAGAAATACATACTCTTCAACCTCATTTTTCTTCTGTCTGTTCTCTTTGATTCTCTGAGTCCTTTTTTTTTTCATACCACTGTCCATTTGCATTTCTTCCTCCTGCTCTCCTTTTAATATTAGCTTTCAAGTCCCATTATTTTGGCTTTCTTCCACTCCAACTTGACTTCTATGTCCCCAGCTCCTCTTTCTTTCAATTTCTAATACCTGTAACTCTCAACTCCTTTGCTCTACTTTACCCAGCTCCATCTCTCCTCCTTCTCTTGGAGTGGTCCTTTCATGAAACACCTATTTTTTTCTTGATAATTTATCCCTGTGTCCTTCAGATATCCTCTCTGTACATCTTAATTTACTGTGAAAAATGTTCTCTTGTAATACACATTTCTTAAATTTCTTAACAAGGATTTTAACATATAAAGTATTAAATGAAAGTTCACATATTTAAATCCATATAAAATTAATGGATAAGAAGCTATTTAACTTATACAGTATCTTTGGAAGATATACTATCTTGTTGAATGAAAATCATTTATGTGACACTCATGGGATCAATGCAGGATCCATGTTAGCAGAGACAGAGGACCATAAGCAGAATTGCACAAATAGATATATAGGAGAACACCCAATTATATATGCACACATAAATACACAGACCTAATTCTAGCATCTCTTAAACTCTAAAAATCTATCCAGTAAAGTCATTGTGGTCTAATTTGTCTCTCTAAGAAATACTACTTGATGATTGGGGTAGGCCTCAATCTGTTGAAGTGAGCAAGGGGGATATTATATACAGGTGGGAAAGCAACCCAAACTGCATGGTTATTGCATGTTAGGGGAGTAGCAGAATAGGACACAATTATAATGACTGTACAGTGATTTTAGAAGGAATCTGTGCTTGTCCCCAAATAACCACTTTGATGAATGACCAAGCCATTGAGTTCTTCATAAAATTTATCAAGGTTAAGAGCAAGTAAAACTTGACTTACCACAATCCTGTCTCAATGTCTGACCCCCTCAAAAACAACTCCTGTGAGATCATAAATTGGTAGGACACAGATGGGTTTTGTTAGGGCCACACATTGTTGGCTCACAAAACACTTTAAAATGTTTGAATTAATTGACAATATTTAAAAATTTTGGAGATTTTTCATTAAAAATCTGGGTTTCTGTCTTCCCTTGAATCAGACTCTCTTTTTGGCAGTGCTGAGTGTGCATTCCCATATGGAAGCAAGAGACTAGAGGCAGTGGCAGCTGCCATCTTTTCTAGGTTTCTACAGGCTTCTTTGCACCACTTTGCTCATGTAGGTTACCTGTTGGCCCCTTGGACTTGTTAGTCTCCAACCATTGTCTTAGGGCCTGGTCATGAATTTACCCACCCACTGTGCTCATGCACTCAATATGGTAACAGTTGAGCTTACCCAGGACTGACCCTGGACTCCACATGGCAAAAAAAAAAAAACAAAAAAACCCCAAAAAGCTGTAAATTGTGGCTAAGAAGTCAGGACCAACTTCCCAGAAACTCCATCTGCAAAGTCAACTGAATACCTAATCTAGCACATAAAGCTACAGAAAAATGGAAAATTCTGCTTTTCCCTTTATTAGAGACTAAAAAGTTTTATAGGACATTTTAAAAAAATGGCAAATTCAAATTCTGGACTCAATATGACAGGAAAAAAAACCCTCAATAGTTAACTAAAAAAAGAGAACAAAAGTCCAAGGGAAAGAAATTATTTGGAAGAATCATAACAAATATACCAGGAAGAAAATTCACTCCAAGAAATAAACAAAATTCTAGTTCATAGTCTGTGTAAGGGTGAAAGCACATCATTCCTATTAAATAGATACACTCTGAAAACATAAAAATATTTTGATTTTTTCATTGTTAGCATATTTTAGTTGTACAGGGGGTACATTATAAAATTTACATAAGTGCTTACAATATATCTTACTTAGACGCATCCCTCCATCTATCTCCTTTATACCCCTTCTTAGAACAATTTCAATGTTCTATTTTCATACATGAACATTTTAATAGATGAAAGAGTAACTATCCAATTATCTTTATCTGTTTTTAAAATCAAGTGTATTGAAATATAATTCATATAGAGAAATCCTTATCCTTTTTAAGTATACAGTCTAAGAATTTTGATGAAGGTATGTATTTGTGTGACCACCCACATAACAAGGATATTTTCATAACCCCAAACTGTTCTCTCCTTCCCTTTTGTAGGCAATTCAGACCTCTAGAAACCATTTCACTTCTATTACTGTAGTTTTATCTTTACCACAGTGTACATTGTTTGTATTTGGCTGCTTTCACTTAGTATACCACTCTGGAGTTTCAGCCAGCTTTGCATTAGTAAGTATGAGGAGCCATGCCACTGTGTGAGAGCACTGTAACTTGTTCATCCGTTCATCAGTTGATGGAAATTCTTCATTGTTTCCAGTTCATTAAGAATAACGCTTTTATAAATATTCACACAAAGGTCTTTTCAAGGACGTATTTTTCATTTCTTTTGATTAAACACTCTTGGGTCATAAAGTAAATGTATTTAAATTTAAAGTAAATTTAAATTTTGTAAGAAACTGCCAAACTGCTTCCACCAAAAGTTTATGAGCGGTTCAGTTGCTCACAACCTTACCAGTACTTGGTATTGTCAGGCTTTATCAGTTTAGCAATATCAGTTGGTACATAGTAATATGTCATTGTTTTTCATTTAAATTTCTCTATAACTAGTGATGTAGAACAGTTTTTTCCTATATTTATTTGCCATCTATACACCTTTTTTGATGTGTCTGTTCAAATTAGTTATCCATTTTTTAAATGATCTCTATATTTTGAATAAGTTGTATATTCTGGATGTCTTTTATCAGATATGTGCTTTGAAAACAAGTAAGTACGATCAGATGGTAGAAATAGTTTTGTAGAGATTCAAAAGCAATGACAAATTTTAAAACACAGTGGCAGAAGTAGAAAAAATTTATTATCATGTGCTAGAAAACAGACTCAGTGACTTAGAAAGTGGCCCAAGAAACTCTTCTAGACCTTGAAGCAGAAAGACAAAGATCTGAAGCTAGGAACCAAAGATAAGAAATGTGGATTTATAATTGAGAAAATCAAAGAAAGTATCCCTGACCTCAAAAAACATGGCATTCTTCAAACTGAAAGGACATGCAAAGTACTGAGGAATTTAAGTTAGTTTCTAGGATAAAGGAAAACAGGTGGATAAAAAAACATGCTGCCTCACTAAGGCAAAAGGAAAAGAAAGCATATTGGGTTCAGATGTATTTTCCACGATTCAAAATGCAGAGGGAAAAAGGAATATTTTTACAGTTATGTTTTTCAAATGTTGCTCCACTGGTGAGTCATGAAATCAATTTACCGGGATATTACTAGCATCTAACAACAAAAGAACAAAGTGAAATAGCAATATAATTGTGTCTAGCATGAATGAAGCACAATGTGTATGCACACCACTGCATAATGAACTAAAAAGCATTCTTAACCATGGATTACCTTTGAGAGTACTCAAGAAAAACAGAAGTATAAATCTATTACTTGGATACCATTTGTGAAAAAAAAACCCAGATGAATATAGTTGATTCAGTAATTTTAAAAATATGTTAGGGAAATTATTATAAAACAAAATGTAGCAAGCATTTACACCAAAGTTCTAGTTTGCCACAGTGGAAATTAAGTTAATTTAACTCAGATGGATTTGCACGGAAAAGAGCCTATTGAAAGTATATTGAGTGCTGTATTAGCATCTATAGCTGTGTAGCAAATTACCTACGAACTCGGTGATTCAAACCAGTGCTTCTGGACTGGTGGAGTGGCTCAAGAGGTAGAGTATCTGCCAAGCACACGTGAGGCCGAGTTCAAACCCCAGTACTACCAAAAAAAAAAAAAAAGGTAAAGCAATACTTCTTATGCACGGTCACTCGAAGGTACTGTTGGTAGGTCTTCTGTTCGGACCTCCTGCAGGGCTGCCATCAAGGTGTCCTCTAGGACCACAGCCTCTGGCTCTATTGCCTGTGCACCCATTCCCAGCTCTCTCAGACAGAGGCTGAGGATTCAGATCAGTGTGGGCTGCGGACAGAAAGCCTCCATCCTTTCCTAACTCCTTGCCACGTGAGTCATGGGATGGAAACCACTGTAGCCGTGGATGAACATCCTCCTCGCCCAGCCAGTACTGGACTCCAGAGACCTCGACAGCATTACTTAGAAGAAATGTCTAAATTACTAGTGACATGATCTACAAAAAAAATTTAATTAGAAAAGCAGTTCTTTAAAAGGAACATACAGAAATTAAAATAGTCATATTATAAGCACAAATAAGAGTAACCTGAAACTATTGGCAGAAGTAACTTTTTATCCTGCCATGGGAGAGATAATAAGTGATCATATATAAGTAATTAAAGAATTTTTATTATGAACAACTTTAAGCATAAACAAGCAAAAAAAGGAGAATAAAGTTACTACTAACCCCCGTCACTATCCAACTGTGGGCAAGCCCTGCAGGGCTTCTCCTTGTATGAGCTATTCTTAACCATTTGATTCAAGAAATTCAAGAACCATCACCCAAAAAAAGTCTTGTGGAAGTAGTTTTACTGTATTTTCCAGCTTTCAAAATACAGAAGAGTCTTAAGCTATTTAAATAGTTTATATATGCTTTTTGGCCTCTAGGGTTTACTTTCATATGCACTATGTTCAAGAGTTTCACCACGTTTCCTAAATGGTTGAAATGAGTTCATTAAAATCCGTTACAAGTCTTTTGCCCATTACAAGAGTCCCAAACAGGGTCAAGAGTGCCTGCCTAGCAAACATGAGGCCCTGAGTTCAAACCCCAGTACCACACACAAAAAAAAAAGTATCCCAAACATTTTCTCCCTTTCTATTGCTTGTGTTTCATTCTTTATAGTGTCACTTAATTATTTTAAAAAACATATTTATAATGAAAATTTTCTTTAGAAAATAAATGATTTGTTCTTTCATTTTTAGAAGTTGAGTAATTATTTGATGAAAGGAATGAGAGACTATACATTCTATACTATATATTGATTTAATGTTTGAAATTTTATATGATCATCTTCTTCATTTAACATTATTAAGCACCTATCATGTGCTAAGAATTGCTCTAGCTCCTAGAGATCCATTAGTGGACAAAGGACACCAAGACTTTTATATTAATGGAATTTACAAAGGGAAACTCAAAATAACTCTTAGTTTCTGTTAAACTTTCATTTTGAGCTTTGGAATGCATGTACATACAAACAATACAGCACAGAAAGTCTTTACCAAGATCACTATTGATTTATCATTGATTTCAGCAGCAAATTTTCCAGAAAGAATATTGAAATGTCAGACCCAGTTCTCTCTAGCAGATACAGAGAATGCAAAACTGCACAAAGAAATGTATTTAAAACCCTTTTATTATCATGAGCCATTTTCAATCAAAGATGCAAACAGCTTAAACTTAAATCTGATTCTGGGCTGCATTGTTGATATGTAGTCATTAAATTTAAATTCATTTTGAGTCAGTTAAATTAAATAATGAGTATAAAAGCTGTATACAACAAGTAGATCTCGCTCCTCCAGGACTGGCCACCTGCAGTCCACCTTCGCCAAGCAGACACAGTGAACAGGTCCTTGTGTGTCCATCAGGAGATGATAATCACATGTCTATACGTGGGAATTATGTGTGCATGCTATTTTAACTATTTCACATTACAAAGTTAAATTAGTGAAGAAGGGCTGCAGCCTGTGGGGATGGGAGGCTGTGATTTATGCTGAGGGCAAAATGACAGCGTCTCCAAAGCTCAGAGCTATACCAGGTAAAGCTGGAAGAGCAGAGCCTTGGCAAAGCCTCTGTGATCCCGGCTAGCTTCCCGAGCTGAGGATTGCTTGGGTGTTGCCTGGACATAGCAGCCTAGTGAAGCCCAGGATGTACTGCTCCCGCCTCAGCCAGGTTTTAGAATGAACATTTATGTAGAGTTCTACCTCTCCTTCTCTCTTTTAAAAATATGGTAACTGTTGAGCCAGGTGCAGTGGCTCACACCTGTAATCCCAGCTACTAGGCAGGCTGCCATTGGGAAGATCGTTGTTTGAGGACAACCTGGACAAAAAGTAAATGATATCTCATCTCAATAAAAAAAAGTTGGGTATGGTGGTATGTGCCTGCGATCCCAGAAATGTAGGAAGCCATAGGTAAGAGGATCAACCTGGGTAAAAACCACAAAGAACCTATCTGAAAAATAACTTCAAAAGGCCCAGGGGGCATGGTTCAAGTGGTAGCATGCTTGCCTAGTAAGCACCAGGCCCCAAGTTCAAATGCCAGTGCCACCAAAAAATAAAAGCAAATTGAAAAATGAAGTAGTTGTTAAAGACACTTCCACTTCCTCCTAGCTTTCTGAGCACTTCTCTCTCAGAGATGGTGATACATCATTTCACCGGGAGGGCTAGGCTGCCTGTGCATGCTCAACCCCTTCTCTACTTGTTCTATCCTCAGTTTAGCTTTGCTGGGCACCAACATTGGGGTGATTTCTCCTTCCCTTCTCTCAGCTCCTGCCCTACGCATATCTGCAGTCTCATGCTTCAGATGCTCCCCAGACCAGTGGCCAAGGTTCTGAGAAAGACGACCTAGGTCCATAAGGTCAGTGGCCAATAGGGGATCACATTAATATATGTGATGCATGTTCTACAAATAGCCCTTTGCTCTGCACTACAAAAGTCTCTCCAAAACAGGGTTGCTAGGTCTAATGAATGGAAATACAATATGCTCAGCTGAATTTGAATTTCAGATAAACAAGTAATTTTTTTACTGTGCTATATCTGATACCACTGCATTTCATCTGCCAACCCTACTCCAAAATCAGTTGAGCAGTTCAATTAAACAGTCCTCCTAATCTGCATGTCTTTGCCCTGAAAACAAAGTTCTAATCCTCCCTTTGATGGCTGTGGCCCATGTACTACCAATTTCAAAACTGGGCATTTGAGTAGTCTAGGGCCAGTGCAGGAAGCATTTCAAAGTGGTTGCTAGGTGGCAGACCTCTGCTCAGGAAAACATTTTTCAAATTCTATTAGTACTGCTGGATCTGAGTAGCTTGGTGGGGAGCCCAAATGTTTATGGTTTGAAAGAACTTTACCCTGTTACAATTTTTTCCTTCCAATTTCAAATCTGTCACAAAACTTGAGTTTAAATAACATATCTAAAAAGCTTTATCTTTATTGCCAAATGTCAGAATGGCTAGATAAACACATAACCAAATAATCACAGTGCTTAATTTATTTCAACTATTTTTCCCTGCTGGGTTTTTCAGATAGGTGAGGCTGGATTTCTTCCAAACAAACCTGGGCAGGAGAAAACTTGAAAGTGCCGGCCAATCTTAAGTATCCCCATGTGATTCCTGGTACAATTTTACCTGGAAAGAGGAATGCACACAATAGAATTTGCTTTATCTTGAGTTCATTTGCAAATACCAAACTCTTTACACAAAAGGAGCAGTGTGACCTATTCAAATGCCTCTTTGTTCAAATTACTTACCAAACGTTTTGAGTTGTGATTCTACAAGCTATTCAAAAAAAGAGCAGAATCTAGGAATGGACAGAAAAGGAGGGAAATGGAGGCTGGAGTTGTGGCTCAAGTGGTAGAGTACCTGCCTATCAAGCATAAGGTCATGAGTTCAATCCCCAGTACCACCAAAAGAAAAACCTCACCAAAAGAACAGACAGCAATGTCAACACCCATAAGTCAACTTCCCCCAAAAGGACCAGGAACCTGCTTATTGGCTGTCTATATATGAATTCACCACTGACAAATATTTAAAACTGACTCCATACTAAACATAACAGAATTCAACTATACCTGGACCTGTGAATGAGTTGGGGTTTTGTCCATTTGTTTGTCTTTTCTTTTCCTACTTCATCTGTCCCAGGCATTGAGGAAATGAAAGCAGAGCAATGAATTATTGGAAATTTAGAACCTGAAGGAAATGTACTTTTTGTTTTCATTATTGGTGCTCAGGTTTTGCCAGAAAATAATTTAATTGCTTATCAACAGGAAATTTGCTAAAAAAAAGTACGTAATATTAGTTAGAATCACCTGAAATTGATGATATTTGACTTCTTTGGATTTATAAGACAGGCAGTTTCATTTGATTCTACCCAGTGTTCTGCACTGTTTTAAAAACAACAGCAGCGTGGTCATTCTGGAAGTATTGGTATGAAATGAGGAATTTCCAAGATCTAGTGTTAGTGTGTGTCTGGCATTTGTAGCGATTTATATGCTTATTTGCCTCCACCATAAACCTGTAATTTATAAGATATAGCAAACTGTTAACAGAGGGTACCTCTGGAAGGCCAGGAGGAAACTAGAGAGTGAGAGAGATGAGTTACTTTCATACAGTCCCAATTTTTGCCATATGCATGTATTAAAATTTTATTTATTTATTTTTTTTTAATTTTTTATTTTATTATTCATATGTGCATACAAGGCTTGGGTCATTTGTATTAAAATTTTAAAGCAAACAAAGCAAAGAAAGAAGGAAAGAAAGGGAGTGAGGGAGGAAGGAAGGCTCAAGGAAATGACTGTTTAATGAGGTAAAGGGTCTGTTTAAGCCATGACACAAATTCAGACTAGAACCAAATGAAGACAGCTGCTTCTCCAGTGCTTTTTTCACCCCCTACAAAACAAAGAATGCCAAGGAACAGTGAGAAGGTTCTGGGAGTCCTTTTCCACCCTGGCCTCTTGGTTTATCTGGAAACTTAATCACTCTAAAACAATGAAGATCTTCCCTCAAAACACTGGAGGTTCAATACATCAAATGTGAATTATTCTCACTGTGGTTGTGGGAGAGGAAGAGGAGGCTGCACCTGGCAAAGCCTGGGAGCAAGAAAGAAGTCTGTCCCCTCACTCCCTTTCAGGCCTTCCTAGGATTTGCCCTACATTCGGCTTCCCATAGTCCTCTGGCCACTTTCCATGAGTTCTAACCCTTTGCTCATTATGATCTGTTTTTCTTTACCCTGGAGTTAGAAACAACCGAGTTTTATTCTAATTATTTGCTTTTCAAGACAAGGGAGACCTGGCCAGGTCCCTCTCAGGCTCCCCTCCTAATCTGTGTTTTACTGGCCTGGGCCACTGGACTGGCCACATCCAAATTATTCTCTCTGTACCAGTACTCCCCAAACTCTTCTGGGGAGGAGGACAATTCCATTTGGTGGTTGAAGAAACTATGGTCTTAGAGATTAACTGACTTGTCCTCATTCCCACAGTTGGAAAGTACAAAACATAAACTGAAACCCAGCTTCCTGACTTCTGGTCAACTGTCCTCAGTATTGAATTTAAAACTGCTTATTTCTTCCCATCCCTCCAGCTTCAGCCCTATTTTTCTCCTCCCTTTCCTGTCAAAATTCTTGTAGTTGCAGTGGAGTGCTGGTTCTGTTTTCTGAATACTTTCTCTATGTGCCCTGCAAGCTGATTCCAGGCCCATCCAGTCTGAAGATGCTAGAGCAAGAGCTTCATTAACATTAGAAGCTGGGGCTGGCAGAGTGGCTGCCTAGCAAGCATGAGGCCCTGAGGTCAAACCCCAGGATTGCAAAACAAACAACCCCCCACCCCTACACACACACACACATTAGAAGCCATCCAAGGTTGGTCTTACCGGGGTACACCTTAGCAAGGATCATGAGTCTATTTTCTTCACCTTTGTATTTTTAGGTAACCCAGAACCTGGAGCCAACAAAGACCTGAATAAATTTAAGAGACTAACAGGACTACTGACCTGATTTTCTCTCTTCTTCCTTGGGTGACCCCTCTGGACTCACCTTCTCCTCCTGTTGGTAATTCGGAGTAGTATCATCCATTGATCAATCTGTCTTTTACAGAGGGGCTGTAGGACACAGAAAGAACCAGTGTGGATCTGGGGTGCTTACATTTTATCTTTTTAAAAACAAAAATTATAAATGAAAAATAGAATCACAAACAATATGACAATATAGTGTAACAGTTAGGAGCCACTGGAACCAGACTGCAGGCGTTCTAAACCCCTCCGGGCTTGAGTTTCTCAGCTGTAAAATGAAGACAGTAGTAGTTCTTATCTCACAAGGAAATTATTTCATATATTTAAGCACTCTGAGAGTGTTTAAGTGCTCAGAAATATTTTTAAAAACAGTGTGAGGTAGTAATTATCATAAGTGCTATAGAAAATTCTCCCTTTTTCCTAGTGAGAACTAGTGAATTCCCCAAACCCCTTTTCAAGTATCTTTCTAGATTTTTCTTTATCATTTGACTTACCATTCCATCGTCTCAGGAATCATGGGAAACTACCTTGTTTGGAGCATTTAAAATCTGAGGAAGGGGACTTGTAGAGCCCAGGTGTCAGCAGCCACCTCCTTGTGACCCACTGCACCAGCTGTTGCCACTTGAAAGAACCCAGCTCAGCCTGCTGAGGAACTGCCATACCTCTCACAGAATGGTGAGTGACAAAAACAATTAAAGGTCATTAATAATATATATATACCTGGTTACGTGCATTTGTAAAACTCAAAATAGGACGTTCTGTGTAATGTTTTACAACAGTGTTTTGAGTTTGAGATGAATAATTATATATCTTCGCTGTCATTTCTGCTGCATATCATGGTTTGTTAACCAGTCGCCTGCCACAGACAGTTTCTAAGTTTTTTGCCATGATAAAAATGGCTTGATGAACATCCTTGAATGTATTTTTATGCACACATCAAAGATTATTTCCTTGGGGTTAATATTACTTGTGGAATTATTAGGTTGAAGATTTGCCTGTTTGCAACCTTTTGCTTAAGTATCATCTAATAGTTCCCTGAAAATTGTACCAATTTACATTCTTATCCAGAATTAATCCACCACCTCCACCATTTTCCTTTCTCCTTTATTTCCCCGTCCTCGTTCCCAGTCTTAAAAAGCACTTAATCCTATTTCATGACTTAATCTGAAACTAGAATGTGTCTTACTAGCAAATAAATGTCATTGGCCAGATAACAGTGATGATATAGTTGACACTGCCTCTGTGTTTGTGAGCATGGAAACAACTGTAAACTGTCATAATTGCTATTAAATTCTACAAGTGCTACATTTTGTCAAAGACACATGCCAATGACTGCAATTGATATCAGAAGAAATGACCACATGTATCAAATTAGGTGGAAGAAATGCCAAAGCAACAACAGGTTGTTAGAACTGGCTCATGTATCATGCAGGACTGATAGTTAAGAATTGGAACTACATTTTTTCAGAAACTTCCTTATGGTCATTAATAGAGAAGCCATGTAGCTTCTAGCAACATATGATTAAGATTAATAACAACAACAACAAGAACCAAAATCCCCCTATGTTTTTAGTCAAATTTGCAGAATGGCTTTCAAGGCTTAGGGAAAAAAATCCCAGAGACAAGATTGCAACATGCTTTTAAGAAATGCTGCATTATCAATGACCCTAATATGGAGGACTAGTGGCAGCCACCTCTGGGGAGTAGATTTGGAAAAGCTGGAGAGAAGCTTGTCAGTGAGTAACAATGGGGAGACATTGAGGTTTCAGGAGCGAACAGACAGAACCATATTTTGAAAAATAGAACATTTTTGAAAGCAGAACAGAGGAGGGGAAAAAGACTACTCTAGTAAGTAGAGTGTAGCACTCTGAGTGTCCAGTATGCAGCTACAGAAGGCAGGAACAGGTACACTGTAGCAGACAGAATCTAAACAAAACACCCAGAAAATTTAGAGTGGAATGGAGGGAGCTGACAAAAGTAGCACAGCAGAGAAAGAGGGCAGAGACAAAAGAAAGAACTGGACACTCAGAAAAACAATTATCACTGTTCCCAATACCAGGCAGATTTGCAGTCTACCCACACAGAGGTCCCAGAGTCCATGTATCTATCACACAAGCACAGGGAAAGTCTGCTCTTCTTTTCTGCATGCATTCAGAGGCATTAAGACTCAAAGTTCCCTGCATTGTCTTGTCTCTAGGAACCCACAGCAAGAGTCAGTTGCCTATCCACTGAATGCTAACCTGGAGTCCCAGTCTAGCCATAGGAGAAAGACTGAGTGAAAAACTTGGAGAGCTCCAGGCAGTGTGAAACTGGTTAGAGTCACAGTGGGGAGTGGAAGTTGCCCATTTGGGCCTCCAAGTTGGGGCTCTAGGAGGGGGAAGGAATAATGACAAGCAATTGCTTGCTAAGTAGCACAAGGTCAGAGACCTGGAGGTTGGAATGCATGAGTGTTCTGCCATCCTGCTGATCACTGCATCTCCACAGGACTTCCCCACCCTAGGACCAGACATTCAAAGGCAATAGACACTAACTAGGACCAGCCAGCAGAAAGATTGAAGTCAACCCCATACAGTTCTGAGATGCAGGAGGACCACCAAGAGTAATTACTGCTGTCCTGCCCACAAACCAGGCCTACTAGTTGGCAGGCAAAACCACACAAAGGGAAAAAGTGAAAATCAAATAGCACACAGACCCTGTTCTCATCAGGTGACATGTAGCCAACATGGCACAGAAAGAAAAGCTAGTCAGCATAGGTAGATTTGCACTGCTGCTCCATGACTGACATCTTTAAAGGACTGATCTCTTTAAGAATTTTTTCTCATTTTATTTTTCCCCTCTATATTTTGTTTGCTTGCTTTTCTATAGAGACTCTTTGCTTATTTACTTATTTATCTACTTATTTATTTATGAGAAGGGTCTCATCCTGTCATCAGGATGTCCTGGAACTCACTATGTAGTCTCAATTACCCTTGAACTCACGATCCTGCCTTATCATCCTGAGTGCTAGGATTATGGGCATGGGCCACCCACCATGCCTTGAACTAGAGACTTTTAAAATCAGACTGATGGGCTTAATATTTACACATGAATTTTTAATTATTTTTTATGTACAATTTCCTTGATTTTACATTTCCCTATATGTCTTCTCCATTTAGCATCTAATTTCTTTGACCTGTTTTGTCCTGTCCTGTTTCTTTTTTTTAAATGGGCTCTTGCCACAAGGCCCAGGTTGTCTTGAGGTTTGCAGTCTTCCATCCTCAGACTCCCAAGTGCTGGGATTATAGACATGAGCTACAATATACAACTTTTAATATTTATCTTTTAAACCTCTCTTCTTCTTTCCTCTCCTTTCTTCATTCCCCCATTTAACAATTTTTCTTTGTCTTCAATTTAGATTTTTTTCTTTCTTTTATTTATTTTTGTTTCTCATCTTCCTCCTTCTATAACTCTTCTTCATGTGCATTATTTTTTTTCTGTTTTTCTTTCTTCTTTTAACTGGATCTTCCCTAACTCTTCCCTATTCTTTCTTATTTTCCCCCTTCTATTTCCTTTTCGCTTTTATTTTTCTATCTTTTTCCTAGCATTAGTGTCTAGTATTATTTTTTAAATTTTCTTTCTATTCCTACCCTTAACTAGTATCTTTTTAGTTCTTTATCTTTATTTCTTTTTTATTAATTTTATTATCTTTATTTCTTTTTCCTCTAATACTATTAGAGTTGTGATGATAAATAATTTTAATTGGTTAATACTGTATTTTCATAGCAGGTTTATGTACTAGTTGTGATTGCTATTGAAATTAATTTTCTTCTCTCTGAGAGGTGCTATGGATGGGGCCTGGCGCACATTTGGCTGAGTGTTTGCCTCCTGAGCTACATTTCCCATCCAGAAGTGAGAAACTACCTTGTCCCTGACACAACCTAGTCTCTCATGAACACTGCAAATACTTCAACTGAAATAATATGGAAGATTAAAGCCTCCAGGTAGTAACTTGGCCCTGGATGTGTAAAACCTAATGTAGAAACACAAGAGAAAAAGGGCAACATGACTCCTCTAAAAGCTAACAATTCCACAATAATATATTTTAATAATAGTGAACTGGATGAAACTTCAAAGAATTCAAAAGAATGATTATAAGAATCATCAACAAAATCAAAGAAGACATGAATGAATAACTGAATTAATTTAAAGAGAATACAAATGAAAAGCTGCATGAAATAAGGAAGACAATGCAGGGTATGAAATAATAACTCAATAAAGAGGTGGAAATTCAGAAAAAAATCACATCGAAATTTTGGAAATGGCAGTTCAATAAGTCAAAAAATTCAATTAAAAACTTCATCACTAGAATGGATCACAGGAGAAGACAGAATGTATGGACTTCAAGACAAAATAGATGAATTAGAAAATTCAGACAACAACAAAGGAAAATGAATAGGAAGTACAAGCAGAACATGTAAGATCTATGGAACATCAAAAAAGACCAAACTTAAAAGAAGAAGATGTATAAGCTAAAAGCATAGAAAACATATTCAAAAAATTAATAGCAGAAAATTTCCCAAATCTTGGGAAAGAGATGGACATATGGGTATAGGAGTCCTTTAGAGCACTTAGCAGACAGCATCACAGAAGAACCTCTGTGTCACACTCTAGTTAAAAATCATGTGTACAGAATATAGAAAGCTGTAAGAGAGAAGTGCCAAGTTACATATAAAGGCAAACTCGTCAGAGTGACAACAGATTTCTCAACAGGAACCTGAACAGCTAGGGGGCCCTGGAATGTACTTCAAGCCCGGAAGGAAAATAGTCAACCTAGATTACTGCATCCAGCAAAGTTATCCTTCATAATTAAGGGAATTCATGACCATCAAGCAGTACTGCAGGATAAGATAAACACAACCACTAGAATATGGGAAAAATAAATCTCGCTATAAGATAGGAACATGAGGACAAGGAAAGAAAGATTACAAAAACAACAAAATGACAGGAATTAGTAAATATGATTCGGTAACAATTCTGGATGTTCACAGTCTCAGTTCTCCCGTATAAAGACACAGACTGATGGATTACATTTAAAAAAAAAATTAGACCCAACTCTTTGCTTCCTGCAAGAAATGTACCTCACTGGCAAAACCA
Organism: Castor canadensis; assembly: GCF_047511655.1. Classification (NCBI taxonomy): domain Eukaryota; kingdom Metazoa; phylum Chordata; class Mammalia; order Rodentia; family Castoridae; genus Castor; species Castor canadensis. The sequence continues at coordinate 114,650,546 of NC_133390.1, read as the reverse complement.
AACACAGCCTAAAAGTAAAAAGATGGAAAAATATATTCTGAGCAAGTGAAAACTGAAAGCAAGCTGGAGTAGCTATACTTATATTGAACAAAGCTGATGTCAAACCAAAATTATTCAGAAGAGACAAAATCACTTTATATTGATAAAGAGAAAAATACATCAAAAGGATATAGCAATTGTAGACATATACTCATCAAACACCAGTGCATCCCATTTCATAAAATGAGTGCTACTGAACATAAAAGCACAGGTAGATCCCAACACAACAGTAGTGGGTGACTACCATATCTTACTAATAGAGGTTATCCAGACAAAAAATTCCACAAAGAAACATTATAGTTAAACCACACTATAAATCAAATGGACATAACAGACACGTACAGAATATTCCACCCCACAGCTGTAGAATACCCATTTTTCTCAGCAGTCCACAGAACTTTTTCAAAACAGATTATATTTTAGGGCATAAAGCAAGTGTTGGAAAATGTGAAAATTAAAATAAATTCTTGTATTTTAGTAGAGCACACTGGAATTAATCTAGAAATGAAGCAAGAGAAACTGTACAAATACAAGGATATTGAGCAATCACTGTGTTATCAAAGAAATCAGGGGAGGGATAAAAAACTTCCTAGAATCCACTAAAACTGGAAATACAACATAGAGGAACCTGTGGAGTCCAATGAAAGTGATCCAAAAAGGGAAGTTCACAGCTAAAAATGGGTACATTGAAAATTTAGAGAGATGTCAAATAAATAATCCAATGATATACCACAAGGTCTTTGAAAAACAAGACAAAGTCAATCTCAAAAGTTATTTCCAAAATTAGTAGAAGGAATAAAATAATAAAGGTCAAAGCTGAAGTTAATGAAATGGGAATGAAAAGAATACAAAGAACAGTGAAACAGAGTTGGTTCTTTGAAAGGATGAATAAGGATGAGAAACAGATAGATATGTCAATAAAATTAGAGACAAAAAAGTTGACATCACAATAGATAACACTGAAGTTCAGAGGATTAACAGGCAATAATTTGAAAACTTTTATCTCATAAACTGGAAAATCTAGAAGAAATGGCTAAATTTTTAGACACATATGACCTTCCAAAATTGAACCAAGAAAAATACAAAACACAAGGAGATCAGTAGCAAGTAGCAAGATTGAAACAGCAATAAAAAAAAGTCCAGGATTGGATGAATTCACTTCTGAATTACACTCAAACTATTCCACAAAATAGGAACAGAAGGAACACATCTAAATGTACTCTAGAAGACAGTATTACCCTGCCATTTCACTACCCAGAGACTATCTCTTTGATATCATTTGGTCATCACATTCAACATATGTAGAGCAAAACCAAGCAGCACTCCTTGCACATGGTGCTCAACACCTGAATGCTGAAAGAGAACTTGGAGGAGGACCCACAAGTCTTGCTAACAGAACCAGTTACATGGATGTAATGGATTAAAATCATGTCTCCTCAAGTTTGCCTTATGGGAATACACATCAGCACTTTCACCAGGACACTACCAATTTTCTACTATTTGGTAACTGAACACTGAGGAGAAATGGTCACTGTCCTAACTTCATTCCTCTTGTATTGTTTTCTTTTGGTGCTGGGGATTGAACCCAGGGTCTGTGTTCATGGTCTACCACTGAACTACATCATTCATTCATTCAACAAATGTGTCCAGTATGTGCCTGGGATATATAAGGAAAACAAACATGGCCTCTGTCTCTTGAAGACTGTAGTATAAAAGCAGAATAGATTAAACATAAGCACACAAATATAGAAATATATAAACACATTTATAAATTTTGGTAGGTGTGGAAAAGGAAGAGAATAGGTGGCTAGTGAAAACACTCAAAAGGGCAGTGGTCTAATTCAGGAGGGGTCAGGAGGAAGGCCAGTTTTTCTGATGGAGTGATAAGTCGGAAGGTCAAGAAGAGTCTGGCACCAGGGGCTCATGCCCGTGATCCCAGCTAACTCAGGAGGCAGAGATCAGGAAGGTCCAGGTTTGAAGCCAGTCCAGGGAAATAGTTCATGAGATCCTATCTCAAAAATACCCAACACAGAAAAGGGCTGTTGAATTGGCTCAGATAGCACAGTGCCTGCATAGCAAGTGCAAGGCTTTGAGTTCAAAACCCAGTACCGTCAAAAGGAGGTCAAGAAGGAACAAAAGAGAAATTTCTGGAGTTGTCAAACCTAGTGTGTGGCCAAATGATGAGGGAAGGAAGACTAGGCTGAAGAAGTAGGCCGGTTATGTAGGGTCTCTTAACCTCTGTCCAAGGAAGATTACCTTATTCTACATTGGATTTCTTTTACATGTCTAGTACAGATGCAACTTTCTTTTGAACATTTTTGGTATGCAGCTGGTTGGATCCCTGGATGCAGACCCTGCAGGCATGGAGGGCTGGTCAGTCTTCCTGGCACCCCTTGCATCTGTCTCCTCCCCACCCCACTGTAACTTCCTTGACTGAGGCAGTCTTTTTGCTTGGAAATGACTCTCCTCTGTCCCCAACAATCCCTCTGCCACATGACATCTGAGTGGTTTTCTTTATTATTATTATTATTATTTTGAAATTTACAAAAGTTCTTACAATGCATCATAGTTGAATTCACCCCCTCTATCATTCTTTATCTCCCCTGCCCGCATTCCTGGAATAGTTTCAGTAGGTCTGATTTGTCCATTTACATACATGTGTACATAATATTTCTACCATATTCACCTCCTACACCCTTTCCTTATATCCCCCCTCTTTTACCCCCAGACAGTTTTTTTTTGAAACCCCTGTTCTCCATTTTTGGAAAAAAAAAAGAATTTTGTTTAAGATAATTAGGGTGTTTCATTGTGACATTTATATGTATATATATATATTATAACCCGAATTGGTTCATCCCCTCTTTTTCTTTCTTAGTCCCTTTCTTATGGTGATTTTACATATGGATTTTGAATGTTACACTATGCATAATTGGAAACCAATAAATATTTTGCATTTTAAATTGCGTTTATTTTTACTATGCAACTTTCAAGGTTTAAAGCATACAAGGTCCAAAGACTACTAAGTGAAAACTCTCCAACGGTTTCCTAGCCACCGGGTTATTCTCTAGGTGCACACACGCGCATGCGCCTGTGGTATACGGCATCTTAAAGAGGGCAGTGACATCATCACATCTGTGTTTGAAGACAGCCTAATGCTTCCGAGCAGGGCTTTCCGCCTGGGTCACGCATTTCCCAACCCCTGCTCTTCCGTGTCAACGCCGGGGCTCAAGGATAAAGAAGTGCACCTGGACAGGGCTCCCACGCTCTTTCCTACGCCGGGCTCGAGATCACGGCCCCGCCCTCCCGCAGCGCCAAGCTCTCAGTCCTGGCGGGCGGGCCATGTAGCTCAGGTGTGCTAGTCAATCTCTTACAGAGACCCGCGTGCGCTGAGCGCTGAGCGTGCGCGGGACGCCATGGCTCCGCGGGTGGGGCGGGGCCAAAACGGGGGCGTGGCTAAACGTGGGGGCGGAGCCAAGCCTGGGGGCGGAGCCGACGCCGCTGGCGGCAGCAAAACCCGCCCGCGCAGAGCGCAGCGCTTCGCTCCCTACCCGGCCACCCACGGGGCGGGGGGCGCACCTTGGCCCCGGGCCCTGGCAGCCCGGAGAGGTCAGTGCGCGCTGGGAACAGCATCTTGAGAGCTGGAGGACTTATTCCGGATGCGGGAGTCTGGATGGCGGCGGAGAGGAGAGTTCCGTGGCCAGCTTCCCAAGAAAGCTGAACTCTTCCCAAGTTTGCTGTGCATCGGCTTCCACCCGGCGGCTCGCTGGCGGGCTCGTCCCGTGCGGGTGGTCTTGGGGCGCGGGAGGGACGCCGCGGTGATTGGATTAGTCCGCCTGGGCGGCGGCCCATTCTACCCGCATCGCGCAGCGAAGTGGGTGCAGTTTTCGCCGGAGAAAGGGCGGGTAAGTGCTGCGCAGTTGCGCCTCGCGCCACCGCAGGGCGACCGCCAGACGTGCCTAAGTTGTCGAGAGGCAAAGTTCCATAACTTCTTCCCTCTTAGGCAAGACCAGCTTGGCGTCGCTTCCCGGGTCGACCCCGAGGCCCCGCGATGGAGGGAGACAGCGAAGTGGACTTCTCTAGGGGCAGCCTAACCCCTTTGTGGCGGAGACGGTCGACCCCTCCGCCCCAGCTGCTGGCCTGGAGCAAGCCGAGACCCCAGTCCTACCAGAGCCCCAGTGGGCTGCTGATTACGGACTTCCCGGTGGAGGACCGCGGGGCGCCCGCTGCGGCTCAGGCGTCCCCCGCCCTGGTGCCCCCCGCCCCGGACGGCAGGACGGTGCAGAGGAGCCCGCTGCTTCTGTGCGCCCATGGGAGGGCGGTGGCCAACGGTCGGACAGTCTCTCCGGAGTACAGAGCTGCCTCTCCTCTGCTCCGACGGTCCAAGTCACCCCAGGTCCCCAAAGCGGCGTCGGGCGGCCCCTCGAAATCCCCAGCGAATGGCACGGTGACCTCGCTTGCGCTGCCGCCGCCGCCACCGCCAGCGCGCTCCGCACGGACTCCTAACGCTCCCGCCCCCTGCGCCCCCGAGGAGGATCCCACGCGGTCCACTGCCGGCCGGGTGCCCTCTCCCACGACCAATGGCCTTGCCCCTAAAAGCGACTCTCCCCGCCCCGGTTCTCAATATGGTCAGACGGCTAAGGACCCCGAACGGGGACCCCCCAGACTCTCTCCCGCGCCTCAGCAAAGGTCTTCACAACAAAAACTCCCGCTCCAAAGGCTGCCCTCCCAGGAGAACGAGCTCCCCGAGAATCCTTCCGTGGTTTTGAGTACACACAGCCCCGCCGCCCTCAAAGTGGGGAAGCAGCAGATCATTCCTAAGAGCCTGGCCTCGGAAATTAAGCTGAGTAAATCCAATAGTCAGAATGGGGAGCTCCACAAGAGACTCTTCAAGGTGCGCAGCGTGGTGGAGGGCCTCGGAGCACCCTTGGGCCACGCAGGGGACGAGGGCGAGGTCGAGAACGACATGGATAGCCCCGGCTCCCTGCGGAGGGGCTTGCGGTCCACGTCCTACCGCAGGGCAGTGGTCAGTGGCTTTGATTTTGACAGCCCGACTAGCTCTAAGAAGAAGAACAGGTTGTCCCAGCCTGTGCTGAAGGCAGTGGTGGAAGACAAGGAGAAGTTCTCCAGTCTGGGAAGGATGAAGGTAAGAGTGTGGCATGCCATTCATTAAGCCCAAAGTGAATGCGCTGGGGGTGGGGAGGAGGAGCCTAGAGGAAACCAGAAGAAGTTATTCTCTTTCAGCTCTGTTTTTGTGTTGATACCAGTGCACGCTTGGGTCTTGGCCATTCGGTTGCTGGCTGGACAGCTCAGTGTAATGCAACTTTGAGGGAGAAAGTGAAGCTCCTATCACTTCTCTAAGCTAAGGCAAAATTTGGGGAACAAAGGCAGTGCTTTACTGTAAGTTAAGAATTGGCTAAAACCAGTTCAAAGTCCTGAGCACTTTGAACGTGGGCAGCCAAAAGGGCTTGGGGAGCTTGCTTATCTCCACACTCCTGGCTGTGGTCATGCTGCCTGCTGTTTGTTTGGAGGGGTCAGTGGTAGCTCTGTCACAGCAGGTTGAGGAAAACACCCATTCCCTTTGGAGCCTTGTTAATTGTTTTATGCTTTTCCTTTTTCAATGGTGATTGCACAGTTGATGTCATTCAGGTAAAGTGTGGATTTTGAAATCAACAGAATCAGGAAAGATGCGTTATCTTTTTTTGTTGCTTGTTTTTATCACCATGGCCTTTGGTGGTATTCCCATTTTATGTCCGTTAATCCTTGAATGCATTTAGCAAAGTAGCATAAATCTTCATGTTAGGGTGTGATGTACTGCTCCCTTACTAAAATGATCTCAAGTATGACACACAGAAAACTAGAGGGGGTGTTTTGGACTGTGTGCTGCCTTGCTCAGAAACAGGACAGATCTGCAATAGGGCAAAGTTTCCTTTTGACAGTCACATTTTTTCTTTATTAACCAGAGAGCTGGAAGCAGTCTATATAAATGTCACATATGTAATATACAAGCAAGTCTGTTTTATTTTAAAAGACATTATACAACATTTTATATGTTTTTTTTCCAGCTCTGCAAGTATAGAAAAATTCAATTTAACAGTGATGGTGAATCATGAGTAGTGAAGTGAGCTGAGCTGCTTGTCATTTGAGGATTCTCAGTGTATTTTAACAGAGTGTGGGGGACAGTGTACACTTTATTTTACTGTTTCAGTGACTTGTAGTGGTCTTATGAGTGAACTGTACGGACCATCTGCTATGTGCTTTTGGAACTTAATGGACAAAAACGTTCTTTTATTTGTAATAGATGTATTTTCTGTTTTGCTCATTTATACATAGTTTGCTTTTCTTTTTTTTTTCTTGTCTCTTAGAAAAAAATGCTGAAAGGACAGGGAACATTTGGCGGGGAAGGTAAGCATTTAATTTTCCAGACTTTTATTGTGGCTTCAATGTGGAATATCAATTATAAGTTGAAATCCATCGGCAGTAACAAATACGTTCAACTTCTTCCCAGATTGCAGTACAGAGCTCTGCTTTCTAAGCTAGATTTTTATCTAGGAGTGCCCAACAATAAATAAAATTAATGGTAGTTTTTATAAGCTGATTACTTTTCAGTCAGTGTTTTGGAATTTTTAATTCTTCTCTACTTTGGCTCCATCCTCATCTCCCTCAAAAACCAGAGAAAGTAAGAGCAAGTTGTAGCTTTAGTTAAAAATTCTGAGTTTGGCATTTAGGGCTCAGTCATTTCCTTAGGTCACATTTCCTTTGACTTAATATTATTTTCACTATCTTTCCACATTTTATTTTCATTTCTCACTTCCTGTTTCCTTATTAAGTTTCAGCTTCAGGGAAATATAGTTCTCTTGGCTGAGAAAGACATGTTCTTAAGAGTTTGTAACCCATATAGTATTTTTATTAAGGCTTTCAAAACCAAAAGCAGCTTCAACCAGGCATTCAAGCCCTAATCAGATTAGTGGATTTCTGAATAAATAGATGGGTCAAGTGTCCGCTAACTGGAGGGGCCATCCCAGCTCTAGATCTCCTGGGTGGGCCTGGAGGGTCCTGGGGATGATGAGGGAGGGAACTTATTCTGTCCTGCTTTGAAACGCTGAGGCTTTCCTACCTTTGAAGAACGATGAAGCAGCCTATACCCTTCTACAAGTAAGGCTGATGTAAAACCACAGAGTTATAAAATATATGACCTCAGGTGGTTGCGAAACATTTCCCTGTATAATTTCTATAAAGATGGGTTTGCCATTGGGGCATTTAAAGATGACTAACTTGTAAGACTTCATTCATCATACAGTTGTTGGAAACAATTTGCTATATGGAGAAAAAAATCCAGATTCAGTACTTAAGCTGGTTGAGATAAATTCATCTCCCTGATTTTATAATTGAGGGAACTGGTAGCTCTGAGAGTTAACTTGTCCCTATCACAGAGCTGGTAACACAGCCAGCGCTAGGATTCAGGTCTGGTTCTCAGTGCACTTCACTGCCCCTTGTACACTTTACGAATGTGAAGTGAACAGAGCACCTCCCTAACATCACTTCAAGAGAAGCTTTACATTCCCTGGAATTTGACCTTGATTCTGTGGCTTTTGCTCCAGAGGTTTGAAGTTTTTGAGTTGTTTTTTTTTTTTTAAAGTCAGAGGGTAGCCCTTCGTTCTTAATTAGTTTTATGGTGTTGCCATTTATGTATTTATTTCTTTTTAGTGGCACTGAGGGTTGAATGGAATTTCTTATGTTTGGTAGGTAGGTGCTCTGCCACTTGAGCCAGGCCCCCAGCACTTTTTGCTTTAGGTATTTTTCTGAAGAGAGTCTCAATTTATGCCTGGGCTGGTGCATGGTCCTATTTATGCTTCCCAAGCAGCTGAGTGATAGGCCTGTACCACCATGCCCAGATTTTATTGGCTGATATGGGATTTTGTGAACTTTTTGCCTGAGCTGGCCTTGAATCATGATCCTCCTTATCTCTGCCTCCTGAGTACTTAAGATTGCAGGTGTGAGCCACAGCACCAAGCCCTGTTTCCTTTCATAAGGAGCTGTTTCTGTGTATCTTCTTTTGTCTGTTCTCATGTTTGATGACATAGGAATCCTTTTTCACACATACGTATGTGAAGAATGCAGGATTCTTAACACTTAATGGCTAACAGGGAGCAGTGTGGTCCAGTGGTGAGAACCTCTGGTGCTGGGTGCCTGTCCTATGGCTTCTACTTGTGAGTTGAGTGACATTCAGCCCCTGCTTTACCATGTGTCATATGAGGATAATAATTCTGCTGCCCATGTTCTTGTGGGAATGAATGAGAACTCATATCAACAATGTTATACGTATACTTTGCGCTAACCAGTAAGTACTTGGGGGGATCAGTTTTGCCTACCTGATTTTCATATGCAGAATAATCAGAGCACAGTAGTAGTAGTCTTTCATAGGTACCAGTGTTGCTTTAGAGACAGGCACACAGAGCTGTGTGTGGTTGACAAGAGAAGAGGTAGACATTTGCTTCCTTTAGTAGTTGGGAAAAGCGTCCCCAATTCCCTACATCCCAAACCAGACTCTAATCTCCCCTATTAAACCTGAATCTCTTCTGGTGTTCCTGTCTTCTGCTTTTCACTTGTGGGAACTGAAGAACTAGGAAACACATCTCTCTCTCTGCCCAAATATAGAATCTGGTAATTCACAAAGCTTAAGTCTCCACATCAGCTTTCGTGGACCACCTGGCCCCCCTTCCCACCAAACAGCATACTAATGTCTTTTAGGTAGTCAATATTTTCCTTACCAGTTTGAACAAATCTTTCTTTCCAGTGGATTCCTGTTGCATTCAGGATAAAATATAATCATTACAGTGTGAAAGAAACCCAGTCCTTTTCTACTCAAAGTAAAATCCGTTTCTTTGACATGCCTTAGAAAACCCTGCTTCATTTAGACTCGGTCTCATCTCTAAACCCACCCTGCACTGTTGACCCCTAGACTGCTCTCACTGCTGCCACATTTAACTTGCTTAGTGCTTCTAAGGCATTCTGTGTCTTCTTGCTTCAGAGTTTGTACATGGGCTTTTTAAAAAGCTTTTAAAAATTTTTATGTATTTTTTATTAGCATACATCAATTGAACCAAAGGTGTTTCATTGTGATATTTCCATAGATATGTGCAATTTACTTTGATCAAATTCATCCCTTCTGTTATACTCCCTTTACCCCCCCAGCCTTCTTCCCCATTTTTTCAAATAGTATTTAGTGGGTTGTATTATGCTATCTTCATATATATATATATATATATATGTAGTGAGAGAGAGAGAGAGAGAGAGAGAGAGAGAGAGAGGGAGAGAGATCCTGTTCACCCCAACACTCACCTTTCTTCCTCTTCTCTCTTACTATATCCTCTGCTGCTTATCAACTTTCAGAACTGAGATTTTCCTCCTTGACACCTCCCTGACCCCCAGGCTAGGTCATACCCTGCTGACAGTGTGTTCTCAGGGCATCTGTATTAAATCCTCCCGTTTGTAGTGAGAACATTGTGTCCTTAACCCTTCAATGGCTTGTCATCACACTTGGAGTGAAAATCAAAGTCCTTTCAATGGCATTGAGGTGAGGCCCAGCATGATCTTCCTTGTATCCACCCTCACCTCTCATCAGAGCTTAAATGTCCTCTCTGTCTCTGTGAGGCCTTTCTAAACCACCCTACTTGAGGTTTACATATTCTTCTCCCAGCATTTCCCACTCCTTTTCCTATTTTATTTTTCTTCATGACACATTGCCATGTCTGAAAAACTAGAAGTTACTTGTTTATTCACTGCAGTTCTCTCTCACTTTAATGTCAGCTCTACAGAGATTGAGATTTTTAAATCTTTTTCTGTTCATTGTTGTATTCCCACTGCCTGACAGTTCACTGACACCTCTTAGCCATTTTTTAAGTGTCAAGTGGATGAATAAATGCATGAAGGAATTTGGCTTTTTTTTTTTTTCACTAAATTGTTAGCTAATGAGGGCACTAGAGGTGTCTTTTGTTTTCCATTTTACTATCAGACCTTGGCACATTGTAGACATAAAATGAATGTTTGCTAATTAGATAAGTGAATTGTGATGGACCTTGAAGGAAATGTAGCAGATGGATTCAATTTGCCCTAAGAACAATGACTTAGGAGGCCTGGCTATCTTTCATGAGTAGTGGACAGAGACAAAGGAACTTTACTTCAGTTGGAATATCATATATTATTCTTTAGTGATGAAACATGTTTGCCTCTCTTTCTGTTGTTAGCTAAGCCAGAGACCAAGCATTGTGTAAATACGGAGGCTTGTTTAGAACAAGTAGCCCAGGATTGGGGATAATTGGTGATGTGTCAGGCTTGTTTTCTTGCAGAGAATGCAGTCCTGTACCAAAACTACAAAGAAAAGGCCCTTGACATTGACTCTGATGAAGAATCAGAGCCCAAAGAACAGAAGTCAGAAGAAAAAATTGTGATTCACCATGAGCCACTGAGGTCCACATGGAGCCAGCTCTCTGCAGTGAGTTTTTAACCTACTTCTTTTCTGTCTGTGGGAGGAAAAGACCAAGATGTGGAAATTATGCGTGGATGTGGCCTTTATTTTTTCTGTCAATGATCCTGTCACTCTAAGGAGAAAGACTCTTCAGATTGTAAAGTGTTTCTCAAAAACTCTTTAGACACCAATAAGAACATGACCTTTGATACTTGTGATCAGGAAAAGTAGGTTTGGATAAAATGAAGAGTCTTAAGACTAATAGACTGTGGATTCAGGAAACTTCCTACTCAGTACCTTTTCTTCCTTTTTAATACATTACATGAGTGGGCTGGCTGGCAGAGAGGCTCAAGTGGTGGAGCACCTGCCTAGTAAGTGTGAGGCCCTGAGTTCAAACCCTTGTACTGCAAAATTTAAACAAAAACAGTGTATGTGCAGTGATAATATATCCTGAGCTGTATCATACTTGTGGCTATAAGTGTTTATGCATGATAGAAAGCTTATTACAGTTCTTAGACATTTCATTTGCTATAGGCACATCTATATTTTCTTGAAGTTAATGAACAGTCTATCTTTGCATCTTTTGTGGGTATGTGTATCTGACATTTGTTTCTGTGTAGAGGAATAATTTCTCCTCTTTGTGTCAAACATACTTTGGTTTTCCTAGCCATAATTTATTTTCCTCCTGGTTTACAGAATGTCACAGTGGGATGCTTAGTTTACTTGATACAGTTTGGGCATAATGCTTTTGCATTAGCAAGTTGAAAGGAATTCCCATGGTTGGCTTATGTGGGGAAACATTGCATCAAAAGTAAGCTAGTACATCTCCAAGAATCCTTAGACAGTATCAGAGCAGAGACAAACAGCTCTCTTAAGCCATACTGACCTTTGTTCAGAGTCTGGAATGCTACATATTTTGTATATGTTTGTGCTACAAGGCAGCATAAGGGTGGTGTGTACAGGCTCATGGAAGAGCATGATTTCTGGTGCTGGCTGTACTTCCTCTCTTCTAGCTTTGTTGGAGTTCAAAATTGCAGAATCCACGTTCTTTCCCACTGTCTCCTTCCAGCTTCCTAATTTCATTCTATGGAGAATCTATTCATTTCCATTACCTCCAAAGTGTGGTGCCTGTGGAATTGTGCCAGAAATTATAGTGGCTACAAAAGCAAGGCAAGTGGGTAACTAAGTGATGCTCATGGTGTGGTGACAGGGAGTAGTGGGGCCATCCATGGTGAATAGGCCTTCTTTAAGTTGAGCAGGTACTGTTTAGCTCAAACCAGGTAAGTACAAGGGCTCAATGTTTCCTGGTCTTCAGATACAGAAATTCAGACTCTGATGAGTGTTATCTGCATTCAATTTCTAATGAAATGTGAATCCAGCAAAATGTCTGTGGGCCAGGCTTGGCTTCTGTATTAACAGTTTGCAACGTCTGTGATATTTTTATGATTTTTTTATACGTGATGAGATGTTAGTATGTAACTACAGAATTGGTGTATTAGCAGTCTTTTACCCTAATGTAATGAGCTCAAAGTATATAAATATCAAAATAGATACTTGGAGAAACTAGTGACAAGGCCCACAGAGACCGGGTCAGCTCTAAGCGGCTATCTATTCAGTTCATTCCTTTGTTGGTGTGGGCCATTTGGGAGAGGATCTGGGAGAAGAAGCCTGTGTATTTTTGGAGTTTTCTCTCTGTGACAGCAGCTGTGTTTTCTAGCACAGGCCTAAGTCCTGCTGTTGGTTTTTGAACACTCAGCAGAAATTTAGACGTCTGCGTCGGTTACACCCTGAATCCAACTTAGCACTAAAAATCAGGCTGCCATATTTATGCCTTCTGGGTTTCATTTAGAAGAACAAATATACTTGTAATTAAATAATAGTACATATCCTTCAGTACAGCTTCAAATATGGGCTTGTATGTTCATTTGGCAAAGAATAAATGTCCTGATGTGCCTTTTGTCAACAAGATAGTATCAAAAGAACTATCTCATAGTAAAATGTAAAACTAAAATGTAAAAGTAAGGTCTAACTTTAGTGTTTGCTATCTTGGATTTCAGTGTTCCCAGCAGGCTTCTGTGTATTTACTGTGTTGCTTGGCAATTACACTTAACCAAAGCAGCACAATTGGACTTTGTCACTTAGCATTGCTAATGTCAGAACATGCATTTGTATTTGTGTCTTTTGTATCTCCTTTTCACTTAAATTTTACTTTAACTTATTATAAAATACTTCCAGCATGCAAGTATAGGTAGTAGATTTCTGTGTACGCATTGTGCAGATAGAGCAAATGTTAACCTTTTAACATATTTGCTCCAGCCTCTCTTATCAGACCTATCCAGCTCAGCACTCACTGCTGTCCTGCCCTTTTCTCCTTCTTGCATTCCCATTAGTAAATGTCCAAGTTGCAGTCAGAACCCTAAAGAGAGAAGGCTTCCTGGATAGTTAGTGTCAGGGTGTTTGTCAAACGTGTGGTCACTTCCATGTCTGTCTGGCCTCATCTCTCTGTCCCTCCTTGTAGATAGATGAGCTGTGGCCTTGGAGCAGGTCTCAGAAGACGTCTGCTAGTGATATGTGTGTTACATCATCTTCCCATGCTTACCATTTTATATGTCAAATTAGTGGAGTGGCCCTGATGTAATCTTACATGTATCATTTTAATACAAAACTCTTCTTTGAGTAAGGCACAGAAGGAGATTAGGGAAGAGGTTTTCTGGCAGTGTGTTAGGTCTCAGTTTGGCATCCATCCTGACTTTTTACTTGGGCATTGTGGGAGTGCACGTTTGCATTAGCACTGTTGATTGTTTTGTTTTCTGAAAGTCTCTTATCTTTGTTGCAAACACCTGTCTGCCTCCTGGGACGATGAAATTTCCTTATCATTTGAGTATAAGAAGCACTCAGAGTGCCAAAGACTCTTTTGATGTACAGCAATTTGGAGTAATTTATGGTTGTTATATAAGGTCTTTAAACCTTCATTCTGTAGTGTAACTTATCTGAGTGTGTTTGTTTATATGTCTCCTTTGGTTTCATTGGGCAGTGCTCAGCCATACAGGTGACAAGATGGTTTCTATTTACAGTGCTGGGACAGATTTAACTGTATTTTGTGGTCATCTAGGAACTAAGGAGAAGTAGAACTGTATAAGAGAAGCATTTAATTGAACCTCAATGGAATAATGAGCTTTTAGGCTGCCAGACTTTACGATAGTATTAAAGTGAATGGTGTATGTATTTAGCCATGGTGTCTGCTCTGCCAACAAGTTTTCCATGGCTGTACTCTGATAGTTAGGAATGCAGCCTAGGCACCTTAATCTCATAGAATGGGGACAGGGTTATTCTTCATTCACTTAATTGTCACACTAGATAGATAAATTCTTAATTGGAAATACAGGATTTCTTCACTCCAGGTATATAACATTGTGTTGTGGTCCAGGCCTCTGGGAACACAAACGTATTTGAATGAACTAAAGTAGTCATGGTTCCCAGGTTTGGGCTGATTATACATGGAAGGGATTTGAGGTTTTGAACTTGGAAAGTCATCTTAAGCTCTAAGGATGATTATGTGGAATTGTGCCCAGAGCTAAGGAACCTGCTGCACACAGGTGAATTGCCCAGTGACTCACCCAAATCGGCCATGTGTGAGGACTAAGTTCTTTGGTGTCTGGGAAAAACTTGTAGATTTGAAGAAGAGTATTGATTATGCTAGTCAGTGATGGAACACTGAGTACATGTTACAGTTAGTGCCAGGTGCACAGGCAGCTGAGTCTTGGATGAAAAGTAAGCCTCAGGTTTTCCCAAAAGGTTCATCCTTTAATAGGATCCCAGAAGTACTTACTGCTCTTTTGACTAGAGTTTTCTTTTTGTCATAGCTCCCCCCACCACACACACACATATACTATGCACATACTAAGAAATGACTATTGCAAAACCAGTGTTTGTTTTGTTAAGTTCAGTGACAGGACCAAAGCCGTACCTCATTTATTTGCCATGGGGTGTGTTTGTGTAATATCCAGCACCTTGAAATGCCAGGTACCCTTGAAAAGGGTGTTCAGGCTCCACGGGTAGAAGCTGAAGCAGGGCAGTATGTATTCACGCCCAATACGGTTACCCTCTTGTGTCCTTTTGCAGTTGTTTACATGTGGCTTTATCAGTGATCTTACATCATTTCAAATGTTTCTTTGGTTTACTTACAGATTTTATAGTCTGTAGTCAGGGATTTGTTTTTCTGTTTTCATCAGAGTACTGCTTCAGTTGTGCTTGTGTGTCTAACTTATGTAATGCCAGATACCAAATTAGGATCTCAATCTTTGCTTCTGATCACATAGTTACCTTTGGGGGACTTTCTGAAACTTGCAGAGTGAGAAAGGAAGATTTGAAAAATGGGAGTTTTCTAAATATAATTCCACTTGGTTCAGAATAAAACAGATCCTGTGGAGTTTTAGCAGTTCAATCTGATGGGACTTGCTTTTAGGATTTAGTCTGCATTTATTATGAGAAAGACAGAGCTCAAGAAATATCATAAATCTGAGAGTCATTCTTTGTGTAGGAATGTGTAATGCATGTAAAGTCATAGGAGACTTTTGTTCTTTAAATTTTCAACTTGTGTGAATATTCAGTTGTTCAGTGACTTATGGCTTAAAGTAGTAACTTCTGCAGTTATGTGATTTTTCACTTACAGTTTTGCCGCACAGCAATCTCATAAAGTTATTGTTTACCTTAGGTGGTGAATAATGCCTTTTACTATACCTATCTTTTGTGCTTAAAATACAGGCAGTAGTCTCAGTTTTCATGTCTGGCACTTAAGGTTTATCAGCTAGGGCCACAGCCACTGACTAGCCCACACTTTTAAGCAGAGCATTGGGACTTTGGGAATGATTATATCTTTTCAGCAGAAATAGAGATCCGTGTGCCTAGACCTGAGACCCCAATCAGAGTTCCTATTCTTATTAAGAGGTGAAGTGGAGGACTGCTAACCCTGGGAATTGACCTTGACCTGTGTAAGCAATTTGTAACATTTCTTCCCTGCAAAAAAGAATCCAAATATTTCAGATGACTAAAAAAGTCTGTTTTGATCATATTTACAATCCCAGACTTTATCTCCTTCTTCCTAAACAATGCTGTTCTCAGTTTGGTAACACTCTTCTCAAAATCTACGCCCCACACACACACACACGTATTATATGTGTAATATTTGAATATATTTGAAAAAATGTATTTTCATATATATGAAAATATAGATTGTATTTATATAAATACTATAGATTAAATATGCCACGTTTTTTGGTAATTTATTTTTATTTATTTTTTAATTTTTATTCATTTATTCATATGTGCATACATTGTTTGGGCCATTTCTCCCCCAATTTTTTTCTTTTTTTTTTTTTATCTTCTTCACAGACTGGCCCTTTTTCCATAATAAAATGTTATTCTTTTTTTTTTTCTTTCTTTTCTTTTACCATTTTTACATTTGCTTACGTGTATACATTGTTTGGGATACTCCCCACCCCTGCTTCTGGGCAGAATCTGTTCCTCCCTCTTTTCTGATTTTGTTGAAGAGAAACAGGAGAAAATAAGTCTGAGATAAAGATAGCTACACAGAGAGAGTCCTAGCGTTGCTTCTGTGCACGTGTATTGCAAACCACATTGGATCATCTCTGCCAGACCTTCTCACTACTTCCCGGTCACCTTCCCACAGTGGCCTCTGCCAGTTTAAGATTACCATATTAGCTTCTCTACAGTGAACACATCAACCACATTCAAGTTTTAGGTTTCCTTCCCTTTCCCTATTTCTCCCGTGTGCATTCTCCCCTTAGTATGACCTGTATCTAGAAATATTACTGCATTGGTTTTAGGCCTAAAGTATGTATATGAGGAGAACATGTGCTTTTTGGCCTTCTGAGCCTGACTAACTTCGCTTAAAATGATGTTCTCCAGTTCCATCCATTTACGTGTGAATGACAAAATTTCCTTCTTCTCTGTGGCTGAGTAAAATTCCATTGCATATAAATACCACATTTTCTTAATCCATTTGTCTGTAGTGGGGAATCTTGGTTGTTTCCATAACTTGGTTATTGTGAGTAGTGCTGTAGTAAACATGGGTGTGCAAGTGCCTTTGTAATAACCTGAGTTGCATTCCTTCAGTTATATCCCTAGGAGTAGTATTGCTGGATCATATGGCAGGTCTATGTTTAGGTTTTTAAGAAGCCTCCATATTGTTTTCCATAGTGGTTGTACTAGCTTGCATTCCCACCAGCAGTGTATGAGGGTTCCTTTCTCCCCCCGCATCCTTGCCAGCATTTGTTGGTGGTGTTCTTGATGATAGCCATTTTGACAGGGGTGAAGTGGAATCTTAGTGTGGTTTTGATTTGTATTGTCTTCATGACCAGGGATGGTAAGCATTTTTTCATGTGCTTTTTGGCCATTTGGATTTCTTCCTTTGAAAAAGTTCTGTTTAGTTCAGTTGCTTACTTCTTTATTAGTTCATTGATTTTTGGGGAGTTTAGTTTTTTGAGCTCCCTGTATATTCTGTGCATCAGTCCTTTGTCTGATGTATAGCCAGCAAGTATTTTCTCCCACTCTGTGGGTGGTCTTTTCAGTTTAGAGACCATTTCTTTTGTTGTGCAGAAGCTTTTTATTTCATGTAGTCCCATTTGTCCATCCTTTCTTTTAGTTGCTGGGCTGATGAAGTTCTTCTGAGGAAGTCCTTGCCTAGTCCTATTATTTCCAGGGTATTCCCTGCTGTTTCATGTGCTAACTGCAAGGTTTCAGATCTGATATTAAGGTCCTTAATCCATTTTGAGTAGATACTAGTACAGGGAGACAGGCATGGATCTAGTTTCAGTTTTCTGGAGGCAGAAAATCACTTTTCCCAGCAATGTTTGTTGAAGAGGTGTCTCTTCTCCATTGTATGTTTTGGGCACCTTTGTCAAAAATAAGGTGGACATAGCTGTGTGGATTCATATCTGGATCATGTATATGGAAATATAGATTACATGCATTTATATAAATACTTTAGATTATAATATGCCACTTGCTTTTTCTGAATGATGTGTCTTACATATTTTGTGTTTATATATGATCTATAGTGTTAGAATTGCTAGATTCTTCTATAGGATAGATATATGTTTAGCCATCTTTCCTTTTGGGGGATTATACATGCTTTGAGACTCTAATAAAAGCTATAAGCCATTTCATTTTAAAATGTATATGCATATATGTGCAAATACTTGTTTATAAGTTTTGCTGTATGTTTTCACTTTCAGCTTGAAGATAGTTTTTCTATCCCCAAATACTAGCAGCATCTCACTTAGCTGTACTTTCTGTACTGAGTATGGTTTCCATCTTGTTCACAACATCTTTAAAAGTTTCTTGGGGACTGTGAGGGGTGTAGCTCAGTGATAGAGCACCTGTTTAACATGCATGGGGACCCTGGGTTCAATCCTTAGTATCAAGAAAAAAAGTTTTTCTTTATCTCAGTTACAGCAGTGCTGCACTCTATATATCTCCTTTTGAAAAAAATGCAGAGAAATTAAGAACAAAACTACTATGGTTGGAGCTGAGTAATTAAGGACAACTGAATAGTAGCTATGCCAGTATTGATGTTACTGATGCGTCTGAGAGAACAGTGGGCGGTGGGAATTGGTGTGTATGTGTATGTGTGCATGTGTGATTGCCCCACCCCCCCGCCTGCCAGCAGGTATAGAGCAGAAGAGACAGGGGCGCTAAGAAAGTGAAAGGAGACAAGCACAGAGTTATTTGATTTTAATGGGCATAACTACAATAGCAGATGTTTCAGTTGGAAACCTACACCTGGGACCCAGAAAGAGAGTCTTGTTATTTCATTGATTAGAAAGTGAAATGAGGGAGATTAATGAATGACTGCTTCATTCATCAAGTCTTTATTGAGGATCTGTTTTACACAGAGTCCTGTGCTGAACAGTGGAGATAGAGCAAGAACAAACTCCGCCTTACTTTCATGTATCTGCAAATGCATGAATGGTGAAATAGACATCAGATATCAAGTGACCTAATAAATAAATGCAGAATTGCAACTGGATGAAGCTGTGAGGAGCATGCTGGTCTGCTGTGAGATCCTTGGGGAATGGCACCTACCTAGGAAAGGTGCTGTCGGAGGAAGTGATGTGAGCTGCCATCTGAAAAATGTCCTGGCACATGTCTGGGCAAAGTTGACAGGGGGTAGGATGAAGGAAGCTGAAGGCAGAGAAATGTCATATGCATGAACCCTTGGGGTGACGGTGGGTAAGAGGAAGTGAGACAAGACTGGCATAGCTAGAGCTTCTTAGTCTCCTTTGTGAGTTCCTTCTGATTCCTCTGATCTCTAAATATTGGAGGGTCTTTGGCCTTCTTGTAGAAATCTCAGCATTCTTGTAGCTTCAGATGTGTTATCTATGCTGATGACTTCTGAGCTATTACTTACTATGAAAGAGAAGGCTCAGTTCTTCAGGTAGTTCTGAATTACTGTGGAGGAAGGCTCTGTAATAGAGCTTTGGATTGTGTATTTTGTCATCAGAGTTTTGACACCATCTTCACTTAAGGTCTCCTTCAGTCTAGTGATGGGACTCTTTTTTTCAGTGCCACAGGTACACAGCTTCTGGTCTGCATAATGACTGGAGAGTAATATCAATCACCATCAAAATTACTGTTGAATCTTTAAATATGGAACTAAGCTTTAAAAATGTATTACTCAAATTTTGTGGATTTGTCCAGAAGACTTACAAAGTCTGTTGATTTTTTTGGACGATTAGTGTATACTCTGTCTTGAGAACATTAGGACATTTATTATCTATCTGCATTTTTATTGTTTGAGGATATAAGGAATTTCATGTCAATGGATAGCTTCTATAGAGTGAAGTATTACTTTCAGTAAAAGAAAATTGCAGATTAATTCTCCTTTTGATTAGGAAATAAACTCTGCCACCCCACCAACTGCAGTGACCCCAATATGGAGCAGTTTCCACTTTGGATGGCAAGAAACCCTGCTTCTAGTAGTGGTATACAGGGAGTATGGTTGTTGTCTCCCAGAGAGCAGCAGGGAGACCTTATATTCACATGGGTCCAAAGTCTGTGAGCAGACAGTGCAGCAGCTGCATTGCAGGAGAGCTGTCTGGACCACCATGGATCATTGCAGTACTGATGAGTTTACAGTGTTAAAGTATTGACTAGGTATTTGCAGAAGACTTGTAGAACGTGTCCTGTGCTAGGGATTGTGGTAGATGATTTCACATACAGTTCATGTAGTCCTCACAACAATACCATGAGTTTAAGAGCTATTTCTCTACTTTATACCAAGGCAGCTGAGACTGTTAAATATGGCTGCCCTCATGCTGTCTTAGTTAGTGCCTTGACATGACCCAAAACGGAGCCTCTGAAGTTTCCCCAGATCAGGGCTCTGGGAGGGCAGGCACCATGTTTCCCCCTGGTTCTTTACCAGTGAAGTGACTCAGTGACTCTGCGTGTTGGCTGTCTTCTCTTCTTGTCATGAAGTGGTTCAATTCTCCTTTTCAGGATGCCTGCCCTTCTCCTTCATGTGCAGAAATTTCCTCACCTAGCAGCTCTCTTAGGCATGTGTTGTCATTAGAACAGGTGCCTGGCTAGAACTATTCCAATCACCTTTGGCCTCCATGATGTATTATGGCTACTTTGGGCAGTTTCTTTTGCAGAAGCTGTGAGTAGGGGGCTGTGGGAGTGTGTTAAGTAATAGGACTGATGTGTCTGGTATAAGTTTACACATGGAATGGACAATGCAAGTCTAGTCTGTATTAGTGGCTTACATTGAAAAATACATTTCATCTTGCAGCACAAATCTGTGTAAGTGTGTGTGTGCATGCATCTCAAAGTTGGACAAAGCAGAAGTTACCCTTCATACTCAGAATGCGTTATGGTATTCTCTTTTCTGCCCATGGAGTATCTTGCTATTCCCTAAAGGGTTATTACAATTTATAGTTTGAAAAATGCTAGTATCTGACTCCAAAATTCATTTGTATTCTGCTACATTCTAGTGAATGGGGAAGATAAACCTAAAACCCAGCCTGGATTCTAGGAACTCAGAACATATTTTAAAGAACAATAGAAATGAATGCCTAGGTGATGTTTTTAAAAGAATGGAGAGCAAAATGCACAAGTAAATGACACAGAAATCATAGAAACAGTGAAGATCAGGAAAGTTCTTTCTGCAGGACATGACTAATCAGATGGGATAGACTGGCAGAAGAGTAGGAAGAGATCCACTATAAGCATAAATGGTGACAATAAAGCTTGAAATGTATGTAAATAGAAGAAAGATGATGATTCTGTGCCTATTTTTCAAGTCTCGGGACAATAAGATAATTCCTGTCCAATGAAACCTTTGTACATTTATGCATCTAATGTAAGCCATTGTTTTTTTTTTTTTGTCACCCATTTTTTCTGAAATGGGTTTTGCTCAGGTTAGATTTTTTATTGCAAACTTAAGAAAGTAACTTTAGTGTCAGTGCTGTGCTAAGTAACTTATTGTCTTGGATTTGCCATTGCTATCCACCTACTACTTTATACAAAAAATAATGAACAAAATAAAACAGCAGTTAAAATACTGGCACCACCTTTTCAAACAGGTGTTCTCTTCCTCTTCAAGAGAGTTGTAACTCAGACCTGTTCTGCCTTCCTCCACCCCTGACCCATGCCTCCCGTATGTGTCATGGCATCATTCTCAGTTACGCCCACTCTAGCCTGCTCTTCCTTCTCCTTTATCTCTCACATTTGCAGATCTGTCTGTCATCACTCATTTTCAACACTGCCTCATAAGCCTTTGCTTAGTTTGGATTTGACTCAAACTCTTTCTTATCTCCTCCCCTTACCTTAACATCTTCATTTTTCTTTTGTCTGCTGGGTCGCTACTTTTCATTTCTCTAGATTTCCTTTTAGGCACAAAGAAATACAGGTATTGTTGTTTAACCTTAAACAACTCCACTTGTATGCCCCAGTTGTTTTATTTCTTTTTTGGAAGAGGATGTTGAAACATATTTTAATTTTTGTTATTGAATGTGTCCTTTAATTTCAAAGCCATGACATGTTTATTATAAGAAAGTCAGGAAGTATCAATAGATTAAAAAGAAAATTAAAATTTGTTGAAAATCCCCTGTCCAACCACTATGGACAATTTGGTTTATAGCTTTTAAGACTTTTTAAAAATATGTATGTAGAGATTGTCTTCTGAGCAAAAATTCAGTAATATAGTAATGGTTTTGTCAGCTGCATTTCCTTTACTAGTAGTGTGATTGTTTTTCCCACCTTTGCAGCTGCTGTGGTAACCCACTTTTCTTCTTAGCGGTGGTATGAGTGGCTTGCCATGTCATCAGCATGCTCTCTAGTTAAAGTGGATGTGTGGTTCTCTTAACTAATTCTCCGTGACTAGTCACTAGTTTGTTTCTAATTTCAAAATTCAAAATTTAAAACTGATTAAGTGCTTTAAATTTTTTAAAATTGCAGAAGTAGTTCAAATACATTCTCGTGCACAGGTTAAACACAGCTGTTCAGACTGGCCGTCTTGGTCTTCACCGCCATTCCCAACCTCTCAGCTGTTAACTTGATTTGCTCCTCTGGATTTTATTAAATATCTCACAGTTTTTCTTTTATTAAACAACCATAGAATTGCTCTCTTACCCTGGAATTATTTCTTTTCATCCCTTATACTTATGTGTTACTAGCTTTTCATGTTTCTTATCTTCATTTTCCCTTCTAATTGCTGATAGATGTATGAGAACCCCGCCTCACGCTCATTCGGGGATAATGAATAAATTTGGGCCTGAAGTTCAGCAGCCCACGGGGCGATAAAGGTTAGAGAGAGCCATAAGAAAGAGAGGAATGTGTTTGGTGGGAAAAACATCAGGACTAATCAACAGTTAAATTACCAGGGAGTCCTGCTGGCTGTGTAGCCTGAACTGCAGCCGAAGCTGGGAACCCAGTGAAATGCGGTTTCTGGGGCACCCAGGGAGAGGACTTTAATTTAGGGCAAGAGCAGCTGAAGATCACAGCTCAAAAATTTATAAAGAAGTTTTGAAACTCAGTGTGCTCGGTGGTTAAAAGCTCAGATTTGGGGGCCCGTGCAGGCAGGCAGGCCTGGGTTTAAATGGCCAACTCTCCTGTCTCCTTTTTCACTTGTAGACTAGGGATAATAATGCTTTCTTTATAGGGTTGTGAGGTTTACAGACAGGGAAAGAACAGTGCTTGGTGCACGGCTAGCATCTGGTAGAATGGTAGTTTGAGAGAGAAATGAAGAACCAGCAAGCACTCTGAATCCAGAACTGGCTAGACTTGGGTGGATAACTAGTGAGGACTGGCTGCAAAGGGTGAAATGGTTGCTTATCTCCTAGATCTTACAAAGCATGGCTGTTTGTTCTTGTACACTTAATTACCTATCTGCGGTTTGTATTCTCAGCCTCAGATCTGTATTGAAATAATTTCAGTGCATTCAGTAATTTTGGCTCTGTCTGTAGGACACTATACAGGTCACAGTGGCAAAGCCTCAAGCCCTGGCCTGCTTTATCTGGTTTGTCATTATTTTAATAGACCTGATGCTACCTGCTTGCAGCTGAGTGATTGCTATTTCTTGAGATCCAAGAACTTTGGCGAAAATTACAGAAGTTCAACAACAGAAGATCAGAGAGGAGATCAGTTTTTTGAACAAATGGATTAGTAAGTTACTAGCATGTTACTTTTAATTAAAAATGGGGTAAGACTTTGTTAAATGTGCCATTTTCTTCTGCCTGCTCTCCCTTGCACCCTTCTTCCTTTCTTTTTAAAATCTTATTCTCTTATTTACCCACTACTCCCCAAGACAGTGATTCTTTCCCATCTTCATTGCCTGGTCTTGGTTATATAGTTCTCTGACCCTTTGAAAGTGATGTTCTGTGGTATATCAAGTCTGTAGGAAGGACCTAGGGGAATGGGATCCTGTGTTGTAATTTTGGTTTTCAGTCCCTTCCACTTGAGCTCTTGAGGAAAGGAGGCTGTGAGTACAGACTCACCACTGGGAATGAATAACCACCGTGTTTTCCGTGAGTAATCCCTGGCAAGCTTAACAGGCTTAGGTATCCAGTGTATATTAGTGCTTTATGAAGTCAGAGTGATCTTGGAATATAAATATCAGATACAATTTTTAATTGACTACATTTCTGAGTCTTTTTGGTTGGTCCTTCTTTGTGAATCTTCTCATTCTGGTTTTCATGGCTAGTGGAAAAAAACAGAAGTAATTCACATACATATTGGCTAGAAAGAGCATCCGGTCTCAGGGGACCTGAGCACATAGCCCTGATTGCCCCATAGCAAAGATGATCTGATTAGCCGAGACTGGCGCCATTACTCTCAGCTCTCTTCACATATAAATGGCACATATAAATGGCAATACATGTGGGGCTTAGAGGACTTGGTTCATAATGTATTCCTGTTAGGGATCAAAGAATATTGAGCACAATCTGTGGATTTCCTGACACAGTTCTCTGCAGGGTAAAGATACCTAGTGTAACCGGTGAGTGCAGTAATGAGATTGCTGGTGAATGCTGTCCATTCCTTCCTAGGATAGTCATCTGAGAAGCTAAGCTTAGACTTGCAAGGTACCTTGGTTCAGGCTGCTACAACAAAATACCATAAACTGAATTTCTTCCACACAGTTCTAGAGTCCAGATCAAGACAGATTTGGACTTCTTTCTGAACTGTAGACAGTTCCTGCCTGCTTGGTTTTTACATGGTGGGAGGAGCGAGAGGTTTTTCTGGGGCCTATTTTATAAAGGCACTAATCCCATTCATTAAAGCTCCACGTTCATGACCTAACCACCTCCCCCTAATTCCATACCTTGGAGTTAGAATTGTAGCATATGAATTTAGAAGGAACACAGATATTCAGATCACAGCACAAGGTATCAAGAAAAAAATTGGCATAAATTTTAGATACTTATCTTTTAGGTCTATACTTTTAGGTCCAAACTATATTTTGGGAATAACTAGCCAATATCATATTTTTAGAAGTGTCTTACAGTGTTTATTAAGTTTAGGCAAATATTCATTTCTGGTTATAAAGATCATAACTGAAGAATTTTAGTATCAATTACAGCAGTGATTAAATAATTTATAACTATGAATAAAACTGTTTAACATTAGTTAACATTCCCTATCTTAACAAGCCACAAATATATCTTCATGTTTTTAGCAGGATAGAACCATAGTCTTGCACATTCTGTTGTTTTATTCAGATTAATTTTTATTCATGTAAAGTGTTGAAGGTATTGATTGACCTGTGCTCAGCTTTGTGTAGAGTCTGCCATGGCCGGATTTGAGAAGTGCTATGCATTGGTTAGATTGTATGAAATGAACAACTCCAAACAGAACCCGGTTCTTACTGCTTTCTTCAACTACTTTTCTGATTCTGCTTGTTGCAGGCACTTTAAAACGCATTTAATCAGCAAGGAGTAAGAAAGATCAAGTCAGGATGTTTTGGCTGTCTGTGTTCCCATTGTACCCAGCTGGAGCTACAAATATGAAATGTACGTTTAAAAAATGACAGAGGAGTTTCCCACATGGGAAGCTTGCCTGGCAGGCTCTGAACTTGTCTGAGAGACCAGTAGTTCAGTCTACAACAAGAGGCAAAGTTCAGCTCAGGGGAAGAAGGAATATGAAACTATTTGTTCACAGGTCTAAGTTCCATTGTCCAGACGACAATACCAGTAGTAAAGCTGGTGCTGTGATATCCACCTGGAAGACAAAACAGAGTCCTTTAAGTGATTTTTTTTACTTAAGTTTGCTGAAACTATCACTGTTTTTCAGTTAGAAAATTTCCAGATATTTATTTTAAAAAGTACAACAGGTGTTTGTTATTAAAAGCTTTGTACAAGTTCTTTCTTTCCTTCATTCTTTTTCTTTTTCCTTCCTTCTTATCTGTCTCTTCTTCACAGTTTGTTCCTGTAGTTTCCTCCTCCCCTGACTCTCTCTGCCTTCTGCCACTCTTCCAGAGGGCCCTTCTGCAGATCACCCTCTTTTTCTCCTTGGTTATGTCTCTGCATTCCCTGTTCTTTGAAATCTTCTGACCCTCACATGACCTTGTACCTCCAGATTCCTGCTCTTAAGTCTATTAATTTAGAATGTGGAAGGGGGCCTCAGATGGACAAAATGATTCCTCTTCCTCTTAGGAAAGAACCTGGGTACTTGTCTTGTGCAGGGTATAGAGCAGCTGATGCAAGAGGACAGGCAGTGGGAGGACAGGCCCCAGAGCAGTGGCCTGGCAGCTAGCCACAAGGGACTACTTTGTAATAAGTCTTCCTTTGCAATCTTTCAGGCCCCCTGAATGTGCTCCAATTCAGTTTCCTAAATCCTAATTCAAGAATGCTTTCTGGAGTCTTTTTGTTTCTGTCACAGTTGTGTGGGCTGCTATTTCTTTTTATGCATGTTTTTTGACTAAAGAACATTTTTCCATTTGTTGTATTGGTATTGGTAAAAGATGATAATTCTGTGCACTAATAATACTTTACCTTTTTCAAAACTACCTTCTCTTACCCCTCAAAAGAGCAACTGCTTTGGCTGTGAATTTTCCCCCTTCTTGATCGGATGAAGTACTTTTAATCTCTCAGTAGACTAGCTGTCAATCATGTGGGTCGTTAAGCCCAGGTATTTTGTCCTCTCCCCTGTAGATTTTCAGATCTGAGTTCCATTTGGAAGGAGAAGCCAGTAGTGTGGAAAGTCTTGCTGGTGACCTCACCTGCAGAGATTGTGGGCATGGTGCCTGCACATCCATCCGCCAGGACTGTGCGTCAGGCAGGAAATCCTGTGAAATTCCTGCTTGAGGTTAACCAAAGGGAACTCTGAAGGGTTCCATTCTTCTGACCAGTCTTCCCCTTTGGTAAAACATGCACAGAAGTCTTTTTTACTCATGAGTTCTTGCTGACATGTTGACCTAGGGTCAGGATGGTGGATAAGACTAAGAACATTTCATGTTATACGTAGACCCAACACACACACTCCACACATGAAGACTCTGTACCCTTACATGGGTCTTAGTGATGGTAGCCCAACTCTAGAAATGCCTTTCATGGAGAGCAGGGGTCCCTAACCAGTATGATTAAATGCACAGCCCTGCAGTTGATCACGCATAAACCAGATCCTGTCTTGCTCTTAATAGCTGTGTGCTCTCGATCCCTAAACCTCAGTTGTTCTCATCTGTGAGCAGTAGTAACTGCTCAGCGTTTTTATGAAGATTCAGTAGGAAGAGGTATAAAATGTCTGACACATTTCCTGACACATAGTGTGTGTTTGATAAATGTTGAATTTACTGTTGATTTAGGACCCTTTCTACCCTACTGCTTTCTAATTTTTCCAAAAAACAGATTAAAGACAATAATATGTGATTGTCTTCAATTCCAAAACAGCACAAAGAGACAGAATTGTGTGCCTCTGGTCTTCACAGTAGGATATGCATCACGCCATTGGGGGTTCATGAAGACTTTACAAGGATGGGGAGTAGTGCCAAGGCTTCCATTTTCCAGACCCTCAACTTTTGGGTATTCTTTCTAGACTGAGGTGTGACGACAGGTTGTCTTTCTCACCTTCTGTTTCACAGTTGCCCTTTTGTCATTCTTGAAAGACATTTCTCTTATCCAGCTCAAATCTTTCGAGGTGGGAGACTGCTGGGACCCTGAATGAAAGGGGTCAGTTTGGAATACTGGTTTCAGAGAAGTCTCCTTCCATTGAGGCACTGGGAACACCTAACTCAGTGGGAGCTCCCTCCATTCTGAATAAAATTTTACTTTTAATGCGTCATGAGTTAAAATTGTTAGTAATTGTGTTGCTTTGCTCATAGATTATTAATGGTATTTGTAGTGATTATACTGTCCAAGAGAGTCTCTTGACTCTTGACATTTAGAGCTCAGTGATCACAGGAGATTTTAGAAAGTTAAATTTAAAAAATATCACTCGCATCTCAATATGCTAGGGTGACTACTAATAGACCCTAACACACTGGAGTCCATGGGGAAGTAAGGGGGAGAAGCTGATGTAGGAATGGGATTTCAAGGAGAGAGAATAACATGAAATTTCCAACTGTTCAGGAAAGCTTATTTATTTTTAAATGGCTGATAGTAGATAGCAAATCGTTATAGTTGCATTGGCTACATTAAAAACAGTAAAGTAACACATTTTTAAATATTTAGATTTAACATCAGGAAAATATAACTCATTAATTCTTTAAACTTGCGATGAAAAATTTCAGATGTCAGTTTAAACATGAGTTCAGAGGAACATGTTTCTAAAAATTTTTTAGGAAGTATGATAGTAAAAACGTAAAGGCTTTTGCTGTTTTTTATTGCTCTCGATTTCTAACATGAGGGAGGGCAGTCTTCTTGCTGTTCTTCTTCCTGTCAGGTGTAGGATTATAATTGGTTGGTGCTTTGCTTGTTAACCTTTTGATAATTTAATGTTTGGCTGAAAAACGCAGATGTCTTTCATAAGTCAGTCTCCCTGGTAGGTGTGTGAGAGAAAATACCAGGCCACTCCTCCTTGAGGTTCGTGGTAGCCTCCACTCTTAGATTCGGAACTGGATTGTCATGCTCCTGAATAAAAGTGTGGTGGGCGAGATGGACGTTTCAGTGACATGGCTCCCAGTGCTGCACGCCTACTCCAGGTGTAGTGCTGATGCTGATGAGCCTGTAGGTTACTGTTGCTTCTGAAAGGATATCCGATCGACATCCTTATCCATCAAGTTTAAATCTAATGAAAGGCTCCTGACATTTGGTGAGGCTGGGGCTGTTTGGTTGGCGTTTTCTGAAGAGCACTGGCATTCTTTTGGCGTCTTTGTGGAAGGTGGTGTTAAAATGGCACATTTGAGATCCTGTACAAGAAACTCTCAAAGACATCGGGGTTTTTTTTCTTTAATATTAGATATCTACATTTATGATTTGGGAGATTAACTTGATAAGTATTTCGAGATAGCCAGAACTAAGACCAGAACAAAAAAACTCATCCTGGTAGGATTTTGTTCTAGATACTTTTCAGTTCTTTAATGTTGAACCGTGTTATTTTTATTAATATGATTAAATATTATTTGAAGGCTTTGAGAACCAAAAATTAAGGTGTGCTGAGTTTAACATTTTCTATAATGTCTTTTAATTCCTTTTTAAGAACATAGAGTTAGGTTCCACATAAAAAAAGGAAGTTGTCAGTGTCAGTGAGTTCAGCTGTATTTTGCTTTTCTCTTTCAGGTGAAAAGAAATGGGTTGTCCCAGATGGTAAGCCAGGAGGAAAGAAAGAGACAAGAGGTATGATCCCACTCCCTAACTGCTGCTCTAGAGCTCTGAGTGTGTGCACCAGGGCAGGGGTTGCGGTGGTCTGTGCTTTGTGCTTTCAACTTCTGTGTACTCAGTGCTGTCCTTTGGAAATGTGTTTGTTTTTTTCTTACAAACACGGCAAGTGGTCATTGTTAAAGAAGGCTGAGTACATTGTTAGTCCCCAGAAAAGGAGAAAATCAAATATCTCAATATCATGTGCATATAATTCACAAAGCACCCCGTCTATGTATTTGAACCAGAAGAAATGTGTTGAAAAATGAAGCAGGCAGGCATCAGGTCCTGGCTATTGCTGGAACTGGTGAAATCTAAATAAGGTGCATATGTTATTCTGTACATAAATGTGCCATGATTATGTAATGTACTGACATAGGGGCAGCTGGGTGTAGTTCTGTGCACACATAGAATTCTGAGCTCTATCTGCAAGTTTCCTTTAAATCTAAAAGTATGTCAAAATGCAAAACTTACCTAGTAAAACAAAAAGATTGATGACGGGCTTACAACTGGAAGTTTAAATTAATTCTGCTTAAGAAAACGGTTAAATACTAATATTAAATATTAGTATTTTATTTAATTTTATAAATAAAATTTTATAAATTTTATAAGTATTTTATTATAATACAAAATGCTAATATTGTGACTTTCTCAAATCTCTTTCCTCAAGTATTCATTCCATGAGGACCGTATGATGCCTTTGACATATTTCATTGGCTTGGAAGAAAGCAAAAATACAAGGGTGTAGTACAATCACATTTTTTATGTTTAAAAATCAGAACATTATAGTACAGAACTTCATTGTACCCAGCACTGAGATTACACATGTGTTACATTTTAAATTGCTTTTCATATTTTATAAAGAAAGTAAGATTGTTGATAAATAGACGTCCTGCTTTTTCCTCCTCAGTTACATTCCCTTACTCTTCTCCCCAGAGACAACTATAACTATGAATTGTTGTATGTCCTCTCAATCTGTGTTTTAAAATCATTTATTATATATACACACATGTACATATTTCCACTAAATATATGCAAGTGATAGGATTCTGTCTATATTTTTGGTTACTTTAAAATTCAACATTGTTTTTGAGATTTATCCATGTCAAGTACATATTCATCTAGATCATTCCTTCCAACCAGTGTGTAATATTCCTCCCTAAGAATACCACCTTTTAAAATTTGTATCTGTTTTCCTAATGTGGACGGTAGATAGTACATAGTTTTCCTTACTGTTTAACATTGTGACATAAACAGTGTTTCTCTCTTCTTGTGGAAAAATTCAAGAACTTCTCTACAGTCCTGATTCCATTTCAACATTTCTATTCTTTTAAATCTGATATGTTTGAACCTTACCTATTTCTATTATATTCTGAAAGTATTTATTCAGATTAATGATACAAAGAGTAATGGCAGCTTCAAATCTAACAATTCCTAGCTATTTCTGTAAAGCGATTCTTAGCAGGTGTAGCCTGGTTTGCTTCTAAGTAGTTGATGTCTGTATTTCCGGTTATTTTTGCAGTTGCTACATTAAACTTACTGTACTGGAGCTACACCTACTCACCTTTGCATGTGATATTTGCATTTGGGATTTGATTAGAAAAGCCATTGTTGTTGAAAATACTGAAGTCATTTCAAGACACCATATCCATCATCTACCTGAAATCCATTATTTTTGATCAGAAAAGGAGAATTTTATCTAGCTGCCTTATATTTCTTGGGGTTAATTGTGCTGATTGAATAGAACTACACTATATACTTGGTATCCTTGGGTACATGGTTCTAAGAAGACCACTGTGGAAGAAAAACTGCACACACTCAGGATGCACAGAGCTCAGTGCTATCCTGCAGATGCTTGATTCATTTTTCTCACAACACTGTCCAACTTCCACTAAAGACATCCACCTTTCAACAAATCTCAGATTTCACTTTTTCACTTCAAGTAAGCACATTCACTTTTTCCTTGCTTTTGGGGTACCATTTACTTTTAGGGAGGCAGATTTTCATCAAATGCAGGGCAGGGAAACACTAAGCAAATGCACAGCATTTTAAATACAACTGATAACAACCTGGGACTGCTTGAGAGCGTCTCTGCGTCCATGAGCTGTGGGGTATGATGTGGGAATTTAAAATTTTTGTTTCTGAAATTTATTTTGACTTAATTGGTTTTTTTTTTCAGTGTTCTTGGTCAAAACATGTGTAATAATTTTTAAGTTGGCTCAGGAGACACAGTTATAGGTTGACACTCTTAATGTTCTTCCTCTGTTCTTCAGACACGTCACTAAATTCCCTGGAGCACAGCTGAGCTAGACCAGCACATTTAAGACCTAAGTGTCTAAAACCTTATGGATGCTAAAAGGAGATGGCCCAGCCATAAGCAGCTGAGTGTCCATCTCTCTGTGCCTGCTCTTTTTCCACAGGGCCTCCATCCCCTCTGCTCTCTGAGGCAGGGGGTTGGAGGTGAGGAGCTCTAGAGGTCAGGGTGATAGTGGCCTGGTTACCTGGGAGCTCTGCAGGAAGCACTGTCAAGCCTCCTAGGATGTTCCTCATCCCTGCCCTACTGCCAGGAGGAATTTTCACTGTGTTGTTAGAGGGTCTGAATTTGATTTTGTTAAGGAATGAGATGAATTCCTTATGTAGGGCATTGGTGTCTATCTACAGATGTGGGTTGGCTTTTTGTCATTTGCACTTATCAAGAAAACTACTGTATGCCTGACACCAAGAGTTTCTGCAGAGGGTTCTTTGCTCCTTCTTGAGACAATAACAAGAGTAGAGTGGGTGACTTGTTGAACAGACAATTATTTTCAATTGTATGTGTATATAAAGAAGAATTCCTATGGCTGATAAGTACCTTTTGAGGGTAGGTACAATCATGCCAGAAAATATGCTGTTACTGACTGCAGATTAGTTGGATTAAAACACCAGGAGAGAAAGACACACACACAAGAGGGGAAAGAAAGAATGTATTTGTGAGAAATTTTTTTCTAAATCCAAACTGATGATCATAAATTCTTACTGTCCCTGAAGCAGCAGGCTTTGAAAGCTGGGCTGGAGCAGATGACCCCAAAGGTTAATTAATGTCACACTGAGATTTTATGACATGCCCTACTTCCTTCCATTGATTCTACCCCGTGGCAAAGACATGACCTCAGGATGCAATGCCAGGCATCCAGAGTCTGTCTTTTCTTTTTAATACATTTAAACTGTTGATAACAGTTTCTAGAGATTGGGTGTATATGTCTTATAATGACAGGAGTTTGGTGATGCGTTTTTCTGAGTGCTTATCTTTTTGTACTTTTCAAGATACTTTGTTATTCTTATAGCAGAACAATGAGAGCTGTATTTAGTTATGCAATTAAAATAATTAATAATACATTTATTTTTCATTCTTGCCAGGCAATCTTTGAAGTCATATCCTCTGAACATTCATATTTACTCAGCTTGGAAATCTTGATACGAATGTTTAAGGATTCTAAAGAACTGAGCGATACAATGACTAAAACCGAGAGGCACCATCTTTTCTCCAATATTACAGATGTCTGTGAAGCAAGCAAAAAGTAAGTGTGCTTCAGTGCCGTTGGTAGAGCCAAGATGCTGCTTACTAATGGACACCTGTGTTATCTCAGAAGGAAGGCTTTGGGGTTAGAAAGTCCCATCCATGCAACTGGCTATTGTCTTAATTTCTTGAAGTAAATTTTAAGATATACTTCAAGTTTCTGGTGGATAGATGGATGCTAAGGGTGGAAGTTATTATCTCAGCTGACAGCTACCCGAGGCCTCATCATTCCTTCTCTTTCCCCTACATCTGCTCATCTTTCTCCTCTGATTACGTCAGCGCTCTCGCTGACGTAATCAAATCTTGGTTTGGTGCTGGTCTGTGATACTTGTCCATTTCGGTGCAGAGAGATAGGCAGTAAGTATCTGGCTAGAATATAATATTTTGTTTTTAGTATATTTAATTTTTTGCCTTTTTGTTATGAAAAGTAGATAAAATTATGCAATACATTTTCATACATATAAAGGTTGTATTTAACAACTGTTAAAATATTTTCCACATTTACTTATCTTTTCTTTTTGCTTAAATATTTCTAAGGGTATGTTCATGGTATTTTACTCAAATACTCCAGTGTGTAATTCTAGTAAGGAAAAACATTCTCTATGTAACCACAGTGTTAGGGTTATACCCATCATTGCTACATTTATGATTTTATTCTGTTTGTCTTTTGTATGTGTAATACGTTCATATGCTAGAAAACCAAAGACACAAAAGGTTCTATAGTTAAAATGGCCTTTTATGCACTATTTGCTGACATCGAAAAGACAACTTTTTTTCACTGCAACCTTAAAGATCATTACATATCTGTACATTTAAAAGTTTCTCATTTTATTTTTAGACTTTTCATTGTAAATTATTTATTGAAGACACAGGCTGTTCTGTAGCAATTCCCAGGAGACACAATGTGTGGTTGGCAGTAAGTGTCTGATTCAGTAAGGACTGCAAAATGGTGTTACTCTAATTTATCACTTTTTTTATGTACTGGGGTTTGAACTCAGGGCTTTGGGCTTGCTAGGCAAGTGCTTACTGCTTGAGCTACATCTCCAGTCCCTGCATTTATTGTTCTTTATCATTTATTAGCTGGCCTTATTTCTATAAAGAAAAATGTACATCCATTTGTTAATGTATCCAGTGGCAATGTTCAAGTCAATTTATTGATGCTCAAATTTTTAACCTTAATAATCTTCAGCCATTTTCTTGCTAGATAGTATTTCAAGGTGTTAAGGGATCATGTTTTACAATTCTTCCTCCCAGCCGGGAGTCAATCATTTCCTGAAAGAGCCTGTCTTTTGATATGAAGGGGTGATTTAAGATCTCAGGGTGAGGGCTAGAGATCTCTTTGCTAAGTGGTTTCAGACCATTTCAATAGCTAGTCTGGTTTTAGACTGTTTTAATAGATAGTGAAAAATACAAATTCAAATCTACTAAACAAGACATGTTCAAACAAACTTATTAGTACTCCAAACTCATCAAAATGCAGAAATGAAATGTATGTTAAGTTTTGTATGTCAGCTAAAGCATCATAGAGTTTAAATAATTTTTTTCTATGATTAAGTCTAGCTTCTCTCACTGTCCCATTTATCCTTGTGTAATTAATCTAAAAAAATACGTTGCTGTTTGTCTTTGTTTTGTTTTTACTGATTCTTTTTTTAAAAATTATTATTGTCGTGCTGGGGGTACATTGTGACACTTACAAAAGTTCTTATAATACATCATAGTTGAATTCACCCCCTCCATCATTCTCCTTTGTCCCTCTCCCCCCATTCCTGGAATAGTTTCGGCAGGTCTCACTTTTCCATTTTCATGCATGAGTGCATAATATTTATGCCCTATTCACCCTCCTGTACCCTCTTCCCAATGCAAGCACATTTATATGTATTTTTGTATTTGTTTCCCTTTCCTAGATAAGTGAAAGTACATTGCACACACTTTTCTCAGTCTTTCTGTACTCACATCACAATGTACATTAGAGACTGCTCCACAGTACTCTATAATGCCATTCCAGTTTCAGCAGCGTGCTTTCCACTGCGTGGCTGTGTCATGCTTTATCCACTGCGCCCTCTATTTATGAGCATTAAGTGGTTATTTTCAGTCTTACTGCTACAAAGAGTCCTGCTTTGTGCTTATGTTCTGTTGTGTTTTAGTCGCTTTATGTTTCGGGTAGATTCCTAGACAAATTGCTAGATCAAAGGGTCGATATGTATGTTTGGTAAGATACTACCAAATTGCCCTTCATGGCAGTGGTACCATTTTGCCCTACCATTAAGAGTAAATGAATGCTTGCTTCCTCACAGCCTTTCCAGTGAGGTATATCAACAAACCTTTAGATTCTGTCAATTTGATAGACGAGAAGTATTATTTAAATACAATGTTAATTAGCATTTCTCTTAAAAGCTTTTTCATATAAATGAAAGCCATCTGGAACATAGTACAATTGAGTGCATATTAAATTAGTGGTGTTACTTCTCTGTAGTGTTGAAATAAATTAAAAATTGAGGTAAGCACTAATATTACATCAACAATTCTTGTTGCTGCTTAAACCCAAGAATATTTGCTTTAACTAGACCAGCAGTGTTGATGTGAGAGTTCAGAGAATTATCTCCATAACAAGAAGAGAAAAAAAGTGTTGGCATTTCCTCTGATCAGAAGGATGAAGGCTATTACAGATATCTTATGTGAGAAGTTCACAAAATCATAGAACAAGTAGAAATGATGAGTATAATTGAATTCATCAAATAATAAAATATTAAGATCCAAGGCACTCTCTTACAGATGCAGGAAGTGTGCATTAGTGTATTCAATCATTATTTTAGTTATTTTGTATGGAATGCTTATCAAGCATTGTGTTACAACCTTTTCTGCAGTATACATATTCAGCATAATGTGTGGCTGCTGCCAGGGAACACAGAGTCGTGAAGTTTTAGGATAAATAGCAAAGGCGTTAATGTATACTCATGTGTCACTTAATAAACAGGCACACCTGAGAATACTCTTACATAAACCTGGATAGCACAACCTTCTACACACCCAGACTATGTGGTACAAATATATGGGTAGCCTATTGCTCCTGAGGTCATGATGATCAAAACAACATAAAACTTAAGAGAAAATAATGCAGTTGGGAGACACAGTCAAAATGAGATCTGTGAGGCTGCTGCCAGCATAGCATGCACTCTGTTTTATGATAAGCCTCTCTTTTTTTAATAAATTGAAGGAGTACATGCTAAAATAATATTAAAAAGTAAGTATAGTAAGTACACAAATCAATAGTATTGTTTATCATTTTTAAGAATTCTGAGCTGTACACAGTTGCATTGCTATACTATATGTTTGTATGTATCTATACATATACACATACACACATACATACAACTGGCAGCACAGTAGTTTCTTTACACCAGCATCATCATAGACTCATGAACTATTCAGTTCCTTGTGTTCTCAGGGACCACTGTCATATGTGTGGTCTGTTGTTGACCGGGAAGTTACTTGGTGCACGGCAGCACAACTCAGTGGATAGCATGAGTGTGAAACTCATTACTTCAAACAGTTAGAAAAGGCTGAAAGCAGAAAATTCTAGGATTGGGAAATGGACAATCTGTGGGTTTAATTTGAGTTACATATTTATATAATATACAATTACATAACCAATAAAAAGCTTTACAGGAATATTTAATAATATGACAACTTTTTATGATATATTCAGTCTAGATAGCAGGCCTGAAGAGTGGGATTTTAAATTGTATTAGATTTTAATTTATCTGGAAGGTAACTTACCAAATCATGAAAGATAATTTCCTTTGGTTGATAGAATTGTGAGTTATTTGCTTTACCATAGTTTCAGCTTGTGCAGTATACAACCCGTTTGTATAGTCAGAAAAGGAAACCCATAAAAGGAAAAATAGTAAATAGTCAAAAATAAAACAGAAGGAAACACTGGATAAGTTAACGGTAGACAAATCCATATTTGGTTAACCCTGAAATAAGTCATTTTCTTTATAGATTTAAATTCCATTTTAATTTTAACCACTTATAAAATTTAAATCTTTTATGATTTAATTGAACAGTTTTCATTTTGATAGTAGCATAGAGCACACAGTTATTCTGGACATTATTATGTTTTTTTATTTTACAAATAAAACTCACAAACTCTTTTCTGCCTCCCTTAAATAAAACCAGAAATCTTATCTTTCACATTTTTGTTTTGTTCTTGCTTGAAGTGTAGTGCTTTAATTTGGATAGCTGCCTTTGTGATAGTGTGGTCTCTGTTACACTTCAACTAAGACTGTTTGTCCGTCGTCTACTTGACAGTCATGGGACTGCGACATCGTGTGGATCATGATAGTGTGCATTGCAGAAGTTCTGTTAGATTTAATTTGGCACACTCATTCCCTACGCAGCTTTTGTAAAATTCAGAGCAGCTGGAAGACTTGTGGAGCCCATTCTGTGATGCTATGCTTACTTTCCTCTTTGTCGAACTTCAAAAGTGACTGATTTTTTTACTTTAAGAAGCTAGTGGAGTTTGAGCTGGGCCTCACCCTTGCAGCGTGGCATCCACCATTTCTAGCCCTGCCTCCAGTCACTTTTGCTCTGGTTATTTTGGAGCTAGGATCACACTTTTTGCTCAGGCTGCCCTGGACTCCCATCCTCCTATGTGTTACCATGCCCAGCTTTTTCCCATTGAGATGGGGGGTCTCAAACTTTTTTGTCCATACTGGCCTGGAATTGTAATTCTCCTGATCTCAGCCTCCTGTGTGGCTTGGGATGACAGGTGCATGCTACCATGCCCAGGTTTTGGTTAAGATGGGGTTTCATGAGTTATTTGCCCAGGCTGTAATCCTCCTGAACTCAGCCTACCAAGTAGCTAGGATTATAGGCGTAAGCCACCGACACCCAGCTTTGTTTGTTTTGCTCTTTTGAGACAGGGTGTTTCATTGTAGCCCAGGCTAGCCTCAAACTTGTGATCTTCCTGCATCAGTTTTCTGACTGTTGGGATTATAGGTGTGTACCACCAGACCTAAAACAAGAGTGGCTTTGAAGTGAAAAGTTAGCGTCCCAGCCATAAAGAGTAGAAACGTAGAATAAAATCTTAAATCAAACAAATGGTCAGTGTCTGAATTAGGTATTACTGATTAAGTATAGCACTGTTAGGTGCATTTTGGTTTTACTAATTGAAAAGTTGTGTAGGTTGTCAGAACATTCTGCACATCATATTAACAAGGTGGTATCCAGTTTTCTGGGTAGTGGCTCAGGTTCTTTGCTGTTTTCCAATAAATAACACCAAAGGCCCTTCTGTCTAAGTTAACATTATTTGAAAACAGACAGCAGGGACAAAGATCATTCTGATTCTGTGTGTGTGTGTCAGTGTCAGTGGTATGTCCCTAACGAATTCTTTATAAAGGTCATTTCATTCAACACTTATGGAACCAACTATTCTGCAAGGCTTCTGGGTTCCAGAGCGTTCCAGCTGGTGCATCCATCCTGGGCTGTTGATTCCTGGGGCCAGTGGTGGCTGGTGGATCATCTAGTGTGTGTACAAAGGCATCCAAGACAGGGCACTTCCCCTCAAATGGCTTAAGGGCTGCCCTTGGTGAGACTCAAGAGAAGAGAGCTGCTGGTGAAGGCCTGTGTAGTTTTGTTTCCTAAGGAGTTTCACTACTGCTAATGTAGAAACATTTAGCAGTTAAATAATGGGCCTGCTGTGATGGTATTGAAGAGAACAGTGTGGGGTGTTGCACTACAGCAAGGCAAAAATTATGAGAGAGTTGAGGTCATTGCAGTAACAGACAGCAGTGGTGGGAACCTGATAGGGACCCCGAAGAGAAAGGACTCAAAAGATATCTAGAACTTACTCTTGAGGACTTGGTGCAAGGAGGCAAAGGTGTCATTTGGCCCCCAGGTTTCTGCCTGGTTAACTCTGGGTGGAGATTGTATCAGGCCGGATGTGAGCTAGGTCAGGGGTTAGTGAAGGAGATAAGGAATTTGGTTTGGGGCGTGTTAAAGATGTCTGGTTGAAAGGAAGGAAACAAATTAGAACTCCAGGGAAGTCTTGCATAGTGGTGGAGATTTGAGTTGCAGAAGTGGTCTGGTTACTGTGGGTTTAAGACCTGTGGCACTGGTTTTTACGTATTGGTGGCAATGTCATTTACCCCCCAGGGCATTTTAAGTTGCCTCAGTGACTTGGGGGCTCTATTGGCATTCGTAGGTGATGGCTAGAGTGCAGCTGGAAGTATTCCCAGACCAGCGTGAAATGTTTACCCAAACACCAGTAAAGCCCTCCTTGAAATGCATAGATGGAGTAAAAAAGCAGTATCAGCATTATGACACAGAAATATTCAACGAGACTGTGGAATGGGAAATGTGAAGTAAATAGAGTAAGAAGAGCTGCACAGTAGGAACCATCTTCTCCAAGTCCTTTGGCTGTAGAGTTTGCCCCATGGCTTCCTGTTTCCCTCTCTTGCTGTCGTGGACTGAGCAACAGCTTTCTAACCCCTTCTAGTCAGTGTATGTGGAGAGGTGGCTGGAATTCTGCAGGTCCTGTATTTGTCCCCTTCTAGGAAGGTGTGCTTTTTTATGGGCTGACTAGGGCAAAGTCTTTCAGGTTTGGGTAGCACCAGTATGGCTTTGGGTCAGTGCCTGGACAATCTTTGACCTCCTAGGTCCACTTTTTCTACCTCAGCTCTGCTCACTTCTTCTGTTTCAAATTCATGAACTCTCTAATTCATCATCTCTGTGTCTTTTAAGTACTAAAAATGTCATAAAAACCTAATCATGAAAAATAAAAGCAGGAGTATTTGATTTCTCCTCCTCCTCTCTTCTTCTTCCTCCGCCGCCTCCTTTTTCTTCATCTTTTCTTTTTGTCAGTGTTGGGGTTTGAATTCAGGGCCTTGAGCTTGCTTGGCAGGGGCTCTACTTCTCCAGTCCCCTAATATGTTCTTTCATTTAAAAATGAACAAGCTTATTTAACAGTTAAACACCACATATAGTATATGCTTTACTTGTTTGCATTGTTCTTTTTTGTTTGGTTTGGGGTTTTTTTTGCACTTTTTCTCTTTTTGATCTTTACAAATCCATGTTCACTTAGAATAATTTATAGATGTTTGCTGCATTAATAGAAAAAGACCAGATGTGTTATTAGTTTACATTAATTTGCATCAGAATATCTACTTCCAATTGTTTTTTAAATTTCAGATCTATCCTAGTAAAAGATTGATACTATCAGGAAGGGAAATTGTCTGTTGTACAAGACTAGGTGTAAGCCATACTGTTTCATTTAGAAACTCTTTAGCTCTAAGAAAGATCTTTTGTGAAAGAGAGCTTTCTGCAAAATGAACACTAGATGAGTGTTTGATGTTTTATGAAATGATGTGTTTTACTCCCATTTCTGAGTTTTCAGTCTCGTATCTAGATCACGCTCACAACATTTTGTGCTCTTATTTGTACCCTGAAAATAAAGCTGCTGAAGTACTTTGTAAGGTGCTTGTTTCTTTTTTTTCCCCATTAAAAATCAAAACATCAGTCTTCAGAAAGCTATGTGAAGCTAAAATTATAGTTGCCTTCAGTTTCTATGGAATAAAATAAAAACATCCATCAGTGTGCGTTTGTGACCTGAGGATTGAATTGGTTGCTAGCCTAGAGAGCAGCTGATGCGAAATGCTTTGTGCAACAGAGAAAAAAAATTATGGTCATAGTAAACCTGCAAAACAATACTTACCCAACACTTGCTTGTCCAGAAGATTTTTGCCCTAATTTTAATCAGATTATATTAAAATGATCATGGGTCATTAAATGCTATTTTAAGTGCACATGCTTTATGAAATTACTTGATCATAACAAAAAAATGACTTTGTTTTCAAATAATGGCACAACATAAATGCTTTGTGAAATATGTTTTCTATTTGTTCATTAAAATTTCTAAACTTTAGTGCGGTAACCTAATAATAGTAAACCTTCAAAAGTCTTCAATAGTATTAATATTAGAATTTCATCCTTCCTAACTAATTCATAAAACTAACTTTAAAAAGCATATGAAATTTAACTAGGCCAGCAAATATGGAACTCTTTAAGCTGTAGAACCTACTTAGCTTTTGATCTGAAGTAATGGTTTCTTGTTAGCAATG
The DNA here is from genome assembly GCF_047511655.1 of Castor canadensis. Taxonomy (NCBI): domain Eukaryota; kingdom Metazoa; phylum Chordata; class Mammalia; order Rodentia; family Castoridae; genus Castor; species Castor canadensis. The sequence continues at coordinate 114,610,058 of NC_133390.1, read as the reverse complement.
GTCTTTACTCACTCAATAGACAAAGTAATTTACTAGAGGATCTTTGGTAAATAAAGCCATTATCCTAGTTCCCTTAATTTAACAAATAAACTTTATTCTTTCCAAAACCAGTTACTTCAGCTGATAGTTGAAAGGACAGAGGTATCCAGAAGCCACTGAATTTATGATGTGTTTTGACTTTTTTCTCAGTCCTGAGATGAAAGACAAAGGTGTTCACTTCACTTTCACCACAAGTCTCCCACAGTAAATGGGCATTCAAACCCATGTTGTTCTATCCTTATCAGTAACCCAATCACCAGTGTCTGAAGTGACAACGAAGAAATGAGAGTTGTTTATTTATCATTTCAAGCAGAGAAATAAAGACTACAGGTGCCTCAAAAATACATGCGGTCCTTTTAGTTAAGATTACAGAAGAGTAATGAGTGATCCGAGGTCTTTGTAGAACTAAGTGTGAGTATCTGCTGGTTAGAGATAACTGGAGACATGCACTTTGCTTCGTTCTTTTCTAAAATCCCAGGAAAAATGATGGACAAATCAATAGTCAAACTCCTGAGGATAAAGAAAGCAAAGAGAGTGTCAACAGTGATGTTTTGGGCAATCCAAAAATGTATAAATCAAAATTGTAGTGAAGAAAGCTAGGAGACAACCAAATCTAAATTCCAGAACCTCTGAAAGGCTCAAGAATTGATGAAGTTGGGGTGAAGAAGTGAAGAAGTGACTAGACAGGCTTTGCAGAAACCTGACCCTGGACCTGATCTTTGATTCCATGTAGTTGGACAATGCCACTCTTCATCCAGTAGCAGGGCAAAATAGGTCAGTTCTCACCGGGGACCTAGGCCACGTGGGAAGACAACTAATACACTGGAAAGTGACAGTGGACACCTGGAGCCTTTTGCTCACTTTCTCCTTTGAAACACTGTTAGCATGTGTAACATGTGATTTTGCTTGCCAAGTGATGATTGGTGTAGTATAGATTAAATAGCATTTCATAATTTTATCAATAGCATTTATGTTCAAATACATCACTACTATAGTTGAAGATTATAGCACCCATATATAAATCTTCAAACCTTAAAAATAGATCAGTTTTTACATACATATTGGACAAGGATTTATTGACTCCATATCCTACCTAGGTGGGATGATAGTATACAAAACCTTACATGGGTTGGTTTCAGAATTAAATGAGATGGTACGTGTAAGATGCCTAGCATGGCACTAGGAAAGCTCTCAATTAGCAGTTGCTTTGTTGACCTTATCTCTGTCATTCTGATCATCTCATCTGGCATTCTGAATGTCTCTGGGTTTTGTGTTATTACCTGTTGTCTAGACATTCTCTATATAGCTGTCTCTGCCAGGATTGGTCTAGGGCTAGGTTGAAAGAATAGGTCTTGTTTTATATAGAATCTAGCACAATGATTTGCATGAGTGTGTTTTAAAGATGATTATGGCACAATATCACAAGTGTAGCAGTCCTCCTTATTTTGACTTGGAATGAAGTAAAAAGGGAGTACTTTGTAGTCATACAGCATCTATTTGTTGTGACTTAGATGAGGAGTAAAACTGGAGCTGTTTGCTTCGTATCTGCTTAGTGTTTTCTTGTAAGTGGTAGATCCCTTGGACCAGTGTTTCAGAACAGGTCCTGGCAGGCTCCAGCTGCTATTGGATTGTTCTCCAGGTGATTTTTGCAGATATTTGGACCTACTACTTTTTTTTGCCCCCCTTGTCCTTTGCCTTTACAAGCTCCAAGAGCTGATGGGTTCTGTGTTGTCACAGGAAGATTTAAGCTTAGATAATAATCCTGGTTGGGGACAGGTTGAGCTGTTACTACACTTATTCACTAGCTGTTATCAATCTTAAACTAGAGTAGGAACCTATGGAAAAGGAAACAATGGCTGGGTTTTTAGTTGCAGTATTTTATCTGCATTGCATTTACAGCTGTTGATTTTGAACATGGATTTTTGACTTTGCCAGTTGTGAGTAAAATAAGCAGGACCACACAGTTGTTCTGGCAGTGGAAAAGATCTTATTGCAAACTTGGTGATGTACCAAGTTAAATCTAGCACTTGATTTAAGCACAAGAAGATTGGTGATGGATTTAAGTTTCAAAAGCAAGCGCTTTGGAGCTGTGTAATTGCTTGCTTATAGAGGCATGTTGCTTCCAATTGCTACATGTTAATTGTTAGCATCTGAGAATCAATTTCTTGTGTTTTTAACACTTTCATTATTTCATCTGGTTGAACCCTTTATGCGGTGTTAGGAAGGACTGTAATTTTCCTTTGGCTGGTAAGGAGACTGAGGCCCAAATTGATTATGTGAACCTGCTTAAAGTGGCTCACGTAAATAGTGTTGAAGCCAGCGTGGTTTTGAGTGCTCAGGATGCACTCATCCTTCAAAAATACATGTGTACATTACTGTAAGTGCAGCTAGAAGTTTAGTCTGAAGGACTGAATTTCAGCTTAAGCTTCTGCTGGATGTCGCATCTCTGGAAATTATTAGGATTTGCTCCTTTTAGTGCAAATCCTCATCTCACAAACTAGAATGTCTTTGACCTCTCAGAATATGGAGCAGCTTGTATTCTGTGGCACGTCATGGACCTTGATACCCGGTTATTTCCTCATTGCCATTGTGCCCTAAGTAAGGGTTCTTTATCATATGCAATCTCTGAATGTGTCCCCACAGGTACAGTGCTGCAGTGTACTTTCTGCCTCATAAATCATTAGATAAAAAAGCATCCAAATAACTTATGTTACATTCCTTAAACTAAAATAAAGAAATAAAATGTATGTTGGGAATGTGCTGACTTAATTCAATAGCATCTTGCTCTGAAAAATCTAATGTTTCCAAAACAAACTTTTGTAGGAAAATTCACAAGTCTTTCTTAGAATTTAAATGAAAGAATTCCTTATCCCTTAGGTGGTAATGTAAAAACTGAGCAATCTCATGTCAAAATTTATTAATTTTTTTATAATGTTGGCTTTGTGTGAAAATATGATTTTCTTTAAGAATTCTGAACTCATTTTTGGTATTCTAAGAAGACAGGTGAATACTGTTTTAAATATTAATTCAGTATATTATTACCACTCAGTATAGTAGTATCGTGTCTAACTTTTTAAAGGATGTGGATTAAATCATACAGTCTGGTGTGTATAGATTTTAAAAGTACGTTTATAGAAACATATCCTGAGGAACATGTGCATGACGAGTGGTATTTGTTAAAGAACTGAGCAGATACTTAATCTATACAGTGTTTTCTTTGGATTTCAAAAAGGTTTCGGGAAATGATTTGAACTTAGAAAAAAATTTGGTGGAAAGGTTCCATAGAAATGTCAAGATTGGCCAAGATTGACCTTGTCACTTGTGGGGGATTCAAACAAAGATCGCTTTGTAGCAGGAAAACTGTCTCTGCATCGGGAGTTCATTGGAATTTCTTGTCCAGCAGAGAAGAGTGATTTGAACAACCAGAGCAGGGCACAATAGAAGCATCTGTACTTATCTGCTGAAGTAGACCTACTTCTCATTCTTTTGCATGTATTTGATATGTGTGTATGTGTGTATTTGATACACACCTCTTAGTTACCCACAAATAAGTATGTATTTCTGTGTGTATGCAGATATTCTTGAAAAACATGCTGTGAATAAGATGCTTCCAGGATATCCTCAATAGCGCATTTATTCTCACAAGTTGAAATTTTACTTGAGTCCAGTCTGTTGAAAAGAGTGTAAGTGATGAAGCTGCTTAATTATTCTTTTGGGTTTCACTAAATAGCGTTTTGTTAAAGATCTTTAGGGGGACTGGTATTTAAAAATCTGTGTTGCAGATTTAGCTACCTTTTATTTAACTGTGGAAGCATCTGATACAGTGATTTGAGCAGTCACCTTTTGCAGTTTTTAAGAACTGTGCAGTCTGAGAGAATCGTTTGGTTCACCTTGCTGTGTTTATGGGGAATCACTGTTGAGTGCTTTTTGTTTTGATCTTTTGCTCTTCCCTTTGTCCCTTTCACTTTTTTCTGTTTTTCTGGCCAACAGCCGTCCTTTGTACTTCCACAAAACTACATTTGTGATCAGAATATAATTTTATTAATTGAGAATAGCAGGAGGTCATTTTATCAGTTTATTGATAAATTTTAGAACTCAAAATATCATTTTGTTTATATTTGTGAGAGGTACATAATAGGTGATTTTTTGTTGCTCATGAAATATTCTTTCCAACTTAGAAATATAATTATTGTGGCTTAAAACTCTCTTCCTCTGCCTGTTGAACAGAGTGTATTCTCCTGGACTCTTGACACATCTATAGTTGGACACCCAAATGTTTGAGCTAGAGAAACATTTGCTTGCATTTACCTGTTTTCTTTCAGGTTAAAGCATGAACTAATTCTCAACTTGAAAGACTAGTTTTTGTTAATCACATTTCTTTCGTGAGAATGGAGCAAGGAATCTCAGTCTCATCCTCAGGCAGGTCCCTTCTTCCCTCTGCAGGTCACTGCTAAGCGAGCTTCCCTTCATCGTGAGCTGTTGATCAGAAAAGCTGAAGGGTCTTAAGCCAGGGCTCTTAGGTCTCACTTGCGGAGTGCGTGTTACCACCAGCTCCCACGGGAGAATGACTTACTCCTACCACAGTCTTGCTTGGCAGGAAATTCTCCCCCCCCACCCCGGTATGTGGTTCAGAAAAGTCAGTCTCACAGAGCGTGAGCTTTGCAGACTTTACCTACGGCTTACATTAGGGTTGAATGTGGTGAAAGCCTTTTGGGAAAAAATACAGCTGTACGTGTTGCTACAGTATTTTTTTTTTTTAATGTGGGAAGGATTGACTAAAGAAAGTGATGATAGGAATAATCCACTAATAAGAGGATAATGTATGAAAATGGTTTTCTGAGAGTGAACCTCCAAGATCCGAAAAACAGATGCAGCATAGGGCTTCATGAACAAAGCTGCTTCTCCTTTGCATTTTTGTGGAACAAAATGTGGTACGGTATTTTGATAATTTTAGTGAACTAGTTTCTTTGAAAAAACCTGCAATTGAATTGTAGGCAAAGTTTGACAAAGTAAAAATTTCGAATTGCTTAGAACTGCTTTTGATCCATTGGCAGTGCCACTTTTTCCTCTGTGAACTGTGTGCATCCTCCTCAGGGTTGGCTCAGTGCTTATGCATCTGGAAAAGTTTGCTGTGCTTTGAGATCCAAGGGCCAGTGACTAGGAGGGTCTGCTCACACCTCTCAAAGTAAGAAGTATCTGAGGTGAAAAATTCAAATTCTGCCAAAGGTACTCAGTAAAAAGTAAGTCCCCCAGTATGGCTGGTTTGGGCTTTGCCTATACCAGCACATTTTTTAAAAATACTGTATAGCCTCCTATACAATGATTTGCACCAGAATTTATTTTTACTTTTTCATCAAATAGCCCGAGTTTGAAATGAAGAATAAAGGAGTATCCTTTTCTCTCCCCTTCCTCTACTCCCATATAAGCCAATACTTGTTCTGTCTCGTCTCTCCTCTTCAGGAACTTTAAGTGAATAGCTCTGCATTGATAATAGTCCTTTCTTTAAGTATGGTATTCTTTGAGCATTACATTTTATTCTTTGATAAAGTATTTTAGATTGAGGGTTTTCTTAGAATAATCTGTTGAGTAGCTACTGTATGGCAGATGTTGGAACTGTAACAGTGAATATGGCATGCAGAGCCCCCACCATTGTGAGTCCATGGGATAAACGCTGGTGGAAGAGGTGCTGGAGGAGCAGGGAGCGACCCTGTCCTGCCCCTCATTACTCTTCTTTCTTTTCCTTCTTACCAGTTAATCTCAGGAGGCTAGTGGACTTAACTGTGTCCAGTCACAGGTTGTTAAGTAGTTTATGTTTGCCAGTAACTTCATTTGGGCAACTGGGGCATAAAGGTCTGAGCCTAATAAATCAACATGTCTGCGACATAATTAAATTGATCATTTAACTACATGACGGCGATACTCACATTAAAAAAGCAGAGCATGCTCTGTGTCACAGGTCAAAATGCTAAACGCACTTCTAATTTGAAGGCATAGTTCTTCAGTTTCTTTCTTCTTCTGGAGGATTTAGAAATCTGGAGGATTTGGACTCTGGCAGTTTATCTTCCTTAAGGAAAAGCCTTTGTCTGAGCGATGCCTCTGGTTTACTAGAAATGCCCTTACCATGCTTGTCAGTAATGTTTAATTTTGTGAAAATTTCTGTAACTCATGATTTCAGCTTTATTTTTAAAACATCCTAGAGACTTATTTGAAATAGGAAATAGAAATGGTAAAACTTATCAATTGAATGGTCATTAGTTTGACTAAGATGGCGTTTACCTGTTGATTTGGTTCTCAGGGAAAACTTTGTGGCGCACTGGATCTCGTTCACTCCTCTGCTTATTTTTGTGACTGCTTCCACATACAGGTTCCCAGCTTTTTGTAGTTGTGGTTCTGACTTTTTGTTTCCATAGGCACACTGGAAGCACATGCCCTCCATGTGGCCATTTACTGCCACGTGTTTTGCATGTTGGTGCTTTGGTTGTGGTTTTGCTGTTTCAAATAGTCCCCAGACTCTGTGTGCTCAAGTGCCAGGTGATCCATAGCAAGAAGGCTGTGGTATGCCTTCGTAGAAAATGCACAGTGAGCTTGTAGTGCTGTTTTAAGTTGTAGTGCTATTGGCATGCCTGCAGCATTGACAAATCATGATAGTTGTGTAATTGTAACTGTAGTTATAGTTACTACTGTGGTTATAGCTATTTTGTGAGTTCAATGTTAAAGAATCAAATATAAGTGTACATATGTATATATAAAATCAGATGTCATCAAGCAAAAACACACATAATACAGTTATATATTGATCATTTGATGAAAATGTGACTAGAGGCTCCTCCTGCCTCCTCTCTTGCCCTCTCTCTCTCTTCCTATAGGACTAGGGTTTGAACTCAGGGCTTCACACTTGCAAAGCCCATGCTATACGCTTGAGCCACACATCCAGTCCAGATCAGAGGCTTCTAGGAACATAACCCTGCATTTTCCTCTAGAACCTAGTTAACTCAGAGTTCATGGCAACTTCATAGAACACAGCCACTGTGAATCATAAGAATTGACAATTGATGCAGAACCAGGAGAGCTAGCTCCTTGTTAGTTCTAGTTGAGTTTATTTCTCTCACTTTATATCCTAAGGTAAAATAGGGATAATTTAGTTTAGCTGTAGAGAGAGGAAAAAAAAAAACAAACCAATATGCCAGTAACGAAATGACTCAGGACTGTGAAAAACTACCTTTAAGCTGTTCATTTTGAGCATCATAAAAAAGATTGAGACTTTGAGGATGTTTCAGGAGTAGTGTTACTTACAGTTCGTCATGGTGACTGCCCAGTTCCAGTACCTGGTCTGCCACCTGTTCTGTGTGGCCTTGGGCAAGCTACCTAACCCCAGAGCCTTCAGCATTCATGTGTGTGAAAGGGAGATGAAAGCAGGACCCAGTGTTTTGGGTTTTCTGGAAGGTAAATGAGTCAGTACATGTCAGGCAGTGAAATTCATTAAACAGAGCCCCGTCTATACCAATTCTCACATACATAAAAGCCAGCATTCACATCTGAGAAATTGTTAGGGCTTTATAGCTCAGTTAGCTTATCATGAGTATATAATTTGTTCAGCCAGGTGCTATTAATATCTTTTCATATTTCAAGAGAATTTAGTAGCAAAGTTTCCATGGATTCCTTTCCACACTCCCCCTCAGGCCTTCCTAAAGATTCATTCTCTTATTGCCCTGGGCTCTTGCCAGTGTGGTATAAATAATTGGGTTTAGCTTCTGTTCCATTTTATTCTGGCCAAGGTTATGAATCTCAGTTGACAAGATTCTTCTGCCGATTGCAGTTCACCATGACCACATAAAGATTAAGATAATTTTTCTTCCATTTACTCCTTCTGTAATTGAACTATGAAAGTTCCTAATTAATTGTGGTATCGATTATTGTGATTTTCAAACTCTAAGACCTTTATAGTGAAAGAAAAATATTTTAAAGCCATATATCTGTCAAAATGTTATGGTAAGTGCAATAATGATCTTCTTCCTGATAGCTTAGCATATTGCAGATTAATGGAAGCCATTAGTCTTTCCTCCTTTTGTATGAATGTGAGAAACTTTTTTGAGACAGATTGACTGATACGTGAATTAAATACATCTGATGAACAGTGTGTTGCTTTTCTAAGCAACTGAATGAAAACCAAGTTTGATTTTGTTTTTTTCCATGTGTGTGAAACTGGGGTTTCCTGACAAATAGGAGCAAAATTTAATGAGGCCTTAATAACCTAGTTTACTTCTAAATAAGACATAAATTTGGGAGGTTGAAATAGATTTTGGTAACCTTTTTGAGACTTTTTGGCTTCAATGGAAATTCTTCTTAAACACCCCTTATATGCCTTGTCATTTGATGGAGATGATAATAACAAGATGGTCACCATTTGTTTGGCCAGATCCTGTGCGTTCTTTTATGCTTCATGTTGCTCAGTCTGCCTCAACCTATGTAAGAGATAGTGTTATCTTTTTTACCAGATGAGAAACAGAAGTTAATTGTACTCAAGTATTAAGTGCTTAGATCCTAAATGATTAGCCAGAATCCAGAGGCCTTTCTGCAGAGGACAGATCTGGCTGTATGTTAGCCAGGCTGTCTAGCTGAGTAAGGTAGGATGGGTGTGTGACGGTGCTGAGTGGCAGGGGTCACTGTAAACGAGGGTGTGAGTGCAGTCCCAGCCATTCTGGCTGGGGTAGCATAAATGTGAGCTCAGCATTGCCATATCTTCTGGTATTTCAGGAAGAGTGGGCAATTTAGATGGGTGGGTACACTCAAGTTTTAAATGTTGGGAGCTAATTGAGATTCTTAAGATACACATGTGTTTAACCCATGTTAACACTCCAGTTAACACTGGAGGGTTTCAACCCTCCAGCCATCCATTTGGGATGTTGGGAGCTAATTGAGATTCTTAAGATACACATGTGTTTAACCCATGTTAACCCTCCAGTTAACACTGGAGGGTTTCAACCCTCCAGCCATCCATTTGAGATCCGTGCTGCCTACTGCATTAGTTTGATCATCTGGTCCGAATTAGCTGATAGAATGGATGGGCTTGTGCCTGTGGACAGGCTGCACTCTTAAGGTCCTCAGAGACTCTGTCAGTGTTGTCTTAATGTATTTAGTGTGAGTTCTGTACTGGAATTTAGGATAAGTAAGCATAAAGACTTTCAAATACTCCCATCTCTAGTATTATGTATTTTGAGGCATTAAAAAATACAGCTGTATAACTTTCAGTGATAAAGTACGCTTATTTTTCTTCATTTTTCCCCTTATGGTAAAATCAGAGATATTCAGTTAAATTTCTTCCTTCAGATTTTTTACACTAGAGCAACTAAAGGATCAGGAGACATGTATGCCTGAGGTAGTCATACCACACAACTCAAACGCACATACTCATTTTTTTTCCTGATTAAAAAAAAGCTAAGAAACTTGAGTTGGCCTGGCAAGTATATAAGTCAACTGCAAAACACTGAGAAATGCTTAAAATTAGAAAATACATGGATGAGAGAACTACACCTTATGTAAGGACTGAAAAAAAAAAGCTGGTGAAGGAAACTTTTTATGTTGAATCCCAGAGGTTCTAGACTTAGTGAAAGTGCTCTCAGGACACAGGCTATAATTTGCCAGTGAAAGGTCTTCTATGTGTAATGCTTTTAGCTTCTACATTTAAAAAAAAAAAAACAATTTCCCACTCTGTCATAAAGTGAGAGTAAAGTTGAGGTTTTCAAAGTTTAAGAAAAAGTGATGGCCTTCTGCTCATCTTGTTTCAGAGGTTCCTATAAACTGTGATGGCTAGAAGGTTGACCTCTGTCTGTACACCTGTCCTTAAATCAGAGTGTTGGGGAGCGACTCACCTGTGTATATCTTGGGCAGTGTGAACACTGCATGGTGTAGGCAGTTCTGCTGGTCAGGCAGGCAGGAGGGAACACCTTTTATCTAGGATGAGCAGTTGCCTCTCCTTCAAAAACATGAGATCCTCCCCTCTTTTTTCTCTTGTTAACCTTTATGTTGAAAGAAGTTCTACCAGGAATTAAAATACAAAAATCTACAGATTTGTAGAAGGAAAGCAAATCTTCACAAAATTATATTTTTTAAAAGATCTTGCATTCTCCATATACCTTTTAGTGAAAGTAGTTGCCTCTGTTTGTTAGTATTTCACAGATAAGTGCTAATAATAGAACCTGCAAATTCTATTTCATTTCAAATGTCACCTTTTCTCATGACAGTTCTTGTGGTCTTTAATCCGTCCCCCACCTTTGACCCCCACCAAAAGAAAGTATTTGCACTTCATGTTTTTTCTTGTTTTATATCCAAGTCAGTGGATGTCTTCTTTGCACAACTACAGGGAGTTCTAGGGAAGGTTCTAAGGTACTAATGTTTAATGGAAAGATAAGTAATACGAGAACTGTAAAACATTACACAAGACATATTTAAGTCATCAGATAAAATAGCAAATAATCATTCTGTAGTTGAAGTTCATGCTGGCTTTGTTAGCACAGGTGCCATGGTGTTTCCAGAACCTCACATTTGAGACAGGTGAGAACTCTATCTACAACTTGAACCTTCGTGTGTCCTGGCAGTCCTGGGTACCCTAGTCCAGCTGTTCAGGAGCTCTCCCTTCCACAGGTGTTTGTTCCTCCATTCCTTTTAAACTGGAGCACATCCCTTCCTGAGGAAACCGCCTGCTACCCTCCATGGGCAAATGACAAGTATGAAGTTCCTTTCACCTTTCTCCCATTCCAGCGGCTAGCTGGGCACCAGCTCTGCTCCTGTGGCAGAGAGAGGATGCAAGCCGTATGTGGTCACCTCACTATAAACCAGGCACTGTTGTTTTGGGCCTGTCCTGGTGAATGACACAATCATGGTGAGCTATTGTCACCATCCTTAGCAAGCTAGGAGCAGGATTCACAGTGCCATTGTTGCTTCACAGTATGAGGTGGGTGAAGGCATTCAGGCTGGCTTACATAAAGTAATTGAAAGGACTAGGTGTGAAGATGCCAAGACGAGGCGCGTGTGTGTGTGTGTGTGTGTGTGTGTGTGTGTGTGTGTGTGTGTGTGTGTGGACTTCACAGCAAAGATGTGTGCAGCTAGAAGCCAGTAGTTAAAAATTTGCTTTGGAAAGCTGTATCCTCTTGATAGTTCAGAGAAGTTTTCAGAGGGGGCTTTTGGTAGGTTTTTTAAAAAGTGGATTGAAATAGGAAAGAATGGGGCAGGATAAAGAGGCCGCTGCAGAAGCTGTGTGCTTTGGCACTATTCACAATAGCCAAGTTATGGAAACAGCCAAGATGCCCCAGCACTGACTAATGGATTAAGAAAATGTGGTATCTATACACAATGGAATTTTATGCAGCCATGAGGAAGAATGAAATGTTATCATTCGCTGGTAAATGGATGGAATTGGAGAACATCATTCTGAGTGAGGTTAGCCTGGCCCAAAAGACCAAAAATCGTTATGTTCTCCCTCATTTGTGGACATTAGATCAAGGGCAAACACAACAAGGGGATTGGACTTTGAGCACATGATAAAAGCGAGAGCACACAAGGGAGGGGTGAGGATAGGTAAGACACCTAAAAATTAGCTAGCATTTGTTGCCCTTAATGCAGAGAAGCTAAAGCAGACACCTTAAAAGCAACTGAGACCAATAGGAATAGGGGACCAGGAACTAGAGAAAAGGTTAGTTCAAAAAGAATTAACCTAGAAGGTAACACCCACGCACAGGAAATCAATGTGAGTCAATGCCCTGTATAGCTATCCTTATCTCAACCAGCAAAAACCTTGTTCCTTCCTATTATTGCTTATACTCTCTCTATAACAAAATTAGAAATAAGGGCAAAATAGTTTCTGCTGGGTATTGAGGGGGTGGAGGGGAGAGAGAGTGGGCAGAGTGGGTGGTAAGGGAGGGGGTGGGGGCAAGGGTGAGAAATGACCCAAGCCTTGTATGCATGTATGAATAATAAAACAATTAAAAATAAATAAAAAATAAATAAATAAAAATAAAAAAAAAGAAGCTGTGTGCTTTGGGGCCCAGGTTTTAGTACAGAAATAAGAGAAGGAAAGGGTGTATGTATAAAACAATATAAACTGTGAAATGTGATTGCTTATGGTTTATAAATTTACTGGCAGGCATCAAGAAATACAGATATAGGAGTACACATCCCATAGAAATCTCTCGATTTTTATAATTTCTAAATTCACCATTATTAAAGAAAGTTAAAGACTTGCCAGGTCCTTGACTGTGCTCGAAAGCTAGGGAAGATTTGGGGATATGAAAGAGATTCTCTGAACATTTTAACCCTTCTAGACTAAATCGCATCCACTGGACCTCTCAGAAAGCCTATGAGAGGGTGTAGAAACAAACCTTTCTTAGCTTTCCATAAATGCAGCCATCATTCCTTAGCTTGTGGGATGGTAGTGGTTGTGACATTGTGAAAGGGTTATGCATGGAGCAGGACTGGCTTTGGTGGACACACCATCACTAGTTCCCTGGTGAAGAGGTATTTCAGCTGACTTCCCTCTCACTGGCCTTCTCAGAGACCTAGCATTCCCACACCGCCCAGTGTTTTGGATCTGTTGAATAGTTTCAGAGTGCGTTCCATGGACCGGAAGGCAAGTTTGTGTCTGCCAGTTTGGGTGTTGGAAGCCAAACAACTGTGCTGTGGGCCTCCTGCCCCTGCACCCAGCAGAACAGCTCTCTAATATTTAAGTCTTGAGACTTTTCATGAGAGCCCTTGAAAAGAAGCAAAATACATACTAAATCTTCTATCTGGGGAAACAGGAAAAGAGAGCTCTGTATATGAACAGAACCAGCTGATACCAGTTCCTCTTTGTCCATTTCTGTGCGCTTTTTATTTAAAGCTCTACTGAGATAATAACTCACATACAGATATCCCATTTAAGTCATATGGTTTAGTGCTTTCTGGTATGCCCAGATTGCACAGCCATCGCCGCAGTCAATTTTGTTTTATTTCTTGAAGTGGTATACGTGTTAGTACTCGCTCTGTTTCCCTCAGTGTTTCCCAGCTCTAGGCTTGCTTTCTTTTTTAAATTTGACTCATCTGCATATTTCATATTAGTGAAACCATGCAGTTGTGATCTCATGTGGCCTCCTTCACTAGCATAATCTTTTCAAGGTTTATCCCTGTTGTGACATGTGTCAGTAGTTTATTTTTAATGGTGAATAATATTCCACTGTAAGATACATCACATTTTATTTACCCATTCATTAATTCACAGGCCTTTGTGCTGTTTGGAATGATGATGCTATAATAAACATTTATACACAAGTTTTGTGTTTTAGGTTTTCATTTTTGTCTTGTATATCCCTGAGAGTGAAATTGCTAGGCTTATGGAAAGTCTGTGTTCAGCATTTTGAGGACTTGCCTCTTCTTCTCGTCAGTGACTGGAATTTATAGACAGGTGGCTGGCCTCTGTGGTGGCAGGCCTCTGTGCCTCCTCCTTTGCACTTCAGTTCAGCTTTTCCAGCCCTATACCCTTTCTGTCATCCTGCTGCCACCAGGGTTATCACTATAAAATACCAGAAACCTCAGTGATTCCCTGTCACTTAAAAAAGAATTAATGTATGTAGGAAAATAAAATAATGAAGCCCAGTAAAAATTATTAAAAAATAAAAATGTAAAAGGGGGGAAGTAGCAGAGATGGAGGGTGGGGTAAGAAAGAGTAAAAGAGGGAATAATTAGGTGAATATAATCAAAGTACCTCTATTTTATCGTGTATGGAAATATCACAGGAAACCTCTTTGTATAATTAATATATGCTCATTTAAATGTTAATACTGAAAATAAAGTAAAATCACATCAGAATTTTAAAAAAGGAATGAGACTGCCTAATAAGACACTCTTGAGTTCACAGTGCAGACTCAGGCTGTATGTGTAATTTCATCTCCCAGTAATTTCCCAGCTTTTGTGTCCTTTGGTGTTAGATGTTTCCATTACATAAGCCACTGATTCATAAACTTATTTATACATGGCCATCTTTGAAAATCTTCCAAAGCTTGTAAATTTCTTGTCTCTTCAAAAAAAAAATGCATGAATAATTGTGCTGATGCAACAAACCTGGAATGTCAGGTCAGAGAGTTTGTGGTTGCTCTGAAGGCTGCTAACAAACCTTGACTCCTGCCAGAACATTCCACGGGCCCAACCTGTTTGTTCTCATCTTTCCATATGCCACTCACTCCCTTCCTCCTTCTTGGTGGTCATCTAATGTGATCTCTTGGTTTTAGAGTATCTTTCAGAGGACCTGGAAGGGAACATGTTTGGCTCCACTGTGTACATTGGTGCTCAATAGTTGATGTTAGGTGCTGGGGGAGTAGAAGAGGGAGGGCTCACCTCCAGGGAACTGGATTGTAGCACCATGAGGGCGGGGAGTTTTCTTGGAATTGTGCTGTGCTGTGTATTTTGTCTGTCTGCAATGAAACCTGGACAAAGTAGGTGTTTAGTAAATAGCCACAGAATGAATGGGCCAGGGAGGAAGCTGGGTCTGGAGCCTCCAGCTTTCTGGGACTTTCCAGCTATCAGGTAGGGTCATGAATAATCCAGGGGCCTGAATGCAGAACTACATATTCACTATTGGGTAGAGAACTGGAGGTTAGAAGAGAATTTGTAAAATGGGTTAAGGAAAAGTCATATTGCTGCTGTAACAAATTGCCATAAGCTTAGAGGTTTAAAGCAACACAGATTTGTTCTCATAAAATTCTGAAGGTTAGATTCTGAAATCAGTTTCACAGGGCCAAAGTCACAGCATCATCAGGACTGCTTCTTTTTTTCTTGTTTTTTTGAGGCTTATAACTCTTCTATCTTCTGAGCCAGCTGCATAGTATCTTCTATCCTCTGATTTCTCCTTCCATCCTTACCTCTTCTCTCTGTCTCTGATCCTGCTGCTTCCCTCTTAGAAGGACTTTGGTGATTACTTGGGAACCACCTGGGTAATCCAGGATAATTTTCTCATCTCAGTATTCTTAATCATGTCTACAATGGTAGTTTTATCATATGAAATAATACATTCACAAGGCATGGATACCTATGAGGGGCTTTATTTAACCAGCCATTGGGAGCTGTAAAAATACATGTTACTTTTTTTTTTTTCTCACCAAGTGTGCCTGGCCAGGCATAGGACCTCTTAATTGTAATATGATTTCTTCCTTACCTTAGTTAGGAGGCCAAGGCCAAAACCTTTATGAATAGATAAGAAACATTCTACCACTTCTCAGTTGCAGAGGATTACTGATTTTCTGTGGTTCCTTGCTTTCCCATTGGTAAGTCACTGAGGAGGTACACACACATAGCTAAAAAGCTATATCCTCCTTGAGTTTAGTCATTGATAAGTACCTACTAATATTTTAAAAGTTGATGAGAAAGTGTATATCTGTGATTTTGAGTATATCTGGTGTATGGCAAGATTATGTTGCTTCTGACCACCCAGACTTAATTGATAGAAAGGTAGAAGCTAGGTTTGCTGGCCATGAACTAAGTGGCCTGGGAAAAAAGGAAGCTGGCTGACATCATTTAAAAGGCACACGAGTTCTGTGAGTTCATACAGGCATTTCATTACATTTTAAATGATAATGGGCACGTATGTGCCAGACCAAATGCTGCACAGTTAACATGTTTTATCTGTTTATTTTTGTTGTTTTCATTGCTGTACTGGGGTACACTGGAACATTTACCAAAGTTCTTACAATGTATCATAGTTGAATTCATCTCCTCCATCATTCTCCTTTATCCCCCCTCCCCCACTCCTGGGACAGCTTCAACAGGTCTCATTTTTCCATTGACATTCATGTGTACACGGTATTTATACCGTATTCACCCTTCTACCTCCTTTCCCACACCTTCCCCCTCCCACTGGTACCACCCTGCCCCCCCCAAGGACCTGTTCCACCTCCTGTTCTCTGATTTTGTAGAAGAAAAGAAAAAAAGAAGCGTGTGAGCGGGAGGTAGAGCTGGGGGAGCGGCACTCCTTGCTCCCCTGGCCTTAGGCCCAGAGGCTCAAGGGGGAGGAATTGTGTGCTGTTCGGCATTAGATCTTACCATGATGGCTGTGACCTGAAATCCTCAGAAAGTCCCAGGGTCATGGCCCAGAAGCACCCCGGAGAAAGAGAGTTGTGTGGAACCCACCATAGTGGTGGTGCCTCCCTCAGGACTTCAGGACTGTCTGAGGACCCTGAAATACTTTCATTCTCAGGACTCAAGGAATTAGCAGGGATGGCTCCTAATGGTACCCGCTGCCTAGCAGAGCACTCTGGTCCTACTCACAGTCCCCAAGCCCAGACCACCAGTCAGACCCAAGCCATGGCCCCCCAAGGGGTCCAGGACCACCTAGAGAAGAAGAGGACCCTGATCAGAGTGAGGCATCTTCAGAAGAAGAGTCAGGAGTGGACCAGGAACTCGCAAGAGAGAATGAAGCTGGGTACCAGGAGGATGGGAACACTTCTTTTGTTTCCATTCCATCTGCTTGTAATTGCCAGGGAACCCCTGGGATCCCTGAAGGTCCTTACTCTGAAGGAGGAGATGGTTCTAGCAACTTTTGCCACCATTGTACCTCCAGCCTTGGGAGAAGATGAAGAGTGGCAAGAGGAATATGATGAGGAGGAGCCTCTTAAATTCCCCACTGATTTTTCACGTGTCCAGCGGAAAGAAACCCCCATCCCGGAGACAGCAGCACCCTTTCCAGCCAAGGAAGATACTCGGGGATGGTGGACGTAGAGATCCCAGGTCCCCTGGTCGACATCAGCTGGGCGGGAAACAAAGTCAGGCAGATTAGTGCAGAGGCCTGGGACTGTGGGGAGGAGAAGAACTATGTCAGCTTGGACAGGTAGCTTCTGGTGGCTGATTGAACTGTTAGTATTGATGAGAGAAATATGGAAACTTGTGGCCATCTCATCTATGCATGCAGGCAGCTGAAAGGCAGTGATCTGGACCTTTTTGAGTTTGGGTGGGAGTCTGGGCAGGGAGGCCGGGGAGCTGGGCCCAGGTGATGTCCCAGTTTCTAAGCCAGGGCTTTTACTGTGGGGCTGGGCTGTTCACTTGTTTTTCTTAGGCAACTGGGTGCTATGTTGCTCCTGACTCTGACCCTCTTTTTGGGCTGTTTACAGTTGAGCTGGTGATTTCTGGTAGGACTAGGTGACTGGTTTGGCTGGAGGGATAAAGCCACCTGGATCTTCCCTTGATGGATTCTCCAGCCTTGCAGCATTGCTTGACTATGTTGATAGACACTGGCAGTGGTAAGGTTAGTTCACTGAGGTTGGCTGGAGTTGCCTTGGGTCAAGCAGAGGACTAATAGGCAGGGGAATGCATCTGTAGCTAGAGGGTGCTACTGTCAGCCCAAAGAGGAAGTGGCTCAAGTTTTGACCATGGCCGGAGTTCCTGAGGATGAACTAAATCCTTTCCATGTGCTGGGGTTTGAAGCTACAGCGTCATATACTGAACAGAAGAAGGCAGCTGGCAGTGATGGTTCATCTTGATAAAAATCATCATTCCGGGGCTGAGGAGGCCTTTAAGGTTTTGGTGGCAGCTTGGGACATTGTCAGCAACCCTGAAAGGTGGAAGGAATATGAGATGAAACGAATGGCAGAGAATGAACTGAGCCAGTCATTGAATGAGTTTCTGTCCAAGCTGCAAGATGACCTCAAGGAGGCAACGAATACTATGATGTGTAGCTGAAGCCAAAGAAAGCATAGGAGGTGTGAAATGGACCGGGAAGCTGAGCGCCAGATGCGTGCTGAATGCAATAGGCTGCATCCTGCTGAGGAAGGAGACTTTTGGGCAGAGTCAAGCATGCCGGGCCTCAAGATCACCTACTTTGCACTAATGGATGGAGAGGTCTATGACATCACAGAGTGGGCTGGATGCCAGCATGTGGGAATCTCTCCAGATACCCATAGAGTTCCCTATCACATCTCATTGGGTTCTCGGATGCCAGGCACAGTGGTCGGCAGAGAGCCACCCCAGATGCCCCTCCTGCTGACCTTCAGGATTTCTTGAGCCAGATATTTCAAGTACTGCCCCACCCCCCCAGGCCAGATGTCTAGTGGGAACTTCCTTGCAGCTCCTCAGCCTGGTCCTTGGGCCACTGCAGCCTCCAAGCCCAACAGCACTGTACCCAAGGGAGAAGCCAAACTGAAGTGGCGGAAGGAAGTGAGACCTTTCCAGTGTTGATGCCCCTTCTCTTGTTTTCTCAAATCAATAACAGGGAGTCAGAAGGGCTGTGTATAGCACAGGAGTTTGATTTATTTTTAACTATTTTTAAAAGGGAAAAATTTAAGCTTAACTTGTTCATTTGGTACTCATAGGAAGCCTCGTCACTACTTTACTTCCTCCTCCAGCACCCAGGAACTGAATCTTGTCTTCTGACAATACCAAAGAAATAGGGGGTGACTAGAGCGAAGAACGAAGGGGTCTTGGATCTAGGCTGGGCAATATATTCCTTTGCAATGTGGGTACTCAGTATTTCCCTGGAGTCTGCAAGCTTTGTCTGATCATTTGCTTTTAGAGCAGATGACACCACTCCCTTTAAAATTGAGCATGACTTACTTTTTTACCTGTTTTGGGGGAGCCCCCTCTTGTATCTTGATAAACTAGTCAAAAGAAAGAATGAGAAAGCATGAAGCCCTAAGTTTGGAGATGCATAGAGTTCAGAGAGTGGAAACTGGATTTTTTCTCTGTTACCATGTGGGTAAATAACTCAATTTCATCCTTGTTGTTGCAAGGATGGCCAAAATTAATAATTTTTAAAAAGCACACTCATGCCCTCTACCCTTGGGTGAGAGAGGAATGGTAAGAGGGTTTCCAGAAGCCCCCTTGTGATCCAAGGGTTTGTATCTTTTAAGTTTGTTCATATTTGTATGTATATATCTGTTTAAACCCAGGGGATTATCTTTCTATAAATACTTAACTGGCAACATTAAAAAAAGAAAAAAAGATACTTTGCTTATTTGAGATAAAGGTAGCTACACAGGGAGTTTCCTTGTGATGTTTCTGTGTATATGTGTATTATATCCTCAGTTGGTTCATCTCCTCTATTCTGTATTCATTCTTGTATAGGAAGTATATCAACCATACTTACCTTCTTAACTTCCTTCTTTTGCCCTCCCTTTATCATTAGTGACCTGCCCTACATTGTCACCTGTTTTTCATAATGTTGCTTTTATATACCCAACACAAATATAATCCACATCTGAGAGAAAAGAATTGGCCTTTGGCCTTCTGAGCCTGGCTAACTGTGCTTAAGATGATGTTCTCCAGTTCCATCCATTTGCCTACAAATGACAAAATTTCATTCTTCTTTATGACTGAATAAAATTCCATTGTATAGAAATACCACATTTTCTTAACCATTCATCATGTGTGGGGCATCTTGGTATTACCATAGCTTGGCTATTGTGAATGGTGCTGCAATAAACATGGCTGTGCAGGTGCCTTTGTTGTAACCTGACTTACATTCCTTTGGGTATATCCCTAGGAGTGGAATTGCTGGATCATATGGCAGTTCTATTTTTAGGTTTTTGAGGAGCCTCCGTACTGTTTTCCTTAGTGGTTGTACTAATTTACGTTCTTACCAACAGTGTATGAGGGTTCCTTTTCCCCCGCATCCTCGCCAGCATTTGTTGCTGTTTGTGTTCTTGATGACAGCTGTTCTAACGTGTATTGATTTGCTTTTATGACTGGGGGTGTTGAGCGTTTGTTTTTTGGCCATTTGGACTTCTTCCCTTAAAAAAATTCTGTTCAGTTCATTTTCCCATTTCTTCATTGGGTCATTGATTTTGGGGGAGTTTAGTTCTTTGTGCTCCCTGTATATTCTGGTTGTCAATCCCTTGTCAGATGTATAGCCGGCAAAGATTTTCTCCCATTCTGTGGGCAACCTCTTCAATCTGGTGACCATTTCTTTTGATTTGCAGAAGCTTTTTAATTTCATGTAGGTCCATTTGTCAATCCTTCCTCTTGGTTGCTGAGATATTTGAGTTCTATTTAGGAAGTCACTGCCTGTGCCTATTAATTCCAATATATTCCCTGCTCTTTCCTGCACTAGCTTCAGAGTTTCAGGTCTTACATGGAGTTAACACATTTTAAAATTCATTGAATTATTATGAGAACCTCATGAGACCACATCATAATTATTCCCGTTTTTATAAAGGGGTAAATAGAAGCATGGAGATTTGAGTACATTGCATCAGGTTGCATGGCAAGTAAAAGGGAGCTGGATTTGAACCCAGGCAGTCTGGCTCCAGAGCTTGCACTCATGACACACATTTTGCAAAGGTGTGTTGTATGTGGCACATGATTGGCCAGGATGGTCAGTGTGGTGGACTGTGGCATGGACTTTACCTAGTGTATTCACGTACAGGTGTCACTGTAGAGCTCCCTCCTGCAGTAAGGGGTCTCCTTCATCAATACCAAAAAGAAAGAAAAACCTGATCTTTGGAGTCAGGGAGGTGATTTGGAAGCTGAAGAATCTCTTCTCTCTTCATTCCTTCATCTTCCTCTGCCATCGCATTACGAGGTCTTTTCTTCCTTATTTGTTTCCCTCCTCACCTGGTTGCCAGTTGACTTTCTTGAGATGATGATTGGTATGGCAGACTTCGTGGTTGACCCAGATTTCTTTACTCAGTTGTTTGCCCCTTGCTTTAAGAAGTAAAGAAACGGAAACATCATTTTTCCCAAATCTTAAGAACTCATTTATACTATGGATCCCATTGTTCCAATGCTTTGCTAACCAGTACTAGTCAAAAAAGTCTCGATGTATATCCAGCAAAGAAGGTATTTAAAAAGTCCTCGGTAAAACTTAAAGGAGAGGACATGCTGGAGCAGGTGTGAAACTGTTAGACGAAACTCGGCGTCCCTCACGTAGGCAAGCACCATTTTCCTTAGGAACCTTGTGACTTCCAGAGGTTTTCAAAGCTTTGCACTTGGTCCTTTTTTATTTTTTTTGCACTACTCAGGTCCTTGTTCTCGTTGGGTAGGCGCTCTACCACTTGAGACATTCCTCAGTCCCTAGCCCTTTGTGCTTTAGATGTTTTTCAGATAGGGTCTCATATTTTTTGCCCAGGACCAGCCTAGACCACAGTCCTCTTCCTTAAACCTCCTGTGTAGCTGGGATCATGCCTGGTCACTGTGCCCAACTCCTTTTTTTTCCAGTGAAACTGATGAGAGTCAAAAAAGTATTTCTTTCTTTAGGAAGACAGTTTTTGGAGAGTATATTTAAAGAAAACACAAAAACCTGAGTGAACAAAGACTGTGCTTACTTTAAATGTTGTTTTTTATCTGTTGATTGAAAGCTGACTTGAAATGTCATGGGCACTCCCTCATAAAGATCTGGAAATAGGGCCTGAAGAGAAACGTGTTCTTTCCTGTACTGATCTTTATCCCAGAATGACCAATCCACAAAGGAAAGGGGGCTTTGGCATGAAAACACTTCTCTGTTTTACTTGACTTTGTTCCAATATTCTGTGAATTCATTCTTAGTGCTGTTTCCAAGCAGTAAGAATCTACATTTGCCTAGTTTGTTTTAAATTTCTAATTTATACCCCAACTGCTTCCATGAAAGCTCAAGGCAACTTACAATACAGGCAGTGTACACAATGAGGCTGTTTAGGTGGGAAATAAAAGAAGACAGGAATGAAGAGAACCAACGTGCCTCCCTGCTTCTGGGGCAGTTACTGTGAGTAAGGATTAAAGCCACTGTGTTCTTCCAGGCAGCCAAGGTGAAAGGTCATTAGGGTTGGTTATGTAGGCATTGCTTACTGCAAGGAAACCATTCCTGAGAAGCCATACCGCTTTTCTAGGTTTTGAGTTTTTTTCTTTGCCAGGCAAGGAATCATCAAAGCTCTTCTCGAGGTTCACGTACTGCATGGTGGATGCTGTGTAAGGAGAATAAGTGCCCGCCAATGTGTTTTCCAGGCCAATTGCACTAGCTGAGGAGGCTGATCTCTCTCCAGCAGTCAATGTGGCCTCCCTCCCAGCTGCCCCATCTTGAGAACCCTGATATTTGAGTGTGGCTGCTGGACCACGCCTGGTAGATGCTTGCTTTGTATTACTTCTCATTATTCCTCCTTGTAGGAGTTGGCACTTTAGCAGTGGGACCAGGAGGAATGACAGGTCTCTAGAATTGATTTGCCCAGTGCTCATTTGTTGTTAGGCCTGAAGTTTGCCATGAACCAGGCATGCTTGGTTTCAGTGTTTGTGATTGTAGATAAAATTTGGGGGGGGGGGCAAGATTTTCCATTAGATGGAAATGAATAAATGTAACTAGAAACTATATAACTGTTCACAGGATCCCAGCACAGGCCCATGCAGACAAAAGAGTTTCTCCTGAGAACATGTTGACAAGAGTGCTCGTATGTGCTTTGTGTCAATTTTATAGTTGGTCCTGGTTTCCGAAGAAATTAAAATACGATTGAATGCTTGGGAGTAGCACTAAGACAGAAGAATCAAGTGTACAGAAGGTGGCTGTAGGAGCAAGCCCCTTTTCCTTCACTTTCTTTTTTTAAAATTTTTATTATGGCATAGTCATTGTAAAGGGGAATTTATTGTGACAGTTCTGAATAGGCTTATATTGTACATTGGTTAGATTGCTCCCACCATCTCTCCCCCAGACTCCCTCCCTGCCCCACTTAAAGCAATTGCAGGAGGTTTCATCGTTCTGTTTTGTGTAGGTATATGAAGTGCATCCACCGTATCACCTTCATCTCCTCCATTCAACCTCCCTCCGATATGTAGGCCCTCCCCCCGCACTGTACCCATTCTACAGTGCTGTTTTTCATTATTAATTCCAGAGTCAATGTTCAAAGGGGTTTCTTGATGTATCCCTACTGTAAGTACACTTCACTTTGGTCAGTTCACCCCCTTCCCTTACTCTCCTTACCCTTCCCTCCTACCACCCCTATTCAGCTGCTTTCAGTATCCTCTACCTGCACAGATGTTGCATATTTTGATATTGTTGATGCTCTGACACTCTTTTCTTTTCCCTCCTCCCCTAGTTCTATAGAGTAGTTCCACTATTACAAACATGTTCTGCATCTGAGTTTGTATATGATCATGCTTGTTTTGTGTATGTGTTTGTCTTTTGGCTCTCTCTTCCACATATGAGAGAACACATGTGGCCTGTGTCTTTCTGGACCTGACTTAATTCACTTAACACGATGTCCTCCAATTGCATCCTTTTCTTATTTCTGTAAAGCAGATTCAGGCAGTAAATACTTTCTTACGTGTAAGCAAAAACTCAGTTTAATGGGATTAAAATTTCAAGGACTTTTTTAATGGTGCTCTCCTGTATTTGTGTGGTCCCTCTTTATGTTCCTTCTGGCACATGCATTCTGCATGTAAGTTGGGCCTTAGCTGACGTGGAAGAGTCTTGTCAGGCTCTTGGTTTGTTAGACTTTATTTTCCCCTCCCTTCCCTGGTCACCACCTCTATCTTCCTTCTCTGGGCTTTGCTGTGTTCCTTGAACTGAAGTGCCTGTGAGGAGCTGAATTTAAACCTAAGCTTTGTATTATACACGATATTATGGCTAAGAAGGCCCTAGAAATACCTTTAGCATACCTCTTTTCCCTCAGTCTCTTCTGCTGTATATTCAGGCAGATCTTAAAAGGTTTTAACAGGATTACAGTTGTTAACAACAGTCATCCTGGAGGATCAAAAGTAGCTACCGAAATGGCAGTGCAAGCTATTAGAGCATGTTTATTTAGAACTTATTTCTCATATTCCAAACCACTTTTAATATCAGTCCTTATTTTATTATCAGTCCAGAGATACAATTTCAGAGGAGCCTGGAGTGTGGTGCATGCCTGTAATCACAGCACTCAGGAGGCCGAGGCAGGAGGATCATGAGTTTGAGACCAGCCTGGGCTGTATAGTGAGTTGCAAGCCAGTCTGAGCTATGTAGTGGGACCCTGTTTCAACACCCCCCCCCCAAAAATTCAGAATATAAAACTGACTAGAATATGAAGACACATCTGCTGAGGAAGAAACCTCTTGAGCCCTTTTCCAGGTTGAGAAGTAAGAGCCGTGTGATTTTATCAAACTAGCACATGTCCTATGAGTGTTAGTTACAGAAGAGCATCCTCAGCCTCATCACTGATCTTGACTGATTGATAATGGCTGCTTGGATTGCAGATTCTACACTTGGGCAGAGTGCTTTAGTGGTTAGTGATGCCTGCCATGAGTTAGTGGTGACACCCTGGCCATATGTTTCTTATCCTTGGTCTAATGTGTTAAAAAAAATCAAATAAAAAAGTCAGGCATGATGGTACATGCCTGTTATTCCTGGTGTCTAAGGCTAGCCTTGGGCCAAAAAAAAGTGAGACTCTATCTGAAAAATAGCAAAAGCAAAAAGGGCTGGGGACGTAGCTCAAGGGGGGAGCACCTGCCTAGCCAGCGCAGGGCTCTGAGTTCAACCTCACCCCTAAGGGAAGAAATTGATATCAATCATTAGAGTCAGCATGACCACCAAAAAACCAAATGAGCCCCAAATCCCACTTGACCACAGCAGAATAGAAATGTATTTTGGTAGAGTACAGCATGTTCTGTTTGTGCTCGATTAGGAAAGGATTTCCAGCAGCACATAGTTTGCTGCTGCTTATCTGCAATATATCTTTGTTTGGTGAAGACATTTTGTTATATAACAGCAAGTTAGACATACGAAACTTGCCTGGTATGTTGCATGTGTCCAGCCCAGGTGAACATGACCTCTCTGGCACGATACTGCAGTCACTAAGATTGACGGAGGAGGAAGATGTCCAGGAATGATCTGAGTTTGCTTTAGGCAGATGGAGATTAATGAAGGAAAAGCACTTTGAAAGGATGCCATTCTGAGAAGGGTGCAGGACAGTGTTGATTATAACCAGAGCTCTGCTTTCTGTACGTGAGAGCTAGAGCACTGAGCTTTTTTCTTGGCGTTGCTGAAATCTTCCCTAAATTGGGTGGGTGAGGGAGGGCTGGTCTGGCAGGTTTTTCAGAAAGTGCAGCTGGCATTGAAGAAACTGGAGCAGGAGCTCGAGTTTCATTTAGTGAAGCTGCTAGACAGGACTGTAAAGCCTGTGCTTGGAACTTGCGTCTCATTGATAGCCCTCACTGCATACAGATAGTTCTGGGAACCCAACTTATGGTTGGTAAATCCATGACTTGATGTACTACAGTGACATAAGTGAGGTAGAGACTGACCAACTCAAAGGCAAGGTAGAGACTGACCCTATTTGTGGGCATTGCATTCTTGGTAAAATGACAATAAAATAAAACTTCTTGAGCAGGTTTCATCTTTATAATAATTTAAAACAACAAATATGATGTATTCATCCACAAATTTACTTATCAAATATTTGACTGTCTCCTAAGTTCCAGGTATGGGTTAGACCCTGGATATATCGTGATAATCACAGCACACAGGCCCCTGTCCTCCAGATGCCACTAAGAGATACACATGTAGGCTGGGGGCATGGGTTGAGCAGTACAGCGCCTGCCTAGCAAGTGTAAAGCCTTGTGTTCAAACCCCAGTACTGCCAAAACATAAATAAATAAAAAGAGTTATGGATGTAAACAAAAATACTAAGATAATTGAGTTGCGATCATGGAAGGAATACCAAAAGAGAAGTGGAGGGATATATGAAGACATAATGAGTTTTCAGCCACCGCAGAAAGGTCAGGGAAAGCTTCCTGGAGGAGATGAAATGTAATACAAGACCTGAAGGATGAGTGGGATTCATTAGATAAAGTAGAGGCAGCAGGGGACGAGGAGGATGGAAGTGAATGGCCTCCAGGCAGTTTTTTAGGGCTCTGGGAACCAGTACTGCATTGTCTTCATATCTTGCCATAGCACAGCTCCCCTGGTAGGACCTTCACTGTGTTGATTTGTATCATTACTTGCTGAGATGATTCAACAGTTGGGTCCCTTGGAAAGTAACACTTTTCTTTTCAGCCTTAGTAGTTATTGTTCTTGCTTGATGTCTAGGTTGATGGTTAGCCAGTAGTAACAGGTAGGCAAGATCAGCTCATACATGAGAACAGAGGCAGCAATGGAGTGGTTTAAGCACAAGCTCTGGACTTAGGCTCTGGTTCTGGGTTCAGACTGAGACTCAGTCATTTAGAGTTTTGACTTGAGCTCTCTTAGTCTTGGTTTCCTTCTCTATAAAAAGGTTATAATGGCCATCTCATAAAGCAGGCTCGAAGACAGACTATGTGCAAGACTTATAGCACTGGACCTGCCTGGCACAATGAATGGTGGTCAGGTTTATTAAGAGTTTGCTCCTTGATATCCACCAAAGCCTGTGGCCGTCCAATGTGCTAGACACGTTGGAGGACATATTGTAGGTTGACTACTTGAAGCAGATTTTTTTTTGTCTGGATTAAATTAATTTCTGGCCTTACAATACAGTCTTTTCAAGAGCTGTCAGGAATGCTTTTATCTGACATACCAGTTGCATCACCAGTTGGTTTTTAAGAAGGCATGGAGGCAACTGACATGACACATTTGTAGGCCTTTTCTACCAATAAGACAGAGCAATGGAGAGCTTTTTTCCAAAACTTCCAACAGCTACCTCACTATTGACTTTGTTTTTTTCCTAAAAAATGTGATGTCCCATCTAGGAACTACTTGGTTAAGTAAACACAAAAGAACCTAAAGAACACAGTGGACCCTTGGTGTCTGTAGGTATGTAGTTCATAGTAGACACCACACATGCTCAGTGCTGTACTGTATGCTTGGTTCATTTTTCCCATAAGGCCACCCAACTAGCACAAAAGACATGCCGCCTTTCAACAAATCTCAAATTCCCACTTTCACTTCCATTAAGCACACTCAAGTTTCACCTTACTTTTTGGATGTCACTTGCGGGTAGATGGTGAGTGCAAGCTGGGGTTTTGGTTAGGAGACAGAGTTGCTGGGTGGCCTTTTCTGGTCCCACGAAAGGTCTCCTAAATTCTAGATATTAGCAATGAGGTTAAATTTTGGTAGGGAAAAATAAAGAGAAATGTGTAGCATGGGTGGTAATGCTACACAATCATGGTGGCAATGCTACCAAGAAGAAAAAATGAAGGTATTGTTCTAGAAAGAAAATTTACAGAGCTGAAATACATATTTCCATTAAAAAGTTGTCCTTTAAATAAACCATATTCCTTCATAAACTCATCCAGGGAGTCAGAGTCTTTTTTCTTTTGCTTCAGATTTGATTTGAATCACAAGCCTTCTTGGTTCCTGAAATAATGCTTCGTTCTTAGTAATACTCTCTTGGTCTTTTTGTAATTCAGCTTGGTTAGCAAAATATGCAAATTTGCCAAAATAGCCAATAGACCATTCAGCATATAAAACTTCAAATTATGTCTCTTAATTTATGCTAATATCAAAATAAAAGATCCATGACTCAGTTTATATTTATACTTCATTAGTTCTTCAGATTTACTCTTGTACTTGGCAAATCTGTTACAGTAATAAATGAAATTTTCCTTTTCATTGAGAAAAGCCAAGTTGCTGTTGTTTTTGGTTATGTAGTTGCATTCCTTCAGATTGTTAACAGCTAAAGGCAAGAAACTGTAAAAGATATTTGCCTTTAAGATACTTATTTCCTAGAATTATTACATGACAGTGTCCTTTGAATGGTTTCTGTCTTTTCAGTTTTCTTTGAACATTTTCTTAAAATGCACATTAAAAAACCAAGGGAAATTAAAATAAATTACAAGCATTTCGCATTTACATAAAAATAAGCTAAAGATGAACTAGCCCTGACTGTATGAAACCTAGAATTCCAGTGCGTCTGAATTCTCACAGATGTATACTTTCAACTCTCCTTCAGACATCTCCCGGGCAAAACTAAACTGCTTCCTTCCTGTGTCTCCCACCTCCTAAATCGCTGTCTTCATTAACTGTTTAATGATCCACCTGCTGCCCAGGTGGAGCCCTTGACCAGAAACCCAGAGCAGGTTCCGGATTTCTCAGCTCTGTTCATTTTACCTCAGGTGGTACCTCATCTGTGTCCTCTCTCTTTAATTTCCCCCTTTGCTGTCACATGGCCATCTACCTGGCCTGCTGGCCATCTGTCTTGCACACTTGGAATGCATTCCTCTCATTCCTAGTTTTCTCATTCTGATTGGTTTATTGGCTTCCACACCTCCAGTAGTTTCCTGTTGTCTCTAGTGAAACTATTGCAATGTAGCTCTCACCTGTTCTGTAGGCTTCTCTCTCTATTCTTGCTCCTCCTATGGTCAGCATCTCTGATCTACCACTTCCCAAATGAGATCCTACTGTGTGGCTTTCTCTGCCACTGAGCCCTGTTCCTAGGCTCCCATTGCACCATCCTGCTCTTGAAGATGACCTGTGATGACCCAGCTCACCCATCTCCTCACCTGTGTACCTCATAGTTGCTCCACCTTGCCCTCTGGAGTTTTCATGGAGCTGTTTTGGTCACCATACTTCTGACACCAAATGAATGTTGTGTTTGTCACAAAATCAATTCTCCTACTCTCCAGGTGCCTGCTGAGTGTCTTACAGTTCTCACACTAGCTACCTAGAGTATAGACTCTGTAAGTTTAAGGGCTCTGCACCCCAAGACTTCCCTTACTTCAGAAGCCAGTTGCCAGTATGGGACCCCAGGTTACTCACACTTCTGTCTTACCTCGCTACAAAGTTAGTCCATTCCTTCCACTCCCTCCCCTACCCTGTTTCAGGGTCAGTGACTTGCAGAACACTCATGGAGTACAGAAGCATTTACTGTTACTGGCTTATTTATAAGGCATCCAACTTGAGGACAACCAAATGAAGAGATGCTTAAGGAAAGGTATAGCTGTCAGGTGGCACAGAGTTCCATGATCTTCCCAGGCCTGCTACCCTCCTCGAACCTCAGTGTGTTCAGCCCTCTCTGAAGCTCATTGTTCAGGGGTTTTTATGAAGGTGGCATTATATAGGTTTAATTCGTTCTGGGCCATTGGTCAATGATCTCAAACCTCTGTCTTTTTCCTTCCTTGGAGGTTTAGAGGGAGGAGCTGAAAATTCCAACCCCATAATCACCCTGGTTACCAGCTTCCTCCTAAAGTTGCCATGCAGTCCCCAGCCACCAGATAGCTCATTAGCATACAAAAACCATTTGTCATTATGGAAAGCCCAAGGGTTTTAGGAACTGCTCAGCTGTGAGATCCAGAAGGAAAGGGTCATTTCTGACTCATCTTTCATTTAGTGCACAACCTCCTCCTTTTCAGAGAGCCCAGATTCTTCTGAATTGGTTCTTGGTATTGCACGATCAAGTCTTGATGTGTACACTGTTACCTGTATAGTCAGTGCAATTAAAGTTCTGTTTTTAGGCTTATGCCCCAAGGATTTGAAAACATACTCACACATCACGTTCTACGAGAGTGTTCATAACAGTGCTGTTCCTGGCCAAAAGGTAGAAATTACCCGTATCCACCAACAAATGAATGGATAATCATGACATACATGCATGTATATATATATACATGCATATATGTATATGCGCATGTATATGTGTGTGTATGTGTGTGTATATATATATAATAGAGAGAGAGAGAAGACAGTGTGTGTGTGTGTATGTGAATGGAAAATCTAGAAGCCCTAAATTGCTGTCTATCTATACAGTACATTTTTTATCAGTTTTAATACATTTTTGAATTAGCATACAATATTATGATGAGCTTCATTGTGATAATCCCATACATGTTTACAGTGCACCTGAACAAGTTCATCCCCTCTAATACACTAAATTTAATAATTCTAAATTGCAGTCCAAATAAATTATGAAAGCATTTAAACACTATGCTTATCAATAGGTTTAAAATAATGTGATTGTTTTTACTTTGAGGGAAAGACGTACAGAGTTAGGTTTATTTCAGACTTGTTTTTTTAAGGAGTTTTGCTCATGTACTTTTAAATGCAGTAAAATATATGAATATGAACTCCCTTTTCCTTCCATTTAGGTAATTCTTAAAAATTAGTGAAACATGCCAGGTGCTGGTGGCTCAGCCCATAATCCTAGATATTCAGGAGGCAGAGATCAGGAGGATCGCAGTTCAAAGCCACCCCTGGCAAATAGTTCATGAGACCCTATCTCAGAAAAACCATCACAGAAATAGGGCTGATGGAGTAGCTCAAGATGTAGGCCCTGAGTTCAAGCCCTAGTACAGCAAAAAAACCAAAGTGAAACCTGTTTATTCTAACATGTACCTGAAGACAGAGAAATGCCTGGGCTTATCAATATTTTCAGTTAAACAGTTGAAGCAATAAGGTGTTACTATGGTAGACTTAAAATTAGACCAATTTTCATGGGATTTGTTTTTGTTGTTGTTCTTTTTGAGTTGGTATTGTGTTGTGTGTATTGCTGATGTTTCTAAATCCTGTGTAATAGCATTGCACGAGGATAATCTGTTGTCCATTAAAGTATATAGAAGAAGCATGATTGCTTTTGTTTGTTTCTTAGGTTCTTTACAGAGTTGGAAGCAAGACACCAGAATAATATCTTCATTGATGATATAAGTGACATTGTGGAAAAGTATACAGCATCCACGTTTGACCCCTATGTGAAATACTGCACAAATGAGGTCTACCAACAACGAACGCTGCAAAAATTGTTGTAAGCAATATTGAATGTTACAGCTTCAAGACGTAACCTACTTTTAATTAGAGCCCGTTGATCGAAATTAATTGACCTCTTCCATCCTATGTAGAAATTCTTCCTGATGGGCTCTTTCCTAGGGGAAAAATGTTTAAGATTTCTTTTAGGGTGAGAATGTTTGAAGAGAAAAATCTAGTCTATAGAGACTGCTCTCTAAAGCACTTAGGAAATTATAGTTCGTTGTTGTTGTCCTTGGTGTTTTTCTTCTTCTTCTTCTTCCCCCTAATTGTCGCAAGTCAGGGGTGATCATCACTCAACCTCTAAGCCAGTAACTGGCAATTTCGTGGTTTCCCTGCGACCAAGAGCTGGTTCTTAAGAGGCAGAGCTGTAAGCTAGGATTCCGGGTTTCTGCTACTATTCTAATCTGTCTTGTAAGTTGTTTATGGGAATCACTGATTCCACTCTCTCCCACCCTGGGTAGCTAGGGCTGAGTTGCTGAAGGAGGGTCTGGAAGGAAGTGGTAGAAAAAGGTGTTCTTGAAGATGCCCCCATTTCTTTTCACACCTTTACCCTTTCATCTTGTCCTTTGTAGGTTCCTAGAGTTTTGATGTGAGACACATCCCATAACCTCCTTCTAGTTAGCATTCGTTCAGTGCCTTCTATGCTGTTTTATTGTTAAGGGCCCTATTCATCACAAGTAGCTGTTTTATAGCACAGTTGTACTTCACTGTAAACCCAGTTTGGGGGCTTCCTGGCTATTGTCATTCTCCCCTCTCTTGTGAGTTGTGGCATTTATGACTATAGCATAGAGCTCTGGTCAGCTGTATGCCATGTGTGAGATCCCTGGGAGGCCTAGGCGTTGCTGCTTAAAGAAATGGTTCAAGTCCCCACATAGGTGAGATGGGCTGACTTTGCCCCTCCACACCCTCATGAAATGCTCTTATGGGCAGGGTGGAAATCATTCAGCTGCCAGCTCCAGATGAGGTTTTAGTGTAAAGAAGGGTTTGTGTGCACTTCAGGCTAGATAAGTCTTTGTAGTGGTGGCTGTCCGAGCATTGTGGGATGTTGGACAGAATCCCTGACCTCTATCCACTAGACATAAAAATGTCTGTAGACATTGCAGAAAGCTCCCCGGGGGCAAAGTCATGCTGTGCACTTCCCCTTGCCCCACAGCCTTCTGGGACCCCTGACACAGGGACAGAGGTTGCTCTGTCACTGTCAGAGAGCACAAGTTCACATTTGAAGACAAAGCCTCAAACTAGAGCTATCTTTGGTGGTTTTCATTTTGTTTTGCAGGGTTTAAAAAATGTAAATAGTTAGGATACATTGTGTGACTCTCAAAAATAGAGATTTTATTTGAATTACCTTAACCATACCATCAGGAGAGGCTTCACATGGACATCAGTGTTTGTGTTTTCAGGGGATTTGTGACAGCTGATGTGCATTCAGCTTTACAGCAGTAACTTTCAACTCGAGCAGTACTTTAGAAATGTCCACAAATCTCTGACACTGAACAAGCACTGTTAGAACCATCTTACTCTTTTATGAGAACCTTTGGAGTGGGGAGGGGACCTGGAACTTGAGTGATTTAAAAATATGTAACCAATGTGGAGTTTTGTTATTTTAACATCCTAAAAATCTTTTCAGGACTATCAGGGAAAGAAAACTTTAAAACTTCTCATTTTGAGCAAATGAAAATAAATCTCTGTTACTTAGCGGTCCATGGCTTTTCCCAATTTACTTTTAATAGTCTTGAACCAAATCATCTAATTTTCAAATTATATATTTAAAAAAAAAATCCTTATTGCCCCTATGCTGCCTGCTGGCTCTTCTTTCTCCAGAATGTGGAAGTGCAGAGTCCAGAGCCACCCTCTCCTCCTCTCCCCATGACAGACTTCCGCAGGGATGAGGTGAGGGGAGAAGGAAGGGAGGAATCAGAGCCCTGGCTTACAGATCAGAGGACGTTAGTTTGACTTCTTTCTCTTTTTGCCAGTTGCTGCTCTTATATCATGTGGCAACTTAGTCACCTTTCTGAGCTCCATTCCCTTATTGAAATCCCTACCTGACCTCCCTGAAAAGTTACATGGCTGGTTCCACATGAGATAATATGTTTGGGAGTAGTTTGCTCAGTTCCATATGTCATGCAGTATCATCCCTGCTCTTACAGCTTAAGGAGAGGAAAAGAAGAATTCTGGCTAATGTGATCAAAAGATTTTTCTGACCTAGCATGGTTGCCCATGCCTGCAGTCCCAGCACTTGGGAGGCTCGGGCAGCGGCATCATAAGTATGAGGCACACCTGGGCTACATAGTGACATCCTGACTCAAAAAACAACAACCAAAAAAAAAAAAAAAAGATTTTCCATATGAGAAAGAGGCCAGTAGATTCTTAATAATTCCAGCCCAGATGATATATCCTTCTTAAACCATTGTCTAAGGCCAGAGGTATGGCTTAAAACATGCTGTTGTTGCCTTACTAGTGGAGTGCATTCATAGATGATCAAATATGAGACCTGTCCTATATGCAGATTTATCTCTGTTGTGTTCACCGTTATGCTACCATTCCTCCTCATTTGTTTACATTCCACTTTTACAAATTTCTAGCTCATATGATTTTGTGACATCACATCTTACGCTTGGCAGACATGCCATTGTGATTGTTTATATTATTTTCGTGTATTTAAAAATCACTGATTAACACATTTTTATCTGCTTCTTTGCTTGAGAAGGAAACATTCTGAAGTTTCATTTTGCTTTGTTTTCCCTCAGAGCCACCAATCCCTCCTTTAAGGAAGTATTGTCACGGATCGAGTCCCAGGAGGACTGCAGAAACTTACCCATGATCTCTTTTCTCATTCTCCCCATGCAGAGGGTGACCCGCCTTCCCCTGCTGATGGATGTAAGACACGGTCTGGTGGCCTTTTTCTCTGTAGATAACTGATTAAGCAAATTACACTTATTCCACTTAAATTTCCTTTCTATAAAATTTCAGAATTGAGTGAGAAAATGCTGTTTAGTTGGAAAGTCTTACTGTGTTTGGTATTCCTGGAGTTTATCTTTTAGATTTGTGTGATCACTGGCGAAGTTTGATTACATTATCCTCTGACTTAACGTTTTTTTAAGTGGGAAGAATATTGGTTTCTTGAAGTCAGGATGCCTGAATTTCATTTCTGGCTGAGCCACCAAGTGTGGGGCCTTGGACAAGTCACTTTGCTTGAGCCTCAGTTTCAGGTTGGTCACTAAGATCCCTCCCAACTGGAGTGGAAATGAAACTTTCTTTAGCATTACAAGGCCCAAACTTGCTCCCACCATGCATTGTGCAGAGAGAGTCTGGAAGGTCCTGTGTCTTTTCTGTTAGGCAACATTCATGAAGGAAACAAGAGTTTGACTTTGAATAATGGGGGACCCTCTGGGGGAAGTAAGCAGAGACTGCCTTGCATGAGGTACATTGGGGAAGACAGTCAGGCCAAGGGCAGAGGGTCCACGCACTGTTTGCATTCACCTCTGGCAGCTGGTAGAGCAGGATTAGCAATGAGAGGAGAGGGGGTCCCACCCATTCAGTGGGACAGATACTATCTTTTGATTAAATTAAAGTGGACTGTCACAAATGAACTCTAAGTTTGAGTCAGGACATTGGCATAGTATCAACATATTGGTATTGACTTTTACAAACACAAGATAATAGTATATGATTTAGGTTATAAAGTAAATTCTGTATTCTGACTTCCACTGTAAATTCTAAGAGATATTCTAGAACAACAGTGAAAATTTGAAATGCATCAGAGCATGTGATCGTGGTCACTTTGTTGACTGTGTCACAGTTTGGGGACAGCTTATTTCAGAATCCACAGCACATTGCTGTTCTCCCAGTTCACCTCATTGCATTGCCTTTGCACCCTTCCTTGATGTCCACCATGTGTCATTAGGAACTTACCTCCTGAACAAAGTCATGAGTTGCCTAACAGTGGGGGTGCATTCTGAGAAATGCATGGCTAGGCATTTTCATTGTTGTGCAAGCATAATAAAATGTCATTGACTGAGAGAGCTATGTCATCAGCAGGAGATCACCATCTTATATGTGACCTACCATTAGCCCAAACATCATTATGCAATATCATGACTGTGTTGGGAAACTTAAGGTTTTGAAAACTTAATTTGATTTTTTTAGATCAGTCTTTATCATGTCTGAGGATAGACTATGGCAAGGTTATCAAAACCAGGTTTTGAGACAATAACTTAAATAGAATGGGACTCCCAATGTTTAACATGCATTGTGTGCAGTGTTGGATATTTTTGCCATGATTGCCCAGTGGGCTGTATACCTTTTTGGATTATAATTCCTTTTGAAATTTTGAATGAAGCTGTAGCCTTTCCCCCCAGAAAATTAATGTATGCACATTTTCTGTAAAATTTTAGCATATAGACTCCCAACTAAAGATGTCTGCTCTCAGGGACAAAAATCAGTAATTTTTTCATATTGCTTTATATCCATTAGAGTATCATAAAATTGATTTTTATATCATGAGCAGAATTTTTAAGACATGAAATAGAGTAGAATATGAAGTGCATGACATGTACACAGCTCATAGTGTGGTTAAATACTGTTCTTAAACATTACTTGTTTGCACATGTAATGGTTGTAGTCTAAATGTATTTGTTGCAGTGGTTCATAGTAAAGAATTTCTAATGCGAATAAACAGACAGATGGTATATAGCCTGTGCTTTTCACCTGTAACAATCCTGGCGCCTGACTTTCAGCTGTGTAAGCTTAGTACTCGTTCACTCACAAGGCATAATTGGCTTGCTAGTTACCAGCCACCTTCCACCTCCACCTGCTCCATGCCTGTTCCTTCTTCTGTTTCCCATATGTGAGCATCTGACTACCTAAGCAGAATTTGAATGCACTTAAAATACTGTTTTTTGGGCTGGCATAGAGGTAGGGTACCTGCCAAGCAAGCCTGAGGCCTGAGTTCAAACTCCAGTACTTCCCTCTCAAAAAAAAATTTATATATATATATATATATATATATATATATATATATATATATATGTAATATTGTCTCTTTATTGTTATTTACTTAAACTTGTTGAGATGAACATCTTTAAAAATTAAAATCGCTCCCCAGGCTTTGAATATGTAAAGTTCTATATACAAGTTGAGTATCTCTTATCCCAACTTGGAATGAAATATGTATCATATCTCAGATTTTTTTTAATTTTGGAATATTTTTATATGCATTAAGGCATCTTAGAAATGAGGCTGAAGTATAAATATGAAATTCATTTATTTTATATGCACCTTATATACATAGCCTGAAAGTAATTATATAAAATATAAATTATAATTACTAAGGTATATAGTTATATTTTAAGTAATTTTGTACACGAAACAAAGTTTCATGGTGTGGAATTTTCCATTTCTGGTGTCATTTTGACACTCAAAAAGTTCTGGGTTTTTGAGGACTTAGGTTTTCTAACTTTCATATTAGGCATGCTGAGCCCCTGACTCAGTTTACCTCCAGTTGACCCTCTTGGAACTGGATTTTACCATCAAAGTAACTCTTCTCTTTTGAGGACCTACTGTATGCAAGGCACTTATAGAAGTGAATTGTCATTGAACCCTTGCGACAACCTTGGGACGTGGTTGTCATTGTTTCAGTTTTACAGATGAAGAAACTGAGCCAGTGACTTGCCTACTTGCCAACTAAGTAGGATAAGTTGGATTTGAAACCAGGCTTACTGGCCTCCGAAGTCTGCCCTCTTATTTAACCTTTCCTTGGATTTACTTGGTCCTGCATGTTCAAAGATTCTTTCCCAGTTCTTTAGATTCAATTTTAATAACATTGCCGTCATCATCCACAGTATTACATTCAGCATTATGTTTTCTTTGAGTAAGAGGAAGTAGCTGAACAGTGGTTTCATTGACTTAGTAAGATAATGATTTTGTTTATTTTTATTGCATTGTAGACTATCTGTCAAAAAACACCTAAGGACTCTCCGAAGTATGAAGTCTGCAAAAGGGCCTTAAAGGAAGTAAGCAAGGTAATTGCTGAGTAGCTCATGAGATGGTGAGCCATGTGGAAACCCTGAATGAGAGTGCCTGCCTTGGTGTATTGCAGACTGACAGATTCTCCTTCCATTTGCACAATCTTTTAGGTAGTTGAAAAACAGAACAATATGTGCTGTACTCAAATGAAATTGGTATGTTTACTGTTACAGACAGTTTTATGTTAAGGTCCTGTAAGTATCTCGTTTTCTTCTGGTGTGTAAATAGCTGCTTATTCATTCTCTCCTTCAACAAATATTTATTAAGTATCAACTATAGTGCTAGGCACAGTGACAGCCTTGAAAATGTGGTGATGAATAAGACAGATGTGGTTACTGCACTCTTGGCATGTCCAGTGTACAGAGGAAGTCAGACATTAAATAGAATTACAGTAGAGGATAGTGAGTGACACAAGAAGGGAAGTACAGAGTGATAATTAAGATGATAGTACAGCAGAAAAAAAAATAGCTATGAGGCAGGGACTGGAGGAGAGTGTCCCAGATTTGTGTAGTGATCCAAATGCAGGAAAGTTTTGGGGAATTTGAAAAAACCAATCTAAGAGACAGTGCTAGAAGCCAGTTGTGTGGGGCCCTGCTACACGTGTTAGGAAGTGGTGTATCTTATCCTAAGATGATGTGGAAGCTACAAATCCATGTGTTATGCAGAGGACAATGGGGGATAAGACCAGTTATAAACCCAGTTATGGGACCAATTATAGATGATTAGGCAAGAGAAGAGTGGCCCACGATAGGAAGATAGAAGGAAATAGACCTGTATATTAGGTGAGTAGGCTTAGAAATTGATTGGGTGAGCTCAGTTAGGGGCAGACCAAAGGAATATGATCTCTGGTTTGGACAACTGGGTGGATGGTATTTTTAGTCCTATAATAGGAATGGAGGCAAATACTGATGAGTTCCATTCCAGATACGTTATAGTTGCGATCCCATAAAATATGCAAGTTAACTGAATAAGGAAGTCAAAAGTTCAGGGGAGAGACCCACATAGCAATATTTGAAGGTGGGAGAGTGGAGAAGATTAGTCATGGAGAGGGTACAGAATGGGAAAAGCAGCAGGTCTGAGGTACAGGCCTGGGGAGCACCAGTATTTACAGTCTTGTTTGGGGAAATGGAGCCAGCAGAGAAGATATGAAAACAACATAAAACATGCTAGAGAAGATAAAGGAAAACCATATGGCCTTGGCAATGGCAGATAACTTGGTGGTTAGCACTGCTGACTGCTCCTGAGAGATTGAGGTAGTGATTGAATCATCTTTTGGGGTTATCATCAGGCAGGTTGTCTCCTTGGTGGATGCATAAGCCAGAATTGAGCATGTTGAGGAAGGAGTGGATGGTGTGATTAGGCAGCTAACCAGCAGCCAGCAAGGGGAGCTCACTATTTCAAGAATCAGAATGGGAATAGAAAGAGAAATAGAGCTGTAGCTGAAAGAGAAGTAAGGAAGGTCTTTGTTTATTTGTTTAAAGAATAGAACAAGTGGAAATGTGTAACTGTTGCTATGAGAAAGCAGTAGGAAGTATGGGAGTCCCTGAGGCACACAGTGGATTAGGTCCGAGGGAGCCAAGGAGCAGAGACAGTGAACATGGCCGAAGCTTCCTAAATGTCTCCAGCCCTGTATGAGTGGGGTGTACGTTTGTTCCACTTTATTGTGAAGTGCCTTATTTTAATCAGCTTTAATAGATACACTCTTACTTATCCTCACTCTTGCCAATAATGATTAAAAAATCATGGCTATTTTGAGCTATTTATTTTTTCTAGCATACAGTTTTATATTAAAAATAAGTATCTGGGTTCCTAAGTTCATCTCTTACCCATCCGTGGTCTCTTCCCTATCCACTGTGGGGAACATAGGTGAAATAGCTTGGCAAGTATGAAGGTACCTCAGGTCCCACCACCTGAGTCTCTCCTTCAGGAACCCAAATCCTGTGCCACATCAGAGGAGAGGGGCTCCAGGAAGACCTTTAGAAGAAGCTACAGAGAGGTTCTAGCCTCAGACATAAAAGAGACTTGGACAAATTTTGCTTGGTGTTACTGAGAAATTAAAAAAGAAGACTTTTCATAGATAAGAAAAGAGGAAGGTGGCAGGAATTGGCCATTGAATTGAATGAGGACTGTTGTTTAATTTTTTTCAAGAATTTCCATCCCAGTTTTGGTAGGTTACTGTATCCTTCAGGCATCTCTGATTTATACTGGTCCCTGAAGAGGTACTATGCCAGTGCCTGGTTCCTCTATAGGATAGCATGTCTTGCTCTCTTGAAATGAGTCACAAATATTGGAAATACTCCCACAGTCTCCTAGGATTATATGGGAACTGAAATTGTTAATGTAGCCAGCTTGGAAATTAACCTTTTTTGTTTGTGAAGGTTAGCAATGGAGTTTCATTACTTCTGGGTAAATTATATCAGTATTTTCAGCAGAAAGTATATACACATAAAGAGCATTTATGGTCCAAAATTAAAATATAGAACTTTATTTGTTTGTTTTGTGTGAAATCAAAGAAATTGGAAAGTCCAGTATTTTAGAGAGTAAAATTTGGGATGTTGAGGACTAGAAGAATGGCTGAAGCAGTAGAACACCTGCTTTGCAAGCACAAAGCCCTGAGTTCAAACCGCAGTCTCATCAAAAAAAAAAAAAAAATTGGGATGTTGAGGCCCAAGTTTTTAGAAACAGATTTTACCTAAACCCCTTAAGTCAGTCTCTCTAGATAGTTACTCATTATTGGAGAAAAAACAATACACAACGAAAAAACTTGAGGGATACCTTTTTGGTAATTAAAATGCTAATGTGAATAATACATGTTCACACTCATGCTCATGGCTGAAAAGACTAAAAACTTACCAAATCTGGAGCCTTGGAAAGAAATTGACCTAATCAAACAACTCCAAAACAAGAAAGATGTTTCTATTAAATGACACATGTGTTTATTCCCTGGTTTCCTGTTAATATACAGGGGCCCTGGGGAGGAAACCTTCCAGGGACTCTAATAGATGCTTATCCAGGGTGGTCTGCCATGTAATTAGGTGGGGATCTAGAGATGGTTTTTTTTTTTTTTTTTAATTCCAAATGAAATCTGTGCTGTTTTCTCCTATTCACTCTCTCATTGGAAGAGAATTATCACCTTATCAAAATGCTAATTATATTAAGAATAATGTTTTAAGGTTTTCTCCTAAAGACAAATATCCAGACAGGCACTCATTAATCTTTTCCTGTAACATTGCTTTAGCCATTGACAAAAAGGCAGGCGTGTGTCTGTGAGTACTCAGAGACGTCTAAGTTGTGTTGTACACCAAATAAAATTAAGTTGCAGAACAATACAAATAGTAATGATATCTATCTAGATAATGAATAAAATGTATTGATATGCCTGTGAATGTTATCAACATGCAGAAATAATTCCAGAAGCATACACATCAAACTTTGAACCATAATTTGAGGTAGTAAGGGGAGAAGAGTGTAGAAGAGAGGAAGTAATGAGGCTTTTTTTTTTTTTTTTCCCATTCTTAAACACTGCTCTTGGGCTCAATTGGTAGAGCACCTGCCTAGAAAGCTTTCAAAGTCTTGAGTTCAAACTGTAGTATTGCCAAAAAAGAAAAAAATTCCAGTCAAACTAAAAACACTGCTCTCTAAGCATGCACTACTGTTTATGCAGGTATATTTTTAAAGAAAATAAGATACTAAGTGTACATTACAGATACTTTGGAAGATATGAGAGACAGAAAATAGAATGTATCAGTAATTGCATCACTCAAAAATGACAGTTGCCATTCTGCTGTGTGAGTCCTTCTACTGAATTTATATTCCAATTTTAGCAGATGGTGTAAACATACTTAAGAATGGGTTCATTGATACCTATTTCATTTATGATTCCAAATAGTACTGTATTGAATAGCATCTTGTATTTATGATTTGCTTATCAGCTTATTTCTAAAGATAAACTCTGTCTATACCCTGAATGTGCCCAGTGTCATTTAAAGATACATTCCTAGAAGTGGGTTTATGGGAAGAAAAAAACTATAAGGAGGCTTCAGAGTCCTCTGTATGCAATCGAAGTACCTTTGGGAAGCTTGTTCCATGCCCAAGGCCACCATCATGTGAGGCGTCTACCCTGCTTCATCGCATGCCTCCAAACTCCACATACTCTCTTGTTGTGTGAATTCGATCCATCAACTTTTCTTTTGTCTTTATATTTCTTTAGCAGCCCGGAGCTTTATTTCCCCATGTATATTGGGCCTAAAACAAAAAATTCAGCAATCCAAATTTAATAATGTTTTGGCAGACGCTGAAGGAAGGTCTGGCTTGAATATACTGAGGCAGATTTTAATGAAAACAGCAGGGTACACACTTCCAGATTAGTGCTTGTCCCTTCGAAATAGGCATTAAAATGGACTCCTTGATGACATCATTGCATCAGACATTTTGGGGCTGTTTTTTGTTTTTAATCTCTGTGGTTTCTTCAGGATTTCCATGGTGGTGGCATGACGCCATCTTTTCTCTGATAGATACTTTGGAAGTTTATGAAATAAGATGATAAGCTGAACTTAATAATGCCATTTTTCTTTCATTTAAAAAAGCAGTCACTCTAAAGGATTTATTCCTTACTTTTTTTAGTGACTTACAAACTGTCTTTGTTTATGCGGGAGCAGGAGTGTCCCATTGTGTGTTAAATGCTACTGTCCATGAGTCCTGAAAGTCAAGTGGCAAGTGGAAATGTAGAGGAGGAGTTAGTTGGTTAGCCTGGCGTGAAGGGTGTCAAGTCAGAGGGACACAGATGTGCAGAAGTGTGAAGGAAAGACATAGCCACACGTTAAGAAAGGCTTAGGCCTGAAATGGAGCACTGTGAGGTTAGGGATCAGGTAAGTGGGCACTCTGCTTGCAAGGTCATAACGCCATTCATGAGGGCCCCACCCTCATGACCCAGTCACCTCCCAAAGGCCTTAATTCCTCTACTATTACGGTGGAGTTAGGATTTTAACATAGGAATTTGTCAAGTACAAAATTTAGTCCCTAGCAAGTGGTAAAGAGTTGTAGAAAAATATAAAATGATCCATTTCCAAAAATAAAAGAAAAAAATTCCACAAAATATGTGTGTATTTATATTTTCATATGCATACAAAGGGAAGTAACAAACCAGTTTCCAGTTACTCCACCACTTGAGCCATCCACCAGTACTTGTGGACTCTTTCATTGAGTTCTGTATTATTGTTGTTATTTTATCTTATCTTACTTTTTTTATAACGGGCATGTATTACTTACCTAACAATGCAGTACTATTAAAAATAAAATTTCCATCCTTTATTTTGAATTACCACATTTGTCTTTATGGTCAGTAATCCTTATGCAGACTTTTTTTTTCAGATTTTTCAATTAATAAAAAATTAGAGATACAAAGTTTTTTTGATTTGGACCCTGAACCAAGTACATGTTACATACACACCAAAGCACTGTGAATGCCTTTGCTTTGCAGATAATTCAGTGGTTCCAATTAAACTGATTTTCCCTTAGCTTGGTCATCCTTGGAGAATCATTGGCCGTCCAGTTCTCTGAGGTTTCTCTTTCAGCACCCCTTGGTGCTGAAAGAAGGAAGCTTTGCACA
This sequence comes from Castor canadensis, assembly GCF_047511655.1. NCBI lineage: Eukaryota > Metazoa > Chordata > Mammalia > Rodentia > Castoridae > Castor > Castor canadensis. Next base: position 114,567,792 of record NC_133390.1, on the reverse strand, counting down.
TAGCACTGTGCTTAGATTTGGCATTTGAAGTTGGTAGTCTGCCTCCTGCTGCTCTGATCTGGAAGTGGAGAGGGGGGTGAGCTTGCCCTGAGATTAGGTGGGGTTTCCATGGGGGTGCAGAGGAAAGAAGCAGAGTGGTTAGAGATTTGGAGTATGTCATGAATGCTTGTGTGGAGGCTGCAGAGGATACGTGTCCCTGAAAATTTTCAGGACCCTTTTTCCCCATCTGTCTTCACATCCTGACCACACCACTTTTAACTGAGTACAGTGTCTTAATTGTATAAAACTATGAGTTCCTGGGGCTTCCCAAGTCCTTACTGTTTCCTGTGGGACATCTACATTTGGACATAAGGTTTTCCTCCTGGCCTCCTAACCCTCTCTATTCTGTTTCCAGTTGGTTAGACTGTGCAATGAAGGAGCCCGGAAGATGGAAAGGACTGAAATGATGTACACAATTAACTCCCAGTTGGAATTTAAAATTAAGGTATCCTTGTACTTACGCTTATTAATATGTTTGCTTAAATCTTATCTAAGTAGAAGGAGACAGTTGTGAGCAACACAGTGAGTAGAATCTGCTTTTCAAAGAAGGGTGTGAACTGATAAGAGAGGCTGGCAGAGGGCACGGCAGATGCTTCATGCAATTCTGCTCTTGCTTCTATCAGATAAAGTGACCTCTCCTGCCATGAAGTCAGGTATCACTTAAGAAGCATATTTTTTCCCAGGAAGACACCAAACTTGGGGAAAAGGGTAAATAAAAAAGTAGACTTTTAGAGTTGAAAATGGAGATTTCTCCAATATTCTCAAAATGCCCTGCAAAACAGTGGTGTCCCATGAGCTGGACCAGGGTGTTCTCCGCCAGATAAGAACACTCCTCATTTTGTTTGCAGAAAAGATTGTTAGTGAACAGATTTTTCTCTTCAAGTTTGTTTTTCTCACTTGACTCTGTTGGATATGTGCTGCCTGTTACTGCTTGTCTGATACTCTTTGCCAGCAGAGTGACAGGATGAACAGAGAAGCAGAAAATGACAATGGCAAATCTAGGTCATGGCCAGTTCTTTGCTGGAGGTTTTTAATTGATGTGCTCATGACTGTGGCTCTATTTAGTTTTATAATACATAAATGTAATTGAGCAATTTAAAATGGCCACATATTTTTCTAGTAAAGCTGTTCCTAACTTAAGCAGTGTTATAGTGATTTGTATTTCTTAGTATTCTGCACAAGGCAGATTCTTTGCCCTGTCACAGTTTGAGGGCAGCTGACACAGTGCAACTGCATCCTTTAATGCTACAAGTGAAGAAAATGGAGCCCAGAGAATGACTGTCAGCAGAGTCGTTCTGGGTTAGGGGTGGTTCAATCAGGACTAGGTTGCAGGCACCCTACTTGCAGAAAGGTGTGAATTCTTCTGCTTTAACACCTTGACTGTGGTAATTCAGATGCAGAAACACGACTCACAGAACAGAGGTGATGGGTGAACTCAAACCACTTAGAAATGCTAATTAGACTGGCAGCATCTTAGGATCTTACCTACTTTGTGGAGAACAATGGGCATTTTTATTCAGTTCATTTTAAAGATGGCAAAATAAGGATCAAAGGGGTTAAATTTTCTCTACCTAAGAAATCTCTAGAAAGACCAGAATGAACTAGCATGAGTCATTACTTGTAGGGGCAGTAGGCAGTGAGTGGGAACTGGGTGAGTCAGGAACAGAGTGTGAAGGAGACTTTTCACTTAATATTTACAATATGAGATTTTTGTTTACAAAAGAAGTATAGACCTGTTTGAACACCATTGTTAATTGTAGGAGTTTAGGTGAAAATGTAATTATTTCCTAGTGGAATATAAGGAGTCCATGAAAACCACCCTGCAAAAAATGCTTGTTTGCCTCATCCCCTAAACCAGGAAATGACCACAGGGCAGCGCCTGTCCTGAGAGTGACACTCCATGGCAAGATAGCCTTCTGTTCTCAGTAATTACAGCCCAAGGTGCAGGACCCAACCTGGCACTGCTGGTTGGCTTTCTAGTGACCTCTGTGTGTGCTGGTGGGCCCTGCAGAGTTACCCAAACATTCTCTCTCTCCCTCTCTCTTTCACACACACACTCTCTCTCTTACTCTTTCTCTCTGCTGACCTTTTAGGTCTCAACTGTTCCTGTTGGATAATTGTCTGATTCAGGATCTTAGGGGCTGGAAACTCCATGAAGTCCCTTAATAGCCAGTTTTGAAAAGTTTGGGGCTAGCCATCATCTTTCCTCTTCCTTTTTGAACTTGTATACAACTGATGGACAACCTTCTTATAAAAGCCTTTTATAAAGTTTGAAAAAATATAAAATCCTTTCTTAGCCTTCTCATTTCCTTCCTCATAGCCTCAATTTCCTCTAGCTATTTTTAATCATTATTCCCTTTAAAGGATGACATTTGGGTCTACCATTTTACTACTACTGCCCTTATGTTTTGTATATCCAAGAACTTTTGTTTATTTTATGGATATATATGTTTTTTAATCTGATTTTTACAGTGAGCATTTCTGGTAACTTTAAAAAAAGAAAAGAAAGGGCTCACAAGGGTAAGGATTATTCTGTGGTTTTGAGAGTTTTCCAGTTGGCTTGTATAAAACTGAATAAAGAAAAAGCAGTATGTAATTCCTTGGATACAGTCTTTTCTATGAAATTATGATTGATTATTTTCAAAGAACTTCATTTTTATAGCCAGAAAATGGCATGGTGCTTTCAGAGATGAACTTAATATGAAAAAAATCACCACAAACTTAAGAACAGAAGAACTCAAGAATGTGACTAAGTAGATAAGACTAAACATAAGTTTGTGGGTTTCTTTCTCTTGAATAAGCCTTTTTTACTTGATAAAATGAGTACAGACTTTTACATCTCTTTGTAACTACAGTTACCTATATGTGTTTCTGTTGAGTTTATGCTCTGATTTGAGACATTTAGAATAATTGCGGGTTGGTGTGGATGGACTCCATGACTAGGTTTTCGACTTTAAGTGATTCCTGCCTTCAGTTTTCTTTTTCAGTTAAGAGTTAGTAGAAGCATCATAATTTTATGACCCAATAACATTTTCTCATTGAGTTTTAATTTCATATTGGCAACTTAATAGCTTTTATATTGAAAATAATTTTTCTTTTTCTACTGGAAAGTGCATTATACTTGTCTAATTACTTTTTGCTGCTATGCACCTGTAAAATAATGGTGTGTCCTCCTGTATGCATCATTTGTTTGATTGCAACTTTGTATTTTTATTTGCAATAATCTTCAAAGGATTTGAAGTTGACTGTCAGCACTGAAGAGCATTTCTCTTTCACAGCCTTTTCCTCTAGTCTCCTCTTCACGGTGGCTGGTGAAAAGAGGTGAATTGACAGCCTATGTTGAAGACACTGTGCTGTTCTCAAAGAGGACATCCAAACAGCAAGTCTACTTCTTCCTCTTTAATGATGTGCTCATTATCACCAAGAAGAAGAGGTGAGCATTTGGTGCTGCTGGGTAGACATCCTAGTTTTAAAGTTCTGTAACTGAAATACCTGTTAAGGAGATCATCCTTTAAAAGCTGGGGTGATAGACCTAAAGTGTAGCTTCTTCACATTGACTCATCTCATCTTCATTTCTTTTTTTTTTTTTTTTTTTTTTCAGTACTGGGGTTTGAACTCAGAGCCTCACTCTTGCTAGATAGGCCCTCGACTACTTGAACCACTGCACCAGCCCTTTTTTGTGATGGATTTTTTTGGAGATAGGGTCTTGGGAACGGTTTGCCCAGGGCTGACTTCTACCCATGATCCTCCTGATCTCTGCCTCCTGAACAGCTAGGATCACAGGCGGGAGCCTTCATTTTCTTTCTGCCTGTAAAGTGAAGACTTAACTACTTACAGCCTCATAATTCTAGCCAACTTCTGTTGAACTTTTGCAGTGCATAAGCCACAGTTCTGAGCACCGTTCAGTTCTCTTGACATCCCTGGGGAGGCAGCACTTTCATTATTCCCATTCCGTGTACTTCCAATATCTTCTGTCAAAGAGCTTTTGACAAACAGTTAGGAACAGGCTGGGTATAACTCCATTGTTACTTGTAGCTTAATTTAAAACCCATTGTTCTAAATGATTATTGGTCTAAAAAGTTCACCCATGAAGGGAAGGTGTGAGCCATACTCCCCTCTGAAAGGAATAAAGTACATCGACTAATTGGCAGTGTTCTTATTTCAGGCTGCTGCTTGTATACTCATGCCCACTGTACCAAGACGCCTAGGAGGAATACTGTAGAAGCCTTTTCTTTACAGTGTTTATTCTCTCCAGCTGTTCCTCAACGCACACACATGCATCCCTCCTTAGCTCTGCCTTTCACTAGGGATCTTTTTATTTTTTTGGTTGGTGGTACTAGAGTTGAACTGAGCTTCATGCTTGCCAGGCAGGTGCTCTTACCACTTGAGCCACGTCACCAGCCTTTTTTGCTTTGGTTATTTTTAGTCTCCTTTCCTGCTGTGGATCCTTGTATTTATGCTTCTCTGCATGGCTAAGAATATAGGAGCGTATCACTGTGTGCAGCCATTGGTTGAAGTAGGTGTTCACTAACTTTTTGCCTGGGCTGGCCTCAAATCTCAGTTCTTCCAATCTCTCAAGTGGCTGGGATTATAGGTTTGAGCCACTGAGCCCAGTGCAATCATTTGTTTAAATGTATACAATATATCAATATGTAAAATATACATATATATTGTAAAATATTTTCCTGCTTGTCCTACATATATATTGCCTCTTTCCTAGAATATAAACTTGGGATAAAAACATAAATCTGTGGTATGTTACTTCCATATATTAAGGAAATAATGATAGTCTGAATTGATGGCACATGATAGGATAGATTTAGGCAAAGCAGAGAGAATCATAGAAACAGACCCCTATGAAATACAAAATAAATGTCCAAATTTATCATGAAAGACTTATTCCACTGCTAACTCTGAAATGCTGACTTTGTAGTTTGGTAATTTGAACTAAAATGAAATGAGATTGAGATTTTCTTCTTAATCAGACTGGTTCATGAATTAATTCAGCTATTTGTCCAGTAAAATGAAAAGTCTGTGTGGTCTACCCTGAAAAGCCTGTGACACACAGAAATGCCAACAGCTGTTTTTTCATACATAGGAAAAAGAATATTTAGATATCTCCAAGGAGAAATTATTTCCCTTCTCTGAGGTAGTCTGAGTAGTTCTAATAGCTAAGTAAATGTTATAAATAAAGACTGGACAGAAATTATAATTTTTTGTATTTTTAAACTTTCATTGGTTTCTTATGAGATAGCATGTTTTCTTGACTTCCTTAAACTGTTTTGTTTATCGGAGATTAATTACATGTGTCTCTTCAAATGCCAGAACTCTTAACATTCCCCAGCTCTTGCAGAATTTCTTCTGTCTCAATAGACCAAAATCTTTTAGTTTAAGTGATAAAATATACATTATCAGTACCAAGCCAATTTTAATAATTTAATGGGGTTTTGATTATGATAACGTTGATAATTTGATGAAAATATTAAGGGTTCTTAAACCGGTACAGTACATCATATGTTTTCACACTCTCACAGAACCAGTCGAAAAATGTAGACTTCTGAAAGTTAGAATTCAGGCATATGTGCTCACCTTTGTGGTAGTGTACTTTGCCCTTACAGGTGGTTTTTTTAATTGCATTTAATGCTGCTCTTCTGCCTGTCCCACATTTATTTGCTCAGATACATTGAGCTTGAGCTTATATTATGAATAACAGAAAAAGCAAGATACACAGCTCCAGTGGAGAAGCCAACCTGGGTACTTAATTTTACCTTTATTAAAACTGGGATAATTTTTTTGACCTTATCAGTTAGCTTGTTATATTTCTAGGATGCTCTTAACTGAGGAAATAGCATTAGGGTTCAACTTGTTTATGACCTAAATATGTGGTAGAGGTGACGAGCAGACCATGGAAGCTTGAAAAACAGGTTGGGTGAAAAATGCACAGTATGCACAGCCCTATTTACATGATATCTTCAAGGAGGCAACTGCAAATGCTTTGCATGCCAGAGGTAGCAGCAAAGGAGAGAGGGCAGCTTTGAGTGAGGCAATCATTTAGAATTGGCTACAAGTTGAGATAAGGGATCATTACCTGTGCCAGCTCTCTACAACTGATCCAGCCACCTACTGCCCAAGTGTAATTCCAGGATCCAGTGAAGGAGCTTAGCTTCTGGGTCTCCAGTGGTTTTCAGCTTTTGGGAGGCTTCCTAGCTACTGGGAGTGGCTCTGTGGGAGGACAGTTACTCTCCCTCCTCCAGTGCAGACTGGCAGATGGTTTATGCCCAGCACATTTCATACATTGCTGGCTGTGTGGTCCCTCAGGTCTACGGTGCACGTATTACTGCTCGTGTTTGCAGAACTGGGCTTGGTTAGTGTCTGTGGGGTCTTCAAGGAGAGGAATTTTTACTTTTTTAGAATAGTCAAAGGAAGTTGAAAGTAGTTTCCTTTAGCTCTGGGCTGCTTGTGAATCATTCATTTATTGATAGTTCATCCTACCAAATTTCGAAAGGATACATGTTGAGTTGGACGACTGTCACTGAGAAAGTGAAATCTTTGGTATCTGAAGTTGTGACTAGAGCAGACATCTCAACCTCAGCACCACGGACATTTGGCTTCTGGTGATTGCTGTGCACTGTAGGATGTTTAAGCAGCCTCTCTGGTCTCTCTCAGTTGTGACTACCAAAACCCATTCTCCAGACAATTCCTAAGATCCCTAACTTTGCATAGCAGTTGCAAACCACTATTAAAACCACTGTTAGAATGCTTTCAGAGTAGTGAAGGTACACATAAATCTGTCAAGCTTGACACAGAAATAATAGTAATATTGTATTATAAAGTACTAGATTATCACCTTGTGTTCTAGATTAATAAATACCTATTAAATTATCCAATTAACAATAACTTCTGGTAATAACCTGATATGGCTACATCCATATGCACAGATGCATGGATTAAGTATTAGTTTTGAAATGCAAAAGCTGAATCTAAGACCTAAGTTGGTTCAAACTCCCAAAGGGTTTATTTTGTAGGGCAGTTAGATGTTTTATTTATTCATTATTATTTAGTGCCTTATTCATTATTATTATTATTATTATTATTATTAATTGCCTTGTGGCTCGCTTAATTTCTCCTCTAATGTTGTCTGAAGCTAAAAGAAAGCCTTTTGTCTCTATATTAGCTTCCTACAGCTGCTGTATCAAAGTGCCACACAGCTGATGGCTTAAAACAATAGGAATTTCCTGTCTCACAATTTAGAAGGTCAGAAGTCCCAAATGATGGAGTTGGCAGGGTCACACTCCCTCAGAAAGCCAAGAGTCATGCCCACCTCTTTCAGCCACTGGTGGTTCCTGCTTTCCTTGGATTGTGATGGCATCACTCTGATCTCTGCCTGTGTTTCTTTATGACCCTCTCTCCCATGTCTCTGTGTGTCTGTACACCTCCATCTTAAGGGCATCAGTTATTGGATGTAGGGTCCTCTTTAATCCAATGTGACCCCAACTTGATTACGTCTACAGAGACCTCATCTCCAAGTCAAGTAACATTGAAGGTACTTGGGGGGCTTAGGATTTCATCACATTTTTTGGAGGACAGTTTAACCCACTACACTCCCCATACTTAAATACATAATTAAGAAATGTGCAGTAGTAATTTCTCATGCTAGTTTTGGAACACGCATGTTTAAACATTAATTCCAGACTAGTTATAATAGATTTCTGAATATCATGGTCAGGTGACTTGAGCACCTCATTTGGGGGACTCACAGGTTATGTGAACATGTGCAGATCTCCATCAGATCGCTTCTTTCTCCAGGATTTATTCCTCCAGAGGGAAAGGCACCTCAGTCCACCCAGTTGTTCCATGGTAAACCTGAAAGATCCCTCACCTTGCCACCACCTTCGTACCAGCCCCTTGAGTTTTTCCTGAAAGTGGATTCATGTCACCAGCCTTCATTCACCTTGCCTTCTACACCAAAGTATACTTTTAAAGAATAAACGTACATGGTGTGTCCCTTGTAAAATTTACCCATGATCTTACCTTGATCTTGGCATAAATGCCTCACTGAGCACCACCTCCTCCTATTTCTAGCCACCAGAACCTGGCATGTGCTTCTCTCTCTGCCTAGGATGCTCTCCTTCTTCTGTAGCCTCACTCCGCCTCAAAACTCTTTTAAGCAAATCCTTTTCATCTTCTAGGTCTTAGATTAATTACCGGAAGCTTTCTTGAATGGGTTTATTTCTGCTGCTCTGTGGTCCTGTAAAACCATATGCCTTCCTTTCTATAATATTTGATTTCATCTATGTGTCCATATCCATTTTGTTGACCTTTGCCCCCTCAGTGCATAGCCAGCCACCTAGCTCATAGCATCATTTCACAAGTATTTATTGAGTGTGAACCAATCACATTTAATCATAGATGTTTAAATATAAACCATTTGAATGAAGCCACTGTTCTTTCTACCTCCATGCTAAAATTTCCTTAAAATTTTAAAAGATAAATGATTTTTGTGTTCTACTCTCATTATATATTCATTTTAAGTAAACATTTTTATGCTGAAAAATGTATATTTAGAATTGGCTAAACCCAGTTTTCATTCAAAGCATCACAGCCAAGAGCCAGTTGAACATACGCCTTCTTCTCTTCACCAAGCCAAGGTCAATGTCACCGAGCTTCTTCCCAGCTGTTTTGTCTTGGCCTTGGCATCTCCAGTGAGCTTGAGAGCGTTGTCTTCTGTTTTCTTCACAGTAGAGTCAGTGGTCTGGGGGAGCTTCATGGCACCATGGTGAAGCTTAGTTCCAAGGAGTTTTGAACTGTATCATAGCTGCGATGTCTTGGGCCACAGACAAGCTGATGTGGTGGTGTTCTTACTGTATTTGTGGTGCCTTTCATTGCTATCTTCTTGTCAGTCAAAGATTTTGCTTTGGCTTAGGCTTAGGGAAGCACAGGCATATCCTTCTTCATTTATGGTACCGTCTTCTAAAATGGTAAATAAAAGTTTTAGTTGTTTATCGTGGTGAGAACAATCTGGAACTTCGTTAATCGTGTGGCTTCTTGCATCTCCTGGAATTTGATCCGCACACCTCTCCATAAATGCCACAGAATCTCAATTTGAAAAGCATGTCAGACCTCTTTTACAAATACAGATTATAGAGGAGATTTTTTGTTTTTTATTACAATATTGACTAATGTTTTAGGCTATAGGTAGAAGTGTTCTCAGACAAAGGGTTGAAGCAATTAAAAACATTGAATTAAACAAAATCCAAGAAGTCAAGTGAGTTTGAGAAACCCAACTCTTTTCTATTTTGGTAGATTCACTATTGAATCATTTAAGCAGACTTTTGGCAGAATTCCCAAACAACAGTGGCTCAAAGCAATAAAGACATCTTTCTCACAACACATGGAGACCAAGAGTAGGCAGTCCAGGCCCTAGTAGTCACCCGGAAGCCTGCCCCTTTCCATTGTGATCTTGCTCCATGCTCACTTTCTGCCCCCATGCGTGGAACCTCCTCGTTGTAGTGGCTCCTACAGGTCAGGCATCAGGATTTTATTCCAAGGTACAGGAGAGAGCTGAGAGTGAGAAACAGAGGCTGTCCAAAGGAAGCTTTCCACAAGTGGCTTTTCTTTTTCGTCAGTAGAAGAAAAACTTTCTCCAGAAGACTTCTTCTACCTCACAATTCATTTTTGTGTCATAAGAGTTATCTCTAAGAGAGGCTGGGAAAACAAGCATGCTGCTAAAGAGGAGGAGACGAGCCATGCTTGTTTTGAGTCATTCAGGATGTATCCTTAGGCTGGACACCAGGGGGATTGATGGACAACACAAGGAAGCAGAGAGGATAACGGCTGATTAGGTTCCAGCCACAGCCACCAAGACCCTTTTTCTAAGTAGTTTGAAGAGCAGGAACGGCTCTTTAAAAGTACTAACACCTTGCCTTTCAGGTAAATGGGGTGAAGAGGGCATTCGTTTCAGAGGAAGAAGCAATGACTAGAGAGTTAGGCCCACTTCTGTTTGCTGGACTCAGTCTTCCAGCTGTGGTTCTTTGATAATCTCACTGGCAGGGCATCTTTGTGGCCAGCAGGCCGGCTGTGCCCTTCAGCATATTCGGAGTAGAGGTAGATTGGCCTGGTCTGGGCAGTAGGCACAGTACCAAAAGCTTGCTAAAATCTCATCCTCTCTTGTTTATCTGAAACAGTGAGTAAAGTCTCCTGATTTGTTTTCTGTTCATCTTCTTACATGAGCTACCCCCACATGGCTAAGCCAGGATGTTTTTAGGTGTTCCTTCTAGTTGATCATTAGTAATCATAGTAACGATGATAAGATCCTACATTATTGAGTATGTGCCATGTGCTGTTCACTGTGCTCAGTAAGTGTACACAACATACCATTGAATTGTCACGGTAACTTAGTATCATCTCCATTTTACAGATGAAGACACAGAGCAAAAAAGAGAAAATACGGTTTGAGTATCCCTCATTCTAATACCTAAAATCAGAAATGTTCCAAAATCCAAAAGTTTTTGATGGTCCATGAGTAAAAAATTCCATACCATGAGACTTTATTTTATGTACATTACTAAAAATATTGCATAAGGTTATATCTGTGTGTTTGTGAGGGTATGTGTGTAAGGTATATATGAACCATGAATGAATTTCATGTTTAGACTTTGGTTTCATTCCCAAGATATCTCATTATGTATATGTAAATATTCCAAAGTTCAAAAAAAAAATGCAAAATCTGAAACACTTCTGGTCACCAGGGTTTTAACGAGGGGCTGCTCCACCTGGGCCTTTTTCAAAATCTCAGCAGAGCCAGAATTCGACTTTGAGTCTCTGATTCCAGACGCTCAATTTCTTTGTGTTCATTACTTCTTGATTTCATTTTTCTAGAATATTTCCCGCATTTTCTATTGTAATTGAGAAAAAATAGCCTAGAAACTTACACCTTTTTTTGTTGTTTGTTTTAAGACACACCTTTCCCAAAGCAGGATTTGTTAAGTACTTTATAGTTTTGCTAGATGTGGAAGAAAACTGGAACTATTACCAAGTTACATTTGCAAGTTTCCCCATATCTGTAGCTAATGTGGCATGACAGAATCTTGGGAAGAGTTTCCCTTTCATGGCACTTCCTGCCTGTTCACATTTAGGACCTTAGATTTCTACTTCCTGATGTCTGGTTCAATAAATACACTTTCTTTTGACACCGCTTGAGCTCTGTGACTCATTACAAGTGTGCAGGTTTTAGAGAAAGATTTTCTGTGGCACATTACGACCAAGCCAACACCATAAGGTCAGGGCCTTCTCTTAGAACTTGCACTCAGCCCAATAATTTGAGTGTCCAGTGCCTTAGAGCTGTGCCATTTCCCTGGAAGGGACCTGGTCTGGTGGTGTCTCATTTGAGTTTTCCATGGGAATGCTCTTTCCTACTATAGAAAACCAAAGTCACCTGACTTTATCTGTCTTCCTTTGCAGAATAAGCTCCTCCCTCCAGAAATTAAGAGTGTCTTGGAAAAAGAAAAGGAGACAAAACTCTTTAATTAAAGGCTCTTCTCTTTTTGGTTTGATGGGACAGGGGTTTGTACGCAGGGCTTTGAGCTTGCCAAACAGACACTACTGCTTGAGCCATGCCTCCGGTTCATTTTGCTCTGGTTAGTTTTGGAGATGGGGTCTCATGTACTCTTTGCCTGGGATGACTTGGAACTGTGATCCTCCCAATCTCAGCCTCCCAAGTAGTTAAGATTACAGGTGTAAGTCACCGATGCCCTGCTCAAACCTCTTTTACTCCTGGCACATTAAACTGACTCTCATGGTACTTGGTTCTAAATTCTAAATAGTGAGATAGCATGGGAGAGGGGTGAAAGCCTCACTTTCTTTTCCCTCTTTTTTTTTTTTCCTAACCACTCTACATACTCTTGATTATTGTGGCATCGTGAAGCATTATTTCCTCCATGTTTGTGAGGAGAGTTGGTACTGCTGTTCCGTATTGAAAGCTACCAGTCCTGAGAAGTACAGTATTGATGTCTAGGGTCAGGCAGAACAAGGCTTAAATCCTGGCCTATGTCATTGGAAAGTGCCTCAGTGCTCTCTTCTGTAAAATGGGAATAATGAGGCCATATTTGCCATGGAGCCTGAGAATTAAGAAAATGCATATAGAGCTCTTATCACAATAAATAGTTCCTGCTAAATAACTGATACTGTCAATATTGATTTTATTATTATGCTTCTCTCTTAAAGTCTTGACACAAATTAAGTTCTTGCTACTCTAGTGCATTTCTTTAAGATTTAAAATCTTCATGTCATTCTACCTAGCTAAACCCTGTGGCACATCCTGGAACCAGACCTGAATTTATGGCCTTTGTAATCTGGGTGTTCAGGGGTAAAGGCTTCCAACCCAGTGCCCTTCCCTCCCCATCAGCCACGGTGGACAGCTGGTGAGGGATGACTGCCTGTCTGCTCTTTCTTTTCTGCGAGACCATGTGAGTCGTGTGCACTTTGGAGGGATAATTGTCTGTCAGCACTCCCTGCACTGTTGGGAAACGCTGCTGTGTTGTGGCTAGCCTGCATGTCCTCGAGTTCAACCAGTGGTTGGAGCATATTCAGAAAACAAGTGTGTCTGTCCTGAACGTGTACAAACTTTTTTCCTTGTCCTCAGGCAACATGGCATCATAATTATTTTCGTGACCATCACATGTTATGAAATATTACTTGGTATTGCATGTGATCTAGAGGTGATACAAAGAATACAGAAGGTGTGTAGGTTACATGTAAATCAGCCACTTTGTATAAGGGACATAAGCATCCACTTCTTTTGGTATCCTGGGGGGGTAGGTGGGATTTCTGACCCAATCCCTGAGGAATCCCAAGGAATGACTTTTTCTTTCCTTTTCACTGAGGGATGGCAGTGGTAGTAAGCCTGAGTTAGAGTGTGGGGCTGCTTCTATAATCTGGAGTAACCTTGTTAATCACGTAAGAAGCAGCAGGGCACCAGGAGCTCACACCTATAACCCTCGATTCTTAGGAGGCAGAGATCAGGAGGATCCTGGCTGAAAGCCAGCCCAAGCAAATACTTCTTCAGACCCTATCTCGAAAATGACCCCAACACAAAAATGACTGGCAGAGTGGCGCAAGTGGTAGAGCACCTGCCTAGCAAGCATGAGGCCCTGAGTTCAAACCCGAGTACTGAAAAAGAAAAAAAAGCTGCCTCCTTGTCTTCGTGAGCATGCTTATTCCTCCTTATCACAGGGAGAAAGCGTCACGGGTGTGACAGCCTTTCACAACTGGTGAGAACTTGGTCAAGGCTCAGGAATGCAGGGCTTCCACAGCAGAGTAGTAGTGCTGGACGGTGGAATGTGGACACTGGTGGTGACAGCATGGGACTCTGCCCCCTTTCTTGGTGGTAGGGAATTGCAACAGATCCTTATCTTACCAGCAATCCTGATCCTTGTCTCTGCCATTTATTATGCTCTGACAATGAAGTAGGAAGCAGCAGCACACTGTGAGTCTCAGGGATTATTTTTAGGAACTGAGCAAGGAAGACTGTTTGAGCTTAGTTTCTGGGGAGTTCCATGCCTTGTGCTGCCTGTCAGGGCACGTGGCAGATGCCGAGTTTCTCAATGTGGGTATTTAGTTCTAATTCTGCTTAGCCACTGACCATTTGTAAAGCATATGTAATTATCAGGATGTAACAGAATGTCAGGCGGTTTAAATGAATGATATTGGGCTAGGGAAAATTTTAAAGACAATAATGTATTTGCTGAAAGCCAGGTATGACTGCAACAGCTTTATACACAGTGATACAATAAATGTATTATTTCATTTCATTCCACCACAGTCTAGTGACCTTGGCATTGGTGTACCCATTCTACAGATGAGAGAACTGAAGCTTTGGGATTCTAACCTGACATTCCAAATCAAGTCATTAGTCCCTGTGCTATGCTAAACTTCACTCCTTAAAAAAACCATATTTCATTCATTAAAAACTTGTTAGTATAGTTCAAACCCAAGCTTTAAAATTGAAATCAAGCCAGGTGTGGTGGCACATACCTGTAATCCCAGCACTTGGAAGGTAGAGGTAGGAGAACTATGAGTTTGAGGTCTGCCTGGGCTCAAAAAAGCCAATGGCTAGGGGTGTAGTTCAATGTAGAGCAAATGCCTAGCACTGGGTTCCATTCCCATCCAGCACCATAAAAATAAAAAAAAAAAAAAAAAAAGAAAGAAAAGAAACCATCCTCAATTGGGTGAAAAGTGTTTTAATTCTTTAACTGGAAATAAATTTCAGGATAGTCCCAGTGTCCTCTATCCCAGGAGGGATCAACTGTCTTCATTCCAGCTAAGCACAAGGCAGGCACTTAGAACAGTGTCTTCAGAGGAGGACGGGACACAGTTGAAATCTGTACAGGAACAGTACTCCTCAGGTCTCAGAAGAAAGCAGGAAGAACTTCCTTTGACTTCATGAAGCTCGTGCACTCCTAGGTATCAGCACTTCCAGGAAAACCATGAAATCTCCTCAAGGAGCAACAGGTCCAGAAGAATGGCTCTAAAGAAGGATGACTTAGAAATGTCATAGGAGTCATTAGGAGAAGATAGGATTCCAGGACGTCACAGGTGCTCACCGTCATCAGTTCAGTGCAGACATCCAGAAGAGTATTGGTGAAATCCAGGGCACAGTGACCTTGGGGAAGCAGTTCACTGGCCTGTAAGCATAAGGGTCTAAGAAAACGAGATAGCTGCCAACTTAGGAGGCACTTGTTTTGGCACTGGCAGTCTAGTAAAGTTTTGGGGTTTCTTGCCCCACTCAGGAAAAGATGGTATGTGAATGTTTTAAACAGAACCTATAGATAGAGGGCTATGAATAGGTTAAAAAAAAATCATTGTCACTGTCCTGAGGTTATATACTGAAAGCCACTATGTTTTGGGTAAATCACCATACCATTTTTTCTTTTAAATTTAACTGTCTTACAAAAGGAAAAATTGGAAGTGTTGCTTAGTTCCCATGGGTCATATTTGGGCTATAAAAGAACATTGTATATATGAAATAAAACAAATCTCTTGCAATTGCTTAAAGTGGGGTGGGGAGAGGGATGAGGGGAGAGACGATGGGGGTGATCTAAACAATGTACAATATAAGCCTAATCAGAATTGTCCATTATATGAGCTCCCCCATATAATGAATATGTCCTAATAAAAAGATTTATAACAAAGGAAGAGCAGTGTAAGGTGACGGGTGAGACCTACTATAGGGCTGAAAGCAGTAAAGAGCTGCCCTTTTCAGTCTAACCCTTCCCTTTGCCTCTCCAGCACCATCTTTCCTTTCATGCATCCCCTCCCCGTCCATCAGGGTCCACCAGTCTTTCTCCCGTTCCTGCCCAACCTCAGTGAGTACATGATAAAGGGGTAAGGTGGAACACTACCTCAGGTAGGTGCATATCTGAAAGTCTTTTACTTATAAAATCTGTGATCTAACATGCAGAAAATTATCAAATGCTAACATACCTATCATCCACATTTGCCATAGTAATGTTAGATCCCTGCCTTATACACAAAAAAAGATATAAAATATTATAGATTGCCTGAAATCCCTCCCCCTCATCCCTTCTTCCTCCTCCTTTCCAGAGTAACTAGTATACTACAGTTGGTGTCTTCTGATACTTACTCTCTAAAACATCAGGAAAACAAGTGTTTTCCTGATTTGAAAGTGTAAATGTAAATAATATATGTAAATATATATCCAATATGAGAAACTCCAACCTTTATAAAACCTTATGGGATAGAAAGTTAAAAGTGCTCTGTAATAATCTGGTTAAGAGAGCAAGGGCCAGGGATGTAACTCAGTGGTAGAACATTCCCCCAGGGTGAACAAGGCCCTGAGTTTGATTGCAAGAACCACCAAAAAAAGAAAGAAACTAATCATGATTCGTGATAGGTATATATCACTTTCCTACCCATGGTGATGTGGTATTGTTTATTAACAAAGAATTCCTTCCAGAGGGAAAAGTAATTGTAATACGTGTTTACCATAATATCCTGTTCTCTACTGATAGTTCTTTGTTTTGTTACAAAAAAAAAAAGAAAAGAAAAAGAAATCCCAACCAAGGCTGTAGGACTGAGTGGCTTCAGCAGGAAATCCATCGTTGTTTCCACCACAGGGCAGCAGACTTCATAGATCCAATTTGATCGCTACACCTGATAGGAGCGTGCTTGGCTCTTGCACAGAGCACACAGCCTTGTGAGCAGCTGCAAACATGGAGCTTGTATGAGACAATGAAAGGAAGTCTTCATGTAAACGTCTCTATGCAAGGAAAGGTGGTTTTTCCATTTGCATTTTTCAGAGCAGTTTTACTTCCTAATTACATGATCCAAATTGTTTCAGAGACTATGTAAACCATATGTTTGCTAAATGATGGAGACAAACATGAGGAAGTGCGATTACCATCAGCTTCCCTGAGGAAAGGGGTTTCTTTCCCAACCCTGTGTGGGCTGCCTGGACATGAGTGAGCAGAGGAGAGAAGTGCCTGTAGATGGGGGTGTCTGTTTGTAGACCCCTCCTCCTCTTCCAGCACATGTCCTAGCACAGTTGTCCTTCTATGTTAGGATGAGAGTGAATTTCATTCAGTATTTAGCAGATTCAGGGAAGTGCTCAAGGTTATTTTGAGTTTTCATGAGATTGAGTTTGAGGGTGAACATACCAGAGGTAGCAAGGCTGAGCTACTTCTCAATTTGGGTTCCATTCAGTTTGAATGGTAGCCGACAAGGATAAATAACCAATTTAACTTTGCTACTGTTAAGTGGATCAACTTTTTAAATATTAAATGCAGTAAAAAAAAAGTTGTGAATAAGTTGTAAACCTCTATATTATTTATTATATAATACCGAAATACTGAATGATTGATAGTGAATTGCTTAAAAAACAGACAGACGTACATTGTGTCCTATTTTAGATCTGGACATTCAAGCAAGGTGCAGAACTCTCTGTTCAGATGTAGTCAGTGGCACAGCTGTGCAGAGGTGTGGAGACAAAGAAGTGAACTCGCAGCTCTGCCCAGGGCCACCACAATCTACCATCTACCATCCAAAGTGGACATTAGAGAGGACAACAGGCTCCAGTGGGTTAAACAACAACCCTAGCTCTTAATCAGTCATATAATAGTTGTAATCACTTAAAAGAGCAATCAATAAACATTAAGCAATTATAATTTACTTTTGACTCTCAAGCTATCCCTAAACGACAGATATTCAAAGCATCGATGGTCATCCTAGCTGGAGTTGTTTGCAATTAAGCAAACACTGTGGAAAATATGAACTGTGAAAATTAAGAGAAAAAAGATTTAATTTATTTATTAATTTATATTAATCTCCTGTAAACGCTTAGCGTTGTATTCTGTCGGGACTGACCTGAACAAAACCACCTTGTGCCAAAGACTCCTTGGAACTTGCGTTACTGTGAATGTACATTCATCCAATTTTGATTTATTTGGAAGTACCTGCAGTCTCAATGCAGATATCATTGTTTTGGGCTTACCTATGTATCCCACATTCACAGTGTTAAGTTGATTCAGTATCTCTGTCTGGAGAAGAATTATTTTTTTCCCACTGGACCAATCCTGTTGGTAAAGCTAGAATTATTTTTTAGCATTTTTTTCCCAGCAGTACTTATTTTTCACAAGGAATGGTTGTCTTGATGTTGACTAATGGAATACCTTTTTTTAACTTGTGAATTGGACCAAAGAAAGTAGGAAGTGTGAGAGAAGACACTTAGCAAGGAAGCCAAGTTCCTCTTCCTGTCTGCTTGTTTCTTAGCTTAATGTTAAGATTTTGCTTTTGTTTTAATGTGTTGGGTTGTTTTTCTTTGTTTTTGGTTTTCATCCTGAGTCTTGAGCTTTTAAATTCATGTCTGAGATACACTCACATTATAAATGCTTTCTTCTTTGCTAATAATTGACTGCTTTGTTTCTAGAAAACATGATCTCTTAAAAGTATAAAATACTGTGTGCCTGTGTGTTAGCCAGATTTGTTATCCTGCTCCCTCCCTTTGTAAAGTTCAAGTGCTTTGAGAGAATCTCCTTTTGGATGTGGGAACTGCCTCATGTGTCCTGGTTGTGGCAGACTCAGGACAGCTTTGGAGATGACCTTGCCACAGGTTATTAACCTAGCAACAAACAGACTGCATCAGAAGGCAATATTTTGCTTTTACAGATGATGACTATTTGCTGAATCCATCAAACTAAATTTTAGAAAAGACTTACGTTTTCCAAAGCAAGGAAGTGGTTGATAGGCAGTGATGTCTACCACTGAATAAAAGAAATTCTAAAAAGTCTTGAACAAAGTGACATGTTCTAAAATTCCTAATGTATTTAACTAGGTACAAAGAATTTTCTCATAGTTTCTCTGAGTTTGAATATTTGCATTTATTATCAAATAAGGTAATTATTCAGTGTTTCTTGAATGTATTAGAATTTATTGCATCTTCACCCACTTATTAATTATTTATTGTGCTCTCCCATGCTCACCTGCAAAGATGCAGAATAGAGGGAAAGCTGTGTTTAACCAGGTTTGGGGGTTGCCAAACAAGTACAACCTAGGAGACAAGCATGTTTGAAAGATGTGATTATAACTAGGTTCAGGAAATCCACGTTGGGATGACACGAGGGATTTAGTAACAGGAAAAAGGTGGTAGAGTTGATGAGTAGTAAGAACCAGTGGGCTAAGTAATCAGTGGGGCTGAAGATTAGATAGGGTGAACTAGAAAGGCACAGACTGTGGGACAGAGAACAGTATTGTGAGACTGGGATTACAGAGAGTTTGTGTTTGATCATAATGATAAGTCTGTGGATCAGTGGCCAAAGTAAGGCTGAGGACAAGACTACTGGAGAAGATGAAGTCGGTACTGAGAGAAAGGGAGAACAGAAGGATCATCTCCATGGAAATTCAAGAAAGAAGTAGTACTGGAGAGAGACAGTGAGCCAGCAGCAAATCTCCTGAGGGAAGATAGAGAAGTGACCCAGGGGTCCATAGGTGACTGACCAGGAGACAGAGGACTGATGACATGAGCTTCATTCAAGGCTGAGGCCTTTTGGAGAGGAGGTTGTGATCACGCCTAGAAGCGAGAGTGAAAAGCAAGCAGGCAGAGAGCCTTCAGGGGACGTGGAAAGAGCCCAGGTTGTTAGAATGTAAAGGGAAGGTTGAGAGGAAAGGCTGAGGATTTAGATTTTCCAGATCCTTTTGAGGATTTGGGTTCTCCAAAGGAAGGCCATTCATTCCCAGAGGACACAGTGGGACATGTTCAGGAACTAGCTGAGGAGAGCAAGCCAGATTAGGCATGTTCACAGTGCAGAGGAGTAAGAGTCTAGGGGTATGAGGGATACTGGGGGGGGGGGGTGCCTGGGCTAAGCAGGGGTAGGGGCATGGTAGGATTAAACCTCGTAACTTCTGAAACAGGTGGTGAGGCTGAGAATGGAAGAGCAGGATGGGCTGTTGGTTTTGGCAGAAGCAAGGCAGATCACTTTACACTCTGGCCATTTAGAAACCTTGCTACGCAGAGCAAGCAAGGTTACTCCATCCCCTTCTGAGCATGGAGGTTTGGAAGCTGGGAGGGTATACCATGTTCAAAAATTATCAGGACGCATGCAGATCTCTCTCGCTTGTTACAGTAGTTCCAGGATGATATCAAGTGAAACCTCGAGGGTTTAGTGTTTTTCAAATACTGCTCTTCTATCTGAGATGCAGTTTAATATGTTACATACATAATAGTAATTGACAGGTTTAATTGGGGATATCCTTGACTCATAATCAAGTAGATATAATTCAGAGTCCAGTTCATATTGGCAAAAGGTCATCTCTCCCTCTGTTCTTTCTCTGCCTTCTGCCCTCTTCTCCCAAATGTGACTTGAAAAGTGACAGCATCACTGTCTAATCTACTGAATAACTGACGTGTTCTTTCCTTTTTCCTTTCAGTGACGAAAGTTACAACGTCAATGATTATTCCTTAAGAGATCAGCTGTTGGTGGAGTCTTGTGACAATGAAGAGCTTAATTCTTCTCCTGGGAAGAACAGCTCCACGATGCTTTATTCAAGACAGAGCTCTGCCAGTCACCTCTTCACGCTCACAGTCCTAAATAACCATGCAAATGAGAAAGTGGAAATGCTGCTAGGGGCTGAGACACAGTAAGTACGGCAGAGAAAGGAGCCCAGATTGTCCAGTACCCACCCCCTCCCCAGCTGCCCTTGGCCTCAGACTCTAGAAACAGTAGCTGCTGTTTGTTTTTGTAGGCAAGAACCTACTGTGTGCCATAGTAGGTGTTTTAAAGAGATGCTGTTCTGTTTTTCATTGTGATCCTCGGTGTCTTCAGAGATAGGTGTTATTTTTTTCCCTTGATGGATGCTTTGTGCATTATTTGATGTGGCTTTTATTTTTATGGAGTGGTTTAAAAATCACTTTTTTCATCGACAAATGTGTGACTCAATGGTAGTTTAAGTCCAGGCTGTCAGTTTTCATGGATAAGTTGATCGAAGTCATGTCTCAGTCACCTTTCTGCAGTCAGACAGAAAGTCCAGTGGTTCTGTCAATAGAGACTAATTTAGGAAAACATGCTTTCCAATCTAGTATCTGTGAAGAGGTAACCAGCTTGCCGTTTGTGCTGCAGTTTCACCAGCCCTTCCTGGGCAGCCGTCTTCACTCTGGGAGAGGGGACGGGGGCTTCAGGTTCAAATCCACCCTGGTGATTTGGTCCATTTTGGGACAGCTGACCACTTTGTTTGGAAACAAAGTGCTCCTGCAGTAAGCACTCTGGACAGGTATTATGTTGGGTCGGGGGAGAGCAGGGAGGAAAAGGAAAGGTTCTTTAATTCTTTGTCCTTTTGGGTTTCTGCATATGTGGATCAGCAGCTGGTGAATAACAGGCCTAGGACTGTAGCTAAATCTTAGAGAAGTAAAAGGAGATAGTTCCGCTTGTGATAAAGGGACATCTCAAGGACCAGAGAAAACCAAGAGCAGGCTGATCCATCACACTATTCCAGATGAATTTAGGTAGGGAATGAAGGAAGTGTTTGCTTACCAAAAAAAAAGCAGTCTTCCTAGGGTCCCAGAGCGCTTCTTCTGAAACCGCTGAAATGCCCTGACAGTGATTCCAGTGTGATCTTCTGTGTCTGCTGCTGGGGTGGAGGGTACCGGCTTTTAGGCTGTGAGGTGGCCAGCATGTGACATGCCCAGGGCCAGACCTGGGGGAAGACATTTCTTCAACTCTAAAAGTCATTGGTCTTTTCCTCTGATATGAAATCAGTTTCACAAAGGTGTGAAGTGATTTGCCTGAAGTCACACAGGAAGTGAGTTGTTGCTGAAGCCAGACCCAGACCCTGGTCCTCCCAGACAGGGTTCCTTTGTTGGAGGGAACCTCTTTTAAAAATGAAATTAAAAAAAGAAAAGCCTTTGGATTTTACATGACTAAGGAGAAGAAGACTTAAATGCTCTGGAGATCAGTACTTGTGCAGACATTCTAGAGAATTCCGTTTCTCCTATAGTTAGTGATGGTGAAAGTGTTGTAGTTTCCCCTTCTCTGTTCACAAGGATTGTTTTTTTATTCAGTCTCGACAACAGATCAGTACAGCTTTTCCTGGCTGTCTCATTCCACCACTTTTTTCTAAAATCATTTGAAGGAAGTAGATAGACTTGTCCAGTTCTTACACCAAGGCCAGTTCCTTTCCTGGGACACTCTTTGGCATTTGTTCTGCCCCATTATATTTTGATCTTTCCTTGGACTGAACGGTGGTTCACTTCCTTAATCAGACACGCTCTCAGAATACATAGTTATGTCTTCCATAAGCCCAGGAGTATGATTCATTTTCTTAGTTCTTTAATTAATAACAAGAGAGCATTCCAGAAGGGGCAGCAGGGCCGCAGTCTCCCTGGGTACAGAAGGAGTTACTTGTCATCCTCCTCTTCCCCTTCTCTGCCCTCAATTAAAGTCAAGAAACAAGTAAGTGGACAAATGCTTGTAAGACACAAAATAGCATTGGTGTTGAAAGAAAATATATTACGCCAGTGTGTACTTTCCTTGAAAAACAGCTGGTTGTTTAAAAGCCTAGGTGATTATTATACATGATGATTGGACATCTGCCTATAAGTTGTGGGTGCCTGTGTTTTTTTTTTAACTGATACATGAAAACATAAAAGTTGAACATATTAATGGGTATCATGTAGTGCTCAATACATACATCCATTGTATAATGTTTAAATTAAATATATCTCCTCACACACCTTATCTTTATTTCTTTATTGTGTAGGTATCCGGTTTTGAGCAGTCAGTTCTGGTCTGTGTGGAACGTGGACTTTGCTTATAAGATTTGTGAAATGTATAGGCGAATGTGTGTTTTTTAGGTTTTCTCCCTTTCATGGCTTATTTGATTAATACGGTCTGTTGATGATGTAGATGAGAAAACAAGGTTTTTCACTACCACTCTGACCTTGAGTAATTGCAGAACTCAAGACCAGTCATGTAGATCCTTTGGCTACTGATTCTTTGACCTGACAAAGAATGTTCACACCTAAACATTTACCTCTTTTGAAAAACTGTGTCAATAGAGGCCACCTGGAAATAATATAGGATGTCAACTAAGCAGTAGGAGAGGAGCAGCTGTTAGGTACAAGGACAGTTCAACCTAAAAGGTAGTGAGACTGTGAGAGACAAGATCAATGGCTTTGATTACATAAGGAATGCAGGAATGAAAAGGAAATGCTAAACACTTTGTGAGCATCTGGGATGTGTCAGGTCCTGAGCCAGCCACAGAATGTGAAGAAGGGACCCATAGTTATCTGTAGGGAAAAGTAACATTTCAGATGAGGCAACCATCTCAGTTTCCCCAGATTCAGTAGTTAATGTTCATTG
The DNA here is from genome assembly GCF_047511655.1 of Castor canadensis. Taxonomy (NCBI): domain Eukaryota; kingdom Metazoa; phylum Chordata; class Mammalia; order Rodentia; family Castoridae; genus Castor; species Castor canadensis. The sequence goes on along the minus strand of NC_133390.1, from coordinate 114,544,888 downwards.
TCCTGGCAAAATGATGAACAGCATTCTTTGACTCTTGAATGTGTCCTGTTTAGACAACAAAATATGTGGTGACTCTAATTCTATAAAAATATATAATATTATAAGTTAGATAATACATATAGTTATGTATATTTGTAATTATACATATTATAAATACATACAATGCTACTGTATATATTTATATTATGTACATATTCTACCCACCTCTCTTTTTCCCTGAAGTGAAATGAGTTTCACCAGGGTGTGAAGTGATTTGCTGCAGTCACACAGGAGCCTGGCCCTCCTGACAGCCAGTGCTCTTTCTAGTAACAGACATGAGTCTTAATGAGCAGCTGCCAACCCGTAGTCTGTTCCACAGGGAGACTACCTTTCTCAGCCTCCTTTCTGTGCCCTCTGTGCTGCCTGTAATCATTCCTCCTCTTCAGAAATGCAGGTGCCTGAAAGCAGTCCTCTCCCTTGCCTGCTGTGTGCTGCACACACCCATTTGTGAATGTGTATTGACGCTGCTTTGAGTTATCAGGCTGGAGCCACAGGGCCATTTTTGATGCTTCTGTCTGAAGAGATCTGTCATCTGCCAGTTCTTCCTGTACACATCTGTTACACTTTCTGCATGTTTCCTCTCTGCTACTTCGTTCTTGGGTCACTTATCTTTGAAACCACCTAACCATTCTTTCTCCAGTTAGTGCTGCATCTTTTATTATTAATCCCTAATCTCAGCTCTATTCTTGTCTCTTTTTTGCTTTGTACATAGCTGGTTCCCAATAAATATTTTTGGGATTGACCCCAGATTAATACAACTAGCTTTTTTATATGCAAGGCAAGGGTCAAATAGTAGCATACTGCTTCTTTTACCAGTCTATTTTCACTGGTCTTTTTGTTACTTGCTGGGGCAGGTTTCCCCAATTTTCAACCTTTCTATTAAGGTTGTACTCAAACATTTTAAGGATGTGCATCTAGCCTTGTAAACTGTTATCTGTGCCCGTTACAAATCTTAAGTCATGGCACTACTAGAGAGACAATAGTCCACGTAATACAAAAAGTCACCCTTTATGGAAGAACAAAGGAAGAATGCTTTACCACTGTCATGTCTTTCCCCTCTGGGCTTTTTAAGAGGAATGTGGGAGCCTGAGGGCCTCCTTTGTCTGCCTTCATTAAAATGGAGCACAGGCAGCTGGCACGGACCACAGGCTGTAGCAGTGGTATCCTTGGTTTCCTACGTTTACAGAAGAGTTTGGATGGATGTCGAATGGCTTCAGTGTTCTCGGTGATGAGGCATCTCGTACATGCTCAGTGATGGACACAAGCTATCTTTACTCATCATAGGTAGTTGTAGGAGAGAATCACCTCAAGCCACAGCCAGAGACGCTTCACAAAATGTGTATTTCCCAAGAGATCTGGAAGCCTAATGAATGTGGCTGCTGCTGTCAGCCCTCCAGACACCGCTTCCAGGGCCTCCTGATAAAGGGGCATTGTTCGCAGGGAGTCTGTGCGCTTCCTGCTTCTGTTAATGATTTAATTAAGAACAGGAAGTAGAGGGATGGAAGAGAATTGTAAATCCTATCTCAGACCCAGTCGTATTCTTCAGTCCTTTAGGAACGTCACAGTATATACAAGAGAGGGGTTTATATGGAAAAGTGTGTTTATTCCAGGTTGTAGTATTTTTTCCTTGTTGAATCTAGAATCTAAGCTCAAGAATGGTCTTTCACATTTATATAGTCAGTGCCTCTCAAAGAACTTGCTCTTTTTGTCCCGAGTCCAATTCCTCAGCTTTATTAAAGAGACTTTTCATAAGCACTCATGTATTTCAGGCAGGACAGACTGACAGTCGTTAACAGTACACAGCAACTTCCAAACTCCGTTCTCCTAACTTGGGTTAACTGCCAAAATCAGAAAGCAGATGAAGGCTTCCCCTGATGCGCTGAGCAGGGAGAGTTTGCAGTGGTGAGGTTTTTTAAGTTAGGTGAATTGAGCTCGTACCCAGCGTTATGAGGCTTTTTCTCACAGCGTTCTTGGGAGATGTTTTACCCTGTGGGTCGTGTAGACGAGTAGAGATATTGATTGTGTAAAGGAATGAACTAAATCATCCCTCTTCACAGCCCCACTCTTTCTGCTTCAGAGGTTTCTTCTTAATCAGAGGCTGAGGATATAGAAGTTTCCAAAGGAACCATTGATAAATTTGTATGCTGTGAGAAGAAACACAAAATATAAGTGACCCAAAATGCCATTTTAGGACAGGTAACAGGAAGCAGAAAGAGTAACTAAGGTCTCGTCACTTCTGCTGAGAAAACAGGAAGGGCCTGTCAGTGGCTAAGGCCTCCACTGACATTTTTGTTCCTCTGAGTCTCCTGGGCAGTCCTGTCTCTAGGGTTTTGTTGTGGTGGTGGTGGTTGAGATAGGGTCTCAGTATATAACCCAGGCTAGCCTTGAATTCAAGATCCTCCTGTCTCCACCACCCGAGTGCTGAGATTATAGGTATGAACCACCACGCTCTGCTCTCTGTTATTTCAAAACCTACTTTCCACCTTTTTAGTCTGTATGTCTTGGTTAGTAGATGCCTGCCCTAAAGTAAGAAGTTGGACTTTCTGTATCTTTGACCTTTGTCGTTAAGTTTAAACCCAGATAGATGACAGGTAGGACGCAGTGCTATGGCAGCTAAGTCATTGCACCTTTTCATGCATATGTAGAGCATTGAGGGTTGTGGCAGGTACCTAACTTAAGAGTTTCATCTCAACTTGGTCTTTCTTTTCCTGGGTCAAATGTGCATTAAGGAGAGTGTTTTGTGCACGCCATATTGTGGGGTTGTGTGTGTTTTTCTGTTCTGATAAGATCCCATTCTGTTCACTTTGCACCACCAGTGTGGCCAGGGCCTCTGAACTCAGCAAATGCTGGCTGAGGGAACGAATGCTCCTTTGCGCCCTGGGCATTGGTATGCCACAAATATTAATTTACATTACCACTGCATTTCTTTTTTGTTTTGTTGTGATTTTGAAAAAGGCTCTTGCAATATAGCTCAGGCTGGCCTGGAACTTAAAATCCTCCTGCCTCAGCCTCCAGAGTACTGTGATTACAGACATCCACCACAACACGTGACCTAGCAGTATTGCTTATTTTATCACTTTGGGCAGAAACAAAGTCTGAAACTGGGTGCATTGAGATGAACTGCAAATTTATCTCAATCATGGGTATGCCTATCCTCCGGTGCTTCCTGTCCTTAGACTTCTGCCTCACAGTGAGTGGTCTCCTCCCTGCTGTCAAGATGCCCTCTTTCTGCTTCTGGCATGAGGGAACCACTCAGCACAGCTCTTGGAAGACTCCAGGGAAGTCATGTGGTTTTGACAGCTTCTAAGAATGGGTGGGACTGACTCAATTGAAATAGCTTCAAGCCGTTCTTTGAACAAGGGCGACAAGGAGAGTCTTGTTCTGTCCTCTGGTGTCCCTGCAAGGAGCCCATGTATCTGAGGGATGCCAATTGGCACCCAGGCAGCCTGCTATAGGAGTGAAGGAGTTCTGGAAGTTGTATGTGCAAGATCAGGTTCCAGATGGCCCCCACGTGCTCCAGGAAGCCATACGACAGGCAGGGTGAAGATGCAGTGGGTTTCCCAGGATAAGCCTGCCTTATTTGGGTCTGCTGCATGAAGACACGGATCGAGTAGATGTCTCTTGGCAAGCAACTCATGAGATACTAGTTACTTTCCAATGGAAATGCTGATTGGGCCTATATAACTGTTACCCCAACAAAGAGACAGCAAAGACTGAAGTGTCTGCTTGGGGTTGTTTCAAATGATTCTTTCTCCTTAGAGAATCCCTGCAAAGCCTTTTGCCTTATATTGGGAAGAGACAAAGTTTTCAAAAGCCAGGCAGTGCCTTCAGTTTCGACATAAATTGTATTACTGCTCGACCAGGGCCCAGCCTCATTTTATTCTTTTAAATAAGCTTGTTTCAGCACAGTCTGGTTTCTACTCTCAGTGCTTTCTCCCCCCAACCCCTCCACTTTTTAAGCATCTGCTAGTGCACTCTACCTCTGCTATCCCAGCTTGCCTGGGAACAGGAGCTTCCCTCCACATTTGTTTTAGTAAGATTGTTGTAAAGATTTGATAAGGTGCTATTTGCAGGTTACCTGGCACCCAGGTGCTCCATAATATTTTTTAGAAAAGGACCTAATTCCTGTCCTGCTTGAGTTTCTGATTTGACCATAGAAGTAGATAGGTTGATAAATGAATAGGGCTTAGTGTGTGATGAGGGACATGATTTATTTGCTAGCAGATGTTTACTGAGCCCCTTCTAGATGCCACAGTCCTCTGGGGATAACACAGTGAACCAGATAGATTGGGTGCCCTGCCTGCAGGATGGTGCTGGGTACTAGCTGTGTGAAAGAGCTGTGGAGCGGGTGCTCTGGGGACAGGACTCTGAGGCTGGGCTGGGGACAGAGGTGCATGAGTGCATGTTAGGGGAGGCCATCTGGAGAAGGTGAGGCTTGTATTTTTCAATTCTGAGAGGACATGTTGAGCAAAAGAAGTCAAATACAAAAGTGTGTGCAGGATTTCACTTTTTAAAGTACAAAACAGGCAAGATTAATCTCTGGGTGGAAATCAGAATAGCAGGTGCCTTTGGAGAGGGGTTAACGATCTGACAGCATGCATATGTGCATAAAAGTAAGTAGGTGAGCACAGAGCTGTGTGCACTTAGCGTGCAGTTGGCTTACTTTAAGTATGGTGTTACTTAGTGACAGTGTTTTCCACGTCAGTAATGAGTGGGCATGGCGAGGTGAATGAGAGGGAAGTGGATGTTTGTGAGAGAAGAGTATACAGGGAGGCTGTGGACATGTGCCACACCACAGTGCTGCCCGTGGTCTCTTCTGCTTGGCAGACGGGTTGTATTTGGGGAGTGAAGGTGGGTGACATTGATTAGAAATTTAAGAGGCAGGCTGTTAGGAGAGAAAACTTTTTCAAATGTTTTGGCCATAAAGGAGTCTCTTCTTAAGAAAGTAGAGTGGCACGGTGGAAAGTGACCTGGTTTAAGTCTCTTTCCTCAGAACTCTGGCATTCTCGTCTGTGAGATGGGCTTTGGGAGTATTACATGAAATAATGCATATCAACTGCTTGTATCTGACACGTGGTTTATTGACTGCTCTTAAGAGATTTAAAAGTGTGTTTGTGTGGTTTGATTTAATTAATTGCAATTCTAATACTTACAAACAAGATACTAAACTGGGGATGACTGTTACGGAGCAGTGCTTGCTTATATGAAACTTTTAATAGAATAATTACTTTATTACATGTAGCTGTAGCTGAATACTATATTTTAAAGTCTTGATTAGTTTTCCCTTTTTTGGGCTGTATTCATCAAGCTATTTTAAAGCATTTGAGAACAGTCTAGGTATCGTCAAAGACTTTCTATTTTGATATGCTCATATTTGCCAAAATTAGTTGTATAAGGAAGAGACAACTGTACACATGGCAAATGTTGTCTTTCCTTCCCACACAGTTTGAATGTGTGAGAAGGGGAGAGGAAGTAGTAGAGAGAGAATGCTTTACAAGCATTCTTTAAAAATGAAATTTACCTTTTTTGAAAAGTTAAACATCAGCTCATGAGCGTGCTGGATATCTGATTGTGATTTTAATGTGTCAGTGTAATCAACTGTTAGATGTCAAACTGTCATATAAAAGTCCCATTTAACTAATAACTAGTCAAAATCATTTAGTTTTTTGATGATGAGAACTAGTTCCCTGCCTGTTTGAGATTTCTCAGATTATTCTTTTTCTGAACAACCCCTCTGTGGGCTCCCCACCCTGTTCTCTGGGGACTGGCTGTCTAGAACAGTATGCATTCTCTGTCTGATCACCTTGGATCTCTCATTTGGGTCTGCCCTCTGTGTCTAGGAGTGAAAGAGCCCGCTGGATAACCGCCCTGGGACACAGCAGTGGGAAGCAGCACCCAGACCGGACCTGTAAGTTCCCCTCCAGGCAGCCTGCTTGGTAACGTGGAAGGGCTCTGCCCCCTGCTGGACGCCGAGTCATGGAGAGATTAGGCCACCACAGTAACTGCTTCCTAAATTTCCTCCAGCACTTTGAAGTTAGGGGTTCTGAATTCAGTCTTTGTTATGTAAACATAACAACCATTGCTTGACCTTCCTGAGCCTGTTTAACCATGTTCTAGTCAGAGACACCAACATACACAGCACAGGGTTATTGTGAGGACTCAGGGAAATTATTAATGTGGTGAAAGCCCTGCTTGAATCTTAAAGCGCTTAAATGTTTAGCTGTTAGTAATACTTAAATTTGCAACTACTGGCTATCAGTCTGAACCTATGCTGAAAGTTTGCAACCTAAAGAAAATTACCAAGCCATCCCTTTTAAATTAAGTGGTAATGTTAAGAAAATGTTTGTTATTCTTCCGTGGTACCAGGGACAGTTGCAAGAAAGGGATGGTGTCCTGTCCTGTGCCTCTGGATGAGTCTAGTTGGAAGGTCAAATCCAAAGAATTGCGGTGGCAAAAGTGGCTATCTGAGGCATTCAAAAATCAGGTTGAATCACTCAGAGCCAGAGTGATTGGCTTGGATTCATTTTATATTAAAAAAAAAAAAAGTCAGTCAGTGCCAAGGCCCTGAAATTGTTTTATGTCGCACATCTGTGTTTGGGGGATCTCTAGAATGTCTTGTAAGCTTTTGGTTGGAGCTCTTACTTCTAAACTGTGGCAGCTTTCACCACTGGTGGGATGGAGACATGCCCTGGATGAGAGCCAGAGACCTCAGAGATCAGCAGTTGCACCATACTGGCATATGAAATACCCTCTCGAATCAGTTTCCCCAGTGCATGAGGCTGTTTCCTGCTCGTGTGTAACGGGATCAAGGCTGTTAGTGAGGGTATTTGTGTACCATAAGAGGCCTTTCGAAAAAGCAAGAGGTTTCCTAGAAAAGGTCTACTTCCTAATGGAAGTCTCCTTGTTCTGTCCATGCTGGTGTGAATTGCACACAAGAGTAAACGCACGCTGCTGGTTCAAACCTGTTTGATTTCTTTCTCCCTGCCGCCAGAAGCTCAGTCTGTCCCTTTTCCTCCCCAGCACTGACCCAGGTAGAAATCATTAGATCATTTACTGCCAAACAGCCAGACGAACTCTCCCTGCAGGTGGCGGAGGTGGTCCTCATTTATCAGCGTGTTGGCGATGGTGAGTGAGTGAGTTCTTACAGGCACCCAGGGGGCCATACACTCAAGGAATCCATTTTGTCACTGTCACCTGTCTTCCACATCCCTACACATGAGTGTTTGAACTCACATATACTGCCTTCTCATTTTGAAGGCCAACTTTACTTTGTCCCAGTTTTTATTCCTTGATTAGGAGATTTCATTTCCTAATTTGGAGGCTTCTCAGAGTCCTAAGGATCATTTAGAAAGGTATTTTACCCTAACCACCTCTGCCTCTTTGCCCACTTTCCTTTGGTTTTCTCTGCAAGTTTGCTTTTGAATCTGGATGCAGTCACATGATTTCTTATTCATGTTTTCTTTCCTTCCCAGTGACCTGCTTCTCATAGCCAAAGGTCCTTCCTAACTTGCAAAAGGAAATGTGTCCAAAGCATCCCCTTCCCCAGCTCAGCCCAAGTTCACGTACTTTCTCAACCCCCTCACCTCAGGGCTCTGCTCATGTTCTGTCCCTGGGATATCACCCATTCTTTCCAGAAATCCTGTCATCTCTTTCACCTTTCTTTTCTCACCTTCCATCATCCATGGTGGCTAACTTGTGGGGGAAGGCTGCCTGGTGCAGATTGCTTCAAATACCTTGCTCGATGTGGACTCTGTTCTTCCTTACAGGCTGGTACGAGGGGGAACGACTTCGAGATGGAGAAAGGGGCTGGTTTCCTATGGAATGTGCCAAGGAGATAACATGTCAAACAACAATTGATAAGAACGTGGAGAGGATGGGCCGTCTGCTAGGACTGGAGACCAATGTGTAGCCTCTCAGAAGGCCTTTGGTTAACTGCCTGATTTGCACGATACAATGGTGGGCTAGTTGGTTCTGGACTGGTTTTACTGATAATTTTATCACAGTGTATTTAACTAAAAGCATAGGAACACTTGGCCTTTAAGCTTGCCACGTTGTTCTCTCTAGGACAACAGCTACCAGACACAGTCAGTTCCCAACGCTCAGCGATCCCCTTGTGAACCTGTGGGCCGACAGAGCAGCCTACATCAGGGATGAGGCAGTGTCAGTGCCGGGTTTTCACTGTGTTCCAGCATAAGGTGTAATAGGATGCTTATCCTGGCTGTCTGTCCTCACTTGGCTCAGAAAATCACTATTCTGCCTTGAACATCTCCTTTATATGGTTTTCCCAGGATTAGCAACATCTTGTCTTTAAGAAATGCTCAATTTGTAAATATTTTTCACATCTGATTCTAATGCTATGTTAACTCAAAAGGAACTGGTAGAGTTCAGAAGGTGAGCTGTCACATTTTTCTAAACCCTTTCCCAGGATAGGAAATTGGCACTTGATTCTTCATTACCATTTTCCTCATTAGCAGGAAAGTAAGGAGTTTTTTAAATCTGCCTCACTCACCTCACTCAATATTGGTCTTAGACAAGTGTAGCCTAACAGAACTAAGGTACTTTATTTAAATGGCATAGAATTTAACTAGTTCACATATGTAAGCACATCCTGAACTAGGACAGGGATCCTACTTTAAAATTTTTAAATCCCAAATAAGCTGATAAGCTGACATGAGGCTGCTTTGTGTTTGGTTCCTGACTGTTCCTACTTGTTTCCAAATAGGAAATTTGGCTGGAATACGTTAACAATCTCAAGGAAGGGAAAATGAAACCTTAGATGGTATCAAGCAGCCAACATGGTCCCTATTTGAAACCTTTTGACCTTAGTGGGAATCCATTCTAGTTGCATTAAAGGCCTTGCTCACTTAGGTTGTAGGGTGAGGGTTTGGAAGACTGGAGGGGCGAAATGATGTTCTGTGGCAGCTAGGTTCCCTCTCTATTCCAGTCTCTTAACATGGATAAAATCTGGCATAACATACATTATTGGAAAATTCAAATCTATTGGAAATGCCCAGCTACCGGTCTACTAAATAGTTTTTACCCAAACCCTAAGGTTCCGGAAGCCCAGTGAGTGGGCAAGTATGCGTGGCTCACATACCTGCCCCCTTCATCCTTAGGAGTAAGGCTCCTGAGTAGGGCTCTCAGGCTTCTTACCTTTGCGTACATTCTGGCTGCAAAAAACATTCCAGGCCCTGAGTTCCCAGGTCTCCAGGTCTGACTGAAGTCATGGTAATGGCTCACAGCAAGAGGTGTCTTGGGTTTGTAGACAGGAATTTTGTCTCCTCTCTAATGATGTCACTGCCTTTTTACAGAGAAGCCTAGTAAATTGTAATTTAATCTATTGTCATGTTTTATTTAGGAAGGAAGGTAAATTTGTTGCTTGCAAGGGGATCATTTTGTATAATTTTCGCTAATACCCAGTTGAAGCTAAAAAGCAACGATTGAGTTCTGTTAATTAATTTATAAGTAGAAGTGTTAAACAGTTTTGAAGTATTTGTGTCTTTCTGTATCAAAGCTTTATATAGCAAGCAGGTTAATACTGTCATTAGATAATGTGTTGCTGTACAGCATGTACTTAACACATTTCAATGGTGAACTGTTTTGAACGTGACACAGTATTTTTTTCAAACCTAGTTCAGTTTTTTGAATGCCTGTCTCAGAATTGTCAGTGACTTCACTGGTGGAAAACAAAGTCATTTCTGTTTCAATAAATTGAGACTTATTGTACACTTTCAACAAAACTTGTGAATTTATAAAGATTTTGTACATACTTGTTGTTTGTGCTGGTGTGATTTAATGTACTCCTAGTATTTAGTTGGGTATGGTTTTCTGGATTTTGGGCCACATCAGAGTTGTACTCAAAAAGTGTCCACAGACAGTGCTGCCAGGATCACTCTTTACTCTTTGAGTTCAGATTAGCATCAGTTGCCCGAGAAAACTGGAGCACTTTTAAGACTTGGATGGTGCTATTTCTTCTCAGAGTGGACAGAAAAAAAAAAAAACCAAAAACCTGCAGGATAGAATAGCTTATCCTAAATACTGCACAGTTCTCTTACTGCTGTTTGTTCCTTGGAGCATATCTTAATAATCTTTTCAGCCACCCAAACCTTTGTGCTTATAAAGTTAGCCACCTTGTGAATCTTGGTGGAAGGCAAAGAATGCATCCTTCACACTATAAGTTTTTGGTTGCTTCCTAACACATTACCACAAGCTTAGTGACTTAAAACAATGCTCTTTACTATCTATCATCTCAAAGCTCTGCCATCAGAAGGCCAGGGTGGCTAACTTTGGTTGAGTTTCTCTTATAGTATCACAAGACTGCCATCAAGTGCTTTTTTCTCACCGAAGCTTAGTGTCTCCTTTCCCGCTCATTCCTATTGTTGGCTGAATTTACTTCCTTGTGGTTGGAGAACTGAGGTTCCTATTTCCTTTCTTGCTGTCAGTCATAGTCTGCTCAGGGCTTCTAGAAGCCATTCCTTCTCAGCATGCGTCTCCTTCCACTTTCCAGGAAGCAGTGGTACATTTGCTCCTCCCCATGCTTGAAATCTGACTCCCTCTATGCTATCAGAGGAAGAAATCCCTCCTTTTAAAGGACTCATATAATAGGTAAGGCCCGAAGTATAAGTGATGATTAGCTCAGAATTAACTGATTTGGGACCGTAATTAAATGTGCAAAATTCCTTGGCCATGCACCATAAAATAACCTAAGGTGTAACACCAGACAGGCATCTTAGAATTCTATCTACAATACCATCTATAAAACATTAAAATGCTGGGTACTTTTAGTTTTCTAGCAATCTTTGCAGCTAAAATAAGCCATGTGATAGCAAACACCAGATACATTTGTTTTAGGATACACCCATCAAAGGCATCTTGGCTGCATTTTCACTCAAGCTAGTGATTGATGGAAGAAGAAAGAGATGGGAGTATCATCTATGAGGACCAGCAAGATGCTCCACCTCTCTCCAAACTTGTTGCTGCATTTCCCTGGGCTTTTGGAAGCAGCAGAGCCACTTGGACTTGCAGTGCTACAGAATGCAGACCAACATTTAGTTTTAGCCTATACAACCCTGTGGATTGCTGGAGTGGCAATATGAGCCTGATACATCTAAAACTATGCTTTCTGGAAGTTTAGCATAATTAAGACCTGGCAGAGAGAAACAAAACCTGTGGAAGAAACTAGCATTGCCTTAATTGTCAATTACTTCTACAAGCAAATTATCAAAGGTTCAGCAAGCGTCTTGAGACATGCCACTGTGATACACAAAAAAGCAAACAGGGACTCCAGATACTAAAATAATAAGATACAGTAGAATAATCATAATCACTATGTTTATAAAGCCACTTAAAAAATACAATACAGAGCTAATAACTATAAAAAGTAACTTAAGAACAATAACAAAACAACTGGAAATTATGGAACTGCATTTAACACCAGATTAGATAAAGAGTTAAAAGACATGCTGGGAAACTGGAAGAGAGGCTAGAAGAAACTACCCACCAGGAATCATAGGCAAAAGGAATGGAGAATGCAAGGATTTAACTGGGGTCTCAGAGAAGAGAGCGAGAAGGAAGCACTGGCAAGATGGCTGCACCTGCACAGCCTTGCTGGGAAGAAGCCTGATCTTAGTGATCTCTCCAGCTGAGGATTCCTAGGGGCTGACTGGTGAGAAAGTCAACTGGTAGCACTCCTAGCACCTAAGGGAAAAAAATCCCTTTAGTCCTGAAGGCAGATCAGGGCACAGCATCACAGCATTCACACTATGTAGGTGTTATCACTGTTCAATAAAATGATCTTTACCATATGACTAAGGATGGAGAGAGTGTGCATACTGACAAAAGGTTCATTTAATCAAGAAGATGTACTCCTATAGGTAAAATTCCAAGGCAAAACCCCATTGAACAATGAACAGACACTAAAAAACAAGGCCAGGAATGTAGACCAGGTCATGTTAAGGAGGCTACTAGCAGGAGGGGGAGGGCAAATGAAGAGGGTAAAGGAGGGTGAATGTGGCTGAGGTATTTTCTATGTGTATGAACATGGAACACTGAAAGCAACTGAATTCGTTTTAAAAGGGGGGAAGAGGGAATAATCGAGGGGATGAACCAAACTGGGGTATATCATACACATATATGATAATGTCACAACAGAGCCCCCCTGTACAACTATTATAAGCCAGTTAACTTTTTAAAAAGATGTACTCATTCTAAATGTATATTCGTCCAGTATATGGTCCCGAAATATACAAAGCAAAAATTAGAATTAGGATAAATCCAAAATCGTAGCATGAAATATCTTAACATGTCTCTCAGTATTTGACTCAAAAAGTGGAAAAGAATCAGTAAAAATATAGAGGATTGTAACGACAATGGGTAAATATAGTAGGAATATATGGGACACCACAACAATTTCAGCATATACATTCTTTTCATGCACGTAAGGCCATAGGGGAAGTGTTGTTTTTTTTTTTTAATGAAGATCTATAATAAAAATTAAGAAATATTTACTTGGAACTTAGACCTCAATGTAAAATGCAAAACCTATACCCTTAGATGACATAGGGAAGTCTAAGTGATGTTGGGTTTTGGTGATGTAAATACAACACGAAAAGCACAATTCATAGGAAAAAAATTGACAAGCTGAATTTATTAGCATTAAAAGCCTGTTAACAGAATGAAAAGCCAAGCCACACAGTAGAGGGATATCTTTGCAAAACACATCGATAAAGAATTTTCATCCATAATATACAAAGAACTCTTAAAACTCAACAATTAAAAATCAGCTTAATTTAAAAAAATGGGCAAAGCAGGTAACTCACCAGAGATGTACAGCTGGTACATAAGCACAGGACGAGATGCGTCACACCCCAAGGTGGAGGAATGCAAGTTAAACCCTTGAATTAACAAAACCTAAGTTATCACCTTTAGACACACTAAAACAGCAAAAATCTAAGACCCTAACAACCCCGAATATTGATGAGAATACAGAGTAGTGGACTTTTATTCATTGCTGGTTGGAATGCCAGAGTCTCTTGGCAAGAGTCTGGCAGTTTCTTACAAAACTGAGTACTCCTTCCACATGATCCAGTAATCAATGTCCACAGTATTTACCTAAATGAGTTGAAAACATGCCCACACAACTGCATGTATTTATAGCGGCTTTATTCATAATCAGAAAAATTTGGAAGCAACCAAGATGTCCTTCAGTAAGTGGATAAACTATGTACATCCACACAATGGAGTATTAACCAGCAATAAAATGTTATCAAGCCTGCAGAGACATGAGAAACCTCAAATGCATACTGCTAAGTGAAAGAAGCCAATTGGAAAAGGATAAACACTTTATGTCTACGACTAAATGGACATTCTGGAAAAGGCAGCTATGTAGACACTGGTTGCCAGTGGAAAGGGAAGGAAGAATAGGGGCACAGGAATTTTTAGGACAGTGAAAGTATTCTGTACGATATGGCAATGGTAGAAACATGTATTATACATTCATCAAAATGCATAAAAAGTGAACCCTGATAAACTAGTTAGTTAATAATGAAGTATCAAGCTAGCTCCAGTGGCTCACGCCTGAAATTCTAGCTACTTGGGAGGCTGAGAGCTGAAGGATGGCAATTCAAGACCAGCCTGGGCAGTTTGCAAGACCCCATCTCCAAAATAACCAAAGCAAAATGGACTGGAGTTGTGGTTCAAGTGGGAGAGGGCCTGTTTTGCAAGCATGAAGCCCAGAGTTCAAACCCCAGTCCCACCAAAAAAAGAAAAGAAGTATCAAATGTCTCATCAATTATAACAAATGTACTCCATAATACAAGATGTTAAAAACGGGGGAAATGAGAGAGGGAGGGCTGAAGGGTTATGTGGAAACTACTTTGTGCTCAATTTTTCAGTAAACCTAAAACTGCTTTTAAAAATGTATTAATTGAAAAGAATTGTTGAAGTTTTTCAAATGAAGGAAATGGACAGAAGGAAATTTGGAACACCAGGAATGAAGAACAGATTTGAACAAATACACTGTGCTCTTCAGTTTTTAAAATTAGATGGTTCAAAGGGAAATTCTATTGTCTGACCAGGGTTCTTAAGAAAACTATATTATGAAGGAGAGAGGCAAATGTACCTAATGGTGGCAAGGTTGTCATGATTCACTTGAAATTGCAAAAATGTTGGTACCAGATTTGAAAATTTGTTTTTTCTTGAGGTGCTAGGGATTGCACCTATAGCCTCATGCATGCTAGGTGGGTATGCTATCACTGAGCCACACCCCAGCTAACACTAGTAGACTTGGTTACATATATACACTATAATCTACAAAGTAACAAATTTATACAGAGACACAGTAAAAATTTACAACAGGCAAAATGGAATACTAAAATCTTTTCAGGTAAACCATAAAGGTGGGAGAAAACAGTCAGGAATGAAAAACCTGAAGAAAATGAAAATAGTCACACCTGTCTGCCATGAATCAAAGAATACATAAAACTTAAGTCCCTAGATAACTAAAAGATAGGTATTGACAGACTTTTTTTTTTACTTTTTTGCAATACTGAGGGTTGAACTCAGGTCCTTGATTTTGCCAGGCAGGCATTCTACCACTTGACCCAGGCCTTTTTGCTTTACTTATTTTTCAAATAGGGGCTATTATTTATGCTGAGGCCTGGACCAAGATCCTATTTACATCTCCCATGTCACTGGGATGACAGGTGGGACAGCACCACGCTGTTTTACTCTCATGAACTTCATGTCTGGTCTGGCCTCATATTCCCAATCTCTCTCCCAGTAGCGAGGATTACAGGCTTAAGCCATTTCATCAGGCTTGACATTTTTAAATGATGTAACTATATGCTGTCTACTTGAAACACATTTCAGATGCAATTATAGATAAATTTAGAGTAAATAAATAAGAAAACTATCAAGCAAATATCAATATAAAAGAAAAACAGGTGAAGTGGGTTCCCGATTAGCAGATAAAGTAGACTTCAAAGAAAACTACCAAGGACAGAGAGGGGACACTTACCACTAAAAGGATCAACATGCCAAGATGTAACAACTTAAATGTGTATGTTCTGAGTAACAGAGATTCAGCAAAAATTAACAGGACCAAAAGAAAAAACTATGCAGAACAGAACACCAAGGAATGTGATCTACTACACCCAACAGATTATTCTTTTCATATAACTAACTATAGGACCAAGATAGCTCACATTTTGGATATAAAACAATTTAACAAATGTAAAGAGACTGAAATCATACAAAGAATGTTCTCTGATCATAATGGAACCAAGCTAGAAATGAAATGCATTCCTTGCTGAGTTTTTTCTTTCTAGACATTGTATTGTTGACCCCTGAACAAACATGGATGTGAAGAACACTTACATGTCACCTTTTTTGAGGGCACAGAAAGGAGAATTTACAACTTGAAAAAAATTGCAGATGATCTGCATAGCCTAGAAATATTGAAAAGTTTAAGACAAGTTAGGTGCATTTCTTCTCATGCCCTTTCCTTTATCTGAAGCTGTGTAACGCAGCAGCTCTTGCCATCACGACTACCTAAAACTGGTGGTTTTCAATGGCTTACCCTGTGTACTGTTCCAGCCAACTGAGGAGCAGCAGGTCTGGCCATTTTCAATGTCAAGGAACATAAGTAAGTTTCCACATATCAAAATTAATAATCCTCCCTCTCCCTAGTCAGATATATTCTTACAGTCCCCAATCATTTAACATATGAAGTGAAAAATCAAAACACAGAAGTGTAAGACAACTAAGCAAAATAGCAAAGCACATAAAAAGATGCTTACCATTAGTTAAACTAACTAAAACCAAAATGAAATAGAACTCCATACCCACTAATGGTTAAAATTAAAACAACCGAAAACCAACTAAAAACCAAGTACTGGCAAGGACATGAAACACCCAGACCCTGCATACATTGCCCTTATTGCAAAAATGGTACAGCCACTTCTGAAAAGTTTGGATTTTTCTTAAAAGTATACTTAACATATATGATACCTTAATTTTAGGTATTATCCCAAGAGAAGTGAAAACATATACAGTGACTTTATACACGTGTTCATAGCAGCTTTATTTGTAACAGAAAACTGGAAAGTCAAATGTCTACGAACTGGTGAATGAATAAATTTCATAACCACATAATGCAACACTAAACAATAAAAAGGAAGTACTGCCACATGCAAAAACATGAGTTATCTCAATAGCTTCATTGTTAAGTGAAAGAAGCTAGACACAAACAACTACATACGATTCCCTTTATTGGAAATTCTTGAAAAGGCAAAACTAATGACAAAAAACCAGGGGGTAGAAGCAAAGGAAGGGAAACTGCCTGTAAAAAAAATAAGGGAAGTTTTTAGGTCATGGGATGCTCTCTATCACAATTGTGGTTGCTAACATAACTGTATACAGCTGACAAAATCCAATGCATTACACACTTAAAACTGGTTAATTTCATTCCATCTGTATAATACCTTAAAGCTTAAAAAAGGTATGGCAATGTATCAAAATGTAACAGTTGTAATGATTTAGTTTGTATTTCAAATTTCCAAATACTCGATAAAGATGTATTGTTTAAAATAAAAATGCTATTTTGAAGCAACTAGCATTATTACAAATACATGATTATAAAAAATAATCACAGTTACTTAAAAATAAATATAAACTCAGAGGTAAGAACAGAAGGAATTTACCACCATTTATTTAGTCTGGGTGAGGGATACTAATTTAAATTCCTTCTAAAGGTTTTCTACAATTAATAACTTTTAGGGTAGACTGTTTTAAAATGCAGCAAAAATTGAGAATAACTTGTAATTAACTGATACAAATTTATCCAGAGCTTTTTACCAAATTAATGAATTAGGAAGGCATCATATGCATTCACTTTCTGCTTTTAAACACAATGGTTTATTTCTTTCACTCTCCCCCTTTACCCAAATAAATTTTAAGGTTTTTCCAATTTATTCTCTATACTGCTTAGAATAGTAAGACGAATAAGATTTTCCTTCTTAATGCAACATCTTATTTCTTAAAACCACTGAAGAACGAATGTTTTTTAGGTCTGGAATGTATTTTCCATTCAGAAATGCCCTATTCTGTAAACAAAAGAAACGGAACATAAATAGCACCTTTGATTAAAATGTCTACCTAGATCAGTTGCACAGCAGATAAAAACTGGAGGTAACAACTGCTTTAACTTCTATGACTATCTCATCTACTACATAATTCTTAAGGAACATTTCTTCCATTCATATGAAGATTAAATATTTATTTTCAAAAATTGAACCAACTAATGATCTTTTAACAGAAATTTTTAAATCCTTTCTTCCTTTTTGGTCATTTGGAAAGTGGCTATCGATTAAACTGGGTAATTAAAGCAAGAAGGGGTGAGGGGGAGCACAAACCTAAACACTTTAGAGCAAATGGGACCTAATGGTCATCTTGACTTTAGGGACAAAACTAATACACTACAATATTGTGACATGACTCAATACAAGAATTCAGTAAGACTTAACTTTTGGGAGAAGACTTAGGGCACAGTACATTCAAATCCTTGTAGGCAATGACAGATGACATATACTCCCAGAAATGGAGCAATACCTGAACCAGTGCTGTTAACAGATCCATCGCAGCATTATCAATACATCCCAGTCATTTTATAATACCCTTATTCCTTTGGTTTCCTTGCATTTAATGGAAGGCACAATAAATTTTCGTTTTTAGCGCACAGCAGGATGGTTCTGATTCTTTTTGCAGTATGTCTAGTAATACCATTTTTACACCCTCAGACATAAGGGTCAAAACTTTTAACACATGATAGACAGTAAGAAGAGGCCTCAGCAAAAAATACTCAATGATAGATAGCATGCTTCAGTTAACATGTTTTCTGCCAAGGTAAAAATGGACTTATTAAAATATGAGGGACTTAGTAAGTTAAAGTACTCTCAGATGTAGCACAGTTCTAGAGTTAATTCTGCACCACACCAGCATAATCAAGGACTCTGGTGTGTTCCATTTTCCCACTGAGCCAACCTCAGTACATGGTTGTGTCCCCTTGTAGATAGACCACAGCAGTTCTGAGATCAGATTCAGACAAGACAATGTCCAAAGAAAATAAGAATTTCCACCTTTAACTCTATTTGTGAGGAAACTGTCTCAGATATCCCCTTGTAGATTGCTTCTCAGTTGCCATTGGCAAGGACAGATTCACCTCCCCATTTCTCACTAAGTACTTATCAAGGGGAATAATTCACTCTTGGGGAAGAGGGCACAATATTCTTTGACACAAAGCTGCAGCGTAGTAGGGACACTTGAACAAGAACTCAAGAAGGGAGCAACAAAATGGTTATTGGAAAGCAACCAACAATGTTTGTCACAATCTAAAAGAAGTGAAAACACATAGTACGGTAGCTTCCATTGACTAAGAGGGCAAAGAAGCACTGAAAAAAAATGTATTATTATAGATTATTACACATTAAAAAAATTCAGGGACAAATAATAACTAAGATTCAGTGAGGACACTATACACCAGGCACTAGCCTATGTGCTTTTGAGCGTATTAGCACATTTATCAGTACAATTTTTGCTTGTACTTCAAACAAGGAAGAGAAAACAGAGAAGCTAAGTAATATGCCCACAGCATCTAGTAAGTGACAGCACTGAGACTGAAATTTAGGTAATCAAGCTCCAGACTCATGCTTTTAACTGCTACATCACGCTGCACAGGGCAGTGGAAGGGGGTATGTACAGATCTTGAAGAGTAAAACATAAAATAAACCAAGGGATAGGTGGAGATGTAGAAACTAAACCAAGAAGTTTAGGTGATATTTATACATTGTACATTTTATTAAATACTGGGCTTTATTACAACAAATTTATTTTTGATAGAAGTTTCATTTAGAGAAATGTGATTGTGTTTAAATTCTTAACTTGACACTGCTTTTTGTTAGCCATTCTATTTTTGCTGGTTTTGTACCTAGTCATTATAGGCAGAAAATTAATTTTGCATAACAGAACAAAGGAATTTCTCAAGGGTACAACACAATATTTATGAGGCACACTCTCAAAGTGTGGATATGACTACAACAGAGTATACGATCAGAACATACTGCTTTTTATGGTGTATTTATAACAGCTACAGAGAACACTGTTAAGTCATGCACATTAAAACCTTTACTACCTACTAAAGGTTTCTACCTTACATGAAAGTCCCAGGGTTTGACATTTTGCCAAATAAGGAAAACTGATGTCAAACTGGCTTTTCAGACTACCACAGAAAAGCTGTCAGCTGTAATACCCATCCTGGAATCGTGGTGGAAAGTTCCTGGGAGTTGCCTTTTCCTGTGTTTTGATCAAGTCTAGAATAGCTGACAGTACTGCACAGTCTCTGGATTTAGTGTCATTCCAGTCTACTGGATGAGGACTTTCGATTTTCTCTTGCAGAAGGA
Organism: Castor canadensis; assembly: GCF_047511655.1. Classification (NCBI taxonomy): domain Eukaryota; kingdom Metazoa; phylum Chordata; class Mammalia; order Rodentia; family Castoridae; genus Castor; species Castor canadensis. The sequence goes on along the minus strand of NC_133390.1, from coordinate 114,525,395 downwards.
TATCCAGCTCCTTTCTTAATTCCTGAGGATGGAAAAAGTATATGTGTTCAACAAAGGCAAAAGCATTATCAAACAATGTAATAGATAAATGTGACTTTAGGCGCTACAAGGAGTTTCACAAGCTATTACACAAGACTACAATATTTAATGAGTAACCAACTAATGTGTGGATAAAAAAGTAAAACTTTAATCACACTAAGCCATTTAGAATAGTTGGTCTATTACCCACAAAAAACCAATTTTTAAAACTATGAGTTTTCAACACTACTTGCTGTGTTGAAATAAAAGAAATGTTTATAACATTTTAAATAAAACCACAAGACCACATGTTGAGTTGCATGTAGACTTAAAAAACAATCATGTAAAATCAGTCACCTTAACAAGATGGGCAATTCTTGCTGGAGACTGAAACACAATCCATTCATCTACAGCAATAGTTTCCTGATCGTTATCCTTTTGGATTGAAATATCGCCTCCAAAGAACAAGAGACAGTATGGAGAAACTTCTGTGCAGTCATACAAATATATCTGCAGTGAGAATTAATGTGAATTAATGCATTAGGACTCTGAAAGAATCATCATTGTGGTAATTCAACAGTATTACATACTAATCTTATTAGTGGCCTTCCTTCTAAAATAGGTGTTAACTTGTTAGTGTAATTTTGAAGATTAATTTGAAGAAGTATCATTTTAAATGAACCATTCTTTACTAATTTATAGAACATGGAGGTTTTACACTGTTGCTTTAATTTAAAATATGAGTATTTGAACAAAATATTTTGAGTGTTAAAACCAAAACACAATGTAGCTCAAGTTTTTTTATCTATATATCCAGTATTTAACAACTACCTCATGTTATTTTTCTAAAAGAAAAATATAAATAGAATCTCACTTAATATTGACTAGCATTTAGTAAACTTATTCTAACATGCCAACAAATTATACAGTGTGAGCTATATATCATAAAAATGCCAAGATTTCTTGAAAGTAGGCTAAAAGAAAATCATTCTTCAAATAAGTAACTGTACTATTTCATGAAAATACAATGATCCATCTTGAAAGATCTCTAAGTTATAAGTATAGGCTATCTGCTTAATGAAAAAAAGTTGTAATTGGTCAAAGAAAAAAAATTACAATTTTGAAAATTAGAAAATTATAAAAATATAAAACAAATATTTAGATTCATGATTATTCCAAATGTTCACTTACACTACTTGTTCTCATCTTCAGGTGATAGATAAGCCAGTTGTAGTGAAAGTCTGTTTGTTCCACATTAACAGATTTAGGATGAATAGCAACCAGACCATCAGATTTTGTGTGAACTTTCACCCTTAAAAAAAAAAGTTACAATATAGCTTGTTAAAAAGTTTTCTAGGGAATTCTTTTTATTTATTTTTCCATTAGCTTGTAAACTAACAGAGCAGTAAAAATCAAACAAGTCCAGGAAATCTTAAAATTCTGAGTTCAGTTTATTTCTGTAATGTATTAAAAATTCATATATAAGGAAAGCAGAATTTTCTGAATGACATGGAAAAATAAATTATATAAATATAATTTATAAATAATATAAATAATCCTCTCACAGACACATACCAAAAAGATGACAGAATATTCCTTGATTACAGTAACACAAACTATACCACTGAAGGGTAAGGAACAAAATGCCTGTAATTAAGTGATTCACACCAAGACAGTCTATATAAATACTTTACTATGACAATCAGAATATTGAGAACAGCCCTAAATTTACAGAATAACTTTATGAAATGATTTAAAATTTTCAGAGTATGTGTACAGATGAACATAAAATAAAAAATTAAAAACTTTGTTGAAATTGACTTTTGTGCTAAACCTGATTTAAAAAAACCTACTCTGAAAGAGTATTTGAAATGAATGTATCCTGACATAGTTAAAGCTCTCAGTTCTTAGGGGTCTTTTCTTTGATAGTCATATAAATTTTATCTCAAATTTTTAACTAATTGGATTTAATAGGAAGAGAGCTGGTAATTTATTTTATATAGTAATGGTAATTTCTTATATTAGATGAAAGAATAAAAGCTAGTAACCCATAAATCCTTCCAAATTGTTTTTAAGAATTATATTTTTAAGGTTTTAGTATAACACTCATACCAAAATCATGAATCACAGTCAATTATGATTCATTATTCAGAATAAAATTAGAAATTATGTTTTCTCATCCTACAGTCAATGTAACCAAAGCTATTCTGCAATCCTGTATCATTAGAGCAGCAGGTGCTGGCAAATTTCTATACAGGACCATACAGTAATATTTTAGGCATGAGGAATCCTACGATCTCTCTCACAACTACCCAACTCTACTAGGGTAGCAAAAAAGCAGAGACAGCATGTAAACAAATGAATATTACTATGTTTCAATAAAATATTATTAAATAAGCTTTTGGCCTTTAAGCCAAAATTTCTAACTCCCTACTCTAGGGAAAAACAAAGCACCAATCCAAAAAAAGCCTACCTGTTTTCCTAATGCCCTCCCAGGATGACAGAGGGAGATAAAAGGTTTATATTTCAAGAAGTGTCTCTACTAAGATACTTCGTCTAAGATATAGATGAAGAAAAGAATTCGGCACAGTACTGATATCAGAAAAGTACTTGGATTACATAAAATATGGATAATCCAACCACAATGATCAAAAATTCACCTTTTTACCCATGATTTTATATCTTAAACCTGCTGTTTTTTTCAACCTCAGCACTACTGACATACTGAACTTGGTAACTCTCAGCTGAGGGGACTGCCCTATATGATGTTTAAAAGTATCCCCAGTCTCTAGCTACAAGATACTCAAAGCACTCCCTCAGTTATGGCAATCATAAATATCTCCAAGTACTATTAAATGTTCCCTGGAGGAAGAGGCGGAGGGAACCATCCCAGTAAAAACAGGTCTTCCTTTGAAGTTCATATTTTTCATGTTTTTAATCACAGGGTATCCACTGTTTTCACTTAATGCAGTCCTAATATTTTACCTATTAGTACACAATGACTCAAGTTTTTTATAACATGGTATCATAAAATCGTAATTTCTCCATCATTACTAGAAATGTATGCTGTTTGCAATATAGCTAAAAACACCTGGAATGACATTTTTAGGATATATTTCTCAAATCAAAATGTGCATTTATTAGTACACTGACCCAGTGACTACTTAATGACATCTGAAATATAACATTAATCTAGAGTACCTACCAAAAGGGTGGCAACAATTCACATAGCATTTGCCAATGCTGACTTTTAGTTGCTCTGTATTCTTACTACAATGAGCTTCATTTCCAAGATAGAAATAAATATGCCCCACTGTTGTCTTCAGTTATTACTGAGGCTATTTATATATGTATTTATTAGTTATAATTTACTTCTCAAAATCATGAAGTTACCAGAATTTAATGAAGGGAGCTGTTACAAAAAAATCTCCATTTTATAAGCAAAGAAAGAGAAAAAAAAATTTCCAACACAAAATCTACTCAAGCCGATTCCAATCTAGGTGCTGGTTTTAACAGCACTGGATTTCTTAATATTTACACTGCTAGTTTTGTAACATTCTTTGTTTATAATGGGTGACAAGACAGTTGACTCCAGGGTTGTGTTGAAGGAGATGCCTATGCTAAACAGGTAGCCTTCTTCTAAATGATTAAAACCAAAGAATATGGTCCACATATCAATAGGAACAAATTCCACAATGAGTACCATCATATTAGAGTTTAATAAAGAATTGCAAATAACTCACAATAATCTTCAATGCTTACATTTTTCTTTTTTTACCCAAATTTAGTCGGATTTTAGCAACTTTGGGATATAAGCCCGCACAGATGACAGCTTTAATTATCTTCTCATTATCTATTGGGAGTGGGAAGGTAAAAAAAAAAAGTAAGTGAAGTGCTGAGACAATGGACAATAACGGCAAATTACTCACACTGTGCTTTTTCTTTACCTGAATTTATGTTAGACTGTGGATCTTTAGGATTTCTACTGCTCACAAATCCAGCTCCAAGAAGATGCTCAGCAAACTGCCCTTTCATGTTATGTAGCATCTAGGGGTCAATGGAGACAAAACCAAGACATCTTTCACACATGGGGTTGGTCTACAAAGCACATACTCAAGTCACTTAGTTCTAAGCCTTCTCTGTGTTGGGAGGACACTTCTACAAAAATGGGATCTTTCAAAGGGGTTGAAAAATTAAAAAAAAAAACTCTTTGTCAAACTCTCTTTGTCAAAACACAACTATACCCGTTTATCAATGTTTTGTCTATGTTGCTTTTGAACTACAACAGAGATAAATGACTACAACATAGATTATGGTACTAGCTGGTTTTTTAGAGAAAAAGTTTTTGCATGTTGTCAAGAACCACTGATATTAAAGAATTATGCCATTTTGCAAAAGACTCACAAATATAATTTTTAAAATTACCCCTATTTTGGAAGAAAAGTAGAAAGGCACAAGAAAATAACCGACACCCACATTTCTACTACCGAATTAACTAGTGTTAACATGTTGGCACATAGCATTGTTTTTTTTTTAAAAGAAAAATAATGATTTGAGTAAAAGTGATGCATGACTCAGTATAAAGCATTCAAGAAACAGAAAAACTACCAATGAAGAAACTTCCCTTACCTTAATAATCTTCACAAATAATCACTGCTAAATAAATAAGAATGCAAACATTCCATAGTAACAGAATTAGAAAGAAATGTATCCTAACAGGACATCAATTTTAAAAACTGTGTTTTTATAAAACCAATTACATAACTTTAGTTCAACTTAAAGAAGTTACACAGAAGTGAACGTGAGCCACATGAAACTACACTTTTATAAAAATTTTTTTATTGTTGTGCTGGGTGGGGGTACATTGTAGCATGTACAAAAGTTCTTGCAACTTACCAAATGTATTGTACTTGAATTCACCCCCCCCCAACCCCGCCCACCATTCCTGGAATAGTTTCAACAGGTATCATTTTTCCATTTACATACATGCATACACAGTATTTGCCCCATATTCACCCTCCACTGTTTTCCCACCTCCTTCAACAAGAAATTTTTTTTAGAGTTTCTTCAAGCTAAAAATAAAGAGATTACGAAACATAAAACCAGTCACATCAAAATATCCCTTTTATTAAAGGTGTGACTTTAGTTTCCCAGTCTAATTCTTTTTGTAAATGACTCTATTAGCCACCTTCTGGGTTTTATAACCAATCTATTTCTCAACATAATAATCTTTACATTCTATTCTGTATGTATAACTCCCATCTTTATTTTGTACTAGTTCTATATTTAAACAGTTTCAATGTATACTACACTAGCCGATTTAGCTTGCTTCATTCCTAAAATCTTCACTTTGATTCATCTCACTGTCAGTGATATATTTCAATAGCTCATATGAACAGTGCTTCATTCTTCATCTTTATTCCTGAATTGACTATCTTGACTGGACCTGATGTTCTCAAATGAAACTTAGATTCAGCCATCTTTTCATACTGATTCATTTTTTCTCATTTCAGGGAAATGTCTCTGAATAAATACTCAATCACCCATGAATTCTATGTAGATATACCTACTGTCCTCATGAGGATTCAATTCTGCCTTTAAACTTTTTACTTACCACCTTAATTTTTGTTTTTTTCAGCTTTATCCGTTAAACTGATTAGCTTAAACTTTTCTTCTATACCAGTAATTTATTTAAGGGGTACCCATTTTATCCTTGTGACTTTTTTTGGTCTTCAATTTGGTTTCTTAGATCAGCAGTCTTTTCATTTACCTGTATTAGCTTATTTTCCTATCTTTGTTTTACCGAATGCATATTTTTATTAAGCAATCCCATATTATGAAATAGTTAAGGTAACTTGCTAAAATACACTATATTCGTTTTTCCTTTTTCTTTCAGAGCTGTAATGTTACTTTTCATTCTGCTAATGACTGGGAATTTTTGATTAGATGTGCTATAGCTATGAGTCACATATAATACAAACATACACACTTTGTATCAAGTCTTTACTACATATATGCATCCGTATTGTACAATATTTGTATGCAGTAATCTAGCACATATGGTAATCATTTCAAAATATTCACCTGCAGTGTGTTTGAAGACAGAAAATATTCCCAGCAATAGTCCTTTTCATATCTGAAGCCACGTCGCCTAGCTTCTTCCCAGCCCTATGGGGCACAGAAATGAAGAAATTTATACTGTTCCCTGCAGCAAGGATTACTTACTAGTTTCCATCTTAATTTATGTTAATAGTTTAATCTTCCACTGCTGTTTCATTTTCTTCATAAAAAATTCAAGGAATTTTGAGACCGGGCCTGGTGAGGCACATCTGTAATCCCAACTACTTTGGAGGTAGAAATAGGAGGATCACAGTTCCAGACTATGCAAAAGTTAGTGAGACTTTTTCTCAAAAAAAGAAGCTGGGCATGGTGGCCTAAGTCTGCAATACCAGCTACTCAGGAAGTGAAAAGCAGGACTGCAGTTCAAGAGGGGCTTAGACAAAAGTCTTAGACCCTAACTTAAAAAAAAAAAAACAACACTAAAGCAATAAGGGATAGGAGTGTGACTCAAGAGACAAACTGCCTGCCTAGCAAACATGAGGCAATGAGTTCAAATTGCACTCTGAAATTTACAAACTGAAAAAACAAATTCTTCATTGAGCTGGGTATGGTGGTGCATGCCTGAAATCCTGGTGACCTGTTTGAGACAAGCAAAATGTTACTGAGACTTCAGCCTCTGGTAGTGCTACTCAGTAGGTGTAAGTAGGAAGACTGCAGTCCAAGCTAGCCCTGGGCAAAAAATGTGAGCCCCTATGGGAAAAATAACTAAAGCAAACAGGCTGGGGGTGTGGCTCAAGTGATAGTGCCTGCTTAGCAAGTACAAGGCCCTGAGTTCAAACCCAAATACCACCACTGTAAAAAAAAAATCCCACAACTTCCTTGTGATCCTTGTCCTTAAAGCTAACTGCCACCAATGTTCAAGATTTTTACATAATGTATTTATCAAAATCAGCACACTTGTAAACAAATTCCAGTGCTACTATATACTTTCAAACTTCGTAAATATATCTTTCTCAGCTGGAGAAAGAAACAGGAAAAAAGGAAAGATGGATTGAATAAACTCAAAGGAAAAAAAATATGAACTTTCCAGTAGCATGCAGTAAAACATACAAAACAGAACTACAATAAAAAGATACTGCCTCTATAAATCAAATTATATTTAAATTTCACAAAGATGAGTAATAAATATTTACCTTCCGATAAGTCTGGCTTTCAGAAACAGAAACTATTTTCCTAATATGAATTATGTACATGATTATTACTTATGAAAATGGTGAACTATCAAATACAAGAGTAGTTTATTAACAAATACAGTGTCACAAAAGTTTGTAAGACAAAGATACAAAAGAATAATATCAAATACAAAAACTTGAGATAAATTATTCATCAAACACAAATTAAGACTTTCTCCCGAAAGGGTAAATATAATGAGCTACTAGAAAACTAAAGCGGAATTACTTTTTTTCCCAAATGTTCACCTAATTTTAACTACTCTTGGCAACTTAATCCTGGTATGAATTTTTGAAAGTCAAGTATGTTCCTCCTGTTACATTATTAGTTTTTTCACTTGAATAATCTGCTGTAATCCAAAACAAGATATTTTTTTATTACCTCAAATGCATGCACAACTGTCAGGTGATCACTTCTAGTTTCCTTTGCCAATTCCTTTCTTCTTTCATCTGCAATTTTTTCTTTTCCCTAAAAAAAACACGTAAAATAAATAGTTCTGTAATGGAGAATTATATTCTTTTAAAAAAGCTAATGAAAAATGTATTGAAGCAATCCAATGACCACTTTCAGCATCTCAAAAGGCCTAACACCTTTATTTCTGTATTTCTTACCAATGGGATGACGAAGGGATCTTTGAAGCTGAGACTAGCAGCAATGGTGAGTACTGGGTCTAAGCAACAGAACAGAGCTCCGAAGAGAATCATTTTCCCAATGTGCGGCTCAACTGGTAATCGCGCCAAGTGGACTCCAAGAGGTGTCAATTCTTCTTGTTTATCCAGAGCATTCTAGAAAGAAAAGTTTGTTGTTAAAATAGGCATGGTAAAGCATTACATTTAAAGCTTTTTTGTCCAAATTCCCTAATTGTTCAATTTTCATTTTCTTCATCAAAACTTCAATATTAATGTCAGCAAAGGTTAGAAACTTATTAAACAAAACCAACTGAGCTAAATAAGCCAAGCTCAAAAAGTCAAATTTCTCATGTTTTTTGCTCATTTGTGGAAACCAGACACCAGAATGATGATGGTGATAATGGGACATGAATGTAAAAGGAGCACTGTCTAGTGAGGGAGTCAGTTTGGGGGGCAGGTAGGAAAGGTAAAGGGGACTGAGATATATACATACCTGGACAACAAAACCAAACACACCAAACATGGCTTCAAATAGGGGGAGAAGAAAAGGGAGGTATGGGAATGTAATGGAGGGAGTGAACTTATTCAAAGTTCACTGTACACATCTATGTAATTATCCCAATGAAACTTCCTCATTTTGTATGCTAATTAAAAATTAAAAATTTAAAAATCAAACAACAAAAACCCAGAACTAATCCACAACTGGGTTTTATTGGAAATATTGGGAGAAAAACAATGAACTAGCAAACTTTCAGCTAAGAAAATCACATACTAAAGCACAAGAGTTCTCAAAAAAAGCAAAACCAAAGCAACATTATTATACACTTGGATGAAATGTACAGCCCTAGATTCTCCTAGCTTAACTTAGGTACTATGAGACAGGAAGCCAAACGATAAAGGACTGATCCAGAACCCCAGAAAATGGGAATAGCTCCTGCTCTGATTCCCTAAGACATTTGATCCAACCGTACTACTGAGGACAGCTAGAAAAGTAGCTGTAGAAAACCGAGAAGCTAACAGAGCTACAATAATAGGTCTTGGATGTGGGGAACGACAGATATTCAGGGAGGTGAGCCAATAAGCTGGGTCCTCTTTTCCTGGTGAAATGACATATATCCTCTCTGGAAGGTTATTGTACTAGGCTTCAGAGTTTATCTACAAATAATTTTGTAAATAGAATTTCTAGTAGGTAGATAAGAAGATACAAAAAACAGCCCTTGAGGATCCCATGAGACATAAATATCTAAATAATTAGGGTATAAATGCCCTCAAACTTTTTAAATTAAAACTCTTAATGCCCCTAATTTCTTTCTAAGCCTACCATAATCTTGCTATCTAACGCTGACAGGAACATTTGAGGAAAAGAATACTAAGTAATTTTACACATGAAAAACATAAAATAAAAACTGTAAGAACAAGCTGAATCCCAGCAGCTGGGTTTATTTCAGGAACACTGGCTTAACATTTGAAACATCAATGTAATAAAAAATAATCATGACCAGAAAAACTTAACCTGATTATTAGGGTAAGAGGGTTTTACAGCATTAATGAATACAAAGTCAATATTCAAAAGGCAAATTTCATTTCTATTTATCAGCATCACAAGAAAATGAAAAATCTTAAAGCTAGAGTAAAATTAAAAATAACATCAATCTAGAAATACATCTTTAAAAAATGCATAAAACTTCTATGTAGAAAACTCTAAAAGACTGAAATTAAATACCTAACTAACAGAAGGATGATAGCTCCTGTTCTTTTTTGTGAAGACATTGTAAATATGTCAATTCTTCCCAAGATGGTAAGTAAGGTGGTACAGCATCACTCAAGATTGAAACACAGACTAAGAGAAGAATATAAAGCCTGGGAACAGATAAACAAATCCATAATAAATGCCTGATCTATGACAAAGGCTGAAGAACAAAGGATGAATTTTCTATAAATGGTGGTTTACCAATGAGACCGACATATGAAAAACTAAGACTCTCTTTTCTTTTTCTGGCAGTACTGGTATTTGGACTCATGACCTCACGCTTGCTAGGCAGGTAACCTACCACTCGAGCCACTCTGCCAGCCCCAAATTTAAGATTCTTATCACTCAAACTTACACATACACAAAGCAAATACAGATGGACAGTACATATCTAAATGTGAAAGATAAAATAGTTAAAAGAATCTTCATGATCCTAGAGTTAGCAGACTTGCACGGGGCAAAAACAGTAACTTACTGACATATTTGACAACATTAAAGTTAAAAATTTGTTGATCAAGACACAAAAAGAATAAAGGGGAAAATATAGACATGTGCAATACACAACTGATAAAGGGCTCATATCAAGACTACACAAGAAGTGTATTATGACCTACAATCTAAACGAAAAACAGGCATAAGAGACTTTCCAAAGGGACAATGAAAGTGAAAAGCTGCCCACAAATTCAGTAACAGTCATGGAGATGCAAATTAAAACTACAAACTGAAACTACTACATATCTACCAGTACAACTAGAATGAAAAACCTGAAGCTGCAGAGCAATTAGCTCTCACCCACCACTGGGAGGACAACTTGTTTAACACCTTTAGAAAACTGCTGAGCAGTATCTACCAAACTTTATCATACCCACTGTTCATGACCCAGTGAATTTGCCTGTGAGGTATATTTGAACACGTGTACCAGGAAACACTGTACCAGTGTTATATGTAATATTCCTAAATAGGAAATAACAAAAATGTCTTTCAATAATCATAAAGTAAGATATGGCAAAGAAACAAAAACAAATGAACTATAGCTAAAAGCACAATGCAAATGAATCTCACAAGAAGCCAGAGCTCCACCCCTCCCACCAATCCCTTCCCAGAAAAACAAAAAGCCCTGCACCCTATATGAATTCATATAAAATTCATAAAACCAGCAAAATTAAACTCAACTATTTACAGACATGCATATTTGTATGATAAAACTACCAAGAAAAATAAGAGATTAAAGCAATGACAAAGATTATCTTTATTACTAAGGAGCAGTGGAACAATTGAAGGGCATAAGAAAGGGACACACTAGGGATGCTTGTATTTCTTGCCATCAGTAATTGGTATGTAGTGCTTCCTTTGTGATAAATCCTTAAGCTGCACATTTCTGGGGGTTTGTTTTTGTTCTTTTTGACCAGTGGGACCTGGGCTTCACACTTGCAAAGCAGGCATTCTACTCCTTGAGCCACACCTCCAGACAAGCTGTATACTTTTTACTATGCTTAATTTCTCTGGTTGTATTTGTTGAATTTCAAAATAGAAAGTTTTCAAGACATGGGCCCCATAAGTACCCCTTCTTGGCAAGGGTTCTCTGGCCTTTTCATAATTTCATTGTCTACCGGTGGCTAAGAAGGGCTCTTTATTCAGCTGGGAGAGAGGAAGTCCTTCCACCTAGGCTCCCTGAAATCAGAAATTCTGTCCTAAGGAAATGAGCTTTAATAGTAAATGACAGGTTGAGGATTGTAGCATTTTGGAAAGAGGTCACCTGTTAGTATTCAAAGAAAAATTTCCATGCTATTATTATTTGCATTTGGCAAAAAAAAAAAAAATTGTAGTAATCAGAAAGTGCAGAATAAACAAACTCAATTCATTTTAAGAATAAACATGAAGACCAGTAATAGAAAAATTTCATTTAATTTTAAATCAGGCCAGAAATGAGAATAAAAAGTGTAGAAAGCCTTAAAGCAGCACAAGGACGGGGTGGGTGGCTCATATCTATACTCACAGCGACTTGGGAGGCAAAAGTTCGAGACCCCCACCTCAATCAATTAAAAACAATAAATAAGGGTGGGGCGGCATGAACCTGTCATTCCAGCTACAGGGGAACACAATGCAAGGCCCTATCTGAAAAGTAACAGAAGTAAAAAGGGTTGAGGACATGGCTCAGATGGTAGAGCACCTGCCTAGCAAGTGTGAGGCCGAGTTCAAACTCCAGTACCCCTCAAGAAGATAAAAAGACAGAAGTATCACCTTATCACTTTCTAACGTATAGCTCATACACTATGCTGAAAGCCAAATAGAAAACCAAATTCCACACACACATTCACTGGCTTACTTTACTTGTAAATTTTAACACTCTAAATATAGGTTAGAATTTTTTAAAAAATAAAATTTACCAGTTCCATGAGATGTTTTATGGATAGCTGCACTGCCTCATTAGATGGTGGATCCATTAATCTACTCAGAAAACAAGCAATTCTACCAAGCCTTAAAATCTGGGGGAAGACAAACATAATTAAACATGTATCACACACTGACATAATAACCTAGTCCTGCTTGTGCTGAATAAAGCTGACTGCTTAAGTAAAGCATCAAACTTACATATGATTTTCAAGTTAGTTATTTTATCAAAATGAATTAAAATATTTAATATGTGATTCCATAAGATGTTTAAAGGTCTATATACTTTCACTACTATTAGTGACAAACAGTAATCAATAGTAATCAACTGGTTAAGAATTATCTTCAAAATAAGCTTAGCTACATCAAGATACGTAAGATGCCAAGAAAAAAAAAACAAGCAATTTTTAACAAAGATGTAATAACAGTACCCAATATTTACTGAGCACTTTGTGTCAGACACCATTTTAAGAATCTTATATTAAGTTAAATAATCTGCCCAATGTAACAGAACTATCTTTTCAAGGAGAAAGTGGGATTCATACATAGGTAGCCTGGCTCCAGAGCAGTTCATGATCATAAAAACTTTTAATACACATTTGAGGAACATTAAGTACATAGTTTATTCACAAATGCAAAAAATACATAGTAAAAAACCCCCTCTTGAAGATTAATCTAGTACCTTCTTCTATATAAAATGCTGAAAATCAGAACACTTTTCTTTTTTTTTTTTTTTAATTCTCCCACCTAATTTACCTTTATTTGCAAACAAAGTTCTTCCAAAGGCGTTCTCAAAATTTCTGGTAGTTGATAGTCGTCTAGAAGACTTGCTCTAAGACCATTATATAGATGATAGCAGTGACCAGGCTGAACTCTTAAAAAACAAACAAACACAAAACATGACTTATTAGAAATGTAGAGAAAAGTGTAGGAAGGGAAAGTAGACATACATTTCTTACTAGCTACCATGTAAATGTTATTTCATTTCTATGAATCCTATTTCCTTCTTTTCATTTGTGTGGAAAGACCCTAACCGCTCTACCCCAATTTCCCAACACTATTTGTTTTGCTTTTTTGTCCCTTGCTTCTTTCATTTTTTTACTTCATCTTTTTAATGAATGTGTAACTACTGCACATATTTATGGAGTACAATGTGATGCTGTAATATACATATACAATGTGTACTGACCCAATCAGGGTAACGAGCATTCCCATTTCTTTAACATTACTTTGGGGTGGGAGTCTTCAAGCACCTCTCAATAAAATATGAAATATATTACTGTGACTACAGTCACCCTTTACTGTACTTTAGAACACTATTTAACAATGATAAAACACAAATGGGAAGAGGTGACAGGTTTTATGTAATTTCAAGCAGAATAAGTAGTTGTAAAAACTTTTACTGCTGTAACAATAAATTCTAAAAGCTTCTACTATTTTTTCCACAAGCCAACAAGATCTACTATCTATTATGAAATGTGTCTGAACATCTCTGTGGTAGAAAATAACAGTACTCCCAATGACAACACCACAATATAGCTTTTACTGTCCTCCAAAATAACCATCAATCTAATTAGGCTCTAATAAACTGCCTCGAAATTGAGTTATACAGGGATAATCTGTAAAGGTGACAGGAAGTCAGAGCTCTGCAGATGAAGAGTACGAACTAAAAACAAAGGGATGAGAAAATAGTAACGTTTTCTTTCAATTCTCCTTTTCTTAGATAGAGCCCTATCTGAAGATGAAAGGTAATCTCTTATTTTTTCTACCTGTGAGAGTCAAAAGAAACTCTCTTCAACTCTTAGACATACTTTTCCTCACTAATAGGAGAGATACATTTATTTCTTACCCTGCAACCACAGAAATGGAGAAAAAGCACTCTCCTTTTGTTTTTGTTGGTGATTAATGATGAAAAAAATCATTCCTGCTATAAAGTACAGCAATTCAGGGCCTAGAATGTGGAACCGGACTGCCTGGATTCAAACTCTAGCTCTGCAACGTATGAAGCTGTATGACTTTAGACAAGTTATTTATAATGTCTTTGTTTCAAATTTCCTTACTCTTAAAATGGAGATAACAACATACCTTAGAGCACTGTGGTAAAGATCACACGTATCAGCTGTTTAGATGTACTAAGACTCTAATAATATTATTGTTAGGTAATTCAATACTTTAGCATAACTAATTTTAATTAGACTGAAGAACTAGAGGTAAAACATTCAAAAAACAGAAAATTTGGTACATAGTTTTCCAAATAAACTATAATTAAAACAAATTTTCCTAGCCGGGTATGGTAGTACATTATCAGTAATCCCAGCACTAAGGAGACTGAGTCAGCAGGATCACGAGTTCAAAGGCAGCCTGGGCTATACAGTGCCATGCTGCCTCAAAACAAACAAAACCAACAACTACTCCTACTTAAACTAGTATTCAAAATACTATGAAAAGTAGCTCTTCTAGTAATTAAGGTTTTAAGTCACAGCAACGTATTTTGTACACACTTTTTAAAAGTATGTTCGGGCTTTGGACACAGTTTCCACCTTACCTTCCAGCTCGGCCTTTCCTCTGTTTGGCATTAGCTTTGCTAACCCACTCAGCAGACATGGTACTGATGTTGTTCTGAGTGTCAAAATGTGTCTCTTTAATTTTTCCTCCATCTATCACGAAAACTACATCATCTATGGTAATGCTGTTTGGAAAATAAATAAAGTATTAAGTAAAACCACATCAAAAGCACTATTATCCTATCTCAGGCCTACTGATGGAGTTTGTAGTGCATGTTTACTGGGTGACATGGATTTTAGCAGTTCAGGACTTTCACCACTCTTCTAGTACCTGCCAGCATCACAGGGATCAAGCACCTCCTAGTTGGTAGCACCAGTGGCAACAACGGCAGCATAGAGCCCATTCTGAAGACCTTGTGTAAGCTCTTATTTGCCCATAGTCAAACATCTTAGCTTTTCTGAGGCCTTTTTCTATCTAGCCCCGTGGACCTATGAGGGCCATGGTTTAATATCAGGTTACAGGAAATAAGTTGTCTCAGTGACTGGACTGTATATTAGTACCTCCAAAGGAACACAGAAATTTTTAAAGGCTGTATATAACTAATTACCAAGTAACACTACCCCTAACTGGGGACCAGGCAAGCAGGACTAGATTTTTTAGAAAAGCTTTGGGAAAAAAATTAAAGGACTATTTTGATAAAGTGGGCTAAAAATAGTACAGTTTTTTAAAAAAATGACTAAGTTAAAAAAGATTTTTAAGAAATTACAAAGTATACTATAGAGAAAAAAGAGTAAAGTTACATTAGTATGTATAGGGCTCAAAACTATATAATCATCAATAATTGATATTTATAACTTTTTACCTAGTCTCTGCAATATTGGTAGCAATTACTATTTTCCGAACACCAGGAGGAGTTCTTTTAAATACCTGTAAGGATAAATACATCAAAATCCCAAAAGAGTACTAACTTCTGATAAGTTATTTTGCAATTAATAATTACTTCAGATACACTTTTAGCATTCTGCATTCACTTACTGCCATATACATCTATTATTTATAAGTATACATATAAAGTAAGTCTACATCATTCTCAAAACTATGAAATTCTCTTTAAATTACCTCCCAAACATGTTACAATCTTATCACAAATGAGAGTTGAACAATATGACTGATTAAATGTATAACAAAAACTGGAGAATGTAAGGTAGAGGAAGAGAAGTTTAGTTTAAGGATAACAACTGTGAGGCCAAATCTATAAAGGACACCAACCAGTGAGGCAGCTGCCCAACCCATCAGAAAGTCAAGTGGCTCTACACTACACAAAAGCTTGAGATTAGACCCAAGTAAAAACAAAACAAAACCCTCTGCAAATGCTGAACCCTGTAAGTAATTCTATCGTCAACTATGCCACCGAAACAGAAGGGGGACAGGTAGTTAAGTATCCCTGTCTGCAATCAAAAAAAAGAAAAGAAGCATATACGTATCCCTTGATTTATAAAAACAACAATCATCATAGTCTAGGAGTTAGATGTTCTTCAGCAAACTACATGGTCTACTTGGCAGGGCAGTCAAAGACGGAAGTACTCTAGATACTCTTCCATCATGCTTTGTCATCAAAGGCTTGTTCTCCTTTCTTCTCTTCCCTCACAAATGTACTATAGCTAAGACAACTGGCTTAGTCTTAATCAATACAAAGGTGCCAGCAAAGAGAATTATGTAAAGAGACTTTAATATTTACCTACAAAAAGAGAAGTTAAAGGAAAAAAGGTAGATCTTCTGGTCCATATTATTCTACCAGGACCCAGAAACACTACAGTCCATAAAATTATCTTTCCACTGAGAGTGAAGTATTCATTCTAATCAGCAATATCTGACAGACCTAAAGTCCTCACGATACATTACTGATTAAACACAAAATCTCATACCTGTAATATACTAACAGTGGTAAATCAAAATCTCAAACTTCAAGCTGTTGTATGACACAGATAAATAATTTCTGCCTTGAGTTTATTTTTGGTGCTATTCACGTAACTTTTTCTTTCATTCAAGAAACCCAAACAAGTTATTAGTGAAACCAATTCTTTAAAGTTTTTCCTAATGTTGACAAAATTTGATTCATGGATCGCTTTCTGCTAACAAAGTTTTTGTACAATCATCCCAGAAGACTCATTTGCAAAAGCTCTCAAAGTATTTTTTATATGGATTACTATCTGAAAATATTCCTTAAAAAAATGCAACAGTCCTAAATCTTGCCTCAGTTTGAAAGACAGAAAACAAATTTAACAACATACCTGTGTCTGGTTTACTGTAGGCATCAGTGAATGTAAAGGTATAATAAGAAACTTATCTGAAAATTAAAAAGTAAATGAAACTTTAAGATACAGAGATGCAGAAAGAGTGCCACTGGAAATGTATGGAATAATAATTCAGCTGCTAGACTACATAGTTCTTAAGCTGTACTTCTACACATAATCAGATCCTGAGTGCTCATTCCAACAAGTTCCAGCTGATATTTTACTCTGTTAACCTATTTTATACTGATAAGCATTTTTTCCAAATTCCTAAAAAAATGAGGTCATTAGCTCCACCCTCACAATCAATTAAACTCCCAGTGGATAAAAATGAAAAACCTCAAATACGAACAGTTTAACTTTAAGGCTCAATTTTATTAGGCAAGTTTTCCACAACTAGAAGAACACTGAAGTAAGACATCATCTTCACACTGCTAAATAAAGAGCTTCAGTATACCTCCAATCTTTATTTGTGACTCAAGAACACCCAACTTCCTAAAAAACAAAACAAAACCTAACCTGGTTTAGGCCACCAAATCCCTAAACTGATGTAGCCTCAGAAGCAATAATTCTTCAAATTAAGTGGGGAAAAAAAAACAAAACAGAAGCTCATACTACGTATGATTTAAATACTGCTCTTGGAAGTGCACTAAAGTACATTCATATAATACCTGATTTGAACATCACTTGTGACATCAAGAGGTCGTGTAAAGTGCTGATATTGTCCCAGCCTGGTAGAAAGACCAGTATTGCACCATCCTATAATGGAAGGAAATAACTATCACAAAAGATCACTTTAACAAGCCACACAGTGAAATTCTGTGAATACTTACATCTTCATTCAAATTACACTAGCTCTGGATAATTTTTTTCACTATCTAAAAGAATATAGGTCACTTTAAAAAGTAAGATTTATAACCCAAAGATTTTGTTTAGTCTTTCCTTTAAATGGATGAAATGCCTACATAATTTTACGTTAAAGCTATTCCCAGTGTCCAGTATAATTCTTCCAAACTGAAGAAAATTAGTTTTTTATCACTTTGATACATTAATAAAGTTAATTACTTGAAGGAAGGAAAAACAAAACAAACTAACCTCTTCTTCCAAAACAATGTATCGGATAAGAGCAGCAATCAAATTCAGATCAACTTTATCATCATCTATCATTTCTAAAACATCCACAGTACTTGCAGAATACCTGTCAAATTAAACAGAAAATCATGAAATTCTTGATAGGTTCCTGTGGCTTAATTTTATATAAAAGCTCAAAATTAAGTCAATATGCAAATGGAGAAACAATCTATAGATAGAATTACCGGGAAAGCAGTGCTAAGAGTCAAATCAACACAATACTAAGATGGGTTTGTGCATAAAATCAGTAAGACAGCCCCACGTTTTGTTTTAGCCCCTCCTGGCTGAGCACAGCCAGGTGTGTTCTCATCTTCAAACAACATTACCTTACCTTCTCCGAAGTTCCTTTACATAATCTGGCCAGCGTTCTTTATAGATTGCTTCCTTTTCTTCTTTCTCTTGTCTGTTTATGTGTCCTTGCATGAAACCCCTTTTAAACTGGGATCTGTGTTCTTTTTGTTCTGGAACATATCTAAAATAAGGTGATTTTTTTGAGACTAGGTCTTGTTTGGTAGCCAAAGCTGGCTCACACAATCCTCCTTGCCTCAGCCTCCTGGGTCCTGGGATTAGAGATGTACGCCTCCCTGTCCACCAACAGGTTCTTAAATATCTTCACTTCTTTGTAACTCTTTGGGTTTAGCTATAACTTTTTACATTGGGCACTTAAAAGTACATTTTCACTGTACTTACCAGTGAAGGGTGGCTAATAACCAGTTTTGATATTTCAGATAAACATTACTCTTTTCTATCTACTGAAGTATATAAACCTCTATAGTATCTTTACAGCCAAAACCAAAAAGAGTAACTTTTATCTTTAATTTTAAGCTTTTTCTAAAACAAAAGTTAACATTAACACAAGTCCAAAGTAATAATTACTGATTGCCTAGTAGAAAGACTCAAACTTTAAAAGCCTGAGTTTTCCAAACCTAACTACACATAAGAATTTCTTGGGTAGCTTGTAAAATGCAAATTCCTAAATCCTATTCCTATTGATTCCTATGAATCCTACTGACTTAGATTCATATCTTTTAATGTACACATTTTAATGTGTGACCCCAGGAGAATCAAAGAGTGTATTGTGAACCCACAGAACCACGTAAAGATCTATATAATTCTGTTTGTACAGATACAGCTAATGGCAGGTCCAGAATCAGCATTAAGTCTCATGTGTCAGTCCAGTGCCATACTGACTCCATCATGCTACTGTGACTGCTGCAAACACGGAGTGCACATGTGTCAAAGAACTCTTCCTTACCATTGTGAGTTCTGAGAAGCATGGGGTGGGGGAACAGGAGGAAGGAAAAAATGAACCTACAGTTTAACCTCAAAGCCTTTCAGAGTTCAGCGACAGCACCTGCATGGAATGGGGGAATGGGTACAGCGTGGGCTTTGGAATCAGATGGAAGTTAGGGCCTGGCCTTGCCAATGCTTAGTTATGAGACCTCACACAAAGTTCTAGTGTTTAGTCTAATTTGAGCAATTAACACTCATACAGTGGAACTGTCACAAGAATAAAAAAGTGATAAAGCATACCACAAAGTGTTAATCCCTTTCCCTATTCAGTGTCTGTGCCCCAGGATTCTCCTGAGAATTCAATACATGTAGTGGCACCAACTTGAGGTAGGGAACTAAGACAAAGATTTGTCCTAGTCAGAATGGACCCCCAGCTGATTTCTTTCCCAAAATTAGCAATTCCAAACACCAGAGTTAACCTTCGACCACTCATCAGCCCTCAGTGACAACTTTCCATGTCACCTTGTCCTACTCTTAGTCTGGCCATTGTGTTTTTCCCTCCTGCTTCCCAGTTATACATCTCTTCTTCAGGGAAGTGATAGCTGCAGGCTTCTAAGGAAAATTTCTAACCAAGGACCACCGTTCTAGTTCTCCTCTTAACACTGGTTTGGGGATGGCAAGTGCAGATACCATCTTTTTGCTTCAAAAAGACCCCTTTGCTACAGTTCCTTGTACATTCCCTGCTTTCTAGGAAGTTTAAGTGAGCAATTCATCACCATCTACTTTAGATTGCTGGTGCCCAAAACTTTAGTTTCATTATTATAAGCTGTTGTATAGTCTCCTCTTACAAAGTAACTGCTAAATGTGTCATAGTAGAAAGTGGGGCACATAGCAAAAACGCTAATTGCATCTGGCATATTAGGAAATAGTACATTTAGTATGGACAAGTCACAGAATATGTAACATGAAACTGACAGTCAAAAAGGGCCCGACAGTAAAGTGCGTTGGGATGACTAGCTAAGGAAATTGAGGACTGTACTCTCCCAGCCTTTTTCCCATCAAGGAACAGAAATATAATTCATATAGCCTGATAGCAGCTAATGGTCAGTGGCCAGAGTGTTGAGGGAATCAAGAAATGGGTGTGCCAGCTGAGTTACTATGCTGTACACTATGTCAAACCAATAAAGGCACTTAAACAATTTCTCTCTCACAGGATTGGATTTATTTTTAGGAAAATGTATGGCAGTAGTAACAAGAGTGAAAACCACAAGACAGCTAACAAGAACCTATAGTACAAGAATGAGACTGCAGATTCAAGGCTATCAGGGATTAGGAGTTAACTAGCAAGTTGACACATTATACACTCAGCATATAGAGAATAAATGCTTGATGAATACTAGCTTTTTCACTAACAGTACAGAAGACTTGGTGGAAGACAATATCACTAAGTATCATAAGATGTATTTGGGGGCTGGATGCATGGCTCAAGCAGTTGAGCAACTGCCTAACAAGCATAAAGCCCTTATTACCACCCCCCCCAAAAAAAAGAAAAAAGACATTTGGCAAGACACATTGTTTTGTTTTACTTTTGTTTGGAGATTAATGTGATCAGATATATGACAATGATTCTGGCTTCAAAAATGTTAGGTTCAAGGTATCTGGTACTGGGATTTAAACTCAGGGCCTCACACTTGCTAAGCAGGCGCTTTACTGTTGGAGCCACTCTGCCAGTCCAGAAAACAACTTAAGAGTTCAGAAACAGTTTTATTCTTAAACCCACAGCACTTAAAAGATATGAAAATAGAGAACTGTGGTCACAGAAGCAGAAAGGATTACACAAATGTAGAAAAACAAGAAGAATCCTGGAGGAAATCATATTTTATGATGGGTGATGGAAGTCAGCAAAGGATAATAAAAACTAGAGATTCCCAAACTTTCCTGCCCAAGTATCCTTAAAAAATACTAATTCCTGGGCCAGGCATGGTGGCTCATGCCTATAATCCCAGCTACTTGGGAGGCTAGCCTGGGAAAAAGTATTAGAACTTCTCTCAAAAAACAAGGACATGCCTGAAATCCCAGCTACTTAGGGAGCAGAGGTGGGAAGACCTTGGTCAAGACTGGTCTGGACAAAATCATGAAAAACAAAACTAAAAGCAAAAGGACTAGGGGCCTGGGTAAGCGGTAAGGTGCTCGCTCATCTAGCGAGCATAAGGCCCTGAGTGTAATACCCAGTACTGCCACCACCAAAACCAAACAAAACAAACAAGAAACAGGATTCCTGGCTTCCAAACAAAATTCTGTAATGGAATTAAAATGTGGACTACGAATGTGACACATGGATTTTTAAAACCACAGGTAATTTTAATGTGTAGCCAATCCCTGATCCATAGAAAATGTTTTAAAAGATAATGGTCAATTCTGAGTTTCCAATATTAAAGTTTGACATGAGAAAGGTAACATATTTAGTCCATTTTATTTTATTTCCTACTGTTTATTTACCTTATTTTTTCAATTATATCTTCCAAAAGATATTCCACAACCGGAAAAGTAAAACCAGGTATATGTATCATTGGACAGTTACCTATTGTGGTAGATGAAAAAAGAAATCAACACACTATGTGAGCAAGACAATGACTCTTAACATTTTTAACTTTAAAAAATAGTCCTGTAGTTTATCTGCTATTTTCCCATATCTGGTTTAATAAGCTGCAGCAGTCTTGCCTAAATTCAGTATTTTACTTCTACTAAAATGTATACACTTTTACGATTCTACAAAATAACACAGAACACCAAAGAATAGAGCTATTTTAAGTTGAATTCAAAACCTGTTACAACTCTTTTTTCCATCAGTCAAGATGGCACACATCACAATCCAAGTTTTACTGAAAATGAAGTAAGGAGCATTACTCCTGTGAATCCCAGAATTAGGGGGAAAAAAGTATCAAAACAAGGTCTAATCAAATATTAAATTTTTAACATTTCAAAATCACTAATAAAATTACCTCAGTACATTTATTTAAATATTTTTTAATCTCATAACAAGCAAAACAAGAAGCACACACTTATAAACAAATGCCAAGACAGCATCAGAGGTCAAAATACCTGAGCTATTACCACTGCTTTGCATCTGATCTATGTAAATTTGAGCAAGTTGCTAAATGTTAGTTCCAGGTGTCTCATTTTAAAAAAGGCATAACTGCCCCAGCTAATCTCACAACGATTAACTGGGATATACTTTAAAGAGCTTTTAAAAAACTGAGAAAAAGAAGATTAAATATACTATTAAACTTTTACTCTTTCCTTACCCTTTTTCCACCACCATTATAAGCAGGATAGACAGTGAGGATTAATTAAAAGAATATATTTTGCCATTCAAAGAATATGCTTTGTATTTTTAATTCCTTAATTGAAACATACTCCAAATCTGGTTTCAGATTCTCTTGTCCTTTTGCTGATTAGCAACCTTGGATAAGTGAGTTAAGTTATCTGAGGCTGCTTTCTCATTTAAGAATGGGAGTAATGCATACCTCACAAGGTATTATAAGAATCAGTGAAGACAAAGCACCAAATACACTAACTTGAAACACAAATACATTACCAAATATACAAGTCAATGGATACATACCATCAATGTAAGCGGTCACCAGTATTATTATTAGCAAACTGTCAATCAAGTTTGTGACAGTACACGTGCCACAGAAGAATCACCAAAAAGCTTATAAAATGTTTCAAATCTGTTGTTTGATTTCAATGATGCCACCATGGTTTCTGGTGGTGTTACCAAGAAATCACCTGTCTGTACTATCAGAGCAGACATGATACACCATTTAAAACAGACCCAACTGTCTAATCCAGGAAACTAGAAGGCAAGATAATATTAAAATAAATTAGAGACTGATTTTTGACTACTCTATACCTAACACAGTATTATTTATTTAAAAAGTTAAATTCAGTGGTTTTCTAGCACCTCCTCTAATGTAGTAAGTTTTACTTACCAAAATATTCTGAAAATTTCTCAGCATTTAATGTTGCACTCATCAATATTACTTTCAGGTCAGATCGAAAGTTGAGAAGATCTTTAATAACAGTCATCAAAACATCTGACTGCAGATTTCTTTCATGAATTTCATCAAGTACAATATGACTAACACTGGACAAATGCCTACAACAGAAGTGCAAAGTATGTAACTAGTATAAAACTTTAAAACAATCATTTCTCCTTTTGGTAATATTTTTAATTCCTTAATTGAAACATACTCACGAGTCTGACTGGAGCCACTGAAGGATGATTCCTGTTGTACAGTATAAGATAGAACCCTGCTTTCTTGGCAACCGACTGTGAATGAAACACGAGTTAAAAATTCTTGGGTTTATTTTCTCATAATTTACTAAGTTCCACTAAAATTTAAGGATAAAAGCTTTCTACTCAATTTTTTAGTTGTAACAACACCTCCCTACCATAACAGGGTAATGGGAAATACTGTGCTCAAGTTCATTATGCATTATACTCACTGTCATGAATTATTTATGGGCCCTCAATTTCCTTGTTCAGTGACTGGAAAGCCTGCTCATTTAAACAGGTAAAAGGAATATTGAGCACCAGAAAACAACTAACTAAAGTATGGAAGAGATGGATGGATACCAAAATCAATCAATGAAGTCAGTCAGGGGTGGGCAGTGTTACCAAAAGGTATAGGAGACTAACTCCTTTGAGAAGGACTGATGGCCTACTTCTAAAGTTACTTCTCTAATTGTTCTTTAATGTAAAAGCATATTTTGAAATGGCAATGTGGAGGTTAAAAGATGAGTCTGTAGTAGCAAGTCATCTGTACTGTGGCTGTTTAAAATGTTAATTTTAACAGCAATAATCAGCATCTAGATGGGGAAAGTGTTTTCTTTTGCATCTCCTGTTTCCAAGTTTCTCTGAAACCTATGTGATACACGAAATGAATATTCTTTACCTCTGGAGACGAATCTGGTATCCAGTACTATTACCATTGCCACAAGATTCTGCCCTTTCTGCAGCTACTCTCTCAGCAACCTTTAATTTAAATAAAAAAGCAATTACAAGAAGTACAAATTCCTTTAGGACAAATATCCTGAACATACATGAACATCTGGGATTACCGAAAAGTAGTATTTTTAGATTTTCAGCTGAATCTAAAAAATAGGTATTTATTAAAATCTGAGGTATCTAAAACTGTCTTTTTTCTTCCTTTTTCCCCTTACCTCCCTCTCTCTCTCTCTCTTCCTTCCTTCACAGTACTGGGAATTGAACCCAAGGCCTTGTACTTGCTCTACCACTTGAGCCAGGCTCTCAGCCCTTTGCTTTGTTTTTGACATAGGGTCTCAACTAACTTTACCTGGAAAGCCCTTGTCTCCTGAGAAGCTAGGATTACAGGCATCCAACACCACACCTGGCCTCTGTATATGCCTTTCTTAAGAGCTGTATACTATCCCCTTCTCACATATAATTTTCATTTACCCTTATAAAGTCCTTCCAGGCCAAATTTGCTCTCACTATTTCCAACTGCTTTTTTTATGGGATCCTCTCATTAATTTCTACATTTCTGTTTGGCTTTTCTCAAACAGCTGGAAATCATGGCCCAAACTTGTAGTTTTTGAGATTAAATACACACTGGTATTTTCCTTATTTATGCTGTTATTTTGTGACAGACTCGTATTGCTGAATTCCTAGTTCTTGGTTGTTTTGAAAAATATGGCTACCAAACATATACTCTGGATAAGTCAACATTATTAAATCAATGGTGACTTGAAAAACTAACAGTAAACAGTCTTGAGATAGGACAGTGATGGTGTAAAGTTAGAAACTGAAAATGAGAAGTGTTAAAAGTAAAACTTCCAGTCACCATATCCAAAAACACTGACTTAGACTACATTAATCTTAACATTCCAATTCTAACAGACCTTGGGAAAACGTCACAACAGTCTGGTTAGCATTTCATGCTGTGGGTCATACATGACTGCCATAAGTTAGTGAATATATTAAGTCTAGTTATACAATGGTGCTATGACAAGTTTGTTTTCCAATATTCTGTGATCTTATGTACTTTATAGGAATATGTGCTCGCTGTGATAAAGGTGAAAATTGTTGTTCTACTTAAAATGTATAATTGTCCACAGCTTAAAATACATACTGTATTTATAACCCCAAATATTGCTGTAACAGGTAATATAGTTCCTAAGCACAGATTCTACATTGAATTACTTAGAAATGTGAAAAACAGCGCTATCATAAAATTGAAGAATTCCATAATATGGAAATACATTCACTATTCACTGAATGCTTTAGGAAACCCCAAGCATCTTTAAATATATATATGTAATTCAGATTTCACTAGGTCATCCGGTTCAATGCAACAACAAAAACATAAAGCAAATGTTATTTGTAAAATAGTCTTGTGTTTTACAAGAATGTATAGAACATTCTTGTGTTTTTATAAGAACCTGTGCTTTTCTTTGGAAATTCTGGACTTATGCAGATTAGCTACCCAAGATCACTTAAGCAAAACAAAAAAGATAAAATGAAACAATGCCTTATTTTTCATTATAATGAATTTCCTCTCATTGAATAGCTGGATTTAAAAAAAAAATCACTGAGTACAAAAATGTAGCTTAACAAAGTAAGGCTTCTCACTTTCACCTCTATTAAATGTACTTATATACTGAAGAAACAGAATTGAAAATACTATTAAGCCAGTCAAAGGACAAAATTCATTTTTTACTTTTTGGTGGTACCAACCTTTGAACTTAGGACCTCATAATGCTAGGCAGGCTCCCTACCAACTTGAGCCATGGCCCATGACCATTTTGCTCCAGTTATTTTTTTAATACAAGGCCAGCGTAGGACAGCAATCCTCCTACCTACACCTCCTGTACAGCTGGGATCACAATATGAGCCACTCTGCCCAGCTTTTGTTGAGGCAGGGTCTCGCTAACTTTCTGCACAGGCTGGTCTCAAACTGCAACCCTCCTGATTCCTGTCTCTCTAGAAGCTGAAATTATGGGTTTGAATGTTGACCCAAAGTCGTGAAATTTAGAGCATCTAATGATGAAGATTATTTGGAGCTTTGGATTCATACTGAAATCCTCCTGGATTAATAATTTATATTGAATTCGTAAATATCTATTATCTGTAAGAGAGACATTGTTCAATCTTTTGGCCTTCACTGCCAAATATTTGTCAGCCAAATATTTGCTTTCATAGCAACAAATCCTAAGCTGAATTAAACTTTTAAAATCAGTTAAGTTCCAGCAAAAGTACTTAAAGGAAAATGGCAGACAAAAGAGGAACTTTTTAAAGTGAGAGATTACTTACTGAAATGGCACTAATTCTTCTTGGCTGAGTACAAACTATCCTGCAAGCAGATCCTTTTCCTCTTTCGATGTAGTTATCCAAAATGAACTGAGTAACTTGAGTGGTTTTTCCACAACCAGTTTCACCACTTATTACTGTTACCTGATGGCTATCAATTAAATTTACCAATTCCTATTTCAAAAGGGAAAACAAGTAGAGGATATCACGTTCACTAAGTCTGAAAAGATACTAATCAAAATGCTACCAAACCGAAGTACATTATTGCTTTTTAAATTTTGTCATAAACAACACTCCTTGTTGCATAGATCACTCTACCAATTTTCAAGAGATAGTAGCATCAAATTATAAACACAGAAGGAAAACACTATGAAGAAAAACATCCTAACATGAATAGGAAAAATAGCTAAGTTCCATGGTAAGTATTAACACTACACTCAAAGAATGTTGACATCTGGGGCTGTTGCACATAGAAGCAACCCTCAATCAGATAACCACTGAGGATATCACAGAGTTATATCACAATTCATATACATGGCTTTGCATGCTGGGCAAGTTTTGCAAAGTTTTAGGAACAAGGAACAATATTATGTATTTTAAGATTACTTTCTTTCAAATAATTAAAATAAAGTTTTTAAATACCTAAATTAAATGCAAAAGTTTAGATATTTAGAAAACCTTATCTTTGGGGAAGATCTCAGTTCTTAAAAATGTTACACAAACCTTAACTATTTTTAATATTAACATTCAATATATTAATATTCAAAAGGGTATTATAGGTTATATTTTCATCTACAACGTAATTTGAAAGCCTAGCTTTAAAAATTCCCCATCTATTTAACACAATGTACGCATCAGAAAAAGTTGTAGCTTTAATACAGTTGGCCCTCCATATCCATGGCTCTGCATCTGTGGATCCAACCAATCAGATACAAAACAGCTGAATGATAATTTTACCTGTAATTTTTGTCATTATTAGATATGCTGTATATAATCAATACATCATTAAGAATTATTTACATAGCATTTATGTTGTATTAGGTATTACAAATAACTGAGAGATAATTTGAAGTATGTAAGTGGCTGTGCATAGGTTCTATGCAAACAGCACATTTCATGAGGGATGTGAGCATCTGAGGATTCTGCTATCTACAGGGTCCTAGACCCAATCCCCCATGGATACCGAGGGACAACTGTATTGGTGTCTATAAAGTGCCAGGCACTATTCTGATTCAACAGATACAGAATGAACAAAACAGACCCTGTCCTCAAGAACTTACATTGAACTAGGAGGGGAAGACACACAGATGTCAGGTGGTAATAAGTGCTATGAAAAGCAAAGAAAAATAAAAATAAATAAGATTGGGAAGACAGAGGAAGATGAGGACTATCTTACTTTATGTAGGGTAATTGTGTGGTGAAATGTAACAAATTAATGAAAGCACTATATTTTGGTGGTGCCTCATTTTACTTAAAATGCTTGGTCTTCATGAAGAGCAGGTATTTATCCAAAGTAACTTATTTATGAAAGTTCTATTTTTTTAAATACTGAAGATTTCAATTATGGAGATAAATGAGAAAACTTCCAAAAAACAGTTTCATGACCATTTTTTCCACTTCATCCCCAAGAACTCAAAAGAATAATGTTAACTTCTGTTTAAGAGAAGGTTCATTAATTTATATTTTTTCTTGATTCAGAGCTTTTTTTAAAAATATGTACTATTTTGAAAATCAAATTAAGTATTAGAGCAATTTACCTTTCGCATTCCATATGAAGGCAGCTTTTCCCTGAAATGCTGAAATTTTAAAAAAGTTTTTAATTTTCACAAAATAAATGTTATCAAATTATAATCATGATAATCAGAATGTCATAACTAAATGTACTAGAACCTAACAGCAATCTTATTATCTTATAGCCTGTATTAAATATCAACGCTTTAAAAATTCTTATGAAAGAATTTACCAATCCCTTACTTTTGAAACATTCAAAGAGAGTTCTAAGTTCCAGTGCAGCTAATAGAAAAGAAGTGTATCTTCAAAGTTAGAAGTAAAAGAAATCTCAACTATCATCTCATAGCACTTTAACCACCTCTAACTTACTTTTATCATTTGTTCCAATTTGTTTTATATATTCTTCTTAGATTTGATGTCTACAACATATCCTGTTCTCCATTCATCAGTGCACGTTTATTAATGCAGTAGGCACTGGAATAGATTCAGATGATTTCAGGCTACTTGAGTTAGGAGAAAATTTAATACCCAGAGTCGCTTCAGAACTGCAATCTTATTTAAGTCAAACTCAGGACAGGAATGCGTCAAAGATTTTAATCTCACAGGGCTGCCATAAGATCTCAATGAAAAACCCTTATTTTAAAAAGTAACAGTTTCTGACACATACCTGCTACTCAACAAATCTGTAATTGGTTGGATTACAACAAGAATACTAAAAAGGCAGTGACTAATTCTTTTACATAACACCTTCTCCCTAATTTAAAAAACTTTAATGGATATACTCACACTACATAAAAACATTAATGACTAGCGTTTACATTCAACAAGGTATAGCCAACAAGGTGCCATGAAATAAATTTTCAGTGACATAAAAATAAGCCGGCTTTAATAACATTTTTTTATCAAAAAGACAAAACTTATTAAAAGATAAAATATGTAAAATATAAAAATAAAATTAGACCGATCCTAAAATTAAAAATATGTATGTATAAAAATAAAATTAGAATTGTCCTCGGTAATATAGTTTATTATTGTCACACTTGTTACAGTCAGGTTATTCTTACTGTACCACAAAAATAACAGTCAATGTGATGAGTTAAAATGAGTTAGTGTTAGAAATAATAGAAGCCATACCTTTCTTCTTAATTTCTATTATGATTTTTAATTATTTAAAAACCATTTTATGACACCTAGAAATATTGATGTCTGTGTCATCAAATGTAATTTACACCCCCACCACTTTCCTCTACAATTCAAAGAAAGAATTCCCAGAGGCTGCCTTGTTGAAGAATCTCACTCATCAGTACCACGCAGCTACCTTTAACCATAAATACATCCTCTCAAGTGTACAAAGAGAGGGACAGGTACTTCCCATTACCTGCATTTCAATATACCGAACGTCAGTTTTTTTCTTTTGTAAATCTTCCAGTAATTTTTGGTCTAAGGTTACATCTGGCTCATTTTCTTGCAAGAGATACTCAGAATCTCGGTCGATATATGATTTGTCCCTGATTCTGAATGTCCTTTTTTCTTGGTTTATCAATTTCTTTTCCTGGTTGTCATGTTTCTTCTCTGAGTTTGTTTTTTTCTCAGCAGAAACTTTAGTACCGTATCTATTTTGATAAATAAAAAGTGAAAAAAGGTTAGACCATGAGCCCTGGAACAACTACAAAAACAGATATGCTGTCTAAATATTTCAAAATCATCAAAACTGAAAGCTTGCATTCTATAAAAATTATGAAGTATATTTAAGATTCTTATAACAAACTCATTTTTTTCCTCCCTTTAGATGAATATTTCCAGATATTCGTTATGGTAGTTTGAAAAGAACTGAAATCCACGTAATAGTTATTCCTCCATTGCAGCTATTTATATTGATTTTCCTTCTCCGATTTTCTGGGATTGGTGTATTTCACGCCTCAATTTCTTTCTGCCACCCATTCTGAGCTATAGATAGAAAACTACATTATTCAGTCCCTGAAATATTTCTAATTTTTTCTATAAACCATACAATTCTAGCAACCTTCCTAAAACAGCATCAATTCAACTTCACATGGACCTCCCCCACAGAAGAATTTTAGAAAAACAAAAATAATGAGTAGGAAATACAAGTAACCCTGTATCTCATGTCCACATAAGCTGTATATGTCACCTAAACCTTTCCTTCCTTTCTCTAAATATGCTTCATCTAGATTAAAAAAAATTACTTCAAGACTAAGTTCTATTCACAAGAGCCTATGATGTCAATTTTTATCATTTTTTCTACCTAATTCTATTTTTAAAAAGTCCCCACTAGTCTTTAAAAGAACACTTTTTGTTTTACCCATGATCTTCAGGAGCAAACCAGGATATCTGTTCTTCTGAATCTTTGTCATTCTTAGCTTGGACAGAATTCAGCAGCTGCACAATTTGCTCTTCTCGTCTTTCATCCATATGCACTACAGCTCTCTATTTTGTAAAAAGGAACAAGGATCTTTATCAACATAAGCATGTATGAAATTATTTAATAACTAAAGAGAGAAAAAGTAATATATGTCGAACAACCACATAAAAGAAACTTAAAATGACCAACACTTGTCCTCTCTGCCAGTCCCACTTCCTGACCTAATGTTACCGTTTTGTATATATCCTTCTATACCTTTCCCCATCAGGTATCTAAATATGACTGGCAAAGAAAGTATGTTTGTCTCTACTATAATTTATAGTTCCCTATAAATGTCCAGTTATTAAAAACCAATGTTCTGTTTTTAAAAAAAGTTGAAAACTTACTATTCTGATAATAATGAGCAAAAGCTCTTGCTTCCCTAAAAATAAATAAATAAATAAACAAACTGGTTTCAGAGGGAGTAAGTAAAATAGATTAGGGCTCATGGACACAGCACATGCAGCAGGTACTTCAAACAATGAAAATAAAGAAAACAACAGATTTGACAAAGATAAGGTTCTTGGTGAACCATAAAAACTTTTAGGAACTTCTAATGTATGTCTAAGAAATAAACTTCTTTTTAGGCAAAAAAGAATGAATGACAAACCCAATTCTTTGGAGACTTTTTTATTTTTTTAAGATACAGCAAGTTTAAAAAGACAGCTGTTCCAGATTCAAGGCTGGGTCCTGAGAGAACAGCAGTAAGATCAATCTTCAGGAGGAGGCTGGTACTTACAGTGTGTGCTTTTGTGTATAGGTGGTGGTGATACTGGAGGTCAAAAGAGGATGCTAAATTTGAATTCTAGGCAATTAAGAACAGTGGTGAAGTTTCCCAATTGTAGTAATTACTTGCAGATAGAAGTATGAATCTCAACCTCTTGACAGATTTTATGTTTTAAAGTTTGGAGTATTCAGAAATTTTGGAGTATTCAGCAAAGAGATAGAAACTGAAATCACAAAGATGTAGGAATTCTTTTAGTTTAGAAAAAAAAAAATATCACCTCCTGGCATTCAAGGGGCCAAAGCAGAAAAGAAAGTCAGTACACAGAATACCATCAAATCTCTTCATCTAAAAACACAAAACAAAAACCTCCCTTAAATCCCCACCCCTACAAGCTAATGCTTGTTCTTCCTCTTTACAGCAAAACTGCTAGAAAGCACTCCATTTCTTCATCATTCCATTTCTCCTTCTCTACTGCAATCTGCTTGACTCCCACCATTGCAATGACTGGTGATAAAAAAGACATGCTCAGCTTTCACCACACCTGTGCAGTGCTAGCTGTGTTGAGTTAATCTTCTATATTCTTCTTAATTTTCTCTACTTTGGCTGCTCCATGCTACTCTTCTACAACTTTCTCTTCCTCAGAAAGAATTTAAATTTACAACTCGAGTGACCTACAGCCCTGCAGCACTGGGGTCACCTGGAAGTACTAGGAAAGTAGAATCTCAGGCCCCATCCCAGCCCTACATTTTAACAGGTGTCAGATGCTTGCTATGTACATTTGAGTCTGAGACCCAATAGTCAAGCTGCCATATCGCAGGTTAATTACTGCTAGAACTATTTAACTGGTCCCTCTGAGCCAGGATTGCCTCTTTTCAATCCATTCCCTACATTGTTACCTGATTATGACCTGCATTAATTAAAAAAAAAAAAATATATATATATATATATATATCTCGCAGAAAAGGAAAACAACAAAACAAAAAACTGCTTCAGAGTGCTATGTAGGTAATTAAGTAACATTTCATAATTTTTTTGGTTTAGCTATGTTCTGAGTTGTAAATTAAAATGTACTCTCTTATGTGCAATGTGGCACAGAGTTTGAAATGCACTGCGCTGTCCTCATCTCATCACTCCCCACACCCATGCTCCTTCAGCTCCCTGCACACATCCTTCCTGACGTCTACGTTGTGACACATGCTTCTGCCTGACCGGACTCCTCTCCAAACTCCAAAACCCCAAACACACACGGAGACGTACACTTTGCCATCTTTCAAGTTGCAGTTCAAGGGTTATTTCCATTCCAAAATCTTTTAAAATCTCTCTGGCTATGCTTAAAGCCAGACTACCACGATTTCCAGAAAACATGCTAGTGGGACATCAAAATGTATTAGAATGAGACAAAAGTGACATGGCTTCAAATCTCAAGTTGTTAGGCAGAGACTAAATGGCTTAATTTTTCTTTTTTTTTTTTGAAGGACCATCATGAGTGGATGTATAAAGGACAGATTTAATGAGGTGTAGGAGTAGAAGCTGGAAGATCAGTTAAGAGGCTATGAACAGAAAACAGAGTACTGGCTTGATCTATGTAATTATGGTAGAGATAAGTGGCTGGATTTGGGATATATTAAGGAGGCAGAGCAAATAAATTTACTCAAAGAGTCAAAGTTATATTCCATTTGGCTAACTGAATAAATGGTAGTGACATTTACTTAAATGGAGATGGTTTCATTCATAGTAGCTCCTGCACCCTGTAGCTACACCCTTGTGAAAATAGTCAACATTTTTTCCTGACTTGTTTAATTTTTCATGTGTTTCAGTCTTTTTTCCCTACTGCAGTGTAAATTTCCTGAATTTACTTCTTCAGATCCCCATAGCAACATGCATAAAACCTTATTTGAGCAGGACAAGTAGAAGTTGACAAAGTTACTGTGTACATTCGTTTACAGATATGAGTCACTTCTTTCCAATTTCAGTATGACTAGATGTGCCTCCTCATTTTCAAAAAAATCATTTGTTCAAAAAGTTTATTTGGGACTGTCAAGAATAAATTATTTATACATACACACATATATATTGAGAATGGAATCCATGCCTGTAGCGTGCTAGGCTCTATCCATCAGACTCCTTTTGTTTTTTGTAAAACAATGTGATAAACTGTGAACATGAATTTATTAAGCCCCAAAACCGCTTTAATGAAAATGGTTAAAAGTAAAACAAGTGTTTTCAAAAAGTAGCCTAAGAAATGATTTAATTACACCCACATCTAAAAAGCTGTTCTAAGACCTGTATTAAAGACTTCTGCCTAGTGGTAAGTCTTCTGTTTTATTAGAATGAGCCACTCAAGGAACCTGATGCTTTCTTTACTAGAGATCTTCAACACAAATCAAACTGACCAAAACCTGAGGAGACAAACCATATTCTAGTTTCTTCCTCTCCCAGGAGCCTAAAGTTCCTTCTCAAGGTGGAGGTGCTAACCACGAGACCACCCCCCTACTCACCCCGCCCGGGTTTGTGACCCATCCCAACCCCAACCCTGAACCGGTTCATCCCACAGCGCCTGGAGCTCTCGTTCCCCGCAAACCTATCTGCGCTGCAGGTTTCAACCACCTTCAGCCTCACCAGGGCAAGAACGCAGAAGTGACAGTAATTGTGCTGAGCCAAACGACGGCCACAGGCATGACATGATGCTCCTAATAAAGTCCGCTGCGGCTGGAGCCTGACTTTAACCCCCGCACACAGTTAGTCCCCGGGCCCAGAGCCCGCAACCAGCCCGGCCGGCTCAGTCCCCGCGCGCACGGCTAACATTACGCCGCACGCCGTCCCTCCTGTAAGCGTTACCGCGCATGGCGCCCGACGTACGCTTCCCGGCGCGGCATCCGCTAAGACACGAAGGACAACCCTGCGGGTTGTCCCCCCCACCTCACCCCGCCGTGTTGTCTCAGATTACCTCCTGCCTCTCCGCCTCCTTGTTTTTCTGAGTCTGTTTCTTCGCGTACCACAAGCCAATTTCGCGGCCTTTCAGGTGTCCGGGATGCCGGCCCCGGCCGCCTCGACCACCGCCCCCTCCGCCTCCGCCGCCGCCGCCGCCGGAGCCTCGGCTCCCCCCGCGACCCCCTCCGTAACCCCCGCTGGAGCTGCGGGGCCCTCCGTCGCGACCCCAGTTCTGGTGGTAGTCATAGCTCATTGTCCTGGCGCACTACAACCCGTAAGAAGTCGCAACCGCTGGAAATGGCGTCTGGGACCGGAAGCGGGTGCACATCCACTTCCGTTTTGCTTCCGGCGCCCAGCGCGAGAGGGAGGGCCGTTTAGTGTCACAAGCAGACGTTTCCGGTGACGCCGCCGCGTCCTGCAACGGAGAGCCGGAAGCGGCGAATGTGAAGCATGTCGGAGCGCCCTAGGCGCCCGGCGTTGTGCTTTCGGAAGGAGGCCGAGCAGAAGGCTCGTGGGGTTTTTACCTAGGCTAGGCAAGTGAGGAAATTTAGGGGTTTTTTTGGATTCCTCCTGGCAAAATGTGGACTTTGGCCCCAAATGGCCCTGGATAGTAACCAATTCAAACAAAGCCTATGGACCAATGCGGAATCTACTAAAACTCTGAAGAAGTGAGTACATCACCTGTCTTGAAAACAGCCTGGCACCTCTTCCAAATATATACATATAAATGAGCTCCGGACTTTTAAAGGATCACCTTCCATTTTTTTACTACCTTTATCCAATGGCATAAGATGAGCAAGTCTGCCCAAATTCAGTTTAGAAGTCTTAGGAAATGAATTAACTTACTATAAATATACATGTGTAAGAAAAACAGAATACATAAGAGTTAAGAACTATTTGGGGTTTCAGGCAACCACTGAATGTCTTGGAACATATCCTCCACAGGTCCCGGTTATGAAAGCCCCAAATTCTAACCACCTCCTTGAGTTGCCTTTTTTTTTTTTTAATTGGATTTCAGGAAGATACAATTAGGTCTGTCTTTTATGTTACTAATCTGTTTTTTCAGTTTAATTCGCTGACCCCCAAATACTCAACTAAGACGGTAGAGGAAAGTTCCTTTTCAACAGCCATCGATGTTACAGAAAAAATTTAATTTTGGAGGTAGATAAAATAAGCAGTAACTTTTGAGATAAGTAGACAGACTAATGGGGTGGGGAGAAAGTGTTATTGTGATGTGACTGAGAAGCCTAAAGATGTCTTTCTCAAATACCCTCTCCACTTAGCATGGGCTAGGGTGCAGAATTCGCAGCTGTTGCTTTCAAAATGACAGCATTTGGCATTCAGTTTCCACAGACATCCACACCCCCACTCCACAGATCACCTCAAAATGCAGCAAGGTTGAGCTGCAGGGAACCACATCACTGGTGGTACTGAGAACTACCAGTTTTCTCAGTATCAGGAAGTTTATTTTTCATATTCTTTATATCAAAACTGACACATAATTTCTTCTTAGAGCTAATAGTTATGAGCGCCTGGGAGTGGAGGTTAACTTTAGTGTTCCCTTTGAAAAATGAAACTCTTAATTGTCTCCTAGCTTCACTTAAGGACAGGGACAGTGTGTAGGGAGTTGGGGGGTGCATGTTGAGAAGAGTGACCTACCCCTGTATTGAATATAAGATGCTGGCAGTTTGTGAAGGAGAAAGAAAAAAAAAGGAAATGGAGAAACTATTTACATCATATCAGGAAGATTATGGGAAAATTTAAAAAATCAGTAGAGTATCTTGTCACATTAAATTGGGAAATTTTAGTTATGTTGAAAATGAAGTTTTAGAGAACAACTCTTTCTGACTATATCATAAAATCACAAAGTAAACTAAGAGAAAGAAAATGTATGGGTTTTGATTTAATATTATTACTGATGTAATCTCTAGTCCCCTCCTTGCTAGGCAATAAGGGAATAGTGGAAATATCTTAAAATTTCCAGCTAATTTTTCTTGGTTTCTTCAAGACAGCCTTATTTCTGGTAATTATGAACTGTCACTGTTACACCTCTCTTTCTCTCTCTTGCTCTCTCTCTCTCTCTCTCTCTCTCCCCCCCCCCCACCTTTCCTCCCTCCCTCCCTCCCTCTGTGTGATGTAGCTTGTTGTAGGAGATTTGGGGAAATTTTTTGCTTCTGTAGATGGCATCCTTTGCACAGCTCTGGTTTCTGTTCTAGAATTGCTGGTCTGATCTGGTGCTTGGGCCAGTGATCAAGTCTGTGAACTCACAACCAGCAAAGCCTTGTGAGTTGCCCTGGTTAATTCAACTCATTTCAGCAATTGGTGTTCTGGATCCCCAATTAGTTTACTGACAGGCACTATACCTGAAGCTTTGAGCTACAGGGTCACTTTCCTTCATCCCAGTAATCCCCCTGCCTCATCACCTGCCTCATCAATGCAATAAATGGCAGCTCCTGCAAACATCAGAACTACATAGTAGCAGAAGAAGGTTCTGGAGTGTTGTTGCAATTATTATTGCTATACAGCAAGCCACTTGAAAATTCAGTGAAATAAAAAAGCAATAATGCTTATGTATTCCATAATTTGGATAGGACACAATGGGGATGATTTTTCCTTGGTCCAAAATGGATGAAATCTCTTCTGGGAAGATATATTAGTTAGGGTCTGCAATCATTTGGAGTTATCTTTACTCAAACACCTAATGATTTATCCTGGGTTTTGGCTAGGACTTTTTCTGGCTATGGACAGGAGCACCTACACATGGCTTCTCCATTTGGTTATGTGTTTAATACATATTCGAGTGATACAAGGATTATGTGTTTGCAGTTTGTAGGAATCACCACCAGATGGTGACATTTTAAAGTTTAACACATTTTTAAAGAAAATAGATAAACTATACAAAAATGCAAGACTAAGCGATGTGGATATAGTATAAGCTGCTGTAAGGTCATTTTCTATGCCAGAAAAACATTTTTGTAACCAAAACACTAAAGAGTAAGTAAACTTAAGTAGACTTGTGTAAGTTAACTTGCCCTTTTCTTTACAAGGATTTAGAGGAGCCATCCATGTTTATGCACAGCCACAGTAAGTTTTTATTGATTCAGCAAATGAGATTGTCCTCTCAAACTCTGTCTCTGGACTAAATACTCTTGGTACTGCTTCAATACAGTGAAATTTTAAGTACGTCTATCATATAGTTCAAAGACCAAGGGCAATTAAGGAGGATTATCTTAGTTTTGGTTTTTTTTAGTTCCCCCAACCTACATCAATGAAAAGAAAGACAAGGCAGGAAAATGGATATTATTGTCTGCCAATACCATTCTTATGCTTCTTCCCACTCAGGGCCTCGCACTTGCAATGCAAGTGCTCTACCATTTGAGCTGCTCTGCTAGCCCTTTTTATACTGGTTATTTTGGAGATAGGGTCTCACTTTATGCCTGGGCTAGCCTGGACCTTGTTTCTCCTAGTTATACTTCCCAGGTTGCAGGGATGACAGGTACATACCACAGCACCCAGCCATTGGTTGAGATGGGGTCTTATAAGCTTTTTGCTGGGGCTGGCCTCAAACCACAACTCTCTAGATCTCTGCTTCCCAAGGAGCTAGGATTATAGGTTTGAGCCACAGTACCAAGCCAGAAATTGCATTTTAAAAGGCGGCAGTGTTTCCTTTCTCCTTCAGCAAATCATACATGTAGATTTATCAAAATCTTTTACACATTATTAGAAGTTTCAGTTATTCTCTTAGGAAGACATTTAATGTTAATGATATGTAACATGAGACAGATTTCCCCATTTCTCCTTGTGTTAAAATAGCCATTTATTTTAGTTATATGAAATCTTTTAAAATAAAATTTATTAGTAGTGAGCACACTTTTAAGTTTGAATTTATGCATTGAGACTTGCTTTTACAAACATTGCTAATGACATTACATCAAATTTAGATGAGATATTGAGTAGTTAAGACATGGAGAAATTTCATAGAGATAATTATTTTGAAAATGACTTCTTGGCAGAACACTTGGAAGCCTCTATGAAGTAATTTATAATTTTGGTTCAGTATAATGACAAAAAAATGAAAAGTTATTCTAAAATATAATCCACTCAATCTCTAAATAAGTTGTATGAGTGAGGTGGGGTATACAAAGTCTAAGACCATGTAAAACACCAATACCTTTGGAAAAAGCATTTAAGTAACATTTAATACAGTTTTGCAGAAATATTAGAATAACAATTTAAAGAAAAAATTTTTGTAATATTTATTACAAATATATTGGCAAGGTGATTTCTGCATTTTTTGATATAATTCATTTAAAAATTAATCTTGAAATATATACCTTATAATCATTTTAATAAAATACATGTTGAATTGTTTCTTTGTTTGAGATAACACGTGTTGTCTTTGGGGAAGAACCAAAATAGCACTTAATCTTGAAATAATATTTGATGTAGTGTTTTTCTGTTTTAAGAATGGCTACAAAAGTCTGCCCAGTCTTCAGCTTTAAGAACAGATAATTTTATTTTAGACTCAGAGGATTTTCCTCCACTTTTTCCAGAAGCTTGTTCCTCTAGTTGTTGCACTTCTCAATACTTAATCTGACACTGTTTTCCCCTAATTTCCATCCAAATAGACAAAACAATTCTAGAATGAAGTGTACACTTAGCAGCTTGCTATAATTTGGATCTTAAAGGTTCACAGGGTGAAGTCTTGGTTCCCAGGGAAGTGCTTTTGGAAGGAGTGTGAAGCCTTTTGGGCGTGGGGCCAGTGAGGAGATCATTGGTGACATGTCCCCAAAGGGAATGTGGGTCACTCTAGTACCTTCCTTTCTTTTTCTCCCTGGCTCACCATGAGGTGAATTGTTTTGTCCTGCCATCTACTCCCATGATGTGCTGCCCCAAAGTAATGGAACCAATGGATCATGGACTGGGACCTCTAAGACTGAGCCAAAACAAAACTTTTCTCTTTGTAAGTTGGTTGTCTCAGGTATTTATTATAGGGAAGGAAAGCTAACAACAAACCCTTTCCAATAATGTTTGAATTAAAAGATTACTTCTAATTCCAATTGTAACATGCAGCGCGTTTTTTGTTTTAAAAGCCATCTTGACATACTGAAAAGA
The DNA here is from genome assembly GCF_047511655.1 of Castor canadensis. NCBI lineage: Eukaryota > Metazoa > Chordata > Mammalia > Rodentia > Castoridae > Castor > Castor canadensis. The sequence goes on along the minus strand of NC_133390.1, from coordinate 114,485,895 downwards.
TGAAAAGAAAAACTGCTCAGATATTTAAGAGAAAGGAAAAAAAGGACTGCCCATTAAACTATTTGTATTTTATAGAAACAAAGGGAACAACTATAGACTTAGGGATATGCATATTTCTTCCAAGTTAGAAGGGAATTTGCCTTTTTACATTGTACTTCCTGAACATCAGAATAAAGCTAAAGCAGTAACTGGATAAGCTTGTTTTGCTAGCCACGGTTAGGGAAGTCTCTTCAAATATAGCTCAGAGTTTTGCTACATCTCTTCTGTTCTCCAAATGTCTCTTTCCTCCTTGCAATAAAGGCCAACATTGTATTTAGAAACATGTGCATAAGGACAAGGTATTCATTTGACAAACACAGGCATAAACAGTACACTAGGCCAAGATTTGAATTAGAAAAAGTTTTTTAGAAATTGAATAAGACACAGAATCTTCCAGTCACCACAGTGTGTGATCTTTAGGTAGCACATAAAATGCATTTAGTGTTTGCACTAGTTCCAGCTGCTCACACTAAAAATAATAAAATGGTAAACCAGTAAAGGTTGTATAAATCAACAAATGGAAGGAAATCAGTCTCAGAACAAAGGTGCTGGTTCCCCAGTTGGAAGCTGCTCAGCCATTCTGGCTTCAACCAGTTGACCCCTGGCTTTCTTCCTCTCTTTTTCTGTAAGCTTTATTTAACAGCTGGATTTCTTCCTCATAGCCATCCCTCTCTTGATGTTGCCTCTTACTGTTCTGTCTGTGTGCTTCCACAGTGTCTGGAATGGAGATGTTGATATCACCATCAGGATTACTTGTGGGTAAAAAGAGGGAGTATGAGGCTGTTTCCCCTAAATCACATGAAACAAATCTGTTCTCTTTCCTTGAGTAGCGTAGTGAGGGAGACCTGACTTGGGTGGAGGACTGGCTGATGTTGCTAATGATTGACACAGTGTCCAAGGCCTCTTCATTATCACAAATTTCAAGAACCTCCAAGTGTATCTTGACACTGGTGTCTGCAAATGTAGGACGACAATCCTCTGAGTTTGGTTCATGGCCAACACTTTTAGATCGATAGACTTCTATTTTCTTAGAGGCTGGAGTTATTTTTTGCCCTTCTGCGCTGACCTCGTAGGTAGAAAGAGAGAGGGTTTTCCCAGTAGGCGCATGGAGAGACACGGTCCCCTGGAAGGCGCACAAAGGAATGGCAAGCCCACCACCAGAACGCTGGAGAGAAAACAAAATGGTTATTATTGAAAACTAGTCTCTGAGATTTGAAACATTTAGAAATTCATGTTGTGCATTAGCATATTAAAATTTCTCAGGTACATTTCCCTGGAAACTGTTTTTTGTGTTTGTTTGGCTTGGGTTTTTTTTTTTTTTTTTCAATACTGGGATTTGAACTCTGTACTTTGTGCTTGCTAGGCAGGCACTCTAACTCTATCACTCGAACCATGCCTCCAACCCCTAGAAACTGTTTTCAGATAGGAGATTTAAATTCGAATACCAAAGCACATAGCTCAGTTTGTTCTAAGGTCAAATCCAACACCCAAATGAAGAACCTTTCTTTGAAGACAGAGTATTTCCACAGATGAAGGCAAAATTTGTGTACTAAAGGGAAACAATGGATGTTTCCAAGGGCAGAATTTTGTCATAAAATTGAATGCATGTTTACAATGTGGAATTCCTTTTATAGTTTTGTTACATCTTCAGTTACATTTAAAAGCTTGCAGAGGTTGGTTAAGCAAAAAAAATATTTGAACTGTAGATTTGAGCATACATAAGAGGAACCAAATGTCACCAGAAATGTGCTACAATGTGCATGCTTTTCCACTGAGACATCAGTCATTAAAGTACTCTCAACAGTAGGGAAATTCTCCATAGCTCTGTAAAAACTTCCTTGAAAGTTTAAACCTTTAATATTCTATTTTGTATATCATTTTATAAACAATACTCACCATTGAGCAGTGCTTTAGATAAGAAAATTGATTCTTACAAAAGTCTGTGCTGCTGTATTGGTGATTCATGCCCTCATACTTTCAACTGACCCTTTTCTAATTACATGTTTGTTTGGAAGAAGATGATACTATGCAAAATTTCTCTGGCAGTGGTTCTCACTGAGTCCCTAGACCAACATCACTTGGTAACTGATGAAAGATACTTTTAAACCCTACACCTGATTTATGAAATTAGAAACTGTGGACAGTGTCCAGCAATCTCTATTTTAAGAAGTTTTCTGGGTGATTCTGTTGCATGATAAAATTTGAGATACACTGCTATAAACTAAAGAAACACTGCAATCCAGAAAAAGAAGGAAAGGGTATCGATTCAACAGTTTTATACATGTGCCTACTACCTATAAAGACTGGATTTGACTAAATATGTCTGTCTACCAAGGGAATTGGCAAGGGGGCTAATGATGTTTTACCAATTTAGGATAATCAACCTTTCTAATTTCCCTAAGACTGTCTTGATTTTAGCATTCAAATCACCACCAAGAAAGCCCTCAATCCCAGGCAAATTGTTGTGGCAGATGAGGGATGGGCGGTTGATTTGCCATGGGTATTTTGTATCAGAATCCAACAAGAATGACTAGAGAAAATCCAGGACCTGACTCCTACTATTGGAGAACAGTTTGGATTTGCTTCTAGTTAGAAAAGTCTTTAAGAGAGAATGAATTGGAGGTGTTTTTATTCTCTACTCTTTCATCGAATTTAGAACCATGAAAAATACCTTGTGGGATGTGTGTGACATGTATCCAGTTTTTCCCACAAATGCCCTGTGGAGAGGTCTTGGATTCTGACTATCTACTCGGGAGTCTAGGAACCTAACTTCAGGGCCTGTACCATAAACAGCCAAAAACTTTGAAAACTTATGCTGTAAAGTTCAGTTTATGCTCCTGCAGAGGCCAAACTGCACATGTACCATGTTGACAGAAGCAGGAAAGGGAGAAGGATACCAGTTACATTCATCAGTGCTCCAGAACACAATTTGAGTGGTGGCAACTTTTAGCAGTGGGAAAGTGTTTTGTTTTGTTTTTTAATTTATTTTGCTTCATATGTTCATTAAACATTTGCTAAGTATCTATTATGTGCTAGAATCTGAGCTTACATAGAAAGTGCAGAGAAACTCATGATTCAAAGAACTCACAAATGAGAAAGACCTGAAGAAACAAAATTTTAGCACTAAACGTAGCGATTGAGATAAGAGCCAAATTCTATGGGGTCCAAGGAATGGCTACCTCTGGTAGATTTCTTGTAGGAACAACATTTGAAATTGATCTTTAAAAAAAGGCAGCATTAAAATCTTTTCTTCTGTTTTTCCAAGTAAATCCTTTTGTTTATTGGTGGTGCCCAGGCCAGTTTATTGAACAATATGGCCACTTACCAACAAACAGTTCCAGAAGGCTTGTCCCACAGTCCTTGAAACTGTAGCACAATGCTGAGCCATTTTAGTTTTTTCACGTATGTGTTACACTTATGGCTGATAATGGAGGGGAAGATTTGGCAGTGTTACACTGTTAAGCTAGGTTGCATCCATCCTTTCAAATGACATTAGTATCAGTTCCCTCATCCTTGGTATCAGACTTCACAAGCCTTCCTAGTGACCAATCATGACTTAAAGGATGATCCTAAAGTCTTCCCATCCTGAGAAAATATTTTATTATCAAAGACAGAAACTTCAATTTCTTTTATAATCAAAATTGATAATCATTATTCAATCAAGCACTGTCATCTGATAATGTGATTTATAAATAGTCTCCTGAGATCTAGTTAATCTGCAAACTGGACTCCCTTATGTCATACTTTGTTATGAGAAAAAAGTCCCACCTCAGTGCTTCAAAAATTGTTTCTAAGTATTTTGCTTTTCATGGTACACTGTATAAACAAGGTGCTATGGAGTATACTAGCTTATAACAGAAAAATGTGTTGAGAAAACTGAGTTATCAAAGTGTCCCAGTAGTATAGACATGTCTATGTAAAACAAACAAAAAAAGAACATTCACTAGAACACTTACCACATAATCATGTCTTTATAAATACCAGCCAGCACCACCAATGAACAAGTTAATATAAAAGCAAATGAGATGAACTTTTCTGTGTCTGGTTTTATACCTCTATCTAATGCAAATTCAGGAACTCTCCCATGCTTATCTTACCTTCAGATGAACAAATTTTACTGAGTTATCAAATGACAGCTCATTAAAATTAGCTTTTGAGAATTGCACATTTTGGTTAAGAATAATGTCTGATTTTTCTGAAATAGCACACAAAGTACTGAGTAATTAAAATCATTTTCTGACCCATTCAATTCAAATGAATAGTTCCTACTTGAGAGTCCTAGTAGTAAAAACACAGAGACAACAACAAAAACCAACCTGAATAAAAATATGCACAGGATTTGAGTAGCTATTTCTTTAAAGAAGATATACAGATGACCAAGTAACACATGAAAAGATATTTACCATCACTATTAAGGAAATATCAATCCAAAGTACAGTGAGATACTGATTCACACCCATTGAGGTAACTATCACTAAAACAGAAAATAACAAATGTTGAGGAGCACATGAAGAAATAGGAGCTCTTGCACACTCTGGGTAGGAATTTAGTATGATGTACGTGCTATGAAAAATGATATGGTAATTCATCAAAAAATGAAAAATGGCAATTACCATATGATCCAGCAGTTCAACTCCTGGGTATACACACAAAAGATTTGAAAATAGGGTCTTGGAAAAATATTTGTACATTGGTGTTCATAGCAGCATTATTCACAGTAGCTAAAAGGAGGATCCAAGAATCAATCAATAAATGAAAGGTTAAACAAAATATATGGTATATGCATACAATGGATTATTATTCAGCTTTCAAAAAGAAGGAAATTCACACATATGTTATGACATGAGTGAACATCAGGGCATTATGCTAGGTGAAATAGGTCAGCAACAAAAAGATAAATACTGTGTGATTCCAATAACATATGGTACGGAGAGCAGTCAAAATATACACAGAAAGTAGAATGACTGCAGGGGCTTGGGAAAGGAGGAATGGAAAGTAAGCTTTTAATGGGTGTGGAGTTTCCATTTTTTTCAGATGAAAAGAGGTGAAGATGAAGGATAGTGATCACTGGTTAGCAATATAAATATACTGTATACCACTGAATTGTATATTTAAAATGGTTACATAGTACAGTTTATGTGTATTTTTTCACAATTTAAAATTAGGGGGAACCCCACAGAAACATTGTATAGAAGCAGATCTGGGCATATGTTTATACTATTAATCTAAAATTGACAAGTTACCTTCAACAAAACAGTATTACCTGTCACTTTAATTTCATAATTTTAATTATTCTGGTTTGTAAAAATTTAATGTATAAATGTTGTTTAATTATAGGGTCATATATAAATTATAAGTGTAAGGAGTTTATACCATATTTTATTTTTATGTGTATAAGAAAAATGATAAAACCTGATTTGACAGGGCCATTGAATTTTTTTCCTTTATATGGGTTTTATTTATTATTTGAGTTGAAGAAACATTGCTCTAGGCAAGAGAAAATGGGAGCTTGAACTAAAGGAGCTGTGATAAGGATAGAGAAACAAGGAAAGAGCTGAAAGAATTTGAGTAAAAACAGAATTTTTCTCCTCTCGAGAGAATGCAGAAAAGACTAAAATGGAGAAAAATTAGAAACCCAAATGAACTGAATCACTGTTAGGTACAAAAGACTGGGTTAGCTAATAGGTTCTTTAGCAATGAGACGAAGATGCTGTCATGTGAAGACCCCATGGATGACAGAAAGCCTCAGGCTCATAAACAAGTGCATTTTCATGTGATTCATTCCATAGTAGACCCAGGCTGGAAATACTGGGAAAGGGTCTTAGCCTAGGTGCAGGGAAAAGAAGACTTGAGAGCCTTCCTACAGCAGGGCTCAGAATTCACAGATGAGTGAAACAGCCAATATTAGAGCTATTTTCTGATATTGTTCTAGAGGTTTTGGGGCAAAAATCAAGAAAACCAAGAGACAAATATTGAGTAGGAAAAACAAGACCATCACAATTCACAGATGAAAATATTGTCTGCCTAGAAAGTTCTAGAGCATGCTAAAAAGAACTAGTTAGGGGAGCTAGTAAGGGTTGAGTTCTAGGTGAACATTAGAAATCAATAGCTGTTGCCAATCAAAAAAATCTATTTTAACAAGATACAATTCAAAATAACAAAACTATAAAACTGTGTGATACCTTATGAGGAAAACACTGCAACCATAAGAGAAATTCTGAATAGGAAACAAAAGAAATGATTTTGTATCAGAAAACCATTATTCCATTGGAACTTGAAAACTTCTTCCTAAGATTTATTTGCAATAGAGAATACTTGTAAATAGCTAAGAAAATTTGGAAGCAGAATGAATAATGATGTGGATTTCTAAAAATAATATGAAACTACAGTAATTAATACAGTGTGTTAACTGAAAGATTTGCTCAATCAGTGAAAGTGAATATGCTGTGAGGAAACCTGCTATAATATATCATGAAGGTAGGATCTCAAAATAAGTGAGTTAGCCAGGTGTGGTAGTTCATGCCTGTAACTCCAACACTTGGGAGATGGTAGCAGGAGGATAATGAGTTCAAGTCAGTTGTGCATATGTAGCTAGACCATGTCTATCTGTCTCAAAAACCCAAAAAGGAAGAATAATTATACAACACTCAATCAAAATAAGCAGAGTAAGAATTCAAATAAACTTTTCATATATAATTTTTATTACAAAATTAAATTAGGTACCTTTTCCTGCTCCATGCAATTTTTATTCTTAATTCTTTTAAAATCCTGAGTGAATTAGACCTTTCCAAATGTCTGGAAAGGAATGAAAACTGGAAACCACAAAGTAAAAGACTGATAGATTTGACTGTAAAATATTTTAATGTCTGTGTAGAAATACATACTACAAACAAAGGCAAAAGACAAAGGACAACCTGGAAGAAGATATTTATATCTATGTAAGACAAGGTTTAATAGTCACAATATGGACAGTTCCTCCAAATCAATAATAAATAATCTAGAGAAAAGTGGAAAACTGAAATGAATAAAAAATATGAAAATAGAGAATAAATGCATGAGATAATGGTCAATTTCACCAATAACCAAAATATAAGCAAAATAATGAATCCTTTTTAGTTTTTTCAGTTGCCCTTCATAAAAATAACAACAAAAACAGAAGACATAAAAGGAATGATGCCATCTTTAGAGTAATTTTTGCTATATTTTACTATAAAATAAAAACTACATGTCTTCTCTGAGTCAGTTCCATCCAATATTAGCACATAGTAATGTCTATTCCAGCACTGCTGTGCAACCCCAAAGTAGAAACACCCCAATAGCCATCATTCAGAAAATAGTTGAATAAACTGTGTTACAGTGGTGTAGTGTGTGCTATAATTTCTACACATTTTAGGTTGTAAAAGAAAATTGCAAAACAGTATGTATAATATAATCCAGTTTTCTTGTAGAAAAGTACCCACTAGAAATGAACTCAGAAAAGTATGCTTGTGTAGGAATGAAAATGATACTGAAACATAGGCTTTGAAAAGGTTTGAAAAGCTACGCACACAAATGGTATTTTTCTCTGGAAGTGGCAAGGCTCTTCACTTTATAAATTGTATTATTTTGTTATTGTTATGATTTTGCTCATGTAAGTTTATTACATGAGTAGTGGAGGAGGCAGAAACCACAAAATATTACTAGAAAAACATCCAGGATGCATGGGTGGGGTACTGAGTGAGCCTTGCCTATGATGGTGGTTGGCCTCAGGATTCTATACTTGGAGTTTGTGCTGTATTTGGAGTTTGTTCTATTTTTAGGTTACAGGAGAGACAAGATTGGCAGAAGGAGCTATATTTTTGCCCTAATAGTGTCCTTAGAAAAAGAGTACCTCTTGGGGTCTACAGCTAATTTGTCATTTATTTTGAAAGAGTAGAAAATACCATTAAACTTTGAAAATTATCATAAGAAAAAGCTGATGGTAATTAGACAAAAATTCACAGCACCATCAATGTGACCAGTTTCTTTAAATCAGTCTCCTCACTAATTTTACTGGAAAAAAATGCTATTCACATTTGAGTTCAGTAATTTTCAATGTAAACATGAAGTTCAAATAAAGAGCCCTGCCTCAGGGGAAAAAAGAGAGAGAGAGAGAGAGAGAGAGAGAGAGAGAACTAAATATATAAGTTGAGTCCTAAATTGCAAGGTAGTCGATCAGCAAATCATTAAAATGTTCAAGAACAATTTCAAGAAGAAACTAATAGTAAAAAGTAATATGAAGAAAATCGTGCTGGGTTGAATAATGCCCCTCCAAAGTTCATGTCCACCCCCAACTTATGAATATTTCCTTTTTTTGGAAGTATGGGTTTCAACTGTACAGTCAAATTAAGATGAAGTCATAGGGCTGGCAGACTGGCTCAAGAGGTAAGAGCTCTTGCCTAGCAGGCATAAGGCTCTGGGTTCAATCCCAGTGCTGCAAAAGAAAAGAAAAAGGAAATCGTAGTGGATTAAGATGGGTCCTTAGTCCAATGTTTGGTATCCTTATAAGAAGAGAAAAATTTGAACAGAGACACAGAGTAGATGTGTCTGTATCCTCTGAATGAAGATAGAGACAATGATTGCCATCATGATGTCAGTAGTCAGGGATTACCGAAGATGCTGGGACCCACTGAGAAGCAAGAAGGGATCATCCCCTAGAACCTAGAGGGAGCAGCTGTCCTGATAGCTTGATTTCAGGTTTCTGGCCTCCAGAAATGTGAGACAACAAATTTCTGTTGCTTTTAAGCCACTGAAGTTTGTAGTAATTTATTATAGCAACCCTACAGAACAAATGTAGTGTAATGTTTTGTACAAGCACGTACAAGAATACATGTGGGAATGATTTTTTTTTCCAAAATCCTACAACTTTCCATTATTTTCTGGCGAAGGGACCTTTGTTGTCATTTTTTGTCAAATGCAGAGAATCTTCTCAAAGAAAAGGAACATTTCTTTTCATTTTTATTTTCTCTTCCATTTATAGCAGTACCTACCACAAAGCAGGTCCTCAGCATTTGTTGAGTGAATACAATTATACATGAATAAATCTTTAACACTGTCCACTCTGGTCTTATTTTTATTTATTTTATTATTTATTCTTTATTTTTATTTTCATATAATAGTTTTACAGGAGTTATACATTTTGGTAGCCACTTATGTGCTTACAATATATCTTAATTAGTTTCAGTCCCTACCTCATTCTCCCTCATCCCATCTCCTCCCTTCTTGGAACAATTTCAATAAGTTCTATTGTTTTATTTTCATACATGAATACAAAAGACATCTACCGTATTCACTCTCCTTCACCCTCTCTGTTTATCCTCCTTCCTCTCATTGGTACCCAACCCTGACAGGACCTGTTTTACCTTCCTGTCTTTCATTTTTTTTAAAAGTGTATATTGATTGTTCAAGGGGGAGATTGCTTTGATATTTCAGACATGAATTATCATACTTTTTAGATTTCACATTTTAACTTTCAAAGCAAAAAAAAAATCAGGCCATCTTTAAAAATATAGCTGTAGTTTTTACATTTTGACAACCCTATATAATAAGTGGTGATAGTTATAAGTGCATTAGAGGTCATATTAGAAGAGTCTTTTTAGAAAAATAAAATATATGGGACCCAATTGGACCTGAAAGTTTATTGCATGATAAGAATGATGTATTCGAAGAACATAAAACTATTCAGTTCATAGTCTGTGTTTTTATCCATTTAAAAGTCAATGAATTAGCATATGCTGTCAGGAATAATGACAATACATTCCTAAGTGTGGGTGGGAGGGAGCTTTTTTTTTGAAGTTTTTTTTTATTGTTGTGCTGGGTGTGGGTACATTGTAGCATTTATAAAGGTTCATACGATGTATCAAATGTATCATACTTGAATTCCCCCCTTCTCAAGCTTTTTTATTTGGAAATGAAATGCAGTCTCTAAACCTCACAACTACTTCAGGAGGTGAGAGCATCCCCTGCAAACACATTAGCACAAATAATCTGCTGTGATAATTGATTCAAACTTACTGACCTTGGTTACAGTGAATGTTTTTTACTTCTTCACTATAAACCTGTCGGTGAATTCAGGGTGAAATTATAATATAAAAAGAGTCGCTCTAAATTTGTCTCCTCACAAAGTGAAGTATTCTGTTGATTATCTGAATCACTCAACTGAAAAAAAAAATATTACAGCTCTTAGGATCATGGCCCTTTCAAAGACCATGGAGTGAGTCATGGGTTTTCTGCCTTGGAAACTAGAACTTTATCATTAATAAATAAACTCATAAATAATCCAAGTGACCAGAAATTTAAATGTAGACAAAACTCATATAGATGACCTTTATGTGATTTCAATGGCTTTTAGTCTCTAAAAGTATGCACATCAAAGAACTTAAGTCAAGCAAGATCATTGAAAATGGTTTGAGAGAGAAAAGATAGACACTAAAATAGCAGGGAGAACAAGAACTTTGTGAGAAAAGCAAAAGTAGTTCTTTAATAACTTGTTTTTTGGAAATTTGCTCAATATGTAAAACAATATGGTTGCTATATTTTCAAATATTCAACTCCCAAAATATTCCTCATGTCATCCTGTCATCTTCATTTGAATGTCTATTAAAAGCAAAATAAGATGACACAAGAATTTTTCAAGACAAAAGAGAGTAGGAATGAGAAAATAAGGGCCTTTGTTATGGGGCTACGATGTGGCCTGGGAAGTACTGAACATTTTAACACATTTCACATTTAATCATTCCAGACCGTAGGCCTATATATCAAATCTTTTCTTTCTAATGGTAAAAAGGCTAACAACTGGTATAAGATTGATGCACATCATGGCAAATATTTATTGATCCTGTTGAACATGAGCCATGTTGCAGAAACCTTACTAGATACTTTTTCATATTTAATATTCATACTAGTCTTATAAAATGAAGACTTTAATTTTCTCAAATTTAGAGATGATACAATTGAGCTGTGAGAGGTAACACAAGTCAGTATATGGCAGAGTTGAATTCAAATCCAGGATTATCTGCCTCAAACCCTCTGCTCTTTGGCATTCTGCTACACTATTTTAAAGTATAGTGAAAATATGGATAACATTTCACTTTCCTAATTCAGCTAGAACCCTGTGGTGACCTCTGGAATAAAGGAGAGAGGAAGAATTTGCTCACTTTAAGAAGTAAAGGGAGTATTTAGGGAACAAACTTGAGAAAATGGGTTTTATATGGAGCCCTAAAAGAAAATTTCAGTTGGGATAAAAGTGGGAAGAATGTGTTCCAGGATGCGGACTAGCAAGGTAAATGTGTTTTGGGGAAATTGCATAGGTGAAAAGGAGCCAGAATCAGACTCAGGGCTGAGAGCCCTTAGCAAGATAAGTTCTATTTGTACCCCAAAGGCAAGGCAAAGCCTCTGATTTTTATTTCTACCATTGTGTAAGAGAAGAGAATGAAGACATATGAGTACATATAAAATAAATTTAATATGATTGTGAGACTGTAAAATTATTTATGTTTTTCAGATAAATAAGTCAAGATGTGAAGAAGTAAACTTGCCTAGGTTACATAAAAAGGTTAGGCTTGAACTTTGATTTAAACTCAGCTTAGATTCCAAATCCTTTCTACTTATGAGTTTTACAGATGACTGAGGATCCTATGACAGATGAGTTGGAGGAAGGAAAGTGTGACAGGGAGAACAGGAGGTTTTAAAATCCAACATGCACAGAAAAAAGATGATCTAAACTTCGCTACTCATTGTGGAAAGGCAAATGTGTGATGTCTTACAGAGGAATAGTAGGCAAAAGTCTAGGAACTGTGATGAAGCTCTGCTGTGGAGTCTCGCGTAACTGCCTTCAAACCTAGTTGAGTGAGTCACTATATCTGCAATCCTTACGTGTGTAAGCCTCAGTCGTCTCATTTGTAAAATATCAAGAGTAAATGAGTTGATGATTAGTGGAACACTTCACATACAGTAAGTTCTCAATAACTGTGAGCTATTATTGGAAGGTGAGCAGGAGAGAGGAATCCAACATGTTTTCAAGGTTTCGGTTCCTATGTCTAGTACAAGTATAGTTGAGAAAGGAGCTTAAAAGAGGTGGATAGTTCTTAGAAAAGGCAGTAATATCTCCAGGTCAATATTTCATTTTTATGGTCTAAATAAACAAATTAAAGGCCAAACATTAGCAAACTGGATATAAAGCATGACTGAAGTTTGTACTGTCTAATGTAATGATAGGAGTAGATTGAAAGTGAAAGGAGAGAAAAAGATACATCATGCAAAAACCAATGAAAGGAAGACAGGAGGGGCTGTATTAATACAGACTTGAGAGCAAAGAAACTTATCAGTGACAGGGATGATTATTACACAATGATAAAAGGATCAATCTACCAGGAAGACATAGCAATCCAAAATGTGTATATTGTAAATCCCAGAGCTGTAAGATTCATAACACAAAACTGGCAGAACTGAAAGGAGAAATAGACAAATTCACAATTACAGTTTGAAGCTTCATACTTTCTATCCACAACTATACAGAAAACCAACAAGAGTATAAAAGAACATCATGAGTCAATATGATCTTACCAACATTTGTAGAAAGAAAACTACTCATAGAAAATTCCATCCAGCGATAGCAAAATGCATACTATTTTGAAGTGCTAATGAAACATGTACTGAGATAAACCCCATCTGGGCCATAGAACAATCCAAAGTAAAATTAAAACAAAATTATACAAAGTTTTGTTTGACCATAGTACAATCAGGGTTGTACTAAATAGCAGAAGCATAACAAGAAAATCCCAAGCTCTTAGAAACTAAATAAAACACTTATACATGAGCCATTAGTCAAAAAAGAAGTCTGCAAGGAAAAAAAATTAATTAAAATAATTACAACCTATCAAAATTTGTGCTAAATCAATTCTGAGTGGAAAGTTTAAAACACTAAATTTATAAAATATAAAACTTAAATAGTCTCAAATCAATCATCTAAACTGTCACCTCAATAAATTTTTAAAGCAAACCAACAGAGAAAAATCACAGTTGTTTTTAAAATAGATTAATAAAATTGAAAAACTTCTAGGAAGATTGATAAAGAGAACAGAGAAATTACCACAATAGGAAGGAAAAGAAGATAGTACTACAGACTCTAAAGATATCAAAAGAAAAATAAGGAAATATTTCAAACATTACCAATTTAACTTTGACAATTTTGACAAAACGGACCAAGTCCCTGAAAGTACACAAGTTACTGTAATGTACCCATATGAAATGGAGTTTAAATAGCCCTTTAATTCAACTGAAATAATAATTGTAACATGCCCAGGAGAAAGAGAGAGAGAGACCTCTAGAGAAAGATGCCTTTAGGCCCCGATGGTTTCACTGGAGGACTCTAACATTTAGGGAAGAATGAGTATAAAATCTGCACAGTCTCTTGCAGAAAACAGAAGAAGAAGGAAGACGTCTTTATTTTGCAAATCTGGTTTTACTTGATCCTCAAACCATACAGAGATAGTGCAAAAAATAAAAGTACAAATTGACATTACTCATGAATATTGATGCCAGCATCTTAAACAAATATTAGAAAATGAAATTCAGAAATCTGTAGCAATTGGAGTTTACTCCAGAAATATACGTCTGTTCAGAGTTTAAAAAATTTATTGATGTAATCTATCATATTAGTAGGCTAAATAAGAATAATTACATGATCATCTCAATTGATGCAGGAAAGTAACAAAATTCAACATCCATTTATGGTTAAAAACAAACTCAGAAAAGTGGGGATAGAAGAAAAGTTCCCCACTTTGATAAGGAACATTTGTATATACACCCTATAGCTAATGTATTTAATGGAGAAAGACTCTTTCCTCTGGAGATTAACAGCAAAACAATGATATCAGTGCTTTGTCATTTTTGTTTGACATAATGCTAAAAGTTCCAGCTAGTGCATAAATGTCAAGAAAAGGAAACAAAAGTTAAATAGATCAAAAAAGAAGTAAAACTGTAGCTACTTGCAGATGACACATTAGTTATATAGACAATCCCAGGGGATCTACATAAAACTTATAGAAATAATGATTGATCTAAGCAAGATTCCAGAAGACAGATAAATGTATAAAATCATTGGTATTTCTATAGATTAGCAATGAACACATGCACATAAAAATCAGAAATACAGTACCATTTATAATTACCCCCAAAGTCAAATACGCAAATGTAAATACTACAAAACATATATTGATTTATATATTGGAAATTGCACAACATTCTTAAGAATTCTAAAGAAATCAAAGATATGAATAAAGGAAGAGTCATATTTTGTTCACCAACTGGAATATACAACATAGTGAAGAAATCAATTTTCTTAAAATGATAAATAGATATAATTTGTATCAAACTTCCAATAAGATCTCTTTTTCAGATAAAGACAACATTATTTTAAAATTTGTATGGAAAGGCAAATTGACTAGCTAAAATTATTTTGAAAACATGGATTTGGTACGAGGAATCTGTTGCCTGATTTCTGTAATAATCAACACTATGCTGGTGATGGAGGGATAGACACATAGATCAAAAAAACTTAATAGAAAATACAAAGGCAGACTCACAGAAATATGCCCAAATGTTTTCACAAAGGTGCAGCAGAAATCCAATGAAAGAAAGCTAGCTTTTCAACAAATGGTGCTAGAATAATTGGACATCTGCAGGCAAAAATTAACTTAGAGCCGTCTTATGCCTTATTTAAAAATTAACTCAAATGGATTAATAAAATATAGAACTATAAAATTTTTATTTAAAAATGCAAGAGAAAATCTTTGCCATCTAAGGCTAGGCAAAGTATTAAACTTAACACAAAAGCTGATTCATAGAAGGAAATTTGATAAGTTGGACTTCTAAGTTAACAATTTTGTTTGTTCAAATGCAGAACCTGACTCAGTATGGCATGATGGGACCTGAAATTCTGCATTTACTAGAAGCTCTCAGATGAGGCTAAAGTTGCTGGCTCATGGACCATACTTTGAATAGCAAGAGACATATAATCTGTTTGGCTTTTTACAGTACTAAAATTACATGATATCATGGATAAGTAGACTTGGTTATTTTATAGTGTTAACAATTTGAAGAGGTAAAAGAGAGAATTTGAGTCCAATTGAAGCAATAATGAAAACCCCCAGAGACAACTTTATAACTAATAGAAAGCAAAACAAAATCTTATATTTTCAAGTATCTTCAATGTATTCTAAAATTAATTAAAATGTTGCTTATATTGCAAAAGATAAACCATTCTGATGAAAAATGTTCAAGTTTAAACATGAAACCTCATTTTACATTGATCTTATAGCCAAATTATAACCTTCTGGAATCAACATATCTCATCTAAATTACTTTATTCCTTTTAATGGAAATTAGTATTCTCATGTTTTCAACTCATACTTTTAAACTCTATCTGAGCCCATGGGCACAACCATCACAGGATACAGGACACCCTGTGGGAATTTTTAATTTAAATGTGTTGGTTCTTTGGGAATTAATTAGACAAGCTTTTCCATCCTGTGGACTAATAGAAACTAAATCTCTTCTCTTACCTCTAAAAGTGACATTTCAACTCAGATACTGTGTATCCAAGTTTATTTTCATTTTTCTGCTTTTCTAACAAAATAGAAGAGAATAAGTGAACTTGAAAGGAAGCATGCACTGATTATATTTAGAAAAATAGGATTTTATCAGAAATAAGTGAATTCTAAGAAATGAAATCAAGTTTTGCAGGGCTGGGGGTGAAGCTTACTGATAGAGCACTTGTCTGCTATATACAAGGTCCTGGGTTCAATCCTTAGGGTTACAAAAAACCAAAAATATTTCTTATACTAACAATAGACACTTATAAAGGGCTGTTGTATCATTTGGGACTATCCTACTAAAATAATTGTGAGAAAATTTTTTCTCATATACCATTGACCAGAATTTGGTCAGGAATAGAGAGACATATTTTCATTTGTAAGACATTTCAAAGGATAAGTACATTTTTATAAGATTTCTATGCTCTAGAATAAGTATTAAATTTTTATATTCATAGCATTTGTGGTGATATAGAAAACAAGAGTATTTTTGTGAGACAGCATATTGTGGCAAAAAAAGCATCAAATTATAAACAAATTTAGAGACAATAGATTGAGGTGTCCTGGGTAGACTGATGTAACAGAGATTAAGAATAAATGGGCACAAAAGCACCTGCACACCTATGTTTATGGCAGCACTATTCACAATAGCCAAGCTATGGAAACAGCCAAGATGCCCCACTACTGACGAATGGATTAAGAAAATGTGGCATTTATACACAATGGAATTTTATTCAGTCACAAAGAAGAATGAAATTTTGTCATTCGCAGGTAAATGGATGTAACTGGAGGACATTATCTTAAGCAAAGTTAGCCAAGCTCAGAAGGCCGAAAATCATATGTGGATTGTAGACCTAAAACAAATGCAGTAATATTATTGGACATGGGTCACACACTAAGGGGAGACCACACATGGGAAGAATAGGGAAAGGGAAGGAAGCCTAAAATTTGAATGTGGTTGATGTGCTCACTGTATAGAGGTGAATATAGTAATCTTAAACTGACAGCAGCCACTATGGGAAGGGGACCTGGAAGTAGTGAAGAGGTCTGGTAGAAATGAACCAATGTGGGTTGTAATTCACATGTGCATGGAAGCAACACTAGGAATCTCTCTGTATAGCTATCTTCACCTCAAATTAGCAAAAACCTATGTTTTTCTTTTTATCTTATATGTTTTTCCTTCAACAAAATCAGAGAAAAAGAGTGGAACAAGTTCTGCCCAGAGGTGGTGGGGGCGGGGCAGAAAGGGAATGAGGAGAAATAGGAGGGGAGGTGCCCAAGCAATGTATACACATGTGAGTAAATGTGAAAATGATAAAAAACAAAATAATAAATGGGCATACTTGATGTTATTGGTGTGATGAAAATATTCAAAAACTAATTTATGGTGATGGTTGCAAAACCCCATAAACTTACTAGAAATAATTGAATTGTATGTTTAAAGTGACCACATTATATATGTGAAATATCCAATAGAATATATTTTTTGAAGAACATTTCACTGACATTCAGGAGATCCTGAAATGCAATATTTATTCTGCCACTAAATAACTGTAGGTACCTGACAAGTAATCACCTCACTATAGACTTCTGTCTCATTATCTATAAAGAAGGGGTTGGGCTAGGTGAACTTCAATGTATCTTTTGTCTATTTTGGTTAAATTATCTTCAAAGAAAGCACATTTTCCTTGATAAGTATCTAAGTAGAGATGCCCCTACAAAAGAAATTAAAAATTACAAAATTTCCTTTAAAAACTTGCTAAAAGATATTATGGATCCAAGACACTTCAAAGACGCTGTATGTGTCAATAGAGTATTGTTGCTGATAGAAAGGTTTTGTGCTTCCAAAATATATGAGATTTTAGCCACTAGGCACACTACAGTAAAAATATTTGTGGTGGGAAGATATAAAAGAAAAGAAGCAGATTTTAACTAATGTTTATATGTTTGTAGAACTTTATGAATCTTGAAAGAAACTTTCAAGTAGGTTTTAATGATGCTTATACAGTTCTAATTTAAATCTTCCTTCAGTAGGAAACACTGATCTTAAATTCGAAAAGTGTGAAAAGACTGCTCCTTTCTTTCTTCTTACTCTTAAGCTTTCTTTCCTCCCACTGCTTACGTAGTAATAGAACATGTTGTGTGGAAAATTATTTTCTAAAACTAATTCAAAAAACAAGGCCTTCAAAATCTTCCCATCCTACTCAGCAAATATTAGAACAATTCTTTTAAAATACTTATAACAAAGATTCTTTAGAAAAAAATTAACTAAAAATCTTACTGTCATTATTAGATATCAAAAGGGGAAAATTCTAATAATGAAATTATACATAAGCCATCACCCACATGCACAGACTTCAGAAATTAACCACTTGCCTTCTGAGGAAAGTCCTGTGAAAGTGACAATGCCATAGTCAACGACAGCAGTTCCCCCTTACCACAGATGCTATGTTTCAAGACCACCCTTGAAGGTACTAAATCTGAAACATGTCATGTTTTTCCTATACATACATAAGCAAATTTTATGTCTTGCATCTTAGATAAGCACTGATAATCCACTGTGACTTAATGTTTGTGGCTTGAAGTGTAAGCGTAAATCTAGCATGAACTTTTTTTTTCTTCCTAATTTCATGGATAGAAACTTCAAATTGAGAACTTTTCTCTTTTTACATAAAGGAAACATATTATGGTTTCTCTTTCTCTTTTTACATAAAGGAAACATATTATGGTTTCTCTGTGGCAGACCTAAATGGCCAGCATCTCTCACCTTGTGTTTTAGGCCATTATTAAGTAAAAATAAGGATTTCTTGAACATAAGTACTGGAATACCAGGACAGGGAGTCTGCTAACTAAGTGACTAATGAGCATAGATATGCTGGACAAAGGGAAGGTTTATGTCTTAGGGAAGACATGAATCACTACACAGAATGGCATGAATGGTGCACAATTTAAGTTTTGTTAGCTTTTTATTTTTTGATTTTTCCATTTGTTTTTGGACTGTGGTTGATGTGCAAGTAACTGAAACTCTCAAAAGCGAATTTGCAGACAAAGGGAATCTACCAGGTTCTCCTTCTTCCCGGGGAGAGGATAGCACACGTACTTGTAAAGTATCATGAACAGGTACAAGTCCTCCATCTAAAAATTTATGTTTCAGTGTAACATGCCTGACAGTTCTTTTCTTGAAAATTTTGAAAATCGAAAGAATTACTAAGATATGTACATTAAAATTTCTGTTGGGTTTTGTTTTAATTCACAGTAGCTATTTACATAAAGGACAGAACAGCCATATGTACAAATGTATATATAGTAAGCCCACCTAATTCAGAGCATGACTCTAGGTCCTATTTACATCGATAAATACTTCCCATTGGAGAAGTATTACACATGAAATCACTTGGAGATACACACTACCAGATCACCCATAAGGAATTCTCTAAGAAGGATTTGGGTAGAGGTTGAAAGTTTTTGTAGAACAAAAGAACATGTCATATTCAAGGAAACAAAGTTATTAGAAGGATCTGAGCAGGGAGTTCAAGAGGAAGTTGAGGGGAGATGAAGCTACATGGTCTAATCACTTAAGCCACATTAAGTAGTTTCAATTCTGTCCTGAAATGAAGAGAAACTACTGAAGTGTTTCAGCAGGGACTGACATGATGCAAATTATATTTTTTGAATAAATTTTTTCTGGGGTGAGTATATAGAAGACTGGAAGAGTTCAAACACAGAGGCAGGAGGACCTGTAAGGAGGTCATTGAAAGAAGATGGTGATTAGAACAGGGGATTTGGTGACATACTGGCATATTTAGGACACAGGATTTGGTGGCTGATTTGATGTGGGTTGTGACAGAGAAGCACATGGAATGCTGCCATGCCAACTAAACTTCTGACCTGGGAAACTGGATGGATGATGGTATTAGTTTCAAAACAGGCAAAGAGGAGAGGCCAGTTTTAGGGAGAAAAAGTGAGATCAGAAGGAGATCAAGAGTTCAGGGTTGATTCACTGAAACTGAAGTGCCTATGGAGGTCCAGTTAGGCATATTCATCAGGAGATTGGACATCTGACCCTGGGGCTCAGGACAGATGAGGTAAAATTACATCAGACAGTGTGTGAAATGATAACACGATCCTAAAAGACATGGTCAATTAAAGAAGGGCAAGAGACAAATGAGAGCACAAAGAAGCCTGAGAAAGAGTGGGCCACAGAGGTAGGAGAAACATCAGGGATGGGTGAAATCATGGAAGCCAAGGGAAGAATAGAATAATGTCAAATGCTGAGACATCTCTACTTAGATGTCCAGTAGAAAAGTGCTGCAAAGCTCACTGATCCTTGGAGACATAGGGAATACAAGATGAGGAATCAGGATACCACATTGAAATCAATGCACAGGTAGACATATGTACCCCTTCCTCTCAGAGATGGTGATGAAACCCTTGGGAGGTTCTAAAAGAAACCCATGAGACTTACCACTGATTGTCAAGGATTTTGAGCAAATAGCCTGGGATTTAATTGACAGTGCAAGGTTTATAAAATCCTCTCTTGAAGGCTGAATGTGGTAGCACCCACTCGTAATCTCAGCTTCTTGAGAAGTGGAGGCAGGAGTATTGTGAGTTTGAGGCTAGATTGGACAAAGGTAGTGAGACCTTGTCTCAACAGCTACAAAATGAAAACAAAAGGACTTGAGGTGTGGCTCACCGTGGCAGAATGCTTGCCTAGCATGCCTATGGGCCTAGATTCAATCCCTAGTAAGTACCACAAATAAATAAAGTCAAATAAAATCCTCTGCTATAATATGCACCCAAACTTGTAATAAGATTTTTTTTGTTGTTCAAGAAAACAGTCATTATATATTTAGGATGTGGCAAGGTGTAAAGAGATACAGCTTATCCTGCCTTCTCCTACCCACTTGTACACGGAAGACTAGACAAGAATATACGTGGGTTGGATACAGAATTCTGCATCCTTTCCTACTTCCTTCAGGAGCTATTTGTTCAGTCATCCACATTCCAACTCACCTTTATCAGTCTGATGTGTGGAATTTTAGGTAAAGATACGATACCACAAAGAGAGTATATGGTTATTCATTGCTATGCTTTCAGTGCATGAGAAATTCTTGGCACATAGTAGGCCCCTAATGAATATATATTCAATTAAAAGATGAAAAGAAAATGGAAAAAGCAATTTAACCTTTATGTTTAATAAAAAGAGTGGGAAAATCAGAGGAAAAACAACCATAGAAAGTATCTTTTGAATGCTTAGAGTTGTATTTGACCAGTTTAAACAGTCTTGATCTCAGTGAGATATCAATCGTATATTTAAAATGATCTACATATGGCTTATGAGTTCCCAGGAATCCCCAAATGGCAAGTAGTTGAGGGTGAGAGTTCAACTTCTTCACAATACCCAAGAATAGAGGGACACTACTGATTTTTAAAACAGGGTTGGACAAAATACATGAAAATAAAAATTGCAGTATTTTAACAGCAAGGAAGAGGAACACTGACAGATCGAACTACTTGGATGAGCATCTGGAAGCCTGAAGAGCATATTTTAGGGAAAGAAATCACTCCTGGCAAACTTGAGGAAGCAAGGACAGATTGAAAAGCAGTTGACCACCAGTCTGCATCACACTTTATGATGCCATCATGAGAGAGGCAGACTTCGGTCCTCAGAGAAGTACTTGTGATGGACTCCAGTAAATGCAGTGGCATCTGAGGCGCCAAGATACTGCAGAGTGTGAGGAGCCTTGTTTCCCTGGCTGGCCTCCACTCTGTCATGTGGTTCATTTTGAGCCAAGATACGTATTTGAAACCAGCTGTTCAGCAGCTCTTGACAGAGGTTTGTCCATGAAATTCAAATATCACATGCTGATTAGGAAATAGTAACTATGAAATTTTAATCCAAATGTTCACTAAAGAGTCACTTTTTAATATTGCTTGTTTCCTTTTCTTTTCCCAGTAATGCACACTATTTTAATAAGAAATTTTATTTGGGTTAAGTAGGAAATATGACTTAAAACATTTAAAAATCATTTGAGAATATTTTGTCCTCAATATTTCTAATATTTCTATGTATAAACATTGTATTTTCTTAAACAATGTTCATGTTTTTACAAGAGTTTGTCTTCTCCCTCTTGAACTCAACACCATTATCATAGCTTACATTTTTGTCAGTATTAAATCTGTATAAATTCTGGACCAAAGTGCCTTTAAGCTATTTTGTTAATTTGAAACTGGAACATTATTTTCACCAGAGGGTTAGAAGTAGCAGACTGTTAGTTTTTAAAATGCTGAATGGATTCTAATATTGAAATGGATCATGAATTAAATTATATTTTATCATAATTCATACTTCTCATGGCACTTAGGCTTAACAAAACCCACAGCACATGAATTATGTTGGAAATGAATGCACATTCATGTCTCTCGTGAACAGGGTGCACTTAGTTACATGGGTCAACTTGACTAGGACTGCCCAGATAGCTATTAAAATATCATTTATAGGTGGTCTGTGGGTGTTTTGGGAGAGATTAGCACTTGGATCAGTAAATTGAGTAGGGAAGTGGTCCTCAGCAATGCCAATGGGCCATCCACTGAGGGCAGAATAGAGCAAAAAGGCAAATCATTTCCTATTTTTGCAGGTACATCTGCCTTCCACTGCCCTCAGACATCTGGGTCTTTGAACTTGAACCAGGACTTACACTAATTGTACGGTTCTCTGGCCTTTGGATTCAGGCTGGTACATACACCATTGACTCTGCTGCTTCTCAGACCTTTGGACTTGAATTGACACTGCAGGCTTTCCAGGTTTTCCACCATGTAGATGGCAGATCATTGGACTTCTTGACCTGCCATAGTAATGCAAGCCATTTCCTGTATAAGTCTATCTATCTATCTATCTATCTATCTATCTATCTATCTATCTATCTGTCTATTGGTCCATTTATATGCCTGGCCTTAAGTGCCTTAATTATTGTGCTTTTATAGTAAATTTTCAAATCAGGTGGTTTAAGTCTTGTGTCTCTGTTGTTCTACCTTTTGTGCTGTTATTTATAATATCTATTCCATTAAAACATACAAGGTTAAACACAGAATAAACTTGAGGAGTGTGTGTGTGTACATGCATGCTTTCTCTTCATTCTTCTGATAGAAATAAACAAAGCTGATCAACAACAAAAAGGCCCCAAAGAAACAAAACTGCCCCAACTCTCTTCCATTTTCTAGAACATCAAAAGATCAGACACATATGGTAGGTGGATACAAATATTTTTTGCTTTGGTAAGCAGTTTATATTCACAGGCTCTTGGTCATTGATTCCTCCAATAAATTGTGTGTGTGCATGTGCGCATGTTTCTGTTGGTTAAACTTGTGAGTATCAGTGGTGTACAGTGCCTCAGAGAATTCAGCTTTTATTCTGTTAGTGTACTTCCAGTGAGTTAACTGCATGCTCTGCACTGCACTGCAGGAATCCAAGTAGTGAATCTTGAAATTAATGTTTAGTGGAAAGTTTTCCTCTACCATTTGAGTTGATGCCCATCTCCTCAAACCCCCACTAATGTCACAGTCATTTAACATAAACAGGGAAAAAACAAAATTGTGTAAGCAGAAACCAATTAAGTTAGAAGGCAAGGAATAACACAGGAAGAACAAAAGGAGAGAGGAAAATATTTAAATTTGGCCAAATTAAGCATAAAGAATTTTTAAGGTGAGCATAGAGGTCCACATTCTTAATCCCAGCTACTGAGGCAGTAGAGCTAAAAGGATCACTGTGTGAGGCTTGCCCAGGCAAAAAGTTAATAAGGCTGTATCTCAAAGCATAAGCCTGCATGTGTGGGCACACTTGTAATCTCAGCTATGTAGGAGGTAGAGTTAGGAGAATCACAGTCCAAGGCTGGACCTCACAAAAAGTGCAAGACTCTATTTGAAAAGAATTTTAAAGTGTGAAGAGCTGGGGATGTGGCTGAAGTGGTACAGCACTTGTCTAGCAAGTGACTTCTCCAGTACCACAAAAAAAAAGAAAAAAAAAAAGTAAGGAGGGAAGAGACAAACCACACTTTGCAACAGAACTACTTCTATGCAATTTTTTTCCTTCATTGATATGATTACAATAAATTACTTGCTTATATGATTATAGAAATAAAACAACATTAGTTCACTTAAGGCATCATTTCAACTCTTTTACATGAGAAAATAACAAGGAGATAATTATAATTCCTGTGCTTTCCTGCACCGCCCACACTGGTATTCCACCTACCCTACGCCAGGCTCAGAGGGGTCACTGGTCACACATGAGCATGTGCTGCCCTCACAAGAATAACCCAAGGTAACCCACAAAGGAGTGACAGGACTTTTTTGTTATTATTAATACCAGGTAGCCCAGGAACCACAGCAAACCTATGACTGAATCTTTTAGAAGCACATTGTCATCCTCTTTGTACATTAGCAGAACTAAGATATAGAGATGCTATGTCATGAAAGGTGAAACTGAAATAAACGTTTGTACAGTGAGGATCATCTTGCCCCAATCTGGTTTAGGAAAACATCCTTCCACCATGTGTTTCTGCAAACAGGACTTTTATTTTCAAGAACGCCCTTTAATACTTCCCAGATCAATTATTCCTTTACCCATCATACTTTTAGAAATGAGTAGATTTCAAGTTTAATATTCAGAATTAATAATTAACAGAAGTAAGTTAATGTCAAAATTGTTGCATCTAAATGAACTATATTCAACCTCTCAATACTCACTTTTAAAAGAGCCTTTATGAGTTACATTTTCATAGAGTTTTTTGTGTGTTTCTTTCTTTTTTATTGAAGTCATTACCTTAACCATTAAGCCAGGTGTCAAAACAAATCTCCAGCAAACCCAAGCCTAGTAACCTCTGAGCGAAGGCAATGTCAGACGTGAGATTTTTAAAACAGGAATATCAAAGCCAATGGCCAGCCTCCCGAGGCAAGAGAAAATACCCACGGCTCTTTTGTTCTTTAACCTCACAGACAATGTGCTCTAAAACAGGTTTGGGAAATTCTAAAAGTAGGAACACCAGGATTCCACACTCGGTTTTGAGTAGCCGGGGGTGATTTTACCAATGTGCAGTTGATTTTAACAACCACTTGACTTCATCAAGGCAGTCAAAATAAGGTCTTACTATTTGAGTTGATGCATTCACCAATTAATTCACTCTGTTTGTCAGATATTTGGGGTTTAATTTTTCATGTAATTATTTCAAAATGTTCCATACCATGATAGCAACTCACTATATTTGGTGGTGGTAGCGGTAGGGATCTGTGACCTGAGAAGACTGTAAGATGCATGGTAGCACAGCTTATCTAGGTCTAAGTGAAGAAAGAGTGGCAATGATGGGAAGTCCGTCTATGAAGAGCATGTTGTTAAGTCATAGCACTCAAAACTGAATTTTGTGTTACATACTATTTTTAAAGAGATGAATTACTTCATTGAAAAATTGCTTAGAAATATCCACTTGTCCATATGAGGAAATAAGGGGAAATATTCTCAACTCAAATGGAATGGCTGCTAAAGTTTTCTACTTCTTGCCAAACTACTTTTACCTAAATGATAAGGATTCTTTCACTAGAAAATATTCCTCTAAAAACCAGAGATTTTTTTTTCAAATATAGAAAATTAATCTCAATATGTTTCTGTAGGAGTTCTCATATCTTATAACTTTGGTATTATTATAAGAGAATAATAAGCATTGAAAAACTGGGTCAGATATGCCCTGTATTTCCAGCTATTCTGAAGGTAGAGATTGGGAGGATTGCAGTTCAAGGCAAGCCTGGGCAAAAAGTTAGGGAGACTGTCTCAACAGTAAGCTGAACATGGTGGTATGTGTATATAATTCCAACTATACAGGAGGCATAGTTAGGAGGATTGCAGTCCAGAATTGGCCTGGGGGAAAAAGCAGGAGACCCTGTCTGAAAATAACCTATAGCAAAAAGGGCCCTGGAGGTGTAGCTCAAGTAAGTGATAAAGTGTTTGCCTAGCAAGCATGGGGCTCAAACCCCAGGGCTGCTAAAAAAAAAAAAAAAAAAAAAAGAAAGAGAGAGAAAAACTAGGCATTGGCAGTAGAATAGCACAGGCCTTTGGCTATTCTGCAACTTGAGATTCACTGTGAGGTTGAGGAAGAGAGAATGGGGAGAGGGATTTGGGCCCCAGGTCTTCCTGACTCTGTTTGAATAAGACATGATTGCCAACAATGGGGTTTCAATTATATAGGGAAGACCCAGCTACTTTGGGAAGTGGCATTATCCCATCAATAGTCAGTACCCAGGGGCTGGATCCAGAACTCAGCCTCTGGTGGATAGTCTTGAAATACAGTTTTCCCTCAGTATCTGCATGGAATTAGCTCCAGGAATCCCTGGGGTAGCAGATGTACAGATGCTCAATTCCTGTCTCTGGAACAGTGTAGTGTTTGCATAGAATCTACATACTTCTGCTTGTCTACTTTGAGTCACCTTTAGATTGTGTGTAGCACCTAATACAATGCAAATGTTGTGGAAATAGTTGCTATACTATATTGTTTGGGGAATAATGACAAGGAAAAATCTGTACATGTTCATTATAGATGCAATTATTTTTCAAATGTTTTTAATCTGCAGTTGGGGAACCCAGGGATATGAAGGGTCAGCTATTCTTAGATATCCAGAAGGTTGATCATCAGGATTGGCACATAGACCGACATCCAGGGCAGCAGATCACACTGCCAAAAAATCGGTTTGCAGAAAGATAATTAATTCATCAAAGGTCAGTTTGTCAGGTGACCTCTTGGTCAAATTGACCAGTTATCAAAGTCTCATATTGAAGAACAGTCCTCTCTTGAATACATTCAGTTAATGTATTTTGCTTTTGTATATTAACTTAATATATTCTTGATCATATTTAAGCAAAAATATATCCATATGCATATGCTCAATTTCTGAAAGATCTAAAATAATTTCGTATTTTAAAAACACAGTTCCTTAAAAATTACAGGTATATTGGAAAATTTATTAAATTCAGTAAATTAGTTGTTCAAAAAATTGTTTCTTCAAGGAATTGATTGTTGGTGAATCAGTGTTTTCTAGATAGGCTGGACTGGCACAGGCTTAGTCCTGGGATGGAGGTGGCAAGGTGAAGAGTATCGAATGGCTCTCACTTGGATTGTGGCGAGAGTTACTCAGATCATAGTGCCTGTATCTCACATCGGGGGCAGCCTGCAGGAAAAGGGGTGCTATAATAAGCCTGGATGAATGGAAGCATTCATCCAGCTACTTATTTATATCCTGCTGAAGCCCAAATTTCTCCACAAAGAGGGAGGCTGGATCTGCAGATTAAGGGAACTGACCCAGTTTGGGAGGACTGCAGATACTCTAAAAACAAGGGTAAGGCTAAGCAGGTCATGTTCAATCATCTCAGACCACATATGATTGCCTCAGCTTCTTTGAAGTCATGGGCAGTCCAAGATAGGAGATAATTCAAGTAGTGTTTGGCACCTGTTTGCATATAGATTTCTTTCCTAGGAAGGAAGGAGTATTTCTGATTCTGATTTTGCCTGAGTCTCACTATGAGCCCAGTGCTGGGCATAGTAACTTAGCTCACAACACTTGTTGACTTGATGAAATTCTGTGTAGACTCTTTTCAAATCACTTATGGCCTCTCTATGACAAAGTTCTGATTTAATTATTTCCTGGCAAATTTTCATGACTCAGAATCCAATATTCCACAAGCATCTGCTTGAGAAGAAGTACTAGAATCATCTCCTGATCTTTGAGAAGTAATAGGGTCTGAATGTTCCCCCCCCCCCACCAAAAACTTTCATATGTTGGAATCCTAACCCCCTAGTGATGGTAATAAAAGGTGCACCCTTTTGGAGAGGAGTCTGCCCTCATGAATGAAATTAGAAGTGCTTTTCCCTTTCCTCTGTGTTTAGATAGAGCAAGAAACTGACCATTTATGAGCCAGAAAAGCAAGCCCCCCATCAGACACTGAATCTGCTGGTCCCTTGATGTTGGATTACACAGACTCCAAAACTGTGGGAAATAGATTTGTGTCATTTATAATATCTTGTTATAGCAGCCCAATTAGTCTAAACAGAAAGAAAAAGATTCATACAAGATACTAGGTTGAAACAATCACTTTTGCACTCATTGCTGAAAGTTCACAGGGTGTTTATAAAACTGTGAAGATTAAAAAGCTACAACATTTTCCTAAAAATTTCCAGTAAATTTAGCTTAAAAAGCAAAGTTATAAATACTATTACTAGTTAAGTAAAGGTATGGTTATTCTTTTATTGTGTCTAAATTTTCTTACTCTTTAAGTTTATAAAGCAATTAGGAGTACCTCAAACATAAAAAGAATTATTTGAAACTAAAAACTATTTGTCTCATCAATGACTACCTCAGGGTATGTAGCTCTGTAACAGATATAAAAAAAACTTCAATAAGAAATACTAACTGAGGTAATTATATAGTTGCCATGGAGCCTAAAAGTTTGCGTTTATGTAACAGGGGTGGGGAAAATCCTAATACTCTGGAGAGAGAAGCTATTTGAAATGAAATCTGAGGACTGTGCTCTGTGTGAAAGCATTACAGACCAAAGCATTTTAAGATGAAAAAGATGTGACATTATCTAGTTCCAATCTTCTTTTTTCTCAAATAAGAAAAAAAGCTTGCCACATGTCACATAGTTAATCAGTGCCAGTGTCAGAGCTGGAATCCAAACTCTGCCCAGCAACAGGAAAGCCATCCAAGGTTCTGGGGCTTATGTGCAGTGCTTGCTGTATGATTACTCTGTGTCAGAGTAGAGCTAATTTACCATCTGTAGTCCATCATTGGGATGACCACTCGTTTTGAATATAGACTACCATTATTAGTGCTTTTCCTGAGTCTAAGAGGACAGCATGTGTGTTTTTGCTGCCTGTTCCTCACCTTCTCCCCTGGCACTTTCTCTGGGCTTATCCCAAAAGCACATGCAAATACACTATGGTGTTGAAGGCATATTATTTGGTTTTTGAGGGTGGTTGAGTACATGCCTGTGCTTGGGTAATATGTATTATTGAGGATATGTGTGTTTTTCTGAAAGGGTATAAGAGTATAAGGCATATATGAGTTTATGAATTGTATCTGGGTCAGATTGTGTCTGGAGACTTGGTGTCCAGATATCATTAGCTAGAGATATAATCTACTGAAAGAAACTTGTGGTTTTCTGCTATTTGGCAGGGTCAAAGACGATGAGTTTGGAGGCTAGTCAATCTGGTTATTGTTAGACTGAAAGAGGCGCAGAATAATTAGGCAGGAGACAGCTCAAATGCCAGCACAGGGTTTATTCTGGAAGAAACCCTGTGGAGGGGTCCCCAGCAAGAGAGCAGGAGCCTATAGCCACTTACAGACTTGGAGGGGTCTGGAGGGGTCTAGAGGGGATAGTTCCTGCGTGAGAAATATTTTCTGGAGTAGAGTTAACAATTGCTAAGGGAAGCTAGAGGAGATAAGTGGTAATTAGTTGCTCAGCTCCAGACCCTCTGGTGAGGTGGCAGCTTGTCATTTCTTTGAGGCTAGGTGCAGTCCTTTCAGTGGGTAGTAGAATGTTTCCAGTAAGTTGCCTGCAAGGGTGGGGGGATCTGATCCTAACATGGCTTCCTTTTTGTTCACCCTAACAGTTTGGTCTTCAGTCCTTGGGGACTCCTTGGAGAAGAAAAATTCAGAGTGAGCTTTCATACTTTTCATATTGGTTGTGAGCACTTGAAAGCTTAAGACTCAGAAGAGGAACTCTAACTATAGGTACAATAACCTTGGGTAAAAATTTTGTACAATTTCAATAAACCAATCATTGTCTTCTCTGTAAATTACTGCCTAGTCTTTACCCAGCTACAGTCACACAGCTAGTAAACTGTGGTCAAGATTTTACTAAAAACAAGTTGAATGTGAATTCTGGAGTCTGATCTTTCACTTTGGGTAGAATCTTGACCATGCTGTTTACTTGCTGTGTGATTGTAGGAAAGCTCCTTTTTTGTTTGTTTGCTTACCATCAAGTTATACACATGGACTCTATCCTTAGGAGCTGGTTAAGGGACAGCTTATAGGTTCAGCTCTTAGCTCTCTGCTCTTGCAGCCTGGGAAGCAATGGACAAGCAGCAGCTTATCCCAGGCTCATTCCCAGATCCTGAGTGGAGGCTAGAACCATCTTCCCTATCCCTGCTGCTTCACCCTCCCTTTCCATCACTTGATCTCATCCATCCAACACCAGCCTTCAAAATTTGGTGAGTTTCTGATCCATCTGGGTTTCTCTCTACATTCTTCTGTGGGCCATGTGAAGCCCTGCTGGGCTAGAGACTCCCTCCATCTACCAACGTGGTGGATTCATTTGCATTTTTCTGTTGACACCTAGGAAATCCAGGTGCATGCACATATCATAGGCTATTGGTTGGCAGTGGGGACACTCCTGCCTTCTGATATGTCTGTCCTACCAGGTAGGACCACTGTGGGGATTATTCACTGCCTTTTGATTTCAAACCCTGAGTCTCACAGAAAATTTCTCAGTTTCAGACTCTGGGTCTCACAGAAATCATCTACAGCTAATTTTCTACTGCAACAATTTAACCCAATATAAATTAGATAATGATAACTGTTGGCCAGAGTAGGGCACTTTCGATTTCTAAATTCAGTGCAATCTCAAAAATTTCCAATGCTATGGGACATGGTCTGAAGTCCCCCTATGTCTAGGCCTCTGTTTGTCTCCACTCTAGATTCTCCCTCTCTCTGTCAGTCTTGTCTTCCTTATCACATTCTCCTCCTAATCAAACCCCCTCCCCCAGATTGCTCTGTCTTCCATCAAAAAAAATCCCTCCTCCTCTGACTTCTACATAATCCTTAAGCTTTTAACTTTGAAACTCTTCTCTCTAAATATATCTCAGCCATGATAGAGGTTTCTTTCACCCCTCCTACTCCAAAGGCAGCTCCTGTCTCCTGTCCTGGACTGGCCATCCAAGAGAGGACAACATAGACAGAAATGGACGAAAGAAAGGGAAAGAAAGTCCTGCTCAAGTCACATTGTCAGTTCTTTCAACCTTCTGAGTGACTCACACAATCCCAGGACTACAAACATACTCTATTGGAAATCCAAATGGCGTGTGGCTGACATTAGAGCTGCTTTTCTGCCTCAACCTCCTGGTCTTCCACCTAAAACTAAGCCTTAAATCCAAATACTCTACTAACAGTTTTATCCTTTAAGTCTTGCTTTTGGGATGTGCTGTTTTCCCACTGCAGATATGTCAAGACCAGGAGAAGGAATAGGCCATATCCAGGTTGCTGCAGGTGGCCCTAGCCAAGGCACCATGGACCCACGCCCTCAGCCTCTTGTACACACAGGCTGGAAGGACCAATGACAGATTTTCAATTCTCTGCCTAAGCTTTTCTTTAATTCCTACAAATGTCCCATGTATTTAAAATTAAAATCTCAATTTTCCAGGTTATGGCATTAGCAAAAGGGCAGCCTTCCTGAGTTCTACTATGATTTAATAAGACATTTGGATTTTTTTATTAGGCCCCTTACCTAAAATTAAGTATTTAGGGGCTAATTCATTCTACCTTTTCTGTGCTTACTAAGATAACTAGATATCATCAGTTTCAGTGGAGATGTAATCCTTTTTACTGCAACAGTCTGCCCCTTTTCCAGCTTGTCATACAAATTCTAATTTAAAAATAAATTTTTAGTATAAAATAAGATGGCAGACTCATGCATCTCATATCCTTTGTCCAGACAAGGAGATGGGATGCCAACCCTACATCCGAGACTAGGCTCCCTAAATTTAATTTAAAGGTTTGAAGAAACCTTTACCATATAGATGTTCTCCAAATTAAAACTGTTAACGATGCTAGACTTTTGCAGGCTTATGTCCATGTGTTCCTAATTGTAACAAGGAGCACTCAGTGTTGCTGTTTTAATGCTGTCAGTAGTAATTATTTTCCTAAAATGCTGTCTGCAATGGAAATAACTAGATGTTCTGACAATTCCTAAACTACTTTTCAGTATTTTAACCATGGCTGTTCTAGGTCTTGTCACTCACAATCTGGATCCTTCTCTGGAGCATTTGCAGTCAACGCCCCCCCCACCCCCCGCAAAAAAATGACTCGAACAAGTACTTATTTGTCCATTGAATCAGCCTTTTAGATATTTACTTTTGTTGCCTTTAGTATTCTCCTTGTAAAACTTTTAACTGTTGTCTGTTGACATTTTGCAGCATTTTAAAGATGTCAGGATATCTTCTATAGTCCAGACAGAACTAAAAATGAATGCCTTTGAATCCTCTTTTGTTGCTTATAATTTTTCCAAACACTCCTTAATTGGCACTGATTCCCACTGACCTGCCCAATGCTTCCCCTCAAAGCAGAATGTGAAAAACATCCGGGAAAAGTTATTCCTGGCTATGACAGACTTTCATTAACCAGAATGACTTATTGACAAATCTTCAGAGGAGACTGTTCAGAGACAGTTTGGAGACAAGAGGGGAAAGCTGTCACAATCCAGATGGAGTCACCTGTGCCAGACCTCACAAAAGTTACTAAAGCCAAGAGGCTTTAAAGAAGTGATTTTACGCATGGCTGCTAAACATCCTAGCCCTTGCAGGCACCTCTGACAGAAGGCAAACTCATATTTTTGGCCAAGGCCTTCTATTTGAGTAAGGACAAATTATTTTTGCTAGCTCCAAACTTATCTTTTTAGAAGTTCATGCTCATGGAGTTATTTTTTCCCTACATGGTCTATTTAACTGGGAGTATTTTGACTTTTACTTACTTTATAAATAGTGTAGTGTTAGACTTAAGAAACAAGTACTTTTGCTTAAACTGCTTTTGCTGAAAGATGGAACACCCTCCAGACAACAACTCCAGAACCTCTTCCAAAACAAAAACTAAGATAATGACCAACCAGGCCACACTTGTGGCCGGGACTGTTTCCTATACGCAACTTTGTCTCCTGGCCCCAGTTCTTTTATCTACTTAAACCTATAGTCAATGTCTGTACCCCAAGCTCCCTTGGTTTTCTTTCTCATGCTGATAACCATTGGCCCGTGTGCATTTAGCTGCATGTCTCACTTTGTCTCCCAAAGCCTATGTTCCTTTACATAGATCACCACTGAAAACCTTGTTGAAAGAATGCTGTTTTTATGTCAACCAGTCCATTAAGAGACTTCAAAAAGCACTGCCAATCTCCAACAACAAACAATGGACAGCTGGGAACAGGCGTCTTCCTAGGCTAAGTGGATGCCATGGGTAACCTCTCTGCTGGGATCCCTTATTTTTTGCCTCATTGTGACCTTGCCTCCTTCAAACCCTTTCTTGCTTTGTTTCCCAGAGGCTTTAGGCATTCAGGACACTACCCATAAGCAGATCAACTCAGTTCTGTTCTTCCAACAGACTTGCTACAGTCACCTAAGGCAAGAAGACCCTGCTGATACCCCTCCTTTTAAGAGAGTTTAACACCCCTGTTCAGCAGGAAGTAGACAGAGGAACATCAGTGTCCCATTCTCATAAATCAAAAGGCAGGAATGTTAGGGTAAAGAAAAGGAAGCCATGTTAGCACTGGATCTCCTCTCCCTTGAAGGTGACTTTCTGAAAGCTCTCCACCTGATCCTAAAGAAAAATAGACATCTACCTTTAGCCATTGTTAGAAAGTCCCCACCTGGTCTAGAAGGAATGTCCCACCCTTAAGCCATTATCTCAGAATGGTCAGAGGGACATTAAAGATTATACTGCCCATTGATCCTCCTGGAACTTCTCCACCACCTCCTTTTTCTACCCCCGGTCTGTAAGCGGCAGAGGGCTGTTGCTGGGGTCCCCTGCTGCAAGGCTTCTTCCCAGATAATAAATCCTAAACCGGCTTTGAGCTGTATTCCCACCTATCCCTCTGTGCCTCTTTCAGTCTATCACTTGTATGCATTTCCAATGTAATAACTCTGACAAATTCTTGTCTCTGACTGTTGTGCAGATAAGTGGAATGACTAACAGATCATAAGAAATACTAATCAAACATGAATAAAAATACGTATTTAATGAACAACAAACATCAAATGTTTGAAAGCTACTTCATACTTTTAGCTTGTTTCACACTTGAATACCCTCTTTTCAGTTGGTGGAACTGAGGGAAAAAATGAGGTCAAGCAAAAGCTATGAATCATAGGTAGATACTTTAAAGCACTCAAGTGTGATTCCAAAGACTCACAATTACAACTAACACACTGGCACACAGATGCCATTTCTGAGGCACCAAGAATACCTGGGTGCCTTTTCCTACAACGTTGTGGGCTCAGCCTGACAAGGCCCCACTTTAGATCTGACCTAAAGGTCATATTGAGCTGCACCAGTGGCTCACGCCTGTAATCCTGGCTACTCACGAGGCAGAGATCAGGAGGATCGTGGTTTGAAGCCAACCAGGGCAAACAGTTCACAAGGCCCTATCTCGAAAATACCCAACACAAGAAAGGGCTGTAGGAGTGGCTCAAGGTATAGGCCCTGAGTTCAAAGCCCAGTACGTAAATAAATAAATAAATAAATGGCATACTGTGTCAAGGGGGCAGATAGTGTTATCTCACGGAGTAAAGCCATGATCATAACAAAAAGCAATACATACATATTTTTTAAAAGAAGAGATCAGTGTTCCAAGGCCAAGCCTATATTCATCTTTCTGTTGCAAAGGAAGGCCATTGTAGTATAAATCAATTCCCTAAGCAACATGTATCATCCCCTCAGGAGAGACCATGTCCTATTTTTAAATTTCATTAGGACTTGCCTTACAGAGACTCTGCATTCTACATGATGAGAAAATCATTTTTGTTAAAGATGTTGCTGGGAAAAAAAAAGGACAAAATTAGGGAATTTTGGAAGAGTTTGAGACAGTAAGCCTAAGTTATTTCCCCAATACAACCATCTACTATTTCTGGGTGTCTTGTTACACTTCAAAAAGATGTACCTTTTCCTACCTCATAGGAGTGGTGGAAAAGAAACAGACGTGTAAAAAACCAGGGTTTCTTTGAGTCTGTTATTACCATAATGTTAGGTAAGCTCCAGGTACTTCCCAGAGTGCCAGAAAATCTACCTTGAGAATAGAAATAAATAGAACTATTTGTGCTCTAGGTGTGAGCTCCCTGATTGTATCTAATAAAAATTGAGAGCAGGCCCAGTGAAATGAAATGGTTTAAGGTACATACAAAAATAGTAAGAGCAAAAAGAAGAGCAGGGAGGTAATTATCACAGAAAATCTGAGTAGTGTTTGCCTTTACAAAGAGGGAGAGGAGTATATGCTCTGAACATCATAGCACCTAAATATATAAACATTAACAAAACCAAAGGGAGAGATGGACAGTAATATAATAATAGTGGGAGACATCAATATTTATATCTCAGTAATGGGTAGAATATTTATACAAAAAACCAATAAGAAAACAGAGAACTTGAATAACACTTCAGATCAAATGGGTGTGATAGACCTACACAAAATATCCCACCAAACAGCAACAGAATATACAATTCTTCTCAAGTGCTTACAGGACATTCTTCACAATAAGTCACATTTTAGGTCACAAAACAAGTCTTAACAAATTCATGAAGATGGAAATCAGACCAAAGTTTTTTTCAAATTATTATGGAATAAAACAGGAAGTCAGTAGCAGAAGGAAGGGTGGAAATTTCACAAAATATAGCAATTTAAAACATTTTAAACTATTAATGGGTCAACAAAGAAATTAGAAGTGAAATTATAAAGCATCAAGGCAAATGAAAATGGAAAACAACATACCCAAACTTATGGGATGCAGCAAAAGTCGTATTAAGAGAAGTTTATAGAAATAAGTGCCTACATTAAAAAATAAGAAAACTCTCAAATAAACAACTAACTTCATGCCTGGAAGAACTAGAAAAAGAAGAATAAGCCCAAAGTGAGGGGGATGAAAGAAAGAATAAAGATTAGAGCTGAAATAAATGAAATGGAGAATATAAGAAAAATGGAAAAACATCAACAAAACTGATAGTTGGATTTTTTGAAGTATAAACAAAATAGGCAAACCATTAACTAGACAAAGAATATATAAAGAAATAAAAATTTAAAAAATACCACAAATAATTATATGACAAACTTAAACCCCAGTCTTGCCAAAAAAAGAAGTAACTATTTTATTGCTTGCAAATAAACTAGATTACATAGAAGAAATGAATAAATTCTCAGAAACATACAACCTACCAAGACTGAGTCATGAAAAAAAAGAAAATCTGAGTAAACCTGTAGCCAGTAGAAAGATTTAATCAGTAGTTAAAAATCTTCCGACAAAGAAAATCTAAGGACAATTGTCTTCACTAGTGAATTCTACCAAACATTCAAAGAGGAAATAAGGTCAATTCTCCTCAGCCTTTTCTAAGAATTGAAGAGGAGGGGAT
Organism: Castor canadensis; assembly: GCF_047511655.1. NCBI lineage: Eukaryota > Metazoa > Chordata > Mammalia > Rodentia > Castoridae > Castor > Castor canadensis. Next base: position 114,449,827 of record NC_133390.1, on the reverse strand, counting down.
ACTTCCAAACTAATTTTATGAGGTCAATATTATGATAGTACTAAAGCCAGACAAAAATATCACAAGAGATCTTCAGTCCAATATCCATAATGAATATTGATGCAAAAAATCCTCAGCAAAACTACCAAATGAATTAAGCAGTTTGCTGGACAGATCATGTACTATTACCAAGTGTGAATAATTCCTGAAATGCAAAAAATCAATTAAGGGTAATCACCACACATTAAGACAATGAAGGATAAAAACACATTTCAACTTATGCAGAAAAATTGTTGCTGGAATTCAACACCTTTTCATGTTAAGAACTCTCAGTAAGCTATAAAAGGGAAATTACCTCAATATAAAAGAGGTATGTATGAAGAGCCCATAGCTACAATATTTATCAAAGAAGAACATAAAAGCTTTTCCTCAAACACCAGGAATAAGGCAAGATGCTGACTGTCTCCACTTTTATTTAATATAGTACTAGGAACTCCTGACTAGAATGATTAGCCAAGAAACAGAAATAAAAGGTCAAAAGGAGCAAGTAAAATTACCCCTGTTTGCAAATAGCATGATCTTATATTATATTGAAAAACTTAAATATTCTACAAAAAAAAAACCTCTCTTAGAATTAATAAATGATTTGGGTAATATTTCAGGGTACAAATTCAATATACAAAAATCAGTTGTGCTTCTATACACTAACAATAAACTATCTGAAGAGAAAATTAGAAAAACAATTCCATTTACAAATTCCACTTAGACTCAAATAATTCCATTTGGCACCAAAAACAATAAAATACCTGGGAATAAAATTAAGGAGGTGAAAGACGTACATGCAAAATACTCCAAACCCTGATGCAAGATATCCCATGTTCATGGATCTGAAGACTTAACATTGTTAAAATGTTGATCAAAGCAACATACAGATTCAATGCAATATTTTTCCAAGATCCCAATGACTTTTTGTACACAATAGGAAAATCATTTCTAAGATCCACATGGAATCATAATGAATCCCGAATAGCCAGAATGATCTTGAAAAGGAAGAATAAAGCTATATGCATTGCACTTCCTGATTTCAAAATACGTTAAAAAGCTGGCACAATCACTATTATTTTTTTTTTTTTGGTGGCACTGGGGTTTGAACTCAGAGCCTCATGCTTGCTAGGCAGGTGCTCTACCACACGAGCCATGCTGCCAGCCAAGCTGTCACAATCAAATTTGTATGGTATTGGAATTAAGAAAGACATACAGACCAATAAAACAGCATAGTGAATCAAGAAATAAGCACATACTCAACTAATCTTTGAGAAAAGTATACATTTTTTAAAAGGCACAAAGGAAATAATCACTTTTCATGGGAATAAAATTTATCTAAACTTACCAAAGCCATCTGGGAAAGGGGTCCAAATCATTTTTGGAAATAACTTTAACATCTATGAGTCTTGCAGAAGGTAGATAAACAAGGGTAATACTGAGCCTGCAGGAATCATTACATATAAAAGCAAATGTTCTATAGATGGCAACTGAGTTTAAGTTGGCACCAGCTTGGACTCAATGTGGATGGCTTGGAAATTCAATCCTGAGTCTCTGATTTTTTTTTTTTATGACTAACAACTTTTGACAGTAACCAATGAGAAGAAAAAACAAAACTTAGCTTTTTAAGGAAGACAGAGCAGCTATTGAGCAACTCTATCCAACAGAATGTTTTCAATGATGTCTTCACTGTTCAGGGAGGTAAACACCAGATACATGTAGCTCCTGAGCACTTGAAATGTGGCTAGCAATACTACAGAACTCATTTTATGTTTTATTTAATTTTATTGAATTTAAAATTAAAAAGCCACCTGTGGCTAGGGGCTTCATTATTAGTCAGTGCATCTTTAGAGTATAGAAGGCTAGGTTCCAGAAAATTGATATTAAATGGCCAATTTAGATTAATTAAATTAACAAGTATGAGTTACTCTGAATATAATTGGAAGGGAGTTTTAGATACTAAACACTTAAACCAAAATGTAAATGTTTTAAGCGTTGTATTACATAGACATGTGGATGTTGACTGACCAGAATTAACCTGTAAACTGCAAGAGGCCTAATGACGAGGGTGTTTTAGTGCCTTCAAACTCTTAGATGCTTCTGTGGACTGCTCATCATTCAAGTAGTCTCTTTCCTCCTTGTTTTGTAAAAATGGTAATAGATCTCTTACAGATCACAAGGCTAAAATATATTGTCTTAAGTGAGAAAGTCTATAGTTCATGTGGGTGAAAATCTGTAAGGAAGAATTGATTTAGAATTGGAATGGTTTTGAAGGGAAAATGCGTTGTGGGATGCTAACTTGCTAGGAAGCCAAAACAAGCTTGAAGATTGAGAAACCAACCTAAAAAAATTCAATTAGTTGAACTCTTAAGTACAACTGATGTATTCTTAGAATGTAAACAGAAAGTTAAGGAGGTAGATTTGGGGAAATATCTTTAAAAACAGGTTTTATAGTAATTTCTAGAGCAAGTCTAATGCATGGATACTCTAAAAAGCACAAAGGCAGGCAAGTAAAGGCAAATATATTCCAAATATTGTCGTATTTGTCAAAAAGAAGAACACATGGGAAGGCAGGAAATCATAGCCAGGGACTTCAAAATATTTAATATTTGAGAGCTGTATAGTTCTTGACAATTCAATATTTTTCCAGATTCCTAGGCTCAGATAGGCTCAGCTGCTAAGAAGAACTCTAAATGTGTTAATGTGCTGAGCAAGGTGGGTGTGGTGGTGCATACCTGTAGTCCCAGCTACTTGAGACGGGGAGATCGTGAGGATCATGGTTTGAGAGCAGTCCCCCCAGCAAAAAGTTAGGGAGACCCCCATCTCAATTTACGTTGTGGGCATGTTGGTATGTGCCTATGATCACAGCTACAAGGGAGACATAGTTGAGAGGATGCCAATCTGCGGACAGTCTAGAACAAGAACACAAGGTTCTATCTGAAAAATAACGAAGGCATAAAATGGCACAAATGGCAGAACACTCATGTAGCAAGTGCAAGGCCCTGAGTTCAAATGCAGTACTGCCAAAAGATATGCTCGTATATAGTTTTGAACCTAAATCCAGAGTACTGAGGAGGTTTAAATTTTGAGAGGTTCTCACTAGAACATTTTGTTCCAAGCATATTTTTATGTTCCCCAGATGAGTTTGAACTTATAACTTATATGTAAAATTTTTATTCAAAACAAACTTGTTTTCTTATTAGAGAACATGTGTTTAGTGCAGGATCAACACGACTATTCTCATTTTACAAGACAAGCAACAGATGCCAGGAGAGAAAGTGGTAGGTAATAGACTCACATTCTCAGGCAAGACAAGGTCAGAAAAGACCATGCTACGAGAGGGTTGGCAGGGGGAGGGTCCAGGCCAGCTGCCTTGGAGGGATGGTGGCTCATGTGGTCAGATACTAGTCTTCTTCACAGGTATTTTATGCTGGATCGTCTTCAAGAATGGCTATGCTAGTAGCATGCTGTAGCAAGCTCATTCTGGTTTAGGAAATTCTCAGGAATCTTGTGATTCAGTTATTAAAAATTAAATCATAGAAACTTACAATAAACCATAAATTACATTATATTTTGTAAATTATAATAATTTATAATACAATATATTCTAAATATATAATTATATATTAATTGGTTAGGTTGAATAAAAGATAGTAATTATCAAAAGCCACCATTTCCAGTTTACATGTCACCTGGTGATGACTTACCCTATCGTATCTACACGCTGGAAAGCTAGATAATATACTACTGTATATCTTCCCCAACTCAGGCTTCAGTGATGTCACATTGGCATGTGACACCAACCATGATGAGAGCACAGACCCAGATGTCACACCTTTGGGATTAATCAGTTATGTATCTGTTAAAGCATAAGGGATCATCATTTTCGACTAGCTAGAGTAAGGATAAGATCAGGTAAGACATGCGAAAGTGTTTCTCTACACTATTTGTACTGCACATTAAGATGATGATTAGGGAAAGTGAAAGCACTCTTCTGGTCCAGGCTTTCTTCAAGATTTTAAAAGGAAAGAATTTTGACTCTTTAAAAGTCCCTAGGAAAGAAAGTTGCTTTATGGAGTTAATAAAGTTGTGTGCATTTCATCTATCTCTGACATTTTTTCTTGCTTATATTAAGGATCTTTTTTTCTTAAGGTACAAAATATATCATTCAGAATAGTTATTTCTATCTGCATTGAACTTAAACCAATATGGTCTCCCAATATACACAGCTGGGAACAGGAAGTTTTGAGTACAATTTAAAAAGAAACGACAACCCTGTAATGTCACAGGGACATGAGTTAAGAAGAGTAATTACTGGAACTGGATTTTGGTTGAAATGACAAGTTCAAAACCCAACTATTTCCATGTGTACTTCTGGACCTCAAATAATTAAAGTGACCATGACTCATCAATGTGGGAACTGACTCAGAGCAAGCAGTAGGATTTGTTCAGGGATGCTCATGATTGCTACCCCTGGACAGACTTGGCAGACTAAGGGAGATGCGATGAAATCTACCCTGCTTAGTATTCACTATTTGCTCAAAATAAAGTATGAAATGTCTCATCCCATGTGTGGAACGAAATGGGACTCCATTAAAAACAAGAGGAAGAGGAACTGATCTAATTAGAACTGGGATGCTTTTTCTCATTACTTTATAACCTTGTTTATATAGCATGGCCTAGTGATGCTCAACCTAGGCTGTCATTGGAGTCATTTGTCTAAAAAACTTCAAATGCCATAGTCAGCCTGCTGAGATTCTCATTTGGTTAGTATGAAGTAGTGCCTGGATACTGGTATTTTCTTAAAGCACCTCATGTAATTTTAATGTCCAGATGGGGATGAGAACTGTTGGCTGGATGGTTGGAATTCTTTGCTGGGTACTCCTCCAGAGACCAGGCTCATTAGAGACAAGTCAGCACTCATAGCTATAGTGTGGTTATTTTGTCAGAGTTTCAGGTTACATGATTTCCCTACTACCTTTATAAAGAAAACTAATTCTCATGTAAGAGTTGAACTTAAGTGATATTTAAAAGCAAACAACTCTACAATAAAATTAATATTTTAAAGATTAAAAACAACCAAATGTAACCTATCTTTTCCCACAAAGATTTGAAAATTGTCAATCATCACTTGGTGTATAAATATCACCTTCACACTGTGTCTAGGCTTGGAATCTTCCTTTCTAATCACCCTGAATCCTTTCTTGAAACTAAAATTCTCCTAGAACGTAGGCCTCCATATTGAATCAAAATTGCCTTGTTGTTTCCAGGAAAGTTGTAGCAACTTTCCTCTGGTACAGAGATTGATGGCCCATTTCATCAGTAAGACTGTTAGGAGTATTTGAAGCAGTGGTCTGAAATATTATTTTGGTACATTATTGCAAATCCTTGGCCTAGTATTTGACACCCTGAATTTTCTTTACCAGAGCTGAGACATAACTCTATTACTAGCTCCTAAGTCATCTCTGCACTCTCAGCTCACCACAACACATCTTAGACCAACTCCTGTCTGGAGCAATGAGTCCTGGCTCCTCCCTGCTCCTCTGAGGGTTGAATGTGATTTGTTTTGATTCTGTATACTTTTTTCTCACAGAGAGCCAGCTATGTGCTTGAACATCTGCTTTCCACACTCACTGTAAGCAACATGGGGGCAGGGAGCTTTCATTTCATGTATATAGTGCTTCTGTGAAAAATGTTCAGAGAATAAACATGCAAATTAGTGACAGATGAAACAAATGCAGTATAAAAATGTACATTAGGAGTTCGTTAATGATATGCTTGTGAGCAAGAGGGAGGAAGAATATGTTGATTGCAAGGGCAGCTAAGGAGATTAATGACTATCGGAATCAGAATACTAAAAGTATTTTAAATAAACTGAGCTGAAGGACTTGTTTCTAGCAGAGTGCACCTGGCCTCTGTCTTCGGACTTATTTTACTCAACATGTTTTAGTTACACATATATATGGGGTCAGTGTGAGCCTTCAATACAAGTATATAGTAATTAATAATCACATCAGGATAATCAGTTTCTCCATATCTTCCAATATTGATCATTTCCTTGTTTGGGGAATTTTCAAACTCTTTTCTTCTAAACTGTGAATTACAGTCGTCTTCCTGAGTTACAGAACATTAGCGTTTACTCCTCCTGTCTGCTATTTGACCTCACTCTTTCCTCTCTCCACACTTCACATTCTATCCTGTAGTTTAAATCTTGTGCTTATATTCTATTGGTTTGTGCTTTTCTTATTGACTAATTGTTATTTTATCATTTTTCTAGATACAAGTTGATTATATATTTTGTGAATATTCACATACACAGAATTTTTAAAAATACTGATACCAAATCTCACTCTAGATCAATTAAATAACAATTTCTAAGAGTAAAAACAGGATATATATATATATAAATGTTTGCCAGATAATAATAACTTTCCTCTGAGAGAAGCATAAATTTGAACTCAGCGTAAGAAAGGACTTGCTAACCACCAAAACCATCTCTCTGGAGCAATGCAAAGAGTGGATATATAAGCTCTCTCTGGCAACAGATGGCCTAATTTTGCTTCCAGGCTCTGATAGACTTTAAGCTTAACTTCTCTGTGCCTCTACTTTTTTATATGCAAAGTTGAGGAACCGTAACTACCACATAGAGTCTTTGTGTATGTGAAATGACCAATTATATACTGGATCAATATATTGAAGATAAGGCAGGCTTACTGTGAACTTAACAAAAATATGTAAAATTTATAGGAAAAAATCTTACACTTTTCAAGAGAAAGATATATAAGTGAAGAGGAATAAATAGAAAGATGTCTCCTGTTCTTGGATAGGACACCTTAAAATTTTAAAGATGTTACTATTTTTTATTGTATTTAGCACAATTTTGATGAAATTTTTAATGGAGTTAGACAAGCTGAAATTAATTTGATATGAAAAAACAAACGTGAGAATAGTGAGAAAAACATTGAAAAAAACTCACAGAAAACCAGCCTTTCCAGACACTACAACTCATTGCAACAGCCTCTTTAATTAAAACAGTGAAATATCAGTATATGAGCAGAAGAATAGTGGAATAAAAGAGAAAGTATCAGAACAGACCCAAGTAAACATGAAAAGTGGAGATCTCCACTCACTATGAATAATAATCTACTTTTAAATAAATAATATCTGTTAATAAATGATAACCAATTGAAAAAAAGAAAATTATATCAAGTACAAATATAAATCACAAATGGAACATAGATACAAATGCAGAATGTTTAAAGCATGCAAATACTATAAGAAAAGATTGCTGAGTCTGATTTTAAATTGGCTTTCCAATTATGACTCAAAATCCAGAAGCAATTAAAAATTGATAATGTTCATATAAACAAATAAAAGTTGTGCAAGCTAAAAACACCATGAACCAATTTGAAAGCAACTGACAAGCTAAGAAAAAACATTTCCAAAATATATCATGAACAAAGGACTAATAGCCCTGCTATGTAAATTACTCTTGAAAATTGAAGGATAAAGGAACAAAATCCCAGTAAAAATCAGGAAAAAGAATACACTGTTTGCAAAACAAAGATTTAAACAGTCCCTGAAACATATGAAAACCATTCAAATTCATTTAGAATTGGATAAATATAATTTAAAATAACCCTCAGTTATCATTTCTCTTCACGGGACTGGTAGAATTTTAAAAGTATGACAACATACCTTGCTACTGAGATGGTGGGGAAAAGACCCTCTACCATATATGTATGGGAGGAATGCCAACTGGTATGATCCTTCAGTGGTGGTGGGGGGTGGAATTTGACAATTCCTAAGAAAACTACACTTACCCTTTGACCCAGAAACATTGATTGTTTGAATTTATCCTGAAGATAACACTTTCAACAACATGAAAATCCTTATGCTCTAGGTTGTTCATTGTATACTGGTTTTAATCGCAAAATATTAGAAATAGTCCAAGAGAGTGGTTGGACTGACTGTTAACAGCTACACTGACTTTCATGCAGTTATACAAGAAGAATGAGGAGGGCCTCTATGAACTGATATGGAGTGAGTTCTAAGATATATTAGTAACTGAAAAAAGAAAGTGAAAAACATATCCATCTATATGTAAGAAAGAAGGACATGGAAAATATGTACATGGATCTTCCCTTCTGTACAAGAGAAATATAGGAAGATGTTGCACACAATGTGTAGATGAGAACAGGGTGGAAAGATGGGAACATGGGACCAGTGGAGAACGAATGTATGCCTTTTAATACAATTCTGACTTTTGGAAGCCTGGTAATGTTTACGTATAGAAACATAAGTAATCAAAAACCAGAAAGAATGTGAGGGGAACTGAAAATACGGTGTAAAATGCAGGAAGTAGAGATGAAAGTAAAAAACCTAAGTAAAATTGGAAGATTATATTTGGCTATCCAGTGTAAGTCAAAGATAAAAAAAACTGTACACAACAATTACACTCTAGTTAATATTTTTTCATCCAGGGGTTGAGGATTAGCTACTCTAAAAGTACTTTATGTAAATGCCAATATTAGGCAGATAATGAAACATATTTGTGGATAAAACCAGTTTTCTCACTCTCAAGACAAAAAAGTCACAAGTAAGTAAAAGGAGACTTGAATGAACTTTTTGATAGTTAATTGGACCTAGCGGTTTCAGTATGAACCTAGGATTTTAATTATTTGGGTGGGAAGATTCATGGAAATACAAAATGTGTACACGAGTGTATACATTTGTATTTCCTAGCTCTTTCCCATGGCAGGTCTAGAAGGAAAAGGCTTATTTAGTACTGCCAGAAAGTAAGGAGTTGCTACAAAGATAATGGTAGCTTGTTGAATGAATATAGGAAGATCTCCATTATAATTACCAAATCTACAATAACAGAAGTATCAAAATAAGTAATGGCATGGCTTAAATTATATAGATAAAATAAATGTCTGAGCCCATGCTGGTATAAAGAAATGAAGGGCAAAGATAGATTTTCCTTACAAAAGAATTCTAATAGTGGATATAGACGGAATGATAGAAATAGGAAATCACCATCATCTCATTTTGCATCAAATCGTCATTTCATTTTGAAGACAGAATTTTCATCAATGAATTAAAAAGTTAGTGGTCAGGAGAGTATTATATGAAACAGAACATCTGCACACATTCAAAATGGCTCTCTACAAAGCACGTACAGATTACAAAGGAGAAGACAGTCACAGAATATGGAGAAGCTGGCAGACCCTACTATTACAAAGAGATCAGCATTCACACAAGGCTCACAGGCTTCTATCACAGGCTCCTTGGTAGGATACACTGGGAAGGGCAAACGTGCCTCTTGGTTTTCTTGCCAAAGAGGCATAACTTCATTTAGCCAAGAAAAAACACATGGACAAGTATGAACTGAGGGATACTTCAAAAACAAAACAAATGAAAGAAATCTGGCCAGAAGTTTTCAAAAGTGTCAGGGTCACTGGGTGCTGGTGGCTGGCACTTGTAATCCTAGTCACTCAGGAGGCAGAGATCAGGAGAATCGCAGTTCAAAACCAGCCTGGGCAAATAGTTCCAAGAAATCCTATCTCGAAAAAACCCATCATAAAAATAGGGCTGGTTGAGTGGCTCAAGGTGAAGGTCCTGAGTTCAAGTCTCAGTAGCACAAAAAAAAAAGTGTCAGCATCATGTAAGAAAAAGGAAGGTGAGGAGTTGCTACAGACCCAGGAGACAAAGCAACAAGTGCCATCAGGGCTTAGGTCCTCGGCCAGGTTCAAGCCATGGCTCTGTGCTTTCAACGCACAGGTCTCTGTAAGCTACCATGCATTTTAGAGAATGTTAGTAGAATTCTTAGCTTAAAAAGTGGATTAATGGATTCCATACAGGACTTGATCCAATGCTAATTCCCTTAAATTTGTGGAAAGTGACCAGCAAATCATGGCTGGTATGAGAATCACAAAATGTTTTATGAAGTGTCTGAATTTATTTAGAATAAAATTACCTTGCTTTCAATTTCCAGGACTTTAAATATTTGAGAAAATTTTGCATTTATTACTGAGTTTTCTGCCATACTCCAAATAGCCACTTAAACTATACCAGATAATAACACAAAGGACTTCACCAACTTAAATGAGGTAAAAATTATTATGCTGCATGGAGAAAAGCAGGTTCCCAAATCATATGTGTAGTATGATCCCATGTTTGTCAAAACTAGTAAAAACAAAGGTGTTGGAAAGAGCCTTATGCTTTATAGTACAAAATATAAGTTATGGCTTAGTCTGGGTAGCTAGAAATCAGTGTGGGTTTTTTGTTTTTGTTTTTTTTCCTCATCAGCAATTTCTAAATTTTCTATAATAATTGTAGATTAACATTATAATCATAAAACAATAAAGGTTATAAAATTTTTAAAAGAAAAGAATGAGGGCTTGGCATGGTGGTGTACGTCTGTAATCCCAGCTACATGGGAGGCATGTGACAAAAAAAAAGCCCGAGACCCTATCTGAAAAAAATGATCTGAAGCAAAAAGAGCTGGAGGCCTGGCTCAAGTGGTAGAGCAGCTGCCTAGCAAATGTAAGGCTCTGAGTTCAAATGCCAGTTTACCAAAAAAGAAGTAAAGCAATTTTTCAGGTGTCTGGACAGTGAGTAATGAACTAATCACTTCAGATGAGTCGAAGTATTTAAAAATAAAATACCTGCACTTCAGTCAGACAGTCATCTGTGTTAGGATGACTCGGTGGAGGCTACGGATAGGATGTGGTAAGTGGATTTTTCTGTGGTCATTTCAGTTAAAAAAATGTCAATAATTACTCAGAAAAGTGTCAGCATCTACACTCTTGACCAATAAAGCCACGGGGAGCCTAATGCCTTGCACCCAGTTGTTTTTTAATAGTTTATTTTAAAAAGTGAAAAGAGAAGATATTCTTTTTTAGGAATGAGAAAAGCTATGCATGTTAGTATATTTTCTTCTCATCTTCTTTTATTTTATAGGGTGTATATTAATTATAAATTAATTTTGTCCTGCTTAAGAGATAAAGCCAATAAAAACAAAATTTAAAATCACCTGCAAATTAACTAAAATTTTGTTTATTTTGAGGAAAATGTGTCCATTATCTTGTGATTACAGGTGAAGCAGAGCTTCTTAAGTTTTAATGTGCTTATGAACTAACTTGGGAGCCTTGGTTCTGTAGGCCTGGGGTGGAACCTTGATTTTGCACAAAAGTTGCCTAAAAGCTTATTAGCAATGCAGGATCTCAGGCCCCATCACAGACCTAACTCAATTGCAATCTATATTTTAATTATATCACCATTTGACTTGCCTGCACATAAAGCCTGGCTGAGTTTTTCTGTAGCTTCCTATGAAAATTAACCATCCAGTATTCCTTCTAGGAGAGGTCCTAAAAAGAAGCAATTATGTGGTTCGGTTTTAACTCTGATTTTCAGTCCTACAAACACCCTGAACTTGTGAATTTTATTGAATCATATTCTACTAAAGTCATTCTACTCTCATCATTTTCACACATTAGCCTCCATCTGACATTCTCAATCCTACCAGAAGTTCCAACAAGATATACTGATGATTTATTTACTAATATAAATGCTAACATAAAAATTGAGCAAAACCTATTGCAAAAATAAATGTGAATTCATAAAATGTATTTAAAGTCAAATCTACTGTTTTAAACATCCTAAGAGCAAATATACATTATTCAACGTAATACCATTTAATTCAAGTGAATAAATTGAAGTGTAGCCACAGAAAATCAACAAGTAAGGTTTTCGTATAGTAACTTCATTGTCTATTAAAATTTAATACATTGCTACATAAGTTAACACTGATTTTAGAGCAAAGAAGTCACTGGAAGAAAGGGGTAAAAATAAAAATTCTAAGTCGCTATCTACTCCCATGTAATATTGGCTGCTTTAGAATATTTAAGAATTAAAACCTGCTTCTTGGTCTTATGAAAGGGTCTCACAAGCTTTTAAGCCCTAAATGTATTTTGCTAACATTTTAAAGAAATTTAAAATGTTTTGTAAAATTTGTAAAAAGAATAATTTAATATTTTAAAATTTTATTTAATGCTGAACTTTGACTGTAAGCAATTTTACTGACCAAAAACATCAATTTGTGGTTTCATGATTTCTTATTGTTATTTTAAAATTTATGATATTTCATTTAATTTCAACTGGCTTCCTAAAAAGGTTTACTGTTCTTGAATATCATATTACTCACCTCACCACTAGTCATTTTTCTCACAGTCATCATTTTGTGTAAATTTCCTGAAGTACTTGCTTTTCACAAATGTTAGAATATTAACATTAATAAGAAAATCTTTACAGTTGAAAGATACCTAGATTGATCAAAGTTTTGCATTTCCATTTATCATTTTGTGTTTTGACTTAAGAGGGCTTGGAGCAAGTTGTGCTTCCTCGTTATCATAGAACAATACATGTGTGTGTAAATGGGAACAGTCATTTTTCCAGGTGAAGTTCATTATTTATACTCCACAAACTATAGCCAAGACTTTTAAATGAGAGCTATAATTTGTGACACTTGAGATGATAATTCTCAATGTCCTGACAAAATATATTTTAGAAAAATGGAGTCGTTTAAAGTAATGTTGAGTGAAAGAAAGTCCCAAAAGACTATCAGGTACCATCTAGATAGAGCTCACCCTAAACATGTCTTGTGCTAGAGTTACACATGCTTGTGGTAAGACAACAAGCCTGAGCAAGATCGTGATTGCTATGCCCTCTAAGGAGGAAGCAGGAAGCTGGTGGTGGGGAGGACATCTTAAGGTAGTTATTGGGACAGTCATACTTCATCACTAACATGACTTAATTTTTCATGCAAGAAAGCCAGAAGTCCAGGTTATTCAGAAACAAATTGATGATGTAAGTGCAGGAATTCCCCAGAACCATATTGTTCTAAAAATATGGAGTACTGTGTTCTTTGACCTCCACTTTTGTTTGTATTAGTCAATATATGACAAACATTTAGTGATATTTTCTGAGATTCCTAGTTGTTAAATAATATGCATAGTCATCTTTTCTAATAGTGTGTTTTGTATATTTTCTTTTACTATTCCACTTTACTTTTTCAATGGTCATATAAGAATGATAATAGTGGCTTTACTTAATGGGAGAAAAGGATACTTCATATTATCCTACCCATATTCATAGTTGGTGATAAATGGTCATACTTTTGATCAGTGAATACATTATACTTATCATATTTCTGGAATTACATTTTTGATTCTGGAGAGATGGTACAAGTACATTCAGATTTCATTAAATCATGTAGAAAAAGCTTCCATCTACCTAGCAATCAAGTGTGGAAGCAAAAGCAACTTTAATTATCAGACACAAGAGTTTGCAGGGAAGAACAGTTTCCTATCAATATCACACTGTAAATTGAATAAAATAAGAAAGACCCATTATCATTCTCAGCAGGCTGGAATCTAGGAGAGAATGAGATAAATCCATGTGCAAATTCTTTCAGTTTTAATTTTTTCAAAAAACACCACCAAACCATTTTTTAAAAAATATATTTAAGGGGAATGAGACATTTGGGAGGGTTTGTGATGCCTCACTGGAATGTGTTGTGAAATGAGTCTTTGTTTGCTCCCCTGCTGGATACTGGAAGGACTAATTCTTGCAAGATAGACAAGCAAGCTATCTAGTTGGAGTTGAAAGGGCTCCTCACTGCTTGCTGTTTAAATATTTGCCTTTAGGTATAAAAGAAAATTCTCTCAGGGACTTGGGAGACACTTTTGGGGTATAGGAGAGAAAAATAAAATCTATAGGTCAACAAGTTTAATTAACACAGAGGCATGAGTTTTGAGAGAGAGGTCAGTCTGGATTTAAGCAGAGTATTTGTGGTTAAAATAAAATGTCTTACTCTTCTTAAGGAGTCTATTTAACTTTGCTGATTCCAAAATGTAGAAAAATGTAATGAAAATGTAAAACTAATTTTAAAAATTAAAAGTCCTTCAAAAGATAGCTTGAAATAAAATTAATTATATGAATTAATTGAAGCAAATGAAGTTACCATTGGACATGACTGAATGAAAGAAGCAACTGAACATTTTTTTCATGACTATCATATTTCATTTTACTTTTAATTTCACAAGAAGAATAACTTTTACCATACCTGACGTGGGGTTCTTTCTGATTTACTCCTACACCACTCCCAGTCTGAAAGGTCTGGTTTCTGATTTTCCTCATGAGATAGTCTTCTTTCTGGACTTTCAAAACAGACAGTTTCTTCATAGTTAAGACCACTTCCTGTTTTGTCGGAAAATGCACCCTTTTCCTTGCCAGGATCCTGTTTAGCCTCTGTGATATCAGTGTTGGTGCCTTTGTTGATGCCTGTCAGTGTGGCGCTGTCCAGAGAAGGCCTGGTGCTGATTTCTACTTTTATGGCACTGAAGATGTTATGGTTATCTCTCTGGGAGTCTCTTATAACTTCACACTCATGGTTCACCAGGTCGTGGTAGGATATGGAATTTCCATCATCATCATAGTAATCTTCATGTGCTATTTTATAAATTCCAAAACTTTGTTGGAATGATAGATTGAATTCAAAGCCTTTCCTCTTGGCTAAGTGAAAGCAATAATAAAATTCCATGATTAGAAAGCTAGATATATAAACAGCACTTGGATATACGTAGTGAATGTAAATAAAAAGCACACTCAGCCTGATCATTATGAGTTAAAAATATCTTCATTTGCTTCTTGTCAATTATGCAAAGCAATTATACCTTACAAAACCAAATCATCTTATTACACTGGTCCTAATTTTTCACACTTGCACAACAAGGGACTTAAAATACATACATTCTGAAGGACCCTTTCAGTCTTTAAAACAGTTTTAAATAACCAAAATTAAGTATAAATTAGAAAACTCTCAAACACATTCAGTTTTAGCTTTTTCAGTCAACTAATTCTGTAAATTTCTTTTTTTTTGTATAAAATATATTGCTTATAAATTGTACCATATTAGGAATTAGTTATTAATTAACCTTAATATTATGAATTATTCAGCTGAGAACACCACCAACAGATACAACTTCCTTAAATATTTTGATGTATACCACTTCTGACAGTATTACCTGTAAATGGACACATTAAAATTTGACCATGCTGCTAAGCAGCTTTTCAACTTTGAAAAATAACATGTTTTTCTTCTTTCCTTCCTTCCTTCTTTCTTTCTCTCCTTCTCCCCTCCCTTCTTTCCTCCCTCCCTCCTTCCTTCCTTCCTTCCTTCTTTCTTTAGTACTACTACTATCACTACTACTACTAATAATAACAGCAGCAACAACAACTGGTGTATTATAGCAAATGAGAAAGGCTCCTTTTCTATCTAAAATGGGCTCCTCGGCTCCTCACAGCTGTTGTTGTGGGAAGGGGGCAGTGTTGCTAGTTTTCTGACTGTTCAAGACAAGCCAGATTCATAAATTTTGATGTGAAATATCCTGATCTTAAAATACTGACCCATAATTAAAATTGGTTTAAAGAAGACCTATAAAAATTGGTTTAAAAACCATGGTTTTGACTCATGTTTAGCTCATAGATCGTGAGCTCCTTATTGGAGATACGGCACAGTGTAAGAAGCCACTCCCTTATGAAATGTTTGTACGGTGAGTGAGTGAGTGCACCAGGCATCTGTAGAAGTCCCCCCACCCGGGTGGGGTAGGGAGGGCTTGTGTCTGGACAGCCTGGACTAAGTGAGGCTGAATGTAATAAGAGGTTGAGAGAAATTGTATCTTTAAAAGATGACTCATTTGTAGGAGGATGACCTCAAAAGAATTGGAAACAGTTCCTAACTCCTACTTTTATACCATTTAAAAAATATAGCCAAGTTGATTTTAAAACTTTTGTATAGTTTGAGATATTTCACTTGTAAGAAACTTAAAGGTCAATAGAGTATGGCCAAGTATCTTTTGAGATTTATCCTACACTTCTGAAATACAATAAATACAATGTTGCATTTGTCCTTCAATTGTGGGAGCTTCACGGTTTCCAAAACCTGGATAAAACATGAATCGACCACATCATGCCAACTATAATTTTATATGTAACTATATCTACTTATCAAAATGAATACTTTTCAGAGTAATGTGTCACCAGATACTCTAATTTTGTGAAAAAATAGAAACTGAAAATGATTTTTATATCAAATAATTGTATTTTAGCTATTTATTTCATTAAAAAAGTAAACATCACACCAGGCAAGCAAAATGAGTCTGAAAGCTGCATCCACCCTGCACATCCACCACCTGAGAGCTCTGTGTTAAAAATCACCATAAAGTTGCCTTTGTTTTGAGATGGTAATAATATAAATTACTATCTAAAAGAGAAAAGAATTTTTACTTCTGCCAATTATTTTCTAGTACTGACATTCATTCCCTGGTCACATTTCTCAGTTAACTAATTCAGTGAAGCTGAGATATAGAATTATATCTAATATGTAAAAGATGAGCCTATAGTAAATATGAATTAGAGAAGAAAATATTGTAAAAAAGGAAGATTCTTAACTTGTAAAGGAGAAAAAGATGAAACATAAAACTAAAGAATTGAATTGTGTAGCTGGTCAAGCACCTGGCCTTCCTAAGGAAGAGCCACCACTGGGGTCTCAGAAGTCTTAGTAATAGGGAAATTGACACTGCCTCCACATGTGGTGAAGACATGTTCTTAGTCTCAGCCTGGATTGTAAGAGGGGTGGAGTTGTTTGAACTATAAGTATTCAAAACCAATATTTCTCACAACGTTTTGCTTTTGAAGCCATACCTCTTTATTAATCAGTCTTCATACATAGTTCAATCCTTTGTTTGGAGTTTAAAAGTAAATGCTTATGAAAACGTTTTGATCTTAAAAGGCACATTTTTAATTTCAAATGTGATGTTCACACCATCATTGATTCTGCTAGCTTGGCTATAGGCTCTTCTGTCTCCTGAAGTTTTGACGGAAGTTTTTCTAGTTTGTTAGCAATGATGGGTTGTTGCATTATTTTCCTCCCAGCTCTGATGGTGCTCCCCACCTTTTAAAAATGCCTGTCCTGAAACTACTTCAGAAAGACCTCATTTTTACGGGCTGGATTCTTGTTTACTTCACAATCTTAAATATAATTAGAAAGGGCTGGTTTGCTAGTTTAGTGGTAAAACCTTAATACATGTTAGACTGTTAGAGCAGGATTCTAAATAATTTCTTATGTTATGTTTTAATAAGTGGTGCATAAAATTTATTATTAATTTCTCCATTGTTATTGCTCTTGATATTAGTCTCTAGAAGCTTCTCATTATTATAAGTTTTACTGTTATTGTGAAGACACAAGCAAACACGGCATCTATCAACAGTAAAAATCCTTTTTGTCAATTAAAAATATCTAGACATTCTAAAATTTAAATGTAATAAACACATGAAAAATGACCAGTAATTAATATTTATAAAATAACCCTGTTGTGGGATTGATTATGAAATATACTTTGGCACTATAATTTTTACAACCCTAAAATGGTCTGACGTGAACTGTTTTTAATGTAATCTTTCTTCTCTGTTAAAGAATAACACACTTGCTTATTCTGCTCAAAGGAGTATTAGTGGGACAGTTATTTCAGCATCTACTAATGCATTATTAGATTTATTAAATGAAAGAACATCCTATCTTTTGTCTGGAATGACAAAATAATATCCTTTTTTTTCCTAACAGATCAAAATACTGCTCATTCCTCAACTTCCCCTGTCTTAGAATATGGGAACGATTAAACTGTAGAGAACTTGGTAACTGGCCCTGCTTCTCAGTCCCATTCTGGGTGTGCTCTCTAGAAGATAAAATATTTAAAAGTGAGTAGGTAGGTTGATATGTACACATGCAATGACGAACTCTGCCACCTTTATTCCTTCTTGAAACTGAGGATTTTGTTACTTGGTTGATTTATATCTACACATGTTCTCACAGCAGAGGAACTTAGTAAATTTTTACCTGGGGACTTTTTTAGGCACTCTGATTACTTACTCTGAAAACTGTTTAATACCCTGAAAGAAAATAAGCATTAAAATAATGAAAATGCTTTTCTCACTGTTCCATTGAACAGTAACAGGTTATAATAATTTTTAAATTCTTTTCAGAGTGCTACCCATCTCTTTTCAGATACAAGCTTCTCAGCAATGTTGCTTCTCATATGTAGGCCTGGGGTTGTGGGGAGATTATTTTTTTGGGTTCTTGCTATTGTGGATGCTTAATCTAAGGACCTTTGCTGACATCATGGGACTGTGTTGAATGAATTTGCCTCTTCTTTACTTACCTAAGTGCACAACTACCTCGCGGGTTAAGACACTCCTCATGTAAAGCCTACTGCAACACCAAGCTAAGAATTGCTTCACATCACTAATTTTCCTTGCTATTTGCCCTCGGGCTTTGTCCTCCACTGAGGCATCTCTCTCATTAGCGCACTTTTCTGCATTTGAGTGCACACATCTTGCGCGCGGCACCACGCAGAAGACTTACTTTTTTCCCCATCTGATGCCACTGAGTAGGCACTCTGCCTGCAGTTGATGATGCAGCCACAGGGCAGGTGGGTCCAGCGTTTGGACAGAACAAACACTGGGGTGACAGTGGTGGCCAGCAGGGTTAGTAGAAAGCTGAATGTCTCCACGGGAGAGCTCTGAAATCCCACCACGTGCTTGACCACCATATGGATCTGCAAAGGCAGAGACTTTCAGAACCAAGCCTATCGCGAAGGGTCCCTACCCCAGCCCCTTCTCCAGTCCCTTTTCCTGATTGAGAGCCAGGAGCTCTGCTCCAGCGCTGGAGCTCTAGCCTTTGGAGGCAGGCTCCTGGGAACCCATGGGACACACCCCGCTGCGTCAGCTCCTCAGCGTTTCGTGGTTTCTGCTGTTCAGTGCCCGGACTGCACCTGCTGCCAATTCAAATCTCCACCAAGGAAGCACAGTCTACGAGGGGTCTCTACCCGGGAAAACACGCAGGCGTGTTTCGAGTACTTGTACTCCTGATGGCTTTTGTCACCTCCCTGGTTCCTCATCTCCACCCTGGCGCGCTTGTCACAGCAGAGCGCCACTGTCGCTTCCCAACCACGCTCACTCCTGAAGGCTGGAACAAAAGCCAGGTTTTGCCCCCTGTCTCTTAGCTCCACATCAGATCGCGCCTTTGATGGGTCCCTCCCTGCTGGGGATGGGCGGCGTCCTTAGCAAGCGAGAAGAAAGCCGAGAGAGGGGGGACAACAGAGGGTGGAAAGGAAAAAGCCTTCTTTTTACTCCCTCCCTCTTTTCCTTAATACTTCGAGAGACAAGAACACCATGGACCACGAAGGATCTCGGGAAACTAAGTCTCCCACGATCGAAAGTGCTCCCGGTCCCCCTCAATTTGAGAGAGGCCTCTAGAAGCAAAGGCTTCGGAGTTAACCAAGCCTAAAGGTGACAGCCTTCCCCCAAGCGCGCCTCAGAAACCCAGAGAGACGCCTGGAAGCTGACTCAGTGACCCCCAAGCCAGAGACCTGGACTCGCCCGCACTCGCACTCCTGCACCCCCGCTCGCTCTCAGCCACTGCACTTTTACCATCATGGGCAGCCAAAGGATGGCTTTTGTCAGCGCTAGGATGAGAGCGAAGCGCCTCTGCGCTACGCTCACGGCCCAGCTCCTGGAGCGGTACAGGGTCCCTCTTGGTGCCACGCAGGCAGCGCGCAGGGCGGGTCCGAAGCTAGGGTCGGAGCTGGGTGATTGAACCCCAGCGCACCGCCAAGCGCCGCCCGGAGCATCCTCGGGAGACGGGCTGAGCTCTCGTCCCCCGGTGCCAGGGGTCCCGGGAGTGGAGGCTCCGCGGGAAATTTCCTGGTAGTTCGCATGGACTCTCGGCGGTTCTTCCGAGCACAGCAGCTGGTGAGTGAGCGGGACCGAGAGGCCGGCCAGGAGTGCGAAGGCCGAGGTGTAGACGGCGAAAGGCAGCAGCACGTAGGAGCTGGAGCAGTCGGCCAGGCAGCCCCAGGGCGTGCGCACGAAGGCGCCCCAGCCGCACAGCGGGAGCGCGGCGAGCAGCAGGCTGGCTGCCCACACTGTCAGCGCCGCGCCGAAAACCCGGCCAGACCTCCTGGAGGCCGCCTGACTCCCCGCAGCCCTGGGCAGCGTGCAAAAGTTGTAGGAGACTAGGAGCGTCGCCTTCAAATTGCTCGAGAGTCCCTGGCATAAGTACAATAGAGCCGAGGTGGTGCACAGAGACTGGAAATAGCCGGGGATCTCTTTTGGCCACTGCAAAAACATGAAGATGGTCACTGAGAGTACGCTCATGAGATCATCCACAGACCAAGAAGCCACAAGCATGGACACAACAGTTTTGTTCTGCATTTTCAGCAGGGAAACTAGTGAAAAAATGCTGCCCGCCAGGGCTGCAAGAGTCATTAAACTCGTTAGGCAAAAAAGATAGATATTCAAGGTTCCTGGAGAATTGATAAGGTCCGTAGAATTGTATCTTACTTTCCACAGGTTAGAGTCATTTGTTAAGTTACCGAGAAAAAAAGACATTGTCCTTAGTCAATATTTAATTTTCCTTCTCAATGAATCTGAAGTTTCTCAAAAAAAAACATGACCATTGCAAATCAGATGTCATTCTCCTAGCAAATTTCCCTCTAGATGGTCCCCCATCAGTCCTGCAGAATGGTCAGTCATGACTTCTTTAGGGCTCATTCAATCCACATTTAAAAATTAGATTCCATTTCAGACAGCGGTAAGAAACTTTTCAACATTCCAATTAAAAACAAACAAACCAAAAACTCCTTCGGCCTCCAAATTTCAGGCAAGAAAGCAAAAGCTCCTCAGGTAGACTGAAAAGCAATGGTGTCTAGATCCTTTTGGGGTCCTTCTGGAGCAAAAGCAGCTTGTAGCTTGATGCAATCAAACTCAGTTCACTTTTAAGAGCAAGAAAATGATGCATTTGGTTCCAGAGCTGAATTCAAAGGCAGAGACTGTCAGGTAGGTTTTACTTCTGGAGAAAGAGAGAGAGAGAGAAGAGAGAGAAAGAGAGAGAGAGAGAGAGAGAGAGAGAGAGAGAGAGAGAGAGAGAGAGAGAGAGAGAGAGTAGCACAGCTACTCAGAGAGTCAGAACACAGGCTCCCATCCAAACCTTTGTGTTCTTCAATCAGCCTGTGATACTGGCAACTGCAGGAAGGAGGAGTCAGCTCCAAGCAGGGGAAAAGGGAGGGGAGTTCAGTGTTGAAAGAAATGATATCTTCTCAGCCTGCTTCCTTCAAAGCAAGAAAGTGTCCTTGCTAAGTCTTCCCCTGTGACTTTGACATATAAAACTAGCCCAAATACTTGCTCAGGCTTGATGTGAACTACAAATATTACCTTTGAGAGTCCTAAGCTACTCCAATGACTTAAAAAAGGCCCTTTTTATTCTTATTTTACTCTCATCTAGATTTCCCTGCTTTTATAAAGACTAAAGAATATCATCAATACCAATTGTTAGAATAAGATGGACCAGATTTCTCTGTATAAATATACTGCACAGAAAGACAAATATTGAATATTTTCAGTTATTTGTGCAAGCTAAGAAAGTTGTTCTCCTAGAAGTAGAATAGTAGATAAGGAGGAGGAGGGGTAGGGTTGTAATGGACACTAGAATACAATCAGTTGGGTTGAATTAGTTCCAGTGTTCTGTAGCACAGTAGGGTAACTGTACTGTGTGACAATTAGTTATATATTTCAAACTAAGTAGTCAAGAAGAGTCTGAAGTTTTCCAACATAGAAATATACATGTTTGAGGAGACAAAAATAATAATTTTCCTGACTTGATCATTATACATCTACTGTTGTTGAATTATTGTGCTGTACCCATAAATATGTTCAAATATTATGTGTCAGCTATAAATTTAAAAATTTAAAAATTTAAATTTAAGAATGTCAATATGGTCCTTATTATAATAAAAAATTACACAGAATCTCTAGGTAGACTCCTTCTAGCTTTGGTCAATTTTCTGTCATGGTTGTCACGTAAGGAGGTTGCCATTTGAATAAATGATACTTGTAGTTTTTCATATGGTTAGATGACATTTTATAAGGTCTAAAAGCAAAATCACCCCCCAAAAAACATTTTTAACAGACTGTTTGGGGTGCTGCAGATACTGAATTGTCAGTTTGGCCAGACAGTTAGCTTAGCAAAGTAACTGACAACAGTAATTCTGGTCTGGCATTTATTTCCCAGAATGCTTTAGGGCAGAATTCCTCTGCCTCCAGAGGTGAGGTCCCACCCCTGCTCCCTGCCCAGGTCTGAATGGAAGGCAGGGAAAAGATAATATGGTAATGAGCAGTAGTAATAGAACTGTGATCATTCCTTCATTTTTGAAATAACCACAGCTACCTTTTCAGTTTCAATCTGCTGACGTGGAAAAAGACTGTTTTAGTCATTGTCAGTCACACCCTTCAATAAACAGTGAGACATTCACTTATCTTAACATGTTGGTTGATTGATTTTATCCTTTATTCAGCAACAGACACAAAAACCATGTGTAGCCTTTCCAGGAGTTCTCCAGCTCTCCCTGTTGATAGGAATACACCTTGTAGTGCTCTGTAAGAGTCTGGTTATAATTTCTTTTCAAAATGATTCAGAAAACCCAGTAATAAGCAGACTTATTTTTGAATGTTTAAAAAAAGTTCTGAAGCATGCCATTTTGCCTCTTCTCACAGGACTTATTCTTTCTTGTCAAAGCAAAGCAAAAATATCATTCTTTAGTTAATCTTGGATTTTCAGTTGGGTTGCACAATAAGCATAACACTGGTAAGCAATGATGAATAGAAATCATAGCTGTTGTGGTATAATTTCAGGCCTGGGAATCCTCCCCTTATTGTAACACCCTTTATGGATTTTCTACTAATTACAAGTTTGGAAAAGTGTCACTTAACAACTACATTGCCCTGGTCCCCTAGGATATACAGAAGAGGCAAGAATGTTAGTATACTTCCAAAGGTTGATAATGGAATTGCAACCAGGAGGGAGCTAAAGAAGATATCTGAATTTGGCTTCAGACTCTGCTATTGCTGGGTGGGTAACATAAAAATTCATGTATTTTCTCCAGATATTTATTTCTGCATCATAAAAAGGTTTGACTAGATTAGTTTTAGAGACTCCCCAGTCTAAATTAGATGTTATTTCTTTGAGTTCCCATTAACTTTTACTTAATCTTCTTCACTTACAGTAATGAACACTTGTCTAAAAACATGGATGTGTGTAAGAAGCAATGCTTGGATTCCCCATGCTTTCTCTTTCTCTGTTAGGATAGTGTGGACTCTTGTCAATTATGAAGGTGGGAAGAGATTACACAGATCCAGATGCCAAGCCCACTGGGAGATTAGGTTGCCCTGGACAATCTGTTGAGCCTTTGGAAAGCTTTGTGTGAGGGGACATAACGTTTATTTTGATCGTTACTGCATGGCACCCTCGCTCCTCCTAGTTAGGAGGTAAGAAAATAGAGACACAAGTAAGTGGTAGAGGCAGATTTTCAAACTGTAGCTAGTTCTGCTATAGTTCTGCTTTATTTTTTTTAGTAGTTATTTGTGTGTTTTATTTTATTTGGTTTTTGTGGTACTGGGATATGAACTCAGGGCCTCACACTTGCTAGGCAGGCACTCTACCACTTGAGCCACTCCACCAACCCTAGTTCTGCATTCTTAATCACAACAAGCACACATTTTCTAACAATTCCCTCTAAGCACTCCATCCTTACATATACTCCAATGGATGTGGACAGCCATAAAGCTTTGTTTCTGTTCCCTTTCTTAAAGAACACATTTCAAATATCTAATTTGCCAAACTTTTAATTGATTTTGCCAACTTTTGTGATTTATAACATTGTTTATTTATTTGAGACCTACAGTCACTATATAGCCTAGGCTGGCCTCAAACTCACTATCTTTCTGCCTTATCTCCTGAGTGCTGAGATTATAAGTGTGAGCCACCACACTCATCTTATGTTACATACTTAAATAACATATATAATGTATTATATGTATTATGAAACAATTTATATGACTTATAAGACCCGCCATGGTTATATTATAAAACACAAAATTTTGAAATGCTATTTATACATAACATATATATTATACTGCATTATTTATTATGACACATAAAGGTTTAAAGTTAATTGTAAAACTATAATAACTCTATATTTCTAGACATATGGTGCTATGCAGCTAAAACATTTTAGAATTCTGGCCCAATTTAGAACTTTTACTAACTCATCTCCATAGTTCAAGTGAAAAGGCACAGAAAGTATACATACAGAATGTATAACAAAATCCAAATTTTAGAAGTATAACTATATAATAAACATATAAATCTATAATAAATATAATACAAGGTATATTATATAATATATATTACAATACAAACATTATGTTAATACATGATATATTAATATAATGCATAGATCATTGTATCATTTGAGTGTTTCAATATATATTAACATATAATGTAAAATTGTATATGTATAGATGTTACATGAGTACATGAGAGTCCAAATGCTGTGATTTATTGTCTTCTTTTTTAATGTTTTACTAGAAACTTATAATTTCTTAATAGTGTCTGATAACTACAAGGGCACAATTTATCTTGGTTCCAAGTCAGAGAGACTAATTAAGTGACTATAATCTTTAGGGACCTGGTAGATACACTGTTGACCTAAAGGCAGCCCTCAATATTTGTAGGGATTATTTCCCTCAGATGGGAAATTTCAAATTTTTTTGTTGTGTGTTCTATGGATAAGACACAAAGAAGGTTAGAGGCATGTATCTACACTTACAGATGCACCCTTGTACATATATATAAGTGTAGAAAGTTACAGAGAAAAAGGTTTGTTGCCAATGGTCACTGCTTACTCAACTTTACTCATTGTAGACATAGAGCCTGACTGTAATAGTTATGTTATTTCCACTTAGTCACATGACAATTATCTGGAGGAGAGTTTTGATAGAGAGCTGTATGAAGCTGTTTTTATTCCATAAAATAAAAATATAACTAATATATAGTTATCCTAAACATAATTATGTACCCTAAACATTTATTCATTCATTCAACAACTATTTGAATGTCTAAACTTCAGAAAAGTTCATTAATGATAAATAGAACATTATAGTTCCTGCCCTTGTGAGTCTTACAGTCAAATAATTTTTAAGCTATTGTTTTTCTATCTTTTTTCTTTTTTTTTGAACTCAGGGCCTCCTACTTGCTAGGCAGGCACTCTACCCCTTGAGCCACTCCACCTGCTCTTTTTCATATTGGGTATTTTCAAAATAGGATCTTGAGAACTTTTTGCCCAGGGCTAACTTTGAACCTCAGTCCTCCTGATTTCTGCCTCCTGAGTAGCTAGGATTACAGATGTGAGCCCAGTTAGCTATTGTCTTCTTAGCTTTGAAAATAACTTTTCATATCCCAAGAGATTGAATACGATAAATGTCTGATGCTTGAGATGATAATGCTCTGATGAAAAACAAATTGATAAGCTTAAATTAGTAATGAGGCAATGCAGGAAAGATCTCTATGCCTTATTTTCATGAGATCCATTTGAGCCACAAACTTTCAAAGAAAATATTTTAGCATCTCAGTGTCTGGAGGATAGAATGATATTGCAAACTAATTGCTATCACTATAAGTGATATACAAAACAGCTTTGATATTAATTTTTAAGATTGTTTCATTAGGGAGCTGTGAAAAATCATACCTAGCTATGAAGATAGTTCTTGGTTCTGATTTGGTACAAATTTATCTTGTGTAATTTGTGTTACAATGAACCTTTCTTATGTGATATTCCTCCCCACTGTTTCTGTGCCATACCTGGGTGCTCTCGGATACTGCTTCTTTTTAAATAAAGTCATTCTTAGCATTTCACAAATATCTCAGTCTCTTCACCTGTAATTGGTCACTGTAAGTTTAAGTACCAAAGCTTCTTCAACCATGTCCTCAAAAGTTGCTCTTCCCAATCCTTTGAAGTGTGGGTGCCACTCATTGCCCTGGGTAGCTTCTCTCAGCTTTGTTTTCTAATCTAAGTTCTCTGTGCCCTCTAGGAGCATCACTGTCTTGGCCTGAGCACCAAGGCAATTGGAGCCACATTTTATCTTATCTTTTACCAGAAAGAGTAATTTTCTTGAGGTCCTAGCCTCCCTCATGAAGTAAAAATAACAATGGCTTTGAAAGATTTCTTGTTTTATTTTAGACATTAGCAAACCTCAGACCATTTTTTGGGACCAGTTTTAAGAGAATACCACCATCTATATCTTTCAATGGCTATTCTCAGTTCCAATAACTACTCAGAATTGAGTAGTTGTGAAAGAGACAGAAAGCCAAAAGCATTTATTATCTGGCCATTTTTAGAAAAAAAAGAGTTGATATTTGGTTTACCCCAAATATCTAAATTTATTTCTCGTTGGTATAATGTTTGAATCATTTGTGAGATTTAGATATATCCTATATCTCCTTATATATTCCAATGTAAATAATCTGTTATCTAATCAATCATATATACTATTTATATATAAATTATATATAATTATTAATAACAGCATCAATGGAAACAGTAACTACAATAGCTAACACTTATTTAGCTCTTATAATGTGCTGGACATTCATAAAAGGTATTTATATATATTAACTAACTAATCTAAGTTTAAAATCTTATCACATAAATGTCAAGTTTAGCTCCATTTTCCAGACAAAGGAACTGAAGCAGAGAGAAAGTAAATAACCTACCTCAGGTCCCACTGCCAGACAGTGAAGGGCTTAGAGTTTGAACCTGGTTAAGCAGAGACAGACTCTTGCTTATAGAGGCTTAATTTTTCTACACAGTTCTCTAGATTTCTTGCCTTTACAAACATCCTGTGAGTCTCCATAAACAAGAGGAATTGCTGGGGAAGAGAACTTATGAGACCACACGTGTTTCTTACATCCTGAACCAGTCACAATGATGCAGAGAGCCTCCTGCTCCTTTTCATTTAGTGTCATTGAGCTCCAAAGCCTTTCTAGAAATTACCTCAGTAGCTCTTACTTTTCTAGGGGGAAGGAAAGTTTCCTCCAAAGTTTACAGCTGAGAAGTTAGAGCACGCAAACAAAATCACTCATTTAAGAGGAGACTGCAATTCAGTGACTGAGTTAAGAATTAAATTAACCACCTCCCCATTTCCTTACTCCTTATCTACTCACAGGGCAGAAGTGTCTCTGAGCTATGTAGTGAGAGATTCCCCCAGGCTTCTAGATGTATGTGAAGTGAAAAGGTTATTTATGTTTGAAGGATTTTTGTAATCTTCAATTAAAGAAAAATATACTAGGCACTTAGAAATAAAAATCTTGCAGAGGTGAAGAGAAGTATCAATTTTCTAGTCACTGTGATGGACAACCTGCAATCTGACAACCCCAGTGTAGTTTCTAATTCTCTTCAACCAGCCACTTAATCTCACCTATAACTCAGTTTCTCTGTCTTCATAGACAGCGTAAATGAATCTATCCTGCAGAACTTTTAAGCTCTGATGGAAATCATCGTAAAAGCTTAGAGTAAATAATGATGAGTTTCCACACATTTGTCTCCATAATGGGCAGTTTCTTGTGAATTGAAACAGTATTCTCTTGATGATGGCAGCAAGAGGAACAGCTGTGACATATCTCCTTTCCCCTCCTTCTACTTCTCATGCAGGTCAGAACTACAAAGTGACTGCACACACTGTCCAGGTTTCCCTAATGCTGCAATTCACAAACTGGAGGAAGGAATGGAAAAGGAGAGGGGGAGAGAAAGGTAGGAAGGAACCATGGGAAGGAGACAGAATGAGAAGAAAGAGAATGTATAGAATGCATGAAGTATCTGGTCTGATACACAGTGGTGCTGGTGGTGAGGCATAGAGGTTAGAGTGAATGTAGCCAACAGAACAAGGTCAGGGATAGAAGAAAAGGAAAAATTGACAGATGCAGATTAGTCCATGTTTTGAAACTGACTTGTTTCAGAAGGATTTGAGATGAGTGTTATTCAGTTAAGTCACAAGTACAAATAGGTTAGATATAACTGTAAAGGTATGGCAAACAACAACAGTACAAAAGAAAAGTATGTCTTTGTTGTGCAGATATTAGCAGGCATCTATTTGCATAGATTATCACCCTTACAAATGCTCACAATCCTGTGTTCTTCATTGATCAGATTCTCCTGGAGATCACTTCTGTAAGCCCTGCACTCTTTTGCATAGCTGTTTTGTACTTGATTGTATGGATGTATGTACATCAATAACATAGTCACCCGTTATTATCAATTCTTTCCTACTGTGAATAATTCTATGTGCTACACTTTCAGGCTTTACTGGCAGCACAGTAGGTTTTTTATATTTTACTTAGTTCTTTACTGAAGGAAGTAACACATTAGTTCTTCCCTATTATTTTGCTTAAAAACAGTGGTTAGTGAATGTCTTTGCACATATAAACAAGTATAGCTTTTTGTAAGTACATAAATGAGTTAAATTCTTAGCACTGGAATTGCTCTGCCAAAGTCACTTTGCATTTTGACAGATTTAGCTATTTGCCTACCGAAAAGCTGCACCAACATCAGCAGCATAAACGCCAATAGATTAAGAATGCCATTTCTTCTCACCAGTAAGAGCATTGTGAAAGTTTTTCTTTTCTTATTTCTTCATCGAGTTCTGTCTTTTTAAAATCATTTTTGCATTTTCTTATATATGTATACATTTTTTGCGCTACCCATCTTCCCCGGCCCCCCCCACCCCCCCTCCCCGCCCCATCACTCCCACTCTCCCCCACCTCCTGGCAGAACCTGTTCCATCTTCCTGTTCTCCAATTTTGTAGAAGAAAAGCATAAAAGGTAATTATGATAAACATGGCATTTTTGCTAGTTTGAGATAAAGGTAGCTATATAGGGAGATTCCTTGTGTTGTTTCCATGCATCTATGTATTACAACCCAAATTGTTCATCTCTACCAGACCTCATCACTACTCCTTAGTCCCCTTCCCATAGTGGCCTCGGCCAGTTTAAGATTACTGTACTTGTTCCTATAAAGTGAGCACATTAACCACATTCAAATTTTTGGTTTCCTTCCCTTGCTCTATCCCTACTGTGTGTGGTCTCCCCTCAGTGTGAGCCATGTCCAATCATATTGCTGCATTTGTTTTAGGTCTATAATCCGCATATGAGGAAGAACATGCAATTTTTGGCCTTCTAAGCCTGGATAACTTCACTTAAGATGATGTTCTCCAGTTCCATCCATTTACCTGCAAATGACAAAATTTCTTTCTTCTTCGTGGCTGAGTAAAATTCCATTGTGTATAAATACCACATTTTCTTAATCCATTCATCAGTAGTGGGGCATCTTGTCTGTTTTGCTAGTTTGGCTGTTGTGAACAGTGCTGTAATAAACATGGGTGTGCAGGTGCCTTTGTAATAACCTGAGTCACATTCCTTTGGGTATATCCCTAGGAGTGGTATTGCTAGATTGTATGGCAGATCTATTTTTAGTTTGTTAAAAAGTCTCCATATTGTTTTCCATAGTGGTTGTATTAGCTTACATTACTACCAGCAGTGTATGAGGGTTCCTCCCACCAACCCACATCCTGTCAACACTTCTTGTTGGTGTTCTTGATGCCACCTATTCTAATAGGAGTGAGGTGGAATCTTAATGTGGTTTTTATTTGCATTTCCTTTATGGCCAGGGATGGTGAGCATTTTTTCATGTGTTTTTTTGGCCATTTGGATTTCTTCCTTTGAAAAATTCTGTTTAGTTCAGTTGCCTTCCTGGCTCATTGACTTTTTGGGAGTTTAGTTTTTTGGGCTCCCTTGTCTGATGTATAACTAGCAAGGATTTTCTCCCATTCTGTGGGTGGCCTCTTCAATTTAGAGACCATTTCTTTTGTTGTTCAGAAGCTTCTTAATTTCATGTTGTCCCATTTGTCAATCTTTTCTCTTAATTGCTGAGCTGCTTAGTTCTACAGAAGTCCTTGACTATGCCTATTCCTTCCAGTGTATTCTCTGCTCTTTCCTGTACTAGCTTCAAGGTTAAAGGTCTGGTATTAAGGCTCTTAATCCACTTTGAGTTGATACTAATACAGGGTGACAGGCATGGATCTAGTTTCAGATTTCTGCAGGCAGATAACCGTTTTCTCAGCAACACTTGTTGAAGAGGCTGTCTTTTCTCCATCATACATTCTTGCCAAATTTGTTGAAAATTAAGTGAGTGTAGCTGTGTGGATTCATATCCAGGTCCTCTATTTTGTTCTACTGGTCTTCATATCTATTTTTATAGAAATATCATGATGATTTTATTGCTATGGCTCTGTAGTGTAGTTTGAAGTATATTTGAAAGTATCGTGATACCTCCAGAGCTGCTCTCTTTGCTCAGTATTGTGTAGGCTATTCGTGGTCTCTTGTGTTTCCAAATGAATTTTAGGGTAGATTTTTCAATCTCTGTGATGAATGTTATTGGGATTTTGATGGGAATTGTGTTGAACGTGTAGATTGCTTTTGGCAGTATAGCCATTTTTACTGTGTTGATTCTGCCAATCCATAGGCATGGGAGATCTTTCCACCTTCTAAAGTCTTCTTTGATCTCTTAATTCAATGATTTTTGTAGTTCTCCTTGTAGAGGTCATTCACATCTTTTGTTAAGTTTATTTCTAAGTATTGATTTTTTTAGGCTATTATAAGTGGAATTATTTTCCTGTATTATTTCTCAATCTGCTCATTATTGGTATGTAAAAAGGCTATTGATTTTTGTAAGTTGATTTTGTATCCTGCTACTTTGATGAAGCTATTTATGGTGTCAAGGAGTTTTTGGGTGGAGTTTTTCAGGTCTTTAAGGTATAAGATCATGCTATCTGTGAATAGGGATAGTTCAACTATTTCTTTACCTATTTGTATTACTTTTGTTTCTTCTTCTTTTCTTATTGCTCTGGATAGGAATTCCAAGACAATGTTGAATAGGAGTGGGGAAGAGAGGGCACCCTTGTCTCATTCTTTTTTTTTATTCATATGTGTATACAATGTTTGGGTCATTTCTCCCCCCTTCCCCCTACCCTCTCCCTTCTCCCCCATTCCTCCCATACTCACCCTAACCCCTCGCTACCAGGCAGAAACTATTTTGCCCTTATCTCTAATTTTGTTGAAGAGAGAGTATAAGCAATAATAGGAAGGAACAAGGGTTTTTGCTAGTTGAGATAAGGATAGCTATACAGGGAGTTGACTCGCATTGCTTTCCTGTACATGTGTATTACCTTCTAAGTTAATTCTTCTCGAACTAACCTTTTCTCTATTTCCTGGTTCCCTTCTCCTGTTGGCCTCTGCTGCTTTAAAGTATCTGCATTAGTTTCTCTGCATTGAGGGCAATAAATGCTTCTAGTTTTTTGGGTGTCTTACCTATCCTCATACCTTCTTTGTGTGCTCTCGCTTTGTCATGTGATCAAAGTCCAATCCCCTTGTTGTGTTTGCCCTCGATCTAATGTCCACATATGAGGGAGAACATATGATTTTTGGTCTTTTGGGCCAGGCTAACCTCACTCAGAATGATGTTCTCCAGTTCCATCCATTTACCAGCGAATGATAACATTTCGTTCTTCTTCATGGCTGCATAAAATTCCATTGTGTATAAATACCACATTTTCTTAATTCATCAGTAGTGGGACATCTTGGCTGTTTCCACAACTTGGCTATTGTGAATAGTGCTGTAATAAACATGGGTGTGCAGGTGCCTCTGGAGTAACCTGTGTCACATTCTTTTGAGTATGTCCCCAAGAGTGGTATTGCTGGATCATATGGTAGATCAATGTTGAGATTTTTAAGAAGCCTCCAAATTTTTTCCAGAGTGCTTGCACTAGTTTACATTCCCACCAGCAGTATAAGAGGGTTCCTTTTTCTCCACATCCTCACCAACACCTGTTGTTAGTGGTGTTGCTAATGATGATTATTGTAACAGGGGTGAGGTGGAATCTTGGTGTGGTTTTAATTTGCATTTCCTTTATTGCTAGGGATGGTGAGCATTTTTCATGTGTTTTTTGGCCATTTGAATTTCTTCTTTTGAGAAAGTTCTGTTTAGTCCACTTGCCCATTTCTTTATTGGTTCATCAGTTTTGGGAGAATTTAGTTTTTTAAGTTCTGTATATATTCTGGTTATAAGTCCTTTGTCTGACGTGTAGCTGGCAAATATTTTCTCCCACTCTGTGGGTGTTCTCTTCAGTTTAGAGACCATTTCTTTTGTTGAGCCGAAGCTTCTTAGTTTTATGTAGTCCCATTTATCTATGCTATCTCTTAGTTGCTGTGCTGCTGGGGTTCCATTGAGAAAGTTCTTGCCTATACCTGTTATTTCCAAAGTATTTCCTACTCTTTTCTGTACCAACTTTAGAGTTTGTGGTCTGATATTAAGATCCTTGATCCCACTTTGAGTTAATATTGGTATAGTGTGATAAACATGGATCTAGTCTCAGTTTTTTTGCAGACTACTAACCAGTTTTCCCAGCAGTTTTTGTTGAAGAGGTTGTCTTTTCTCCATCATATATTTTTAGCACCTTTGTCAAAGATAAGTTGGTTATAGTTGTGTGGCTTCATATCCGAGTCATCTATTCTGTTCCACTGGTCTTCATGTCTGTTTTTGTGCCAGTACCATGCTGTTTTTATTGTTATTGCTTTGTAATATAGTTTGAAGTCAGGTATTGTGATACCTCCAGCGTTGTTCTTTTGACTGAGTATTGCCTTGGCTATTCACGTCCTCTTGTGTTTCCATATAAATTTAACAGTAGATTTTTCAACCTCTTTGATGAATGTCATTGGGATTTTGATGGGAATTGCATTAAACATGTAGATTACTTTTGGGAGTATAGACATTTTTACTATGTTGATTCTACCAATCCATGAGCATGGGAGATCTCTCCACTTTCTATAGTCTTCCTCCATCTCTTTCTTCAGAAGTGTATAGTTTTCCTTGTAGAGGAAACCTACAAGGAAACCTTTTGTTAGGTTTACACCTAGGTATTTGATTTTTTTTTGAGGCTATTGTGAATGGAATTGTTTTCATATATTCTTTCTCAGTTTGTTCATTATTAGTGTATAGAAATGCTAATGATTTTTCTATGTTGATTTTATATCCTGCTACCTTGCTATAGCTATTGATGGTGTCTAGGAGCTTTTGAGTAGAGTTTTTTGGGTCTTTAAGGTATAGGATCATATCGTCTGCAAACAGTGATATTTTGACATTTTCTTTACCTATTTGTATTCCTTTTATTCGTTCTTCTTGCCTAATTGCTCAGGCTAGGAATTCCAGTACTATGTTGAATAGGAGTGGAGATAGTGGGCATCCTTGTCTAGTTCCTGATTTTAGAGGGAATGGTTTCAGTTTTTCACCATTAAGTATAATGCTGGCTGTAGGTTTGTCATATATAGCTTTTCTAATGTTGAGGTACTTTCCTTCTATTCCTAGTTTTCTTAGAGCTTTTATCATGAAATGGTGTTGGATCTTTTCAAAGGCTTTTTCTGCATCTATTGAGATGATCAAGTGGTTTTTGTCTTTGCTTTTGTTAATGTGGTTTATTACATTTATTGATTTTCATATGTTGAACCACCCCTGCATTCCTGGGATGAAGCCTACTTGGTTGTGGTGAATGATCTTTTTGATGTGTTGTTGAATTCGACTGCCATTCTTTTGTTGATTTTTGCATCAATGTTCATTAAGGAGATTGGCCTCTAGATCTCCTTTTTGGAGGTGTCTTTGTCTGGTTTTGGGATAAGTGTAATACTGGCTTCATAAAATGTGTTAGGCAGTTTTCTTCCCTTTCTATTTTGTGGAACAGTTTAAGGAGGGTTGGTATCAGTTCTTCTTTAAAGGTCTGATAGAATTCAGCAGAGAATCCAGCAGGTCCTGGACTTTTCTTTTTGGGGAGACACTTGATTGCTGCTTCAATTTAATTTTGTGTTATAGATCTATTCAGGTGACTAATATCCTCTTGGTTCTGTTTTGGATGATCATGTGTATCTAGAAATCTGTCCATTTCTTTAAGATTTTCAAATTTATTTGAATATAGGTTCTCGAAGTAGTCTCTGATGATTTCCTGGACTTCCATGGTGTTTGTTGTTATCTCCCCTTTTGCATTCCTAATTCTACTAATTTGGGTTTTTTCTCTCCTCGTTTTAGTCAGGTTTGCCAGGGGTCTATCGATCTTGTTTATTTTTTCAAAGAACCAACTTTTTGTTTCATTAATTCTTTGTATGGTTTTTTTGGCTTCTATTTCATTGATTTCAGCTCTTCTTTTTATTATTTCTCTCTTTCTATTTGTTTTGGGATTTGCTTGTTCTTGTTTTTCTAGGAGTTTGAGATGTATCATTAGGTCATTGATTTGGGATCTTTCAATCTTTTTAATATATGCACTCATGGCTATAAACTTTCCTCTCAAGACTGCCTTAGCTGTGTCCCATAGGTTCTGGTAGGTTGTGTTTTCATTTTCATTGACTTCCAGGAACTTTTTAATTTCCTCTTTTATATCATCAATGACCCATTGTTCATTAAGTAATGAGTTATTTAGTTTCCAGCTGTTTGCATATTTTTTGTCTTTAGTTTTGTTGTTGAGT
Organism: Castor canadensis; assembly: GCF_047511655.1. Lineage (NCBI taxonomy): Eukaryota > Metazoa > Chordata > Mammalia > Rodentia > Castoridae > Castor > Castor canadensis. Next base: position 114,415,232 of record NC_133390.1, on the reverse strand, counting down.
TCTAGTTTTATTGCATTGTGATCAGATAGAATGCATGGTATAATTTCTATTTTCTTATATTTGCTGAGGCTTGCTTTGTGCCCTAGGATATGATCAATTTTGGAGAAGGGTCCATGGGTTGCTGACAAAAATGTGTATTGTGTAGAAGTTGGATGAAGTGTTCTGTAGACACCAACTAGGTCCATTTGTTCTATGGTATATTTTAGATCTAGGATTTCTTTATTGATTTTTTTGTTTGGATGACCTATCTATTGATGATAATGGGGTGTTAAAGTCTTGCACGACCACTGTGTTGGAGTTAATATATACTTTTACGTCCTTCAGGGTATGTTTGATGAAATTGGTTGCATTTACATTGGGTACATATAGGTTGATAATTGTTATTTCCTTTTGGTCTATTTCCCCTTTTCTTATTATGGAATGTCCTTCTTTATCTCATTTGATCAATGTAGGTTTGAAGTCCACTTTGTCAGAGATAAGTATTGCTACTCCTGTCTGTTTTTGGGGGTCATTGGTTTGGTAAATCTTCTTCCAGCCTTTCATCCTAAGCCTATGCTTATTTCTGTAGGTGAGATGGGTCTCTTGTAAGCAACAAATTGTTGGGTCTTCCTTTTTAATTCATTTTGTCAAATGGTGCCTTTTGCTGGGTGAATTAAGTCCATTAACATTTAGCGTTAGTACTGATAGGTATGTGGTGATTCCTGTCATTTAGTTGTCTTAGTTGTTTGAAGGTTTGATTGTGTATACCTAAATTGATGTTACTCTCTACTTTCTTGCTTTTTCTTTTCCTGTAGTTTGGTGCTGCCTGCCCTTTCATGGTTACGTTGGGTTTCACTTTCTGTGTGCAGAATCCCTTGAAGAATCATTTGTAGTGGTGGCTTTGTGGTTACATATTGTTTTAGTTTCTGCTTATCATGAAAGACTTTTATTGTTCCATCTATTTTGAATGATAGTTTTGCTAGGTAGAGTATCCTACGGTTGAAGTTATTTTCATTCAGTGCCCAGAAGATCTCATCCGAAGCTCTTCTTACTTTCAATGTTTCTGTTGAGAAGTCTGCTGTGATTTTGATGGGTTTACCTTTGTATGTTATTTGTTTTTTCTCTCTTACAGCCTTCAATATTCTTTCCTTAGTTTCTGAACTTGTTGTTTTAATGATGATATGTCGTGGGGTAGTTCTATTTTGGTCAGGTCTGTTTGGTGTTCTGAAGGACTCTTGCTCCTGTATGGGCATAGATTTCTCTAGATTTGGGAAATTTTCTGTAATTATTTTGTTGAATATATTATGCATTCCCTTTACTTGCACCTCTTGTCCTTCTTCAATGCCCATGATTCTCAGGTTTGGTCTTTTGATTGAGTCAGTGAGTTCTTTCATTTTCTTTTCACAGGTTTTAAGTTGTTTAACTAATAGTTCTTCAGTGTTTCCTTTAATTACCATTTCATCTTCGAGTTCTGAGATTCTGTCTTCTGCTTGTTCTGTTTTGCTGGATTGCCCTTCTGTTTTGTTTTGCATTTCTGTTTTGTTCTTTTTTCTGAGGTTTTCTATATCCTGAGTCCCTTCCTCCTTAATATTGTCTATTTTCAACCTGAATTCATTTATCTCTTTATTAATCGTGTTCTTGTTTCACTGTGGTGTTTATACAGTGCTTCTATTGTTTCTTTTATTTGTTCTTGTGCTTTCTCAAATTCTCTTATTTTTGTTTTCTTGGAATTTCTTGAGTGTCTCCTGTACATTTTGCTTGACCGTATTCAGTATCATTTCTGTAAAATTCTCCTTGATTACTTGCAGGATTTTTTTTTTCAGGTTGTTTTTGTGGGCTTTATTGGGTTCTTTGGCATAGTTTATCTTCGTTTTGTTGGAGTTTGGATCTGACTATCTGTTTTCTTCATTCCCTCTGGTTCCTGTACTAATTTGTTATTGGGGGGAAAATGGTTTCCCTCTTTTTTCGGTCTTTCCATCATTCCCCTTGCTATTGTTATGTCCCTGTACTGTGTGTAATTAAGTATTTTCTATCTTGTAATAATAACAATGGTGATATCTAGAATTGAAGGGTGACAGGAGAGGAAAGCAAAGAAGGTAAAGAAAAAGGGAAAAACAAACAAGTAAAAAAATCAAAACAAACAAACAACAAAAAAACAGTGTCAAAGAAATAAACAGGGAGAGATAGTGTACTAATCAATAGTAAGCTAAACAGGCATTAGAGAGACAGAGAGGGGATAAAAAAGAAAAAATCCCCAAGTTCAAATGCAATAAAGTTTCAGTCTTAATTTTTGTGTTAGTTCCTCAGCCTCCAATCCTGCAGTTGGTGTCTCAGAAGTAGTTCTGTCATTGTCTCATCAAAGGGAAAAAAAACCCAGAAAAATAAACAAAAAAAACCATAACACAACAAAATATCCCAAGTTCAAATGAAATACAGTTTCAGTTAGTCCTTCAGCATGCGGTTCTAGTTCAGTCATCTCATTAAAGGAAGAGAAAAAAAAAAAAGGGTCTGGCGACAGTTCTGTGAATGGCTATCTGAAGCTGTGGCTCACCTGCCCGCTGGTGTCCAACCAGCTGTTGCTGGAGGCTTTATTTATGCAGATCTCAGGAGTGAGCTTAACACTCACTTAGCCCAGCAGACTTTGTTTATTTAGAGTTCTCCTGGGTGGAACCGCCACTTTTACAAGCTTTCCCCCTCCAAGGTTGATGGGTGTGTGCCACGACTCCTGCCTTCTCCAGCCGGCTTGTTTATTTACAGTTCCGTGAGGGATTGCCCTTCCCCGCTTCAGCACTCAGGGCGCCCTGCCCTCTTTGCTCCATGTCTTGTTGTTGTTGTTTGTTATTCATTTTGGTTTTTTTTTTCCCCTGGGTGGGGGTCGGTCTGTCCAGGGGGCTATGCTGATCTGGCCCAGGGTTGTTTGTGGGAGTACCGTGTGCTGCTTAGCTCACCTGGTGGTCTGCTTCTCTTGAGCCAGTATGAGCTGGTGTCTGGCGGCACAGGAGCCCTCCTGGTTTCTCCATTTAATGTGGAGTGGGGATGCTATGCGAGGGCTGGAGGTGTGGAGGAATTGGAATTTTGCCTCTTCTTGGTGGTTTTTCCTGTTAGGCGTATCTCCAGCATCTCTCCAAGATTTTACTTTAGGAAGCACGCTTTCTGCTTCTTCCCTCTAGTCGCCATCTTGGAATCTCTGAGGTCTCCCTTCTTTCCTAGTATTCCTGCTCTGCAGCCTCCTCCCTCCATGCATGGGGCTGTTGGTGGCTACTTTATTGTCTGGGCTGTGCACCATGTGGGACCGAGGGACCAGGCTCTGCGTGAGTCCTGCAACTCCATTCTGCTCTGCAGTTTCCCAGGCAGCTCCTTGTCTCATTCTTGACTTTAAAAAATGAAATGGTTTCAATTTTTCCCGTTAAGTATGAGGTTGGCTATAGGTTTGTCATATATAGCCTTTGTAATGTTGAGTTACATTCCTTCTATTCCTAGTCTCACCAGAGTTTTTATCATGAAATGGTGTTGAATCTTATTGACAGCTTTTTGTGTCTATTGAGATGACCAAGTGGTTTTTGTCTTTGCTTCTATTAATGTGCTGTAGTACATTTAATGATTTGTGTATGTTGAACCATCCCTGCATCCCTGGGGTAAAGCTGACTTGGTCACGGTGTATGATTTTTTGCATATGTTGTTGGATTCAATTTGCCATTATTTTATTGAGGATTTTTGTATCAATGATCATTAAGGAGATTGGCCTGTAGTTCTCCTTTTTGGATGTGTCCTTGTCTTTTTGCAATGAGTGTAATACTAGCTTCATAAAATGAGTTAGGCAGTGTTCCTTCCATTCCTATTTTGTGGAAATTTTTAAGGAGTGCTGGTATTAGTACTTCTTACATGGTCTGGTAGAATTCAGTGGAGAATCTGCTGTCAGGTCCTGAGGTTTTCTTTTTTGGGGAGACTTTATTGTTGCATGTTATAGATCTGTTTTGATGATTAGTATTCTCTTGGTTCAGTTTTGGATAGTTAAAATTATCTAGAAATTTGTCCATTTTTCTAGACTTTCCAACTTATTTGAATATAGGTTCTCAAAGTAGTCCCTGATGATTCCCTGGATTTCCATAGTGTTTGTTCTTATCTCCTCTTTTTCATTTCTGATTTTACTGATTTGGGTCCTTTCCCTCCTCATTTTAGTCAGATTTGCCAGGAGCTTGTCATTCTTGTTTAGTTTTTCAAAGAACCACCTTTTTGTTTTGTTGATTATTTGTATAGTTTTTTCTTTTTTGGTCTCTATTTCATTGATTTTGCCCCTTATTTTTATTATTTCTCTCCTGCTTGTTTTGGGTTTAGCTTGTTCTTGTTCTTCTAGGAGTTTGAGATGTAGCATTAGGTCTTTCTGTGTTTTTTATATGTGAACTCATGGATATAAATGTTCCTTTATGACTGCCTTTTCTATGTCTCATAGGTTCTGATAGTTTGTGTTTTCATTATCATTAAAGTCCAGGAACTTTTTTATTTCCTCCCTTATTTCTTCTATGACTCATTGATTGCTGGGCATTGTGCTGTTCAACCTCCAATTGTTTGTGTATTTTCTGCTTGTGCTTTTGTTATCAAGTTCTAATTTTATTGCATTGTGATCAGATTGTATGCAAGGAGTTATTTCAATTTTCTTATATTTGTTGAGGCTTGCTTTGTGACCTAAGATATGATCAATTTTGGAGAACGTTCCATGGGCTGGTCTTGCAGGGTGAAATATTCTGTAGACATCAGTTAGGTCCATTTGATTTCTGATGTCACTTAGTTCTAGGATTTCTTTGTTGATTTTTTTGTTTGGATGACCTATGTATTGTTGATAGAGGGGTATTAAGGTCTCCCACTACCACTGTGTTGAGGTCCATGTGTACTTTTTAGTCCTTTAGTGTATGTTTGATGAAGTTGGATGCACTGACATTGGGTGCATATATGTTGATAATTGTTATTTCCTTTTGATGCATTGCCCCTTTTATTAGTATGAAGTGACTTTCTTTGTCTCATTTGACTAATGTAAGTTTGAAATGTACTTTGTCTGATGTAAGTATTGTTACTCCTGTCTGTTTTTAGGGGCCATTAGCTTGGTAAATCTTCTTTCAGCCTTTCATCTTAAACCAGTGTTTATTTCTGTCAAAGGTTGGTCTCTTATAAACAGCAGATTATCAGATCCTCCTTTTTAATCCAGTTTGCCAAACAGTGTCTTCTGATGGGAGAGTTGAGTCCATCAACATTCAGTGCTAATATTGATAGGTATGTGGTGATTCCTGCCATTTAGTTGTTTTTGTTGTTTAGGAATTTGAGTGTGTGCAGCTGAATCAATATTACTCTCTGATTACTTGTCTTTTCTTCTCCTGTGGTTTGATACTTTTTGTCTTCTTGTAGTTTTCTTTGCTTTCATCTGTGTGTAGAATTCCTTGCAGAATCTTCTGTAGTGGTGGCTTGGTGGTCATATATTGTTTGTTTTTGTTTATCATGGAAGACTTTTATTCCTACATCAATTTTGAATGATAATTTTGCTGGGTAAAGTATCCTATGGTTAAATTTTTTTTTCAGTGCTTGAAATACCTTACTCCATGTCCTTCTTGCTTTTAAGGTTTCTGTTGAGAAATGTGCTGTTTTTTTGATGGGTTTATCTTCATATGTTGTTTGTTCTCTCTTATAGCCTTCAATATTCTTTCTGTTCTCTATACTACTTGTTTTAATGATAATTTGATGTGGGGAGGATCTGTTTTGGTCAAGTCTGCATGGTGTCCTGGAGGCTTCCTGTACCTGAATGATCAACTGTTTCTTGAGATTTGGGAAATTTCTGCTATTATTTTATTGAATATATTATGCATCCCTTTGGCTTGCACCTCTTCTCTTTCTTCAATGCCCATGATTCTCAGTTTTGGTCTATCGATGGAGTTGCTGAGTTCTTGCATAGTCCTTTCACAGTTTTTGAGTTGTTTGACTAAGAATTCTTCTGTTTTTTTCTTTAATATCTATTTCATCTTCAAATCCTGAGATTCTGTCTTCTACCTGTTCTAGTCTTTTTGAGTGACCTTCCACTCTATTTTTTATTTGACTGAAGAGACTTTTTATTTCCAAGATTTCTGTTTGATTCTTTTTTCTGAGGTTTTTCCATATCTTTTTTCAACTCCTCTTTCATATCTTGTATTGACTTCTTAATTTCATATGTCTTTCTTTTCTTTTATAGTAACCTTTCTTTCACTTTGGTATTTGCCAAAGTTCTCTCTGAGTTCACTTAGATGTTTCTGTGTCTTCTCAAGTTTTTATTTGTAGTGTCTTGGTAGTCCTTGAATGCATCTTGTACTTTCTGGTTAACCATGTCTTGTAGCTTCTCCATGAGTTTCTCAGTGATTTTGTCTGTGATTTCCTCTTTGGGAGATGTTTTGTGGGTATCACTGAGCTCATTAGTGACATTTATTATTATTTTGTTTTGTTTTGGGTCAGAAACTGGGTATTCATTTTCTTCATTTCCAACTAAGTCCCCTATTGAATTGTTCTTTTGAGGAGTGCAGTTTACTTGCCTTTTTCTCCCATCCTTCTAATTGGTGCTATGCAACTATGGGCTTGATAGGCTATTTGGTATTCTTAATTGCCTGTTTTCTTTCCCTGATTTAATGTTTGTGTTGTGACTGGCTCAGTTGTTAGCTAGGTTGATGTGCTATTTCTGTCCCTGGCCTGGAAATGTAAATTAGCAATAACAAATTCACAAGTTCAATGTCAGACCAGTTGTTTACATAATATATAGAAAACCCCTTGGTGATAATATCTACAAACCTGGAAGGTTGGGGTGGGGGTTAATGGTTGTTTGGTAGAGATAGAAATTTGGATAATTGGTAAAGGTGGTGCTAAAATGGGGGAAGCAGAAAGGGGGTGAGGGAAAAGGTGTGGGGGATGCTGGGTTTTGGGGCAGTTCTGTTGTTGTGGTGGAGGGTGTTTGTGTCAGGGATTGCAGAGGGCTGGGGGTGTGTATGGTTGGTACAGTAGGCTAGTCAGCAGGTGGTAAATGTGTAGGAGGGAGCGTAATGTGGTGACAGGTTGGGAAAGGTGAGGAGGGGGAGACAAAGCTGGGGGAGAGAGTGGATGAGAAGAGGCAGAAAGAATAATTGTGGGGGGGAGCAATGAATTGCAGCACAAGAAAAGGAGAGAAAGTGATGGGGGTAAGAATAGGGATAAGAAAATAGTAATAGTCAAATTAATAATACTAAATAGAAAAAAAGGGGAGGAATTATGGGGAAAAAATCCCCAACTACAACAACAAAAAGTTCAGTCAATTCCACAAAAGTTCTGGACTTATTCCTTTGGCATTCAATCCTGGTATTGGTGCTTGGTATTCTGGGCTATGTGGGGAAGGGTGCTGCCCTTTGCATCAGACAGCTTGAGGTGGGGGAGACAGCTCAAGGTTTTTTTTCCCCTGCTTTCCTTGGTCTTGTGAGTCATCTGTTACAGGTGGGAGCTCAGATGTGGTCTCATCAGACAGCTGTCTTGTGAGCAGTATTTGATTCCTTCTGTCCACAGGGCAGTTTGCAATTGGGATCATGGTAGCTCACTACCAGTTTGTGTAAGGTAAGGTGGTCCCTTCTGGTGTTGTTTTCACCAGGCAACAGCAGCATTGGCCTACTGCTGCAACTCTGGCTGGTCAGCTCCTCCCCCAGCAAGGTGGGGCAATTCAGTTTTGAGTACTGCCCTCAGTCCCACCAGATTAGCTCAGAGATCTGCCATGCCCCTAATTTGGGGGGTTTGGTTGTTGCCTCACCCCTGCTCTCAGCCCCGTTCCTTGCTCTGCTTCCACTCACTGAGAGTTTGGCTCCTTGCCCCATCCTGGTTTTCCATAGTTCTTTCAGCGGTCTACCCCAGTGGGTAAAATATAATTCACTGTTTATGTTTCTCAGATTTGTTCATGGAGGAGTTCAATTCACCCAGAAATTGTGCTGGATTATGTTCTGGGAGGGGGCTCGGGGGGTGGACGAGTCATGTGTGGTGTGTAGCACTCCTTGTTGGGTCTGCATTTACTCAGGTAGCTTTGAAACTGGCCAGCAGGGAGAAGTGGCATGCCACTTTTCTCTAGGCACTTACTGAGACTGAGTTCAGCCTGGTGTGGTGTAGCGAGGCTTCCCATGGTTTAGGGGTCCAGTATCTTGGGGGGTTTGGTTCTGTTTGATGCTCTAACTTCTGCTTTTTTGAAAAAAAAAAAAAGAGAGAAAAGGGAGAAATGGCCAGGGTGCTTTTTCCCAGGGAAGTCACACCCTATTGGCTATGCAACACTGAGATTTCCCCTGCTATTAGGTGCAATTAAAAGCTGTTTTAAGGGTCAGCCCTTGAATTTTATGTGCACCTAATGTGTTGGTGGTTATTATTTTGGCTAGAAACAATCAGAATTACCCAAGTGTAGCTCCCACATCTTGAAGTGGTTTCTGAAATTATGGAGCTCAGGAATTATGATTCCATATTCTATCCACCATCTTGGATTCCCATAAAAGTTTTTCATTTGCACTTTTTGATCAATCTACTATATTAAGAAACATTGATTTGGGGAATTTTGAGGAGGTGTCTGAATAGGAAACACCAAGATCTATTTCACACTCTAGACAGCAATGTGCTTGTAGAATCCATCTAACATGAGCTATTCAGGAACTCTGGAGGGCATGGAAGGCTTTCAACTTCCAACAGAAGGCTTAGACCATTAATGTGCAGGGTTAATTCAATCAAGTCCAGATCTCTGCATCTCAGTGGGTTTTTCCATCCCAGACCCGCAGCTCTGTGACAGGCAGCTATGCACATGTTCCAGGAGCAGCTTGCACACAGCTTGCAAGGAATAGAAATGACCCAGTATTCCAAATATCAGAGATCTGTGCTCCAATTGCTGACTGCTGCTTTGGATCACAGAGGTGCAGGTACAGAGATGGGCATCCATTCTTTAAGTACCTCCTCCATTGTTGCAAGCTCCTCCCCTTCTAGTGGAAGTGGTTGCCAAGGAGATTTATTTTTTTTTTATTTTTTTTTCATTTTTCTTTTATTATTCATATGTGCATACAAGGCTTGGTTCATTTCTCCCCCCTGCCCCCACCCCCTCCCTTACCACCCACTCCACCCCCTCCCGCTCCCCCCTCAATACCCAGCAGAAACTATTTTGCCCTTATCTCTAATTTTGTTGTAGAGAGAGTATAAGCAATAATAGGAAGGAACAAGGGGTTTTGCTGGTTGAGATAAGGATAGCTATACAGGGCATTGACTCACATTGATTTCCTGTGCGTGGGTGTTACCTTCTAGGTTAATTCTTTTTGATCTAACCTTTTCTCTAGTTCCTGGTCCCCTTTTCCTATTGGCCTCAGTTGCTTTAAGGTATCTGCTTTAGTTTCTCTGCATTAAGGGCAACAAATGCTAGCTAGTTTTTTAGGTGTCTTACCTATCCTCACCCCTCCCTTGTGTGCTCTCGCTTTTATCATGTGCTCATAGTCCAATCCCCTTGTTGTGTTTGCCCTTGATCTAATGTCCACATATGAGGGAGAACATACGATTTTTGGTCTTTTGAGCCAGGCTAACCTCACTCAGAATGATGTTCTCCAATTCCATCCATTTACCAGCGAATGATAACATTTCGTTCTTCTTCATGGCTGCATAAAATTCCATTGTGTATAGATACCACATTTTCTTAATCCATTCGTCAGTGCTGGGGCATCTTGGCTGTTTCCATAACTTGGCTATTGTGAATAGTGCCGCAATAAACATGGATGTGCAGGTGCCTCTGGAGTAACAGTCTTTTGGGTATATCCCCAAGAGTGGTATTGCTGGATCAAATGGTAGATCGATGTCCAGCTTTTTAAGTAGCCTCCAAATTTTTTTCCAGAGTGGTTGTACTAGTCTACATTCCCACCAACAGTGTAAAAGGGTTCCTTTTTCCCCGCATCCTCGCCAACACCTGTTGTTGGTGGTGTTGCTGATGATGGCTATTCTAACAGGGGTGAGGTGGAATCTTAGTGTGGTTTTAATTTGCATTTCCTTTATTGCTAGAGATGGTGAGCATTTTTTCATGTGTTTTCTGGCCATTTGAATTTCTTCTTTTGAGAAAGTTCTGTTTAGTTCACATGCCCATTTCTTTATTGGTTCATTAGTTTTGGGAGAATTTAGTTTTTTAAGTTCCCTGTATATTCTGGTTATCAGTCCTTTGTCTGATGTATAATTGGCAAATATTTTCTCCCACTCTGTGGGTGTTCTCTTTAGTTTAGAGACCATTTCTTTTGATGAACAGAAGCTTTTTAGTTTTATGAGGTCCCATTTATCTATGCTATCTCTTAGTTGCTGTGCTGCTGGGGTTTCATTGAGAAAGTTTTTACCTATACCTACTAACTCCAGAGTATTTCCTACTCTTTCTTGTATCAACTTAAGAGTTTGGGGTCTGATATTAAGATCCTTGATCCATTTTGAGTTAATCTTGGTATAGGGTGATATACATGGATCTAGTTTCAGTTTTTTGCAGACTGCTAACCAGTTTTCCCAGCAGTTTTTGTTGAAGAGGCTACTATTTCTCCATCGTATATTTTTAGCTCCTTTGTCAAAGATAAGTTGCTCATAGTTGTGTGGCTTCATATCTGGATCCTCTATTCTGTTCCACTTGTCTTCATGTCTGTTTTTGTGCCAGTACCATGCTGTTTTTATTGTTATTGCTTTGTAATATAGTTTGAAGTCAGGTATTGTGATACCTCCTGCATTGTTCTTTTGACTGAGTATTGCCTTGGCTATTTGTGGCCTCTTGTGTTTCCATATAAATTTCACAGTAGATTTTTCAATCTCTTTAATGAATGTCATTGGAATTTTGATGGGAATTGCATTAAACATGTAGATTACTTTGGGGAGTATCGACATTTTTACTATGTTGATTCTACCAATCCATGAGCATGGGAGATCTCTCCACTTTCTATAGTCTTCCTCAATCTCTTTCTTCAGAAGTGTATAGTTTTCCTTGTAGAGGTCTTTCACATCTTTTGTTAGGTTTACACCTAGGTATTTGATTTTTTTTGAGGCTATTGTAAATGGAATTGTTTTCATACATTCTTTTTCCGTTTGCTCATTGTTAGTGTATAGAAATGCTAATGATTTTTCTATGTTGATTTTATATCCTGCTACTTTGCTATAGCTATTGATGATGTCTAGAAGCTTCTGAGTAGAGTTTTTTGGGTCTTTAAGGTATAGGATCATGTCGTCTGCAAAGAGGGATATTTTGACAGTTTCTTTACCTATTTGTATTCCTTTTATTCCTTCTTCTTGCCTAATTGCTCTGGCTAGGAATTCCAGTACTATGTTGAATAGGAGTGGAGATAGTGGGCATCGCCAAGGAGATTTAAAGAAGCAGCACCCCGTTATTATTTTTAATAAAAAAATTACACTTATTTAGAAGCATTCGAAATGTCAAGTAAACAGCTGTAAATTTTGTTTTTAATTACAGGTTGATATTAAGTTAACAACACAGTAAGCTACAGCAGAGACAACTGAAGATGATAAAACAACCATCCCCATATGTCACTAATATGTGCTGTGCTCCAACTAGAACCTGCTTTACATTTTTTATGCTGATTCACAGCCCCCATTCTATATCCTGGCTATTCTATTGGAAGTACCACCAGGACAGGGCTACCTAAAAACACATTCACTAGTGTGTTAACTATACAGAATAAGACACTAGAGTTCAAAAATAAATCTTACACAGCCTTACAACTCAGCTTTTTTTCTTTAAAAGTGGTGTATAAATGCCTTTTACACAAGATAAAATTATATTAAAACCAACTTATCATCTTCATCTTCCTTCTTTTTCTCGCTCCTTTCAGCCTCGAAAAACTCCCTTTTTTTCTTCATCAGGTTTTCCTTTAACTCAACAGCAGTGTCCTGTTGGCATCTGTCCTTCAGCTTAGCCACCTTCTAGTCATGAGGCTGTGTGTCACCTGCAGCGGTGCCATGCCACATCTCTCCCAGTCTCCGCAATATCACAATGGACAAGCCAGATGTTCTTTGATTTTGGGTTGCTACTCAGAACAAAGCGAGAAGGCTGAAGGAGGCCTCTTGGGTGCATTGGATCCTTGAAATTCTTTTTTGTCTCCTCTTTAGGAGGGACATAGGTTTGGATGTCCCTTTCATAAAGAGCCTTGTTGGCCCTTGCCTTGTCTTCAAATTTTCCTTTCCTTTAGTAGACATAGGCTTCAGCCTTTTGCTCTTTGGCTTCTTAGGATCTCCTGAGCCCATGTTGCTTTTACTCAGTGAGACTCATCCACTGCCCATCCAGCTCTCCCTTGCCAGGCACTGCTGCTGTGGAGCTCAATGGACTGCAATGGCTATGGGAGGAGGAGCCAGACCTAGCATCCTCTTTATTTTGCTCCCATCCTTTCTTTCTTTCTTTTTCCCCTATAGGGAGCTAGACACTAAAGATTAAAGACATTTAAGAGGAACTGCATACATGGGGAAAACCAGAAAAAATTCGTAAAGGAGTACACTTTAAAATAAACATAAAAATAGTATTTTAAATACATAAGCCAATAGCAGTCATATTATTATCAAGTATTATTTACTGTCAGTCTGTGCTATACTTTTATACCACTGGCAGAGTAGTAGGTTTGCTCACCTACAAATGAGTGAGGGATAAGTGTACTATGACATTACAATGGCTATGATGTCACTAGGTGGCAGGAATTTTTCAGCTCTATGATAATCTTGTGGGACTCCCCCAGTATATGTATATATCACTGACAGAAATGTTGTTCAGCGTACAACTGTATATACTGTCTTTAAGAAGCTCATTTTGGATCCAAGAATACAAATAGATTCAAAGCAAAAAAAAATGGAAATAGATTCTCCATGCAAAGTTCTCACTGTTATACAGGTTCAGTGGCTGTGGGGTTTATCTTCATGTGTAGGACAATATTACTCTTATCTTCTTGCTGTATTCTTTCTGTTGTTGCCACTGATGAAAAATGACAAGTGGGATTTTTCCATTGTAGATTTTTTTCTCTATAAAATGCACATGGCAATGAATTTTGAAGAATGAATTATAGATATCACACCACATAACTTGGCCACTTGAGTAAGAACCCCAAGTGTACCTGATGTAGGTGCATTGAACTCATGTTCTCTAAGTTTTTCTCTGGTGGATTTCCATTCATAATGTCAACTCAGTAACACTTTTCATGGTTGCTTCTTTTTAGATTAATTGCTTCATATGAAGGAATCTCTGCCAATCTCTTAAATTTAACTGAGTTCTTCCATGCAATTTTCTGTCATCAGTCATTTAGATTCTGATTAAGTGAAACTTTGAGGCTATGTTTAGACATTTTAATCTCAACTGACAACCTGTTAAGCCATAGAGGAAAAGCATCTGAAACTAATTTTATTGTGTAATAAACAATTAGTTACATTTTGTTGCTAAAAGAAACTCAAGTCTATGCTATTTCTCAAAGCAGTCTCTTCATTACATTATTTACTCAAGCAGGAAAGATTTTAAATTGAAGGTGAAACCACTTGATGTAAAATTTATTATTTTTTTGGTGCTAGAGATCAAACCTAGGCACTTTGCATGTGAAGCATGCTTTACCACTGAGCTACATCCCCAGACCAGAAATTTTTATTTGAGTCACTCTGCTGATTGTTTTTCCCTATTTTTCTGATCAAAAACGAAGGAATAGCCTTCTGAGATTGATAGGTTCAATGTTTTTTTTTTGAAGAATTACTGAAGAAAATCAGGAAATGCTTATTTAAACCTAGAGTCATTGTTTCCTTGAGGGAATTTGACATACTTTTTGTTTTCAAAGTTGATCACCATTAAATAGTCTTTTTTTTCTATTTTGTTAAAAATGAAACAATTTGTGTGCCAGAGAAGACATTCCATGAAAACAGTAACCCGAAAGGCATAGGGGCTGCTATATTAATATCAGAAAATATAGACCTTAAATGAAAAGGATTTATAAGTGACAAAGGACATTATATATTAATAAAAGTTCAATTCAGCAAGAAAGCAATTATAGACATTCACACATAATAACAGATCATGAAAATATCTGAAGCAAAACTCACAGAATTTTAAGAATAAATACATAGTTCTCCAACAATAGTGGGAGACTTCAACATGCCACTCTCAAAGTGTATAGAACAACCAGCAGAAGATAAAATAAGGAAACAGAGGACTTAGCACCATAAACCAACTGGCTCTAACAGGTGCATGCTAAATAAACACTTCACCCAAGAGCAATAGCATACATATTCTCCCCAAATGCATTTGGCATCATTTTCAGGATAGAACATATATTCAGCCACAAATCAAATCTCAGTAGACTTTAGAAGATAGATATCAAAAGCTTTCTCTCTGATGAGAACTAGATGAAGTTAGAAATAAACAGAAAAGTGGCAAATCATGATATTGTGGATGTTAAAAAACACACTCTTAAACAATGAATGGATTAAAAAGTAAATAACAAGGGAAACTAGAAATTTTATGAGATAAATGAAAATGAAAACACAACATACCCAAACAATACGACACAGCAAAAGCAACGATAAGGGATAAAAAGCAAGAAAGCTCTCGAATCAATAGTACAGTTTTACAACTTAAAGAACAAAGAAGAAAAAAGTAAACCCAAGCCAGCAGTAGGGTAATAGAGAATAGGAAAAGAATAGAAAGAAATAGAACCAAAAGTTGGTTCTTTGTGAAAATCAACCAAATTGAAGAACTCTTTGCAAGATAGACTAAGAAAAAAGGAAGACTCAAATCATTAGAATCAGAAATGAAAGTGGATATAAGGTTACTAATTCTGCCATTAATACAAGGATTATGAAAGTACTGTGAACAATAGTATGCCAACAAACTGGATAACCTAGATAAAATAGGCAAATTCCTAGAAACACAAAACGTGAATATTAAATCATGAAGAAATAGTAAATCTGAATAAACCTATAATTTTTAAGGGAATTGAATCAATAACTTTAAAATCTCCCACTAGAGGAAAGCTCTGTATCTGGTAACTTTACTAGTAAATTCCACCAAACATTTAAAGAATAACTAATGATATTGTTTCTCAAACTTTTCCAAAAAAAATTGAAAAGAAGGGAATACTTCCTAATTCATTCTGTAAAGTTAACATTAATCTGATAGCAAAGTCAGACAATGATGTCACAAAGGAGATAAACTATAGAACATTATCCTTTATGAGCATTAATGCAAAAATTCACAATAAAACACTAACCAACAGAATTCATCAGCATACTAAAAGGTTACATGCCATTTCAAAGTGGTATTTGTTCCTGGAATGCAAGGACAGTTCAACATATGAATTTCATATAATGTAACATGTCACATTAACTGAATGAATGTCATATAATATAACATGTCACATTAACAGAATGAGGGAAAAACCAACTAATTATCTTAGTTAATGCAGAAAAATCATTTGGCACAATTCAGAACCCTTACATGTTTAAAAAAATAACAAAGTGGGTCTTAGAAATATATTAAAACCCCACAGTAAACATCATATTTCATGGTGAACAACTTAAGGACTTTCCCCTATATTAGTGATAGACAAAAATATCTGCTTTATCATTTCTGTTTAACATAGTACTGAAAGTTATGATAGAGCAGTTAGGCAAGGAAAAGTCATCCAAATTGGAAAGGAGTTAGTAAAAGTATCTCTGTTCACAGATAATATACTGTGTATAGAAAACTTTAAATAGTCTTCAAAAATCTTTTGTTACTAATACATTTAGCAAAGTAGCAGAGTACAAAGACTACACACAAAATCATTTGTGTTTCTACACCTTAACAAGGAATGATCTGTAAAAGAAAAAAATCAAACTATTTGCAGTAGCATCACAAAGGATAAAATATTTAGATATTATCTCAACCAAGTAAATGAAAGACTTAGAAGAAAAAGTACAAGAAAAAAGAAAACCTGCATAATAATGGATTTGTTAGTGGTTTCTTGGATATGACACCAAAAGCTCAGGTAGTGAAAGAAGTAGTAAAATTGGACTTTAGGAAAAACTTTAAAAGTTGTGCATCAAAAACAATACTAACAGTAAAAAGGCAATTCACACAACAGGAGAAAATATTTCCAAATCATATATCTGATAAGGAGCCAATATCCAAAATATACACAGAACTAAAACTCAACAATACATACACAAACTATAAATGAGCAAAGTACTTGAATGGGCATTTCTCTAAAGAAGATAAACAATTACAAAAAATACATTAAAAGATGATCTTTACATACAAATCTTTAGGCAAATGCAAATCAAAACTTTTGAGAGTTACCACCTCACAAACTATAATGGGTAATGAAACAAAACAAAATGAAACAAAGAAAATACTGGTGAAGATCTGAGAACCTGAATCCCTTCTGCACTGTAAGTGAAGATGTAAAATGGTACAGCAATTGTGGAAAATATTGTGGTATTTCCTTCAAAAATAAAAAATGTAATTATCGTATAATTCAGCAGTTTTATTTCTAGGTATATATCCAAAAGAGTTGGAACAGGGCCTCATATGCTCATGTTTATATCCTTGTAGCATTATGTACTATAGCTAAAATGGAAGCCAGTAAAGTCAATAAAGACAGATGAATGGATAGTCAAAATATGGCATATGTATATAATGGAATATTTTTCTACCTTAAAAAGGAAGAAAATTCTGATATATGCTACAACATAGATAAACCTTCAGAACATTATAATAACTTAAAAAACAGTCATAAAGATGAATGCTGCATGATTTCACTTGTATAAGGTACTTAGAGTAGTCAAAATCAGACTGAAAGAATAATGATGGTTGCCAGGGTCTGGGAGAAGAGAGAATGGGGAGTTACTATTTAATGGATATCAAGAGATATGCAGGTGGATGGAAAGGATGGTTGCACAGTATTATGAATATTGTAATACCACCAAACGGTACTTAAGGAGATTAAAATGGGAAATACTCTTATGTATAATTTTCCACAGTAAAAGTTGACTTATAAGTGCCTATTGAGTGTTAAAGAAATAAACATTTTGTAAGCTCAAACATTTCTTCTGACTATATTAATTAAATTACATTCTTTTTGATGGTTTTAGCTTTTTAAAATAAATTTTTATTAGGATCTATTCATTATACAGGGGGAGATTCATAGTGACAATTCTGATTAGACTTCTATTATGCATTATTTAATTGCCCCATCATCTATCTCCCTCAACCCCCTCCCCACCCACTTAAAGCAATTGCAAGAGGTTTCTTACTTCTGTTTCATATGTATATGAAGTCCATCTGCCATATACTATCACTGTAACCTCTTCCTCCCCTTCTCCCTCCCACTAGTAACTCCCCCCCCACACTGTATTTATTTGATAGAAACCACTGACAAGATTTATGGAGAAATAACAAAAAGAGAGTATTTTTGCAATTGGTACAATAAAGAAAAGCAAATGGTGATTAGAATCTATTAAAAGGAATAGCCTCCAAATCAACAATCAAAGGACAACAATAGTGGTGGGAAAAAGGCAAAAGGGATGAATAAGACATTTACCAAAGTGCAATTTCTAAAAAGCCATATATGAAGAGATAATAATAACAGAGAAATGCAAGATGAAGCAATAATGAGCTATTATTGCATGTCTTTAGAATGACAAAAATATGAACACTACATGATGTCAAAATTTATCAGGAAATATGAAAATATAGGAACATTTTTGATTTGTCATGAGAGTACAGAGCAGTGTACCATTCTAGGAATACACTCCTTGGGAAATTAACTCTTGAATTTCATACTGTAATCTAGTAGGTGTGTGAAGTTTTCACATGGGTTCCTAAGTGGAGATTTAACAAGTTGTTCATTGTAGCCTTAGTTGTATGGGTTGTGAGATGACGATATGGAAAAGAGGGTAGGCTACATTTGGATGATATGCAGCAGCAAAAAAAAGAAAACATTGGTGAGTTGTACACAAAGTAATATGAATGTTTTTAAGAAACTTTAGAGTTTAAAAAATTTAAGAAATGAAAATTGTATGGCACCATATTATTTACTTATGTTGGAAATACATATGCATAGAAAAATTAACTTACATTTGTAAGGATATAGACAAACAAAGGCATAAACATTAAATACAATAGATTGGATACCTACTGGGTAAGAGAAATAAGAATGGAACATAGAAATAAAGGAAGAGGGAAAAAAGGAAAACTGTCTACTTTATCTGGGTTTTCAAATATGTTTGCATAGAGTTGGGCAATTCATTGTCTAAAAATTCTTAAAATGTTTGTCTTAACTATTTCTGCCTAAATTCCCTTTTGAAGGTTTGTGTTTTGGCATTTTTCTTTCTGGATCAGATAGTAGTGTTTAGTTTATCTTATTTATTCAAAGCACCAGCTTCTGTATTTTCTTACAATTCAGTTTTTGATCAACTTACTATATTAAATTTTTGTTCTTTTGATTTGTTAATGCTATTGGTTCTTGTCTAGTAATATGGTGTTTGTGGTTATTTATTTATTTTAGCTTCACTTGATTATGGTGGAGTCCTATAGGTCCTCATTTTGAGTGAGAACAGAAGTGCTAATCTGTATGTGCTGAAACCAGATGGTATTTTCCAGTTGTGAATATGTTGTTGCCTATTGAAAAATAGTTTATGAATAAAATAGCAGTTTCCATTTTGAGCTTAAATGAATCTTGCTCTTCCATTTATTGGATGTATTTATTTCATTTAGTGACTGACCATCAAGTTGGAGTCTTATTTTGATCTTAATGACAAACCCTGCCACTCACAGTAGGATTTGTTTGCTGCTTGAAAATGGATATTTCTGTTTATAGTTTTGATACATACAATGCATACAATGTTCTGGTCATTTCTCACCCCTTCCCCCACCCCCTCCTTTACCCCCGGCCTCCTCCCTCTCTCCCCACCCCTCGCTACCTGGCAGAAACTATTTTGCCCTTATCTCTAATTTTGTTGAAGAGAGAGTATAAGCAATAATAGGAAGGAACAAGGGTTTTTGCTAGTTGAGATAAGGATAGCTATACAGGGAGTTGACTTGCATTGATTTTCTGTGCATGTGTGTTACCTTCTAATTTAATTCTTCTTGAACTAACCTTTTCTCTAGTTCCTGATCCCCTTCTCCTATTGGCCTCAGTTGCTTTAAAGTATCTGCTTTAGTTTGTCTGCATTAAGGGCAACAAATGCTATCTAGTTTTTTAGGTGTCTTACCTATCCTCACCCCTCCCTTGTGTGCTCTCGCTTTATCATGTGATCAAAGTCCAATCCCCTTGTTGTGTTTGTCCTTGATCTCATGTACGCATATGAGGGAGAACATATGATTTTTGGTCTTTTAGGCCAGGCTAACCTCACTCAGAATGATGTTCTCCAATTCCATCCATTTACCAGCAAATGATAACATTTCGTTCTTCTTCATGGCTGCATAAAATTCCATTGTGTATAAATACCACATTTTCTTAATTCATTCATCAGTAGTGGGGCATCTTGGCTGTTTCCATAACTTGGCTATTGTGAATAGTGCTACAATAAACATGGATGTGCAGGTGCCTCTGGAGTAACCTGTGTCACATTCTTTTGGGTATATCCCCAAGAGTGGTATTGCTGGATCAAATGGTAGATCAATGTTCAGCTTTTTAAGTAGCCTCCAAATGTTTTTCCAGAGTGGTTGTACTAGTTTACATTCCCACCAGCAGTGTAAGAGGGTTCCTTTTTCCCCCGCATCCTCGCCAACACCTGTTGTTATTGGTGTTGCTAATGATGGCTATTCTAACAGGGGTGAGGTGGAATCTTAGTGTGGTTTTAATTTGCATTTGCTTTATTGCTAGAGATGGTGAGCATTTTTTTCATGTGTTTTTTTGGCCATGTGAATTTCTTCTTTTGAGAAAGTTCTGCTTAGTTCACTTACCCATTTCTTTATTGGCTCATTAATTTTGGGAGAATTTACTTTTTTGAGTTCCCTATATATTCTGGTTATCAGTCCTTTGTCTGATGTGTAGCTGGCAAATATTTTCTCCCACTCTGCGGATGGTCTCTTCAGTTTAGAGACCATTTCTTTTGTTGAGCAGAAGCTTTTTAGTTTTATGTAGTCCCATTTATTTATGCTATCTCTTAGTTGCTGTGCTGCTGGGGTTCCATTGAGAAAGTTCTTGCTATACTTATTAATTCCAGAGTATTTCCTACTCTTTCCTGTACCAACTTTAGAGTTTGTGGTCTGATATTAAGATCCTTGATCCATTTTGAGTTAATATTGGTATAGGGTGATATACACGGATCTAGTTTCAGTTCCAAAATGTGCTCTTAATTGTACTCCAGCTCCCTTGAATCCTTGAAGGATTATGCATCTTAGTTTTTTGGGCTACATACCTTTTAATGTATAAAGTGAGTGATTTAGAGTTTATGATGCAATTTTATTGTGATCTTGTTTACTCATACTACAGTATTTACATATTTAACAAATACTTAATAGTGTTCATTTTCATTTGTCTTTTGCATGTGATAGTAGACTTTTGATATTTGCAATAACTATATTCCAAAATTTTTAGTTTGTATTATACAATAATTTCCTATGACATCTAGTTCCCTACTTCCATAGAATTTTTTTCTAATCAGAAACTCTTTTGGGGAAACTTATGATTTTCTCTCTGCATTTTAATCCCCATAACTAGCACTTGACATTTTTCTGAAGGCCATTTTTAACAAACAAGTGTTATGTGATTTTATGAGAATTGCAAGTACATAACAACAAAACTTTTTGTATTGTTGAGATGCTATGTGTTCAACTAGATTCACATAAGGGCTAGTGTCCCATTCCTATGCAAAACACAAGTCTTGTATAAACTGGGCAAAACTATTGATAAATTAATGCATGTATTAATCTTATGTATTGCCTATAAATACTCAACATAATGAATGTACAATGGGAAACCACGAGCTCCAAATATTTGTGAAAGAAACTGACTTTCAGTTGCTGGAAACTAATTTCATGTTTAGAGTGTTTACCTACAGTTGATCTTGATAGGAACATATTTTACAAGGCTTTAGGGCTCTTGACAACTTGAAAAGTACGCCTTGTGAAGTGAGCAGAATAAAGAACCTGTTTCTGCCTTAATTCTGTGGTGCTGAAGCTATGCCTTCATGGCCCCAGGAAGTAGCTGAACTATGAATAAGAGACTCTGGAGGTTCACCTATGTTTTGGAAATTGGGCTTGAGAATTTGGAATCTAATGAAAAGTTTCTCTGAAGCTAATCATGAGCTCTAATATGGTGAACTTTTCTGCCAAGATTCCATTTAAGAGTAATCAGAGATAGCACAAAAGGAGCATAGTGAGTTTTACAATAAAAACCTTAAGAAAATGATGTCATGTTATAAAGAATTGCATTGAGACACTGAGCCCTTGTAAATCAAGTAAACATAAATATTTCTGCCACTGAAATCCTAGTGTGACACAAAGCCTTAGAAACGTGTACAATTTGCATCTAAACATAAGTCATGCTTTTTTCAACCCTTCTCAAATTTAGTGGCTGCGTTTTTTCGGAGTTTTTTTTTTTTTTTTGCAAGTCTACAGAGCAACGATGGATGCAACTTTAGAAGTTCAAGAGTTCAGTAGGCATTTATAGGATTTTTCATACTAGTTATTATTATTATTGTTGTGCTGAGGGTACAGGCTAGCTTTTTTTTTTTTAAACAAAGACTCTATAGTCTTTAGAGTTAGGATTTTCATAGCATCTTGCTGTTACAAAATTGTGGTGGGTGAATCAAAGTTAAAAATAAATTTCACCTGGTGCATTAAGCTGTATTTTTGTTAATCATGTTTAATTGGTTATCTACTTCTATCACTATAAATAAAAGTTTATAACACAGAATGAATTTTAAGAGTAGACAGTATTATTGCATGCAAAGTGAGTATAGATTCTCTGTAATAGCTCAATAAATTAAAAAGAAAGCATTTTATTTGTTCTTGGAAGAGCTTAAATTCTCAATCTGCTTTTAGAATCAATGAATTGCAGCCCTGAGAAGGACTTGGATTCATTAGTCAATGCCTTATTTTTGACAGGAGGAAACTGAGGCTCAGAGAGGCTTGGTGACTCATACAAGGTCAGGAGTTAGCTAATGGCAGAGCTGGCCCTGATTTCAAGCCCATTAACTTTTAAATAGTGCTTTAATTTCTTGGCAGCATTTTTGAGATTATGATGTTTCTCTGTTCTCCTAGGCTGGTGGAAGTCGGTAATGACTTCGGTACTTTAGGTCTTTTCCCCTTCCTTTCAAATGCCACCTCACTTCCCTACTTCTGTCTCCTTCAGAGTCTCTGATAGATCCTCCTGAAGGCTCAGATCTACCTGATTTTCTGGCTGGTTCTCAGTGAGGTCCAACATAGAAGGTAGTAGGTCTTGTTTAACTTTTACATCCATTTGGGTGCTCTTAGGCTTTAATCTCCACACCGAAACTATTCTTTATCTTTTGGAAAATAGCATATGGAATATCATTTTTCATATATAATAGATACCAAGGAATTAAATGAATAATCCATCCTTAGTTTATTTATTCAACTAATATTTATAGAGCAATTATCATGGGTCAATTATTGTGCTAAGAAGTAGAAATACAAAAATGTGTAAGCCACACGCATCTTCAAAGACTCAGTAGTCCAGTTAGAGAGTTATAATGTTGTATCTGTCCCCTGGAAGCATGAGTGAAACGTTTAATGCAAGTTACCTCCTTCCAACTAGAGAACCCTTGAATGGCCTCTTGGTTCACACTGGGTGTCTCATACTACTTTAAAATTACTGTGATTTATCAAACACTTAAAATATCGTTTACTATGTGCCACGTACTGGTCCAACAGCTTTACAATTACTAACCAGTTCATTCCATGTTCAGCCAACCCTAGCAAGTAGGTTCTATTGTCATTCCTAGGTAAGGGTGAGGAAACTGGGGCAGTGAGAAGTGCCTAAACCACAGAGCCAGTGAATGGTGAAGCTGGGATCTGAACAGCTGGGTAGCCTAAGCCCCAGACCTGTGTGCTTAACCACTACTTAAAGATATGGACTAAGTGAAGAGGAAACATTGATGAATACACTTTTAGTAATAATTGGAAAGAAGAACGAAGTATATTAAAGCTTCTGGAGATTAGCTTTAAAAAGATTCAGATAATAAAGAGTGTTAGATACTCCATCCATCAGCTGTAGAATACGTATTCTTCTCAGCAGTCCATGGAACTTCCTCCAAAATAAACCATAATTTTTGTCATAATATAAATCTTATAAATATGAGAATTGAAATAATTTCTTGTGTCTTATAAAATTTTACTAGAATAAACTAGAAATCAAGACAAGATAAACTACAGAAAATATATAAACACTTGGAGATTGAACAATACTCTTTTAAAAGATTAGTAGGTCACTGAAGAAATCAGGGAAGAAATTAAAAACTTTCTAGAATTAAAAAACAAACAAACAAACAATGAAGGCACCTCTTACCAGATTTGGTGGGATATAGCAAAGGCAGTTCAAAGAGAGAAGTTTATAACTATGAGTACCCTCATTTAAAAAATCAGACAGGTTTCAAATAAATAGTGATGTATTTCATGGTCTTAGAAAAGCAAGCCAAATCCAAAAAATAGAAAAGAAATAATAAAGATCGGACCTGAAATCAGTGAAATGGAGACCAAAAGAATAAGACAAGGGATCCACAAAACAAAAAGTTGGTTATTTGAAAAAATAAACAAGATAGACAAACCCTTAATCAAACCAACTAAAAGAGACAGAAGACCAAAATTAATAAAATTACAAATGAAAATGGTACATTAAAACAGATACCACTGAAATCTAGAGGGCCATTAAGGGATATTTTTAAAAATATACTCTGGTAAATTGGAAAATTCAGAAAAAAATTGATAAATTTCTGGACACACATGACCTACCAAAATTGATGTAAGGGGATATAAAAAACTTAAGCAGGTTTATAATGAACAACGATTTAAGCAATAATAGTCTTCCAACAAAGAAAAGCCCAGCACTGAAAAGATTTACTACTGAATTCTCCCAGACCTTCAAATAAAAAACTAACACTATGGTTTCTCAAACTATTCCATGAAACAGAAATGGAAGGAATGCTTTTAAACTCATTCTATGGAGCCAGTATTACCTGATATAAACAGCAGATAAAAACACATCAAAAAAAGAAAAGTGTAGACAAATTTCCTTGATGAACATAGATTCAAATATTCTCATTAAAATACCTGTAATTTGAATTTGACAACACATTAAAAAAAGCATTCACCACAATCAAGTGGTTTCATTTCAGGGATGCGAAGATGGTTCAACACAGACACATAATTAAATGCAGGATAGCATATGTACAGAATCAGGACCAAAAACCACATAATCACCTTCACAGATACACAAAAAGCTTTTGACAAAGTCAAACATCCTTTCATGATCAAAACCTTGAAGAAATTAGGAATAGAAGGAAAGTACTTCAAAATAGTAAAGGCTATGTATGACAAATGGGGAAAAACTGAAAGCATTTCCTCTAAAATCAAGAATAAAATAAGGGTACCCACTCTCCCCACTCTTATTCGATGTAGTGCTTTAAATCTGTGCAAGGGGCCCATGCTTTCAGACTTTTACTTTTTTTTGCCTGTTTGCTTACAGTAAACTACAGAAAAGCTAGTCACTTGGGGATTCAACAGGAACCAGCTATCCTGGGAAAATAGCAACAGATTTTCTCCTAACCCTGCCTCCTTTTATTGCTGAGTATCAGTGTCCTGGAGCCTCCTCAGCCCAACCAGTGTTCCATCATGATTTCCAGTTGGACACACACTGAAATTGCCTGGGGAAATTTATTAAACTCCTGATGTCTGGGTCCCAGGCTAGCCCAATTGAATCAGAATCTTAGAGATGAGTTCTTTCTTTTTCTAAGCTTCCCAGGTCATATCAGTGAGCAGTCTTATTTAGAAACCATAACTTCAAGTGCTTTTCAAACTTTAGGACACATCTGAATTACTTGGAGAGTTTGTTAAACATGGATTGCTGGGCTCCACATCCAGGGTTTCAGATTCAGCCTGGGGGGTGGCCTGAGCATTTAGATTTCTAACAAGTGCCCAGCTGATACTGTCGCGGCTGTCCTGGGTACCCTGTTTTAAGAAGCACTGCCTTCACCTTGTTCCTCCATTCATTTCCCCTGCTTCCTGGTAACTGACAGTTTCCAGAATACTTTCCAAATATTATCACTTCCAGACCTCCTCTCCATTTCTTTGTCTCTGTATGAATCTCCCTTCTTGAAACATTCTGCATTTTGTGTTCCTGTTTCCAGTCTTTCTCCACTCCAGTCCATTTCTGTTGCTGCCAGAGTGATCCTTCTAAAAATATGAACATTATGTAACCATGCTATGAGTTCGAATTACTTATCTGAAGGGTGAAGTTCCTGACATTTTTTTATAGTCAAACTATATTTCTACTACATAGTCCATGTTTTTTTCCAACACTAGCTCACTTTTTTTTGGTCCCCAAGAAAATATTAACTCCTCTTCTCCCTTTTGCATAGAATTCAATGTGTACCTTTGACACATTTTTAATAGTGGTTATTTAGATGGTATCTTCCTTTCTGCACCCTGTTCTATAGGAAGGAGGATATTGTGTCTCACGCATCATCTTATACCATGAATTTGTTACAGTACTTCGAAGCTGATGAGTCTGATAAATGTGTGATTAGTGAGTGGGCTGCAGTTTGAAAGTAATTTACTCCAAGTTCCTTGTATATCTTTTGGACAACTCCTTTGTGACACTGTGAATAAGCAAATTTATACCAATGTCATTGTCACTAGTTATGTTTTCTGATTCAGACTGCCTTCTGAAAGAAATTGAGAGCTTTAGAAATCTTCACCATCTAAAAAAAGTCAGGATTTTTCCCAGAGCAGAATATTACAAACCATTATATGAGCATAATTTAAAATGTTTGGGTTTTAATTTTCTTTACCAAAGTCAGACAATTTCTGTAAGTACACAGTGGATTGTGGCCTTGCAGTAAGGGGATGTATTTATGATAATAATAGGTATGCCATCAAAAGCATTATTGTGTAACTTTGATGGAGAAATTTTATTCAGTTTATACAAATTGTGAAGAGTTGACATATTCTCAAATTGAGAGTGGAAGAAAGATAAATTGTATATATTTTTTAAAGAACTCGATTTGACACCCTAAATAAATTGCTGTTAGGACAGATTATAAAATTAATGACCGTTATAAATTCTTTAAATATTTGCACAAAAATTTAGTTTGGATTTAAGATGCAGCTTAAATTTTTTAAGGGCCAATGTCATTCTATCAATATTGAACCCAGAGTTTCCATAAAATCACATACTGGGCCTAAAAACTGAAGCTTCTAGTTTTTTTCATATGTCCTCTCTTTTTTTGTTTTTGTTAAACAGCATCAATTCTCAGACCTGTGGAAAAGCACCTCAATTTTCCTTTTCCCTTTTAAAGAATTGCTTCTTACTTTTTATGCAGTGAAGACAGTATTGAAATTCATAATATCTGTTACTCAACAAGTGAGTATGTAGCCACAGGGAAGCTTAGTGGCTGCTCCCTGCACTGAAAGTTGTGTTGTGAAATAGAAAACAAGATCTTGAAGTAAACATGTCTAATGGCAGTGCCCAGGGTTGGTTAATCAGTGGTACAGTGCCATCTTAGATCTAGGGTCTTTCCTATTTCAGCTCCATTGTTCTCAGTGGAGAACAGTGGATTCTCTTTGAGCCAGATTCTAATGGCTTCAAGATGGTTGTCATGAATTCAAGTGTTACAAGACAATGTCTAAATGCAGAGAAGGAAAGTTTTCTTTGTAAGATCAAAGAAAACCATGAAAAAAAATCTCACTATTAAATTTATATCATAAAATATTAGGTAAAATTGCTTTATGGATTCATTCCTAAGCCAATCATGAGAAATGCGGACGGGATTAATATGAATGGCTTTGTCTGACATTGCACATGATTCTAACCTGTCTCAGTGTTAAGCACTGCCTATATTCTTTGTTAGGAATATATCCAATTCAGCACAATGTGAAATAATTCCTTCTTTCATTTATTCAGTTATGTTCACATTTAGGAGGCAATGTGATTTAAGATGAAGAGCACAAGCTCAACTGAGCACAGGTGGCTCATACCTGTAATCCGAGCTACTTAGGAGGAGTAGATCGGGAGGGTTGTGGTTCAAGGCCAGCCCTGGCAAAGTTAGCAAAACCGAATCTCAACCAATAGCTGGGCATGGTGGTGTATACTTGTCATCCCAGTGACAGAGGGAAGTATAAAATAGGATCGTGGTCCTGACTGGCCTGGGCAAAAAGAAAAACTCTATCACCAAAAGTAACCAGAGCAAAAAACAGCTGGAGGCAAGACTCAAGTGGTAGAGCATTTGCTTGGGAAGTATAAAGCCCTGAGTTCAAACCTCAGTATCACCAGGATAAAAAAAGGAAAGAAAGAAAGAAAAAGAGAAGTACAAGCTCTTGCTCTACATCCTTACCCTGTATTTTTCCACTGCAGTTCTTCAGTTTTCTCAGTGAGAATTGTAACTATACCCACTGCATAGTGTTATTGTGAAAAATAAGTGAGTTACTGCGATGTATTTAGAATGGTGTCTAAAACCTTACTATGTTTCATTGATGCATGTGAACAACTTTTATGACCTAAGGCAGCAGCAAGATGTGGAGGGTGGAGCCTCTGGCAGCATTTCAGTGTACCATATTTCTAGGAATATTCCACTGTGTCTTTTCATTTGGACTTCATTGACCAAACAGATTTAAAAAATTACTTATTGGACAGATTTGATGGGAAAGTCCATGGCTGGTCATTTCTGTGTGCATTATTTATAACCTTATATCAATTTCATGAGTCAGTGTTCATGGAAATATTTTTTTCTTTTTATAACTTTTAACCATCTTAGAATTGTGATTCTAACTATAAAACTTATCCAAAAAGAAAGTCAACAAGGTCAAGAACTTTTAATAAAAACAGGTTTTATTATGAAAAAATTTATAATACATTCAAAAGCTTTCAGAGCTCATCTAACTTCAACAATGATAATTCACGCTCAGACTTGTTTCTTCCATGCTCTACCACTTCTCTTTAAATTATTCTGAAGCAAAGTCCAGACACTTTGTCTTTTCATATGAAAATATTCTAGCATGCTTCTCTCAAAGACAATTGTTGCTTTTAAAAAAACTTAACTTCTGAATTAAGATTATAAACTTCCTCTGTGCAACTCTGAATGCAAAGAGTCTGGGTAAAAAGGAAAGGCTGAATTCCAAGGATACAATGAAGGAAGAGCATTGGAAACCAAAAAAGAAGGGACGGACAGCTAAAAAAGCATGGAGAAACCGAAAGACAATGCAGAGCAAAATAGGGAAGAGTTTGCAACTCCATGGCTCCTACGGGATAGGGAATCAAAAGCCTTAACTACAAGGTAACAAGGCAGTCCTGGTGACAACAGACTGCCAGTCTTAGCTGCAGGAGATAACCACGGTTTTTCCCAAAGGCTTAAATATAGAGTGTGGAGATTTGATGTCACAGTGAATTCTCCTACATGGCAGGATAACATTGTAGAGGAAGTCCATTCTGTCATTCCCATATCTTGGAGTGTGATATCCAGGTGCCATCTTGGGGTGGGGGCTATTGTTTGAGATTAAGCTACTGTGGGGACCTGAAAACAAGGAACAATCACAAGCCAGGGACCTGATGTCACCCTGCCATGGTGTTGTGGTGGGAGATGGCCATAGGGAATAGTTACGGAGTGGGGGAGGGTTGGACGTGGACCTGCTAAAAGTTTCCAGAAAGAATGGTTATTGGTAGCTCTGCCCTCTATGATGAGGACATAGTCCCATTTGTACTTTGAAACATTGTTAATGAAATCGATGCATTCATATCTGTTAGAAATAGTCAGTGGTGGTCCATTTTCAAGGTAAGGCATTTAACTCTGGCCTCTTTCTTGCATATCAGCTGACAAAAGATCTTAAACTGGGAGGGTTAATCATGATAGAATGAGGAAATGGGTAAAAACTGCATATGTGCCAGAAAGCACATGCCACATAGAGACCTTCCCTCCGCAAAGGGAGGTCGATGCCACTTCAAGTCTGCTTCTAGAATTTGACCAATCCCAAGAGAAGCATATTTTAAAATAATCCAATAGGAAACACAGATGACATCTGGGTTAAAGAATGTCACCCCATAATACTCAGCCAATATGGTGTTAGGGGAGAGACTTTCACCCTAGACAATATAATGCTTGCTGTAACCACTTTGAGTGTGTCTGCTTCCCAGGCACCTGATCTTGCAAGGCCACCATTAAAGTCTTGCTTCCACTATACTCCATGTGTCTCTGAGTCCATTCTTTGAGTTTGGACAAGTGAGCATATTTCTCCCATATCTATTCCAGGAATGTTTTCAGATCATAATAATGTACTTTTCAAATACAATGTAATAAGCTATGAAACAGGGAATAATTATGTTGAATGAGTAATAGTATTTAATATGAAGAAGAAATTTATTCTCACAGTTCTAGAAGCTTAAGTATGAAACTGAAGGTACAGGCTAGGTTATACTCCCTGGAGTCTCTAGGGAAGAACACTTCATTATTCTTTAACTTTGAATAGTTCCATGGAATGGCTTGTAGCCACATGACTCCAGTATCTACCTCCATTTTCATTTGGTGAACAGTTGTCATTGGATTCAAGGCCCACCTGGATAATCCAGAATGATGTCATTTTGAGATTCTCATCTAATTACATCTGCAAAGCTCTCTTTTCCAAATGAGGTCACATCCACAGGTTTTGAGGATTAGAACATAGAAGTGTCTTTTCAGCCCATTCCATCAACTTTACACAAACTATTCAGAGTTCAAGAGTGGCCTCTCCAGCCATCCTGGCTTACCAGTAGTTTTTTTTAAATGTGTCAGGCTCTTTGATCCTTTCTTATCCTTGTCCACACCTATCTCTTGGTCTGGAATGCACTTCCCTCATGTAGTGAACATCTACTTGTTTTTCAAGACTTAGCTCAACAATTGCTCCATTCTTAACATGACCATTCACTCTCCCCCTTATGCCCCTGTTGAACCTCAAACTTCCTTGCATCATGCTAAATGGTATTTTTGAGGATGTGTTTTTTGCCTCAATTTAACTGTCAGTTCCCTGAGGGTAAGTATCCCATGTGTCATTCATCTGTGTAACTTTACTCTTCAGGATAGTGTCTGACACTTGTACTCAATAAACATTCGTTAAAATACATTAAACTCACCCAAAGGACATCTTCCTACTATCATAATTATAATTTGCATGTAATTTGTTCTTAAAGGCATTTATTTAATGATAGTAATAATAGGTAACATTATTGACAGGTAATATTTCAGGCATCTGGTGGTAGGTAGCCTTCTCAGATGGCTTTCAATGATTCCTGCCTCCTGATCTTCATACTCTCATCTAATCTCTGCTGTTAGCTGTGAGCTGCTTTTACTGAATATAATACAGCAAATGCAATTGGATATAACTTCTGAGATTAAGCTACAAGGAAAACATGCCTTCCATCTTTCTCACACTCTGTCCTGATGAGATAACCTGCCACACTGTAAGTTCCTAAATGGAGAGTTCCAGGTAACAGGAACCAAGGGTGACCTCTAGCCACTAACCAGCATTGAATAAGGTCCTCAGTCCAACAATCTGAAAGAAACTGAATCCAACAACTTGGGAGTGAAATTTCTCAGTCAGACTTGACTGAAGCCCCAGTCAACACCTGACTGCAGGTATGGGAGAGACTGAACCAGAGGACCCACATAACCAGCACCTGGACTCCTGACCCATAAACTGTGAGATGGTAAATGCTGGTTGTTTCCAGTCGCCAAATTTGGAGGTCATTTGTTACATTCAATGAGCAATTCATATGAATTGGCTCATTCATCATATGACAACTTTATCAGAATTTTAAATAGTGTATTTTAGATGGGAAAGCTGAGACAGTTTTGGGGTTGGGCACAGTTTGCATTTCCTCTGTTCATATCTCAGAGGGCTGCAATCAAGATTTAGTCAGAGCTATGGTACATCTTGGGCTAAAGTTGCTCCTCTAAGCTCATTCAAATTATTGCCAGAATTTGGTTTCTTGTGGTTTCATGTAGTAATATATCCCCATTTTCCTACTGACTATTAGCCTGGGGCCACTCTAGCTCCTAGATACAACTATGTGACCACCATTGGTGATTCACAACAGGGATGTTTGCTTTTGTCCATGCTATCAGGAGTATCGCTCTGAGTTCTCTAACCTCTCGACTGCCTTTTCAGGACCTTTTTGATTAGAACAAATTAAAATTAATCTCTCTTTTGATTAACTCAGCTGATAAAGAACCTTAATTACCTTTGCAGAAATCCTTTTGCCATAGAGCATACTACAATAACAGGAGTGAAATTCTGTCATATTTAGAGGTCTCACCAGGGGCATAGTCAATGAAGGTTAGTCTAGAATTCTGTTCACCACATATATATTTTACATCCATTTTTAAAACCTAGTTAAGATATTTGTTAAAACATAGTTAGTAATATAGTTTTAACAGATAGTTCAGTGGCATAGTATACTAATAATATAATACATTTAAATAAATGTATCCTGTTTTCAGCCCTACTATGCCATAAGCATTTCCCAAATTATTATATATAAGCTTCATATATATCACCTATATGCTATATAGGTGTATACTATATAGCATAAAATTAAATTCAACAAAATTTTCCTACACATTTAATTTTAGTCTCGGGAAGATGATGTCGCATTGTGGTACAGACACTTAACTTTGGAGTGAGACATGCTTCTTAACTTCTTTTGTGTCTATTAATTTGAGATAGTGGATGATAAAGTCATCGAATACCAGTGATACAAATATAAGATGCTTAGCATAATTTTGGTACGTAATAGGCACCAGTGTTGTTACACTCACTACCATTTATTCTGACTCTATTCTCATGATGGTCGTGGTTCTTACTTATCTACTTGCTAGTTTTTTTTTTCTCGATGTCAGTGTGAATGCAGAGTGTTTAATGTATGAAGAAGCGTAGGGCAAATAATAATTTGAATTTTTATTTACTAGTCCTGCGACTTTAGTGCGTTACTTGGCTTTCTCATCTGTAAATCAGAGGTGATAATATGCAGCACACAGCTTCTTTGATAATGTGTATAAAAAGGCAAGAATTGTAACTACTACATAAGTCGTGCTTAGTAAGATTAGTTAGTTCACCTTGAAAGCTCATTAAAGTATTCCACATGTTTTATTACATGTGTATTTTTAATAAAATTTTTTGCTGTTTTTGAGACAGGGTCTCCATATGCAGCCTCAAGCTCGCAATCCTTTTGGATCTGCCCCTCCAGCATTGGGATTGCATGCGTGAACTACCATGGCTGCTTAATCAAAATTCGTAAGTGACCCATATTTTTCTTGCATTTTACATTTATGGAAATAACAAAACAGGTTGTGAAAGATGCATTGTAAAATTGAAAGAAGTTTGACCCTGTAGCTCAAACCACAATCCATTTAAACTCGTTTTTATTCTGGCAAGTAAATGTAAATAAGAGTCTACAAAATTTCATAGTTGCTACATTTTTAGTGGTGATTTGAACTCAGAGCCTCATGCTTTCTAGGTAAGTGCTCTACTCCTTGACCTGGCTCCATAGTTCCTGCATTTCTTGAGGATTAATTCAATAGCAAATGTACATATATTCCAAAAAGAGTCATTGTCTGTCATGAATAACATTTTAATCAACTATTTTACCTACAGATTTTTGTTTTTTTTTGTATTGAGGATTGAGTCCAGGGCCTTGACATACTAGGTAAGTGCTCTACCACTTGAAATCATGCCCCAATCCCTTTTGTTCTTATTTATTTATTTAGAGATAAATTCTCACTAACTTTGTCTGGACTGTTCTTCAACACAAGATCCTTCTGTTCCTGCTTCCCAAGTAGTTGGGATTACAGGAGCATACCACCACACACAGCTTCCCCACAGACTTCTTGATGCCAACTTAAAAAAGATCTCATTCTGAATACTTTAGCTATTATCTACCTTGTTTATATGAGGTAGCCATTGTATTTTCAGAAGATTCACCTTTACTTTCATTGAGATTTTGTCCTATTCCACAATAAAACAGTTGAAATGCTGAAATATACTACACATTGCTGCATGTTAATTACACTCAGTGTTACTGGAATCTTTAGTTTCCTTTTCACAGGAAGATACCTGTGAAATCTTCCATCTTTGATGGAAATGTTACATTCAGAGAAACATCTAGGCCAACCTCCATTATAAAAACAAACAAAAAATTGCAACACTAATGCTGAATTTGTAAGAAAACTATCTGCCATTGATCTTTGAAGTTTGTAAAGTGAACTAGAAATATTTTATCTTAGCAACACTGTTCATGAAGAGAGAGTGTCTCAAACATTTTGAACTGACAGTGATGAACTCACGTTAGACAAGCGACTTCTTCAGAAGGCCGGATCAAGGTGCTGCAGAGTACACGGCACAGCAGGGTACTGTCCTGGGTGATAGAAGCAGAGATCACAAAGACTGTGCACCTTCCTTTCAGTGACTCAGTTTCCTCATCTATCAACCAGGAAATATATTGACACTTATCTTAAAAGGTGTTTGTAAAAAAACAGTGAAGTCGTGTATGGAGCACTGAAGACTGGTATATTCTAAGTGTTCAATCAAAGCTAACCTTTATTCCATCACTCTAATTTATGGTCCCATTTCCACAGACAGTTTCTGGAATGCCAACACACTGCCTTTCTAATGCCTCCCTAATGGCATTTCTTTCAAGAAAACCTGATAATATTGAGGCATTAAATTGAACTGTGGCTGCCAGTCCTCAACTCTAATGTAATGTCACTGTGTTTTAGTGCCACGCATCATTCTAGATGAGCATGGAGGAGGGGTTTAGTTATCCACAGAAGGGAACTTAAAGCTATTTCCCTTAAAAGGTTACAGATGTAAACCTCCCTAAAAACATTCATGAAAAACCTTGTGAAAACTATCTTGATGTCCGTTATGTAGAGGAAAGAAGGGGTAAGTAATCTCTGTCCTTTCAAACTAGCTGCCAAGTATTTCAACTTAGATCACACTCCTGGTGTTTAAACATATGGAGCGTTTCTGACAGCATTTTCTGACAGTCTCTGCCACCCCGTAACGAGCTGTAGTTACTTTCCATACCTCTGGAAACCATCTCCAGCCCCACCTTCTACTTTCTCCCTGTCAGGTGCTGACTCTGCATGGATGGGTCCTGTTTCTCCCCTCTGTAACCACCCTGGTCATCTGTACTGGATTCTGGATTCAGCCTGATTCTAGCATTGCCCTTCAACACTTCTTTCAACTCTTCTTTCCTTGGTTCTGTATTCTGTACCCCAATGCCTAATTATGCCATCTAGAACCTTCGCTATGGAAAGTCACCCCAAACCTTCTCTGTCCCAAGACAAAAGTTGTTCAGTAAATACCCTAAATCTTGGATATTCCTGGTCTGGAGATTTTCCTGGAGAACAAGGCGCTCCTGCTCGTTTTTATGAGGTTGTATGAATGAAGCTACAGGTAACTTAGGTCCTTGTATGAGTCAGCTTTCTGTTATTGTAACAAATACTCAAGGGAATAAACTTGTAAGGAGAAAGGATTTATTTTTATTCACAAGTTTAAAGGTTTCCGTCCATGCTTGATCAGCCTCATTTGTTTGTGTCTGTGGTGACTTATCATGTCAGGAGTGCATGATTGAGAAAACTTGCTCACCCAAGGCTAGTAATGAAAGCGGGAAAGAGGAAAAGGCAGGGCCACAGTCTACTTCAAGGGCATGTCACCAATGACCTCTAAACCTTCCACCAAACCTCACCTCTTAAGGGTTCCACCACTTTCTAATAGTACCATGCTGAGAATCAGGCCCACAAGGACCTTTGAGGAACACATGAGATCCCAACAATAACAGTCCCCAACCAGGAGTAAACCGGAGCTGACTCTGGGATGTTGGATACCTTCTTTGGTTGATGTTAATAGGAGCACAACAAATTCCACGAATGTCTCAGGTGAGCTGAGTAAACACTAAGCAGTTTTGGTTTGGAAATGTATAGGCCTCTTGATATGGTGAAACAAAATTTTGCTGGATACTTCTGAAGATCAGACTTAAAAAAGTTGGGGAAATATCCAAAGATAATGCCTTTGCTAGGACTTGACTTTTTTCCTCAAACATTAGATGAGTTTGTTTTGGGCCATGCAATTCTCTAGACTAATTTTCTTGCAGCCAAGAGAATTCACAGCTGAGAAGTATACTTTTGAGAGAATTCCCCAGCTGTGTTAATCAGACTTTTTATCACCATGACAAAATGCCTGAAAGAACAACTTAAAAAGGGTAAAGATTTATTTTGGCTCATGGTTTCAATACATGGTTAGCCAAATACATTCTTTCTGGGCTGTGGTGAGGCAGAGCATCATGATAGGAAGGGACACAGAGAAGCAAAGTTAGACATTATAACTTCATGGACACCAGGAAGCAGAGAAAGAGAGAAAGAGAGAGAGAGAGAGAGAGAGAGAGAGAGAGAGAGAGAGAGAGAGAGAGAGAGAGAGAGAGAGAGAGAGAGAAGAATGAGAGAGTCCTGAGACAAGATATAACCACCAAGGACATGCTACCAGTGACCTACTTCCTCAAGCTTAACCCCATCTCTGAGTTTTTGGAATCTCCCCAAATATCACCACCTTCTAGGAACCAATCTTCAATACATAAGCCTTTTGGGGGTGATATTTCATATATAAATCATAACATCAGCCCAACAGTAATTGGCTTCTGTGTGACATGAAACTATGTCCCTATAAGACAATGCCAATGTCACAATTTACAACCCTGTAGTTCCCCCAATCTAAATTACCAAAGTCAATTACTTAGCTGGCAGGTTCTTTTGGAATACATTGCTTTCTCCACATATTTCATTGTTAAGTTTTGTGGAAAATACAAAAACAGTATGAATAGTTCTATCCTTGAGCAGATTTTGACCTATGAAAGTCAGAGAAACAAATGAAAAACATGCTTTTGTGTTCCAAGAGATCAAAAGAATATCAATCATTTTAGCTTTGTGACACATGGTTGCATGCATGAGGTAGATTCAAGCTGGAACTTGGCCAGTGTTGAGAGTTTGCAGTTACAGAAAGTACTCCAGAGAGACTACTCAGAAAGAGTTGTGTTGCAGCTGAAACAAAGCTGATTATGTCACACCCGTGCTTAATACTCTTCGAAGTTATTCAGTTGGCTGATGTGCACATGCAATTAAACCAACGACCCCATTACATGTACATTCAGATTCAGTGGAGTCTGAGATTCTGCATTTCCAGCAAGTACCTAGCCATTGTTGCTGCTGCTGCCTCTGCTGGAACACAGATGAAACTTCGAAAAGCAAGGGTTTGCAGGCAGGCTGGGGAGTAGGATGAACTACATGGGCCAAATCTAGCTTGCCACCTGTTTTTACACAAAGTTTTATTGGGACATGGCACATTCCCATTTTTTGTTTACCTGCTGTGTAGGACTGAACTACAATGGCAGCTTTAAGAAGTTGTGATGATATCATATGGTCCATATGATCCCTAAAGCCTAAAATATTTGCTGTCTTATCTTTATAGAAGAGTTTTACCAATCTGTGGTATTGTAGAATAAAATAGAAATTCTTTGTTTTCAGTGTATCTGTTCAATCTCTCTGGCTTGGCTTTCTAGGGTAGATTATTGCCATATGATCAACTGGCTTTTACCCAAATCCTACACAGTTTAATACAGTTCTTTGCTTGGAAAAACTTTCCAGTTTTCCTGTCTTGCTTAGTCACGCAACTCCATTCCTTTCTGATACTCCCTCTTCTGGGAAGTATTTGTCTATACTTGCTACCTACCATATTCCATCAGAACACAGTGAGCTATATGCATATAAATTTGAATTCTTATTCTGAGTCTATGTGGATACACTTGAGTATTGGTAAGGTGCCTTCAGTATTATGTTTTCCCAAATCTAAGGACTATTACAATTTCATGAAATATTACAATGCATATACACTCATTCTGGAAAATAGTGGTTAAACAGATTATCTTTGAAGCAGGAATTTTCTGAGTCCCTGTATAATATGTGCATTGTGAATCTGTAAGAAGGCAATTTCATACGAAGGGCATCTTAAGACTATTTGACCATGGAATCTTTTTGATATTAGAGACCATTTATTCTGCATTAGTATTTTGTTGGATACCAGTGGAATTATGCTATACTAATATATAAACATGCTATATATTTATATTATTAAATTACTAGCTTCTGGGTCATAGCCTACCTTTACTATTCAATAAATATGTGCTCTTGGACAAGTTTAATCTTTGCAAGTTAGTTTTTTCCACATAAAAATGTATACAATAATTATGGTAGTCCCTACAGTATAGGGTTATTAGAATTAAATAAGATAGTTTAAATAAGGTACATAGACTGGCACCTGAAACATTATAACTTACTAAGGACTGTCTTTTATTACCACCCAGTTGTTATTGCAACTTGCATCTACTGTTTGATTTCATCACCACTGATATTTGTTATTATCCTTCTGTTTTTCTGCCTTGTGCTCTCATTAATGAAGATTATTCTCAACAAGCCTAGAGGATAAATACACTTTGTCTTACAGTGTTTTGTTAAAGAGCTATGGTAAAATCAGCTTCAATGTTAAATTGGAAAACATTTCAAAATATTATGTTTCAGTACATTGTATGAACTTTTCTCACATAATTGTGGTGTGTAGTAATTGAACATATTATTGTACTCTTCTTAGATCCATGAAACAAGCAAGGAATTTTCATTTCATGAAGGATGACAAGAATATTCTGAAAATTTTTCCTGAAATTTATCAGTATAAAATGACAAAGAAATCCATACATTTCCAGAATGTCTAGGGAAAAAGTTCTTATTTATATAGTTGATGATGTCAGATGCCATGGAATAACAGAATTCTAGGAAAGATGCAGCCTAAGAATTGAAGAAAAGTTTATCCTTCATGGATCTTAATGCCAATATTAACAATGGAGTACAGCTGGGTGTTGTGGCATGTGTTTGTAATCCCAGTACACAGGAAGCTGAGGGAGAAGAATTCTTGAGCCCAGGAGTTTGAGGCCAACCTGGGCAACATCTCATCTCTCAATAAGTAAGAATGAAAGGGAAGGAAGGAAGAAAGGAAGGAAGGAAGGAAGGAAGTTCACAGTTTGCTTTTAAATATTTGATAGCTCTTGATCTCATTTGATTATCAAATATAACTTTGTTCTAGGCAACCCTAGATTTTGGAAACTGTACATAGATTTATTTTTTTAAAAATCCATGTGTAGAGGGAATATGCAAGCTCAAAATCTGCATGGGTTCTATCTTTTTAAAAAGTTCATCCTGGGATGGGGATATAGAGTAGATTGCTTGCTTAGCATATGTGTGGGCCATGGGTTAGATCTCAAGCACAGAAAAACAAAAGAAAACAAAAAAGCTCAGCCTATTAAATCCTTCAGCATTGAGTGAATATTTAAGTATCTATCACTATTTAAATTAGAGGGAAGTACAAATCAATAGTTAACACACGAAAGCAATATAAATTTCATACCAGAACTGAAATTAAAA
Source organism: Castor canadensis (assembly GCF_047511655.1). Classification (NCBI taxonomy): domain Eukaryota; kingdom Metazoa; phylum Chordata; class Mammalia; order Rodentia; family Castoridae; genus Castor; species Castor canadensis. The sequence continues at coordinate 114,376,565 of NC_133390.1, read as the reverse complement.
TGAAAAATCAAGAGCAACTAAAATCTATAGTCTAAAAATTATAGGTGAATTATTTATCTTTAAATAATTGAGACCTATATTTTTTTCTTCTTTTTTCATCTTGTATGTAACACTGATGTTTCTTTACTTGAAAATATTCATTTTCATTGGAATCACAACAAACTGAGTCAAGAAGAAATGCCTGCCCAGGACTTATCTACTACTAATCCTGTGTCTAGCAAACCATAAAACCTGGCTGAAACCCAGTTTTTCTAGTGTAAACTGTATGTTTTCCACTGTTTTATTGTGAGGATTAAAAAAAGCGATGTATGTGAAACACAGGTGAAAAACCATAGGTCACAATATAAATCTTAAGGGTTGTTGTAGATCGTAAAAACTATCCAAATTGTTTTTGATCCGAGATCTTTGCAAGGCTGGTTTCTTGTCATCAATTAAGTTTTAATTTAAATGTCCCCTCCTCAGAGTGGGTCTTCTTGACAATTAATGTAATGAAGAAATCTGAAACCCACACCCACGACCAGTTACTCCCTGCCCTGCTACCCTTTTTGTATCTCTCATGATTATCAGAAAGTAGCCTACTTATTATTTATGTGTTGGATTTTGCCCCATTCTGTCATGTCCACTCATGTGGCAGAGACCGCTGTCTGTCAGGTTCATGCTGACTACAGCATCCAGGACACTGTAGCAAGGGAATGGCACTCAAGGTCACCCCTACCTCCATGTAGGTCTTAGAGTTGTGTCAAGATGAGTGCTTCCACACAACTTTCCATGTACAGCAAAAGATCTTCCAAGAGCAACACCCACATCCTCTGAACCCAATGGTAGACTCTCTGCAGAGGAGAATTGCTCTCTCTCTGCAGTCATTTTCACTTCAGATGCAGTCCCTTTTCTCAAAATGTTGCATGGAATATGTCCATCTACAGAGAACCGGAAGAGAGATTTATTTCTTGATTCTCCCTTAAAAGTCAGTAAGATCATTTAGGGCACTATTTTGTCATTCCTCTCTTTTCAGGGCCAGCCTGGAATTATGGTTAGAATGCAACGAGCTCTGCCTCAAATTCTTGAGTAGCACAATAGTACTTTGCATCTTGGTTCAAAAACTAGGTGGCTTATTCTATCAAATAAAGAATCCCAAATTCTATGCGACTGAGTAGCTAAAAGCCATGCCTTCTAAACAAATGAATTAAATTCTGGGTCTTTCTAGTTATCTGCAAAGTCTTATACCATTTAGGTTTCTGTTTGCCTCTCTGGCTTTGTGCCCACTGTTCTTCCTGTCATCCCTTCAGCTCCATCCACATTGACCTCCTGGCCATTCCTAAAACCCTCCAAGTTCCTGCTTCCCCAGGTAGACACAGGTTTGCTCTCAAGTGACCTTTAGACTTGGCTGAGACTCTTTCTGATATATGATTTAAAATCATATATCCTTGCTCTGTACACACTCTTTATCATCTTCTCTGTTCCTTTTCTCCCAATAGCACTTATCACCATATGACATATTTTACCTTTCATTTATTAACTTGTTTTTCATCTGATTACTGACATCATAATCTAAGTTCCATGAGGGCAGGGAATTTTGAATGTTCACAGTTGGTACTTTCATCACCTAGTAAGCAGTTAATAAATATTTGTTGAATTAATTAATTATATGCAAGAGAATCAATGATTCAATTAATTGAGGTGCAAACAATTAATTAGAATTGATCCTATACCATTCTCCAACATTGAAGCTAGGTTTTAATTAGATTACTACAAGCAACAGAACCTCCAGCATTAGTCCAGGATATAGGATTTTGTTATAAAGGATCTTAGGGAAGAAAGGAAGAGAAGTACTGTCCTGCAGCCACCCAGGAGATGCTCATGGAAATAGAATGTCACTTAAACCTCCATTCAACATGTCATCACACATAGGGTTTCTCACACTATAATTATCCATCAGAACTTCCTGGGTTTATTACTAAAAATACAGTTTGCTGGAGCCCAGCTCATCTTGGATGGAGTAAGTCTAGGTAGACTCTGAGAATTTGCATTCCTCCCCAGTTCTCAGATGACTGTGATGCTCTTGCACTGATTGGGGTTCACATCTGAGCACCCTGCCCTATTCAAATAAAAGCCACTGTGGTGACAAGTGACTTGGTCCCTTCAATTTGCCTTCATAGTCTCATTTGATCTTTTTCTGATCCTAACTCTCATCTTAAATCTCAAGTCCTTGACTTACTTACGGGATCTGATACTTCCTGATTTCTTTTTGCCTTTGCTGTCTTTGTGCCTGCTGACTCTTTCAGTCGGTCACTCGACAGACTGAAAAGTTTAATGGTTGAGTCACCTCCTCTGCAGAGAAGAGCTCTATGGAGCCCAGCTTTCTTAGGCCCCTTTGTTCATGCAAAGACATTTAACTAGCAAAGTCATATGGGGCTAAATATAACCATGTATAAGACATTTCACTCTCTTTTTCAGAAAGGGTCTGTGAGAATGAAGACTCTGGAGGATTTTTAAAAGGTAAGTGACAGGCATCTGACATTGAGTATCTACTTCGAGGTGACTAGGACATTTTGAATTGCTGTGGGAGAGAATGCCTGTATTTTGCTGCCAAGTCAGCACTAGTGGGGAAATTTTTGTTTTTGCTAGGTTTCCGTTTCCCCAGTGATAAAGTGAGGGAATTACCAGTAAGAGCTGTAAATCCCTTTCCATATGCTGTGTGCAATGATTTGGTTAATCTAATCTGCCAGTTTATATGCACAGGTACATAGGTAGGTCTGCCTCCATTTCCAGGAGGCTGTGACCCAGGTGAACATTACATTGTTTTTCTCAAGTGCATGGATGGATATGGAACCCACTTGCTGGGTTTGAATCCTGCTTCTGCCATTTATTAACCTGGGACAAAATATTTTGCTTGAGCCTCTTCTATAAAACAAGGACTATTTTAATATCCTTATAGTTTTGTTGGCTTTAAATAAGTTATTAGATGAGAAATTAATTATAATAGTTGGAAATGAAAGGAATTCATATATATTAAAGTGTTAATTAAAGTATGTATAGCATATGTCTTTAAAATTATTTTTGTGTGATAAATATCAGTGCTATATTTTGTCTACATTTATATTTTGTCTACTTTAATACTGCTTAAATCCCATGACTATATGTGCATGGGATTTCTAGTTAGAATCATGGCTAGGATATGAACTCATCAGAAATTCCTATAACAAATTACTCCTGTAGTGAGATTTTGAAGTATTGTAGAAATACCATTATTCTTTTACAAGATCTTTCTAGGAACATAGAGGCACAAAGATGAAATTATAAGAATTTAAAACGTAATGCTCTTTTCCAAAGGCTAGGAATAAGGAGGAAGAATGATTAAAAATGTACATAAGGGAAATTTGGGGCGTTATGGCAATATTCTGTGTCTTCTTGTGGTTATAATATGCTTGAATACATTTTTCAAAACTCACATGAAAAGGGGTGAATTTTTTTGTGCTTTTGTTATAGCTGTAGAAACCCAGCTTTATTTTAAAATGCTTCCCATTAAAATAATCTTTTGAAATGTGAGATTTTGTAAAAGGTTCAGCTGTCAATATTCTAACTTTGCACATTGATTTCCTAAAGTTGCATTTATTTGAAGTACTCATGTATGAAAATGGAAAAATTAGACCTGTTGAAACTATTTTAAGAACGGGGAGTTGGAATAAAGGAGACTGATGGAGGGGGTGAATTTAACTAAGATATATTGTAAGCACTTTTGTCACAATGTATCCCCAGTACCCCAGTAATATGATAGTAAAAATAAAATAAAAATTTTAAAAATAAAGTATTTCTAAGTCAGTAGAAATGCTGGCAAAGCTGCATCCATCTTTGAGCACCTCTGTTTATCCTCAGCTTGTTTTTTCAGTCTGTGGCATTTCTCATTAATTATCTGCCTCCCACACTGTTCCTCACGCACCACCCCCTTCTCTACTTTGACTTCCTAATCATTTCTCCTGAGCTTTTGGGGTATTTCCCTCGCTTAGAATGTGATATTGATGGTATTGACCATGGTGCTCTTTTATAAATTTTTGCTGCTGGTGCTCTGGGGAACAAAAGGCTTTTTGAAATTTGGTCTCCTACTTATTAACTTGATTTAATGTGACATGCTGCCATCTCAGGATTTTTGTATCTTTGTCATGCATGTGGTTGGATTTTTTTTCCTTGTGGTTTCCTTGTTAGGTTTTGAAATCAATGTTACAATTTTGCTCCATAGAACAAGTTGGAGGATGTTTATCCTTTTCCTATATTTAAGGGTTTTTGTAAAATTGGGGAGAATCATTCCTTAATTGTTCAGAAGAATTTACTGTTTGGAAGAAATCACCTTTGCCTGGAACTTTCTTCATTTTTGTTTTTCTCTTTTTGGCAGTACTGAGGTTTGAACTTAAGGCCTTGCACTTGCTAGGCAGATGCTCTTCCACTTGAGCAATGCACCTCGCTCTTTCTGCTTTGGTTATTTCCTAGGTAGGGTTTGTGCCCAGGGTTGGCTGTCCTCTTGCCTATGCTTCTGGTGTAGCTGGGGTTACAGCCATGAGCCATCATGCTCAGCTTGGCCTGGAACTTTCTTCAAGAGAGATTTTTAGTCGTGCATTTAATTTCTTTTAATAATCACAGGACTACCCAAATTTTAAAAATTTTTCTTTGCTCATATTGGCAAATTTTCTCTACAGAAATTTTTTTAAATGTCAGTTATTTCATAGTCATAAATTTGTTCATCACATTCTCTTATGTATTGTCAGTGTTTGGAGTATCTACAATAATATTCCTTTGCTTATTATATACATTTTCTCTCTCTTTCTCTGATTAGTCATCTGAGAGTTTTACCAACTTCTTAGTTCCATAAAAGAATCAAACTGTGGCTTTGTGAGTTCCCTCTATTACATATTTATTATTTCATTCATTTCTGCTCCTATCTTTTATTTATTTGAGTTGATTTTGTTTGTTCTTCTTACAACTTGAAGTGGATGTTTAGTCCATTAATTTTCAAACTTTACTTCTTATTTATGGATTTAGGACTATAAATTTCCTTTAATACTTCTTTATTTACTTCAAATTAATTTCATTATCTAATGTTTTGTTACAAACTGATTATAATTCAGTTAAAGATAATTAAATTTTTTACTGTAATTCATCACTTGATACGGGGTTCTTTAGTATTGCATGAATTTCAAACATACAAGTGTTTGTCAGTCTATTACTGTTCTTTTTTGAACACTGGTTTTTCAACCAGGTGTCATTTTACCCAGGGAACATTTGACAGTCTGGAGATAGTTATGAAGTAACTAAAACTTCAGTCACTTCAACTTGGAGAAGAGTGCACTATCTTTGAGAGCACAGGGAGTAATATCTGCTTTCTCTTTAGATTCTTTGAAGATACTGGTTTTTTGGATTTTTGTTTGCTTTTGTTTTCCATAGTTCCACTACAGTATAGCTATTTGGTTTTGATTTTATTTTTAATTCTACTTAGTGCTTACTGATATTTTTAGTTGAATTGATTAATGTCATCAGTTTTGGAAATTTCTCAGTCATTATCTCTTTAAATATTCCTCTTGTTTAATGATGGATCTAGGTTTCTTAGGACCTAAAACTTTAAAAGTTTTGTGGAAACCACTTAAAAAAGAAAACAAAATTAGGTACAAATGATATCATTTGGCCCAATAAAATAAACCAAAACAAATTTCAAACTTTTCCAACTATAACAAAAGTCCCGCGATTAAAAACTTTTGTAACATGCTAATTAATCAACTGCCTGAACTCTTGTGTTAGTTAGATTTCCATTGCTGCAACATTATACCACAGATAAGCAACTTGAAAGAGGAACAGTTTATTATTGCATACAGCTTTGCAGATTTATCCATGGTTGGTTGGTCCCATTGCTTTTGGGTCTCTGGTAAGGCAAAAGTGTATGGCAGAAGAAGCTGCTAACCATTTGGAAGGGAGGAAGCTAAGAGAGGAAGAGCTGGGTCCCAAAATTCCATCTGAAGGCATGCTCCAGTGATGCTGCTTCCTTCCTCTGAGCCCCATCTCTTTAAGGCTCCACTACCTTTCAATAGTTCCAAACTAAGGACCAAGCCTTTAAGACATAGGCCTTTGCAGGGCATCCCAGACCCGAACTGTAGCACTTGTGTACAATACATTTCCCTACAGATTTTGCTTGTAAACTTTTCTATTCATGTATCAGCAATTTTGTAATAACATTTCTGATTGAGAAAGTAAAAAAGAACTGTCTTGGTAAAACTTTTTAATTTATTGTTGATGCTTTAGAAGTTTATTTTAGCTTCAATGAAAGAGAGATAAAGAAGTGGGGTCAATGAATATAACAAGCATTTTTTGAGTTTTACCATAAAAGGGAATTGAAAAGTGAGGGGCATAAGACCACTAGGTTTTTTGTTCTTGTTTGTTTTAGGATGGGAGATTTTAGAAAATGGTTATGTGGGGCCAAGTGTGATGATGCATGTCTGTAATCTAGCTTTTAGGGTGGCAGAGATCAGGAGGATCACGTATCAAGGTCAGCCTGGGCAAAAAGTTAGTGACCCAATTTCAATAAACAAGTCAACACCCATGTAATCCCATCTAGTACCCAAGGTCAATCAAGGGCAAAAATGTAATACCCTATCTGAAGAATAACTAAAAGGAAAAAAACCACCAAGGATATGGCTCAAGTGGTGGGATGCCTGCCTAGCAAGCATGAAGTCCTGAGTTCAAACCCTAGTAAATTCCACTCCCCACAAGAGAAAGAAAATGGTTGAATGCTAGTGGTAATTATTAAATAGAGAGCAGAGGAGTTGGGGTTCTTTTAGAATTTTATTTTTAAGCAGTTGTGTGCAAAAATTGGGATTTAAATAGAAGAGGTGGTCTTATCTGTGGTTTTTAAACTGAGATCCATAAATGTCCAAGGATCCCACAGATAGAATTCATAAAATTTGTCAACTTGAATAGGCAACTATGTTTTTAGTAATCCATAATTGAAATTTAACATTTCCTTCAATAATAAATGTAGTCAAGTTAGATTTAGCTGCCAATAGAGATACTTTAAATCATATAACAACTGTTGAAAATGCCTTAAAACATCATTTACTCACCTCACTAGTTTAAAGTATGTAGTTATTAGACCACACCTGAGAGCTGGTCTTATATAACACATCAATAAAGAAGCATAAAGCTGGTTGTGGTGGTACAAGCCTGTAATCCCAGCTACTCAGGAGATGAAGGCAGGAGGATCACCAGTTTAAGAACAGCTAGCAAAGAGGTAGTGAGATCCTGTTCCAAAATCAAAAGAGTCAGGGGCATAGCTCAAGTGCTACAGCACTTGCCTAGCATGTGTGAGGTCCTGGGTTCAGACCCCAGTACTACAAGAAAAAAAATTCGTATATATCACCATATTACAAATTTTTTAATACCTTGATATCTGACTTGACTTTAAATGTAATGATTTCCTTTGCTTTTTTGAGAACATTACTCTTAAAAACAGTCTATAGGCTCCAACATAAACTCCAACAGGTTTTGAGTCCGTCAGTTTCTTCTCCAGGGTCAGTCAAAGAATGACAAGCCTGGACAACTGGTGAGTGGCAAGCAAGAAAGAAGTTTACTGAAGTAAAGAAAGCAGAGTGGCTGAGCGGGTGGGGCTCAGAAAGTCTGAGTCATGGCAACTGCATTGTCTAGGAGATTTTTTAATGTAGTTTTTGGCGTGCTTTGGGGGCGGACTTTGCAAGTACCTAGTAGGTGGACTCTTATCCCCCTTTCCTTACCCTGAGCCCACATTCCATTCTCAGGTCAGTTTTGTGTTGTCTCTGTTCTCTTGCCTACATCTATTTCTTGCTGACTTTAATTGCCCTTTGTTGTCCCCAAGACCTACTTGCTTAAGATCAAGCTAGCTCCTAACAAACACACTGCTGAAAAAAGGTTAAGAGTGCACATTGTAACAGGAGACATGGCAGAGCATATGTTTGAGAGGCAGGGTGTTTATCAGATTGGTTGTTTGAAGTTGGCCAAGCTTCTCTCTCTCTGACTCCTCACTCCTCTGTCTGTCTGTCCGTCTCTCTCTCTCTCTGCTTATTGTTTATAGTTTTCTCAGAGAATTGCAAGACAAGGTCATCAGGAGAGAGTGAGAAAGAACAAGGAGATAATGGAAATTTGAGTATAAGAAAGAAGGTGTGAATTGGTTTTCTGAGAGAAGAAGCAAGTTAATTTTCTGGGAGAGTGAAGCAAGATTGCAGAGCAGTGGGCAGAGTGACCACTTGTATTTTCAATTTAAAGGGAGACCACAGTTGTGTGCCTTCTCCTGCTCTGTTCAGCTGAATGAGTATGGAGGTGAGTTAACCAGAGTTAGGTTTCTACAAAAGAGGAGAGTGAGGGGCAAGAAGAGCAAGGGACTTGATCTGGTTGGGAAGTGAAGCTATACATGGCCTCTCAACACTCAGCTGCACAGGCAGGAGAGCACGAGGTTGCTATGTCAGTGGTGGGTCAATGAACACTCTAAGAGTTGATGGATTTGTGGAGATGAGGATAGTAGAGAGAGAAGGGAGATAAAAAAATGTTCTAAAACAAACTGATACTAGTTATGGTTTAAGAGAATGAGAACAAGTGAACATTTTAGGGAGAATCATATGCTTAAAGTCTGAAACTTGGCCATTTTTCTTTTCTTGACTTTCTCCAACATAATAGCCCAAATTGCTCTTATTTCTGTTCCTTTGATTCCTCCTGAAGGGTAAAGTTGACTTCCGCTCATATCTGAAAGACCTAAACTGCCCCCTAAGTGCTAAAAACAGAAATCATGCCAATTAGTAAGACAATGACTAAAAGTTAACATATTCTTTGTGTTTGCTATCTCTCTGTATATTAGGCACCTTTTGTAAGTCTTTCATACACAAACAGTATAGATGAACAATCTTGAAGAGAGAAGTTTTTAAAGTCTATAAATGTTTGATTTTCTCATTCTGCTATCTTGGCCAGGAATCTTATTTTACCACCACCTGAAGGTTATGTCAATACACAAGGTTAACTATGGTCACTGTTGTTGGCTCCCTGGAGCAATCCTTCCATGCTATTAAGTAATATCAAATTATGAGACTATTAAATGTTATTTAATTTTGTTATACTTTACTAAATCAGTTAACAATTATGTTTCTTTTCCTTTCTCCCTTCTGCATCAGTCTTCCTTGAATCAGCAATCTTAATTTTTAGCAAATTCGAGAATAAGTAAAACATTCCAAAAGTTCTCCTCATCTAAGAGTATTCAAAAGTTAGTTGTTTCTTTCACATTGTTCTCAGTTGTGGAGAGCAGCGTACATAAGCACAGGTGTATCAAATAAACTGGGGGTTTGAGTTTGGCACAACCCCAAACTACAGAAGGGAGCATGCGCAGTTATGCCCAATAAACTGCAGGCTTGAGTTGGCACAACTTCAGCTGCAGAAGTGGGCAAGATGCAGTACAGCTGTTTTTCCTAAGATGTTTACCTTCAGAGAGAAGTGGTCACAGGTTCCTCCTGTTCCTGTGGATTATAATGTCATGCCCCCTCCCCTGAGAACTGCCTCTCCACCTCACATTGCCACTGTATATAATAAACTTACTGGAGGTGGAGATGGCTGATGTGTCTCCATCCAAGTGCCCAGCCTACTTGGCCCCAGCTTTATGCATGTTTGGTGCTCTGTCTGTTGTCTTTTTTTGCATCTCCCATTGCCCGCAGGTAGGTTTCTAGGACAAGCTTGTGCAGGACGTGAGAGGTGGTGCCTGAACAGGGACCTGAGAACACGATGACACCTGGGCAAGAACCAAACTACAGGGGAACTTGAAGCCTGAGATAAGACATTCTCCAAGAAGCACTCAGGTAAGATAAAATAAGAAACAAGTAACGTTGGGGGAGAGTAAATTGAATACAGCCAGGTGTAAAAACATGGGACAGTGTGAGTCTAAGGACTAGGAGCTCTATATACAGGCTTTAAAAGCTATGCTAAAGATTAGAGCAGGCAGAGTCAGGTCACTTCGGCTTATGCAGCTTTTAGATTTTGTACAGGATACTTACCCGTGGTTCCCTGAGGAGGGCACTGTAAGTTTAGAAACATGAAACAATGTAGGAGACGGGCTGAGGGCTTGTTATATGGCTGAGGCGCTGGAATGCATGCCCATTTTTACTTTTGGTTTGTGGCCTACTCCCTCACATAAAGAAAGATTTTCCTCCTTGGTATTTGAGCTGGGATGTGGGACTCACCCCTTACAGTCAGTCAGTCAGTGTCCCTTGAAGGAACAAAATGCTGCAGGGAGTGGAGCTGCTGAACTGTCCAGCCACACCTTATGAGGATAAGTTTTCACATAAAATTGAAATTCAGTTCAAAGATGATTCTGATTCTGATTTAGTGTCAGATGAGGAGGGTCAGGAGGAAGCTCTGGCCCATCAAATACTGGGAACCATGCATTTGGGGTTACCTCCATGGGCCAAGAAACTTCCTACTTTTGCTAAGAGTCTGCCGCTACAGGCTGTCTTGCAGGCGGCTCGTAGTCAAGGAGAAGATACAGCTGGTTTTCGGTTTTACCCTCTACTTGAGAGACTGGATCCTAACAACCCCAGCATGCAACAGAGATTTGATGAAAAGATTCCATTTAAAACTTTAAAGGAGGTAAAGCAAGCCTGTGCAATGTATGGCTCTACAGCGCCATTTATGCTGGGGCTACTACAAAGTATGGTAGAATCTGCTATGCCTACAGATGACTGGATAGGTCTGGCTAAACTATGCCTCTCTCCAGGTGATTACTTGCTATGGAAAACAGGTTTTATAGAGTTATGTCAGGAGCAAACAAACCGTAATTTGACCCATGGACTGCATATCACTGCAGATATGCTCATGGGAAGAGGACCTTTTGAAGGCGTAGATAATCAATTACAGTATCTGCTTCAGGCTTATCAGCAGGTTGCCATCTCAGGCACAAGGGCATGGCAAGAACTATGCACGAAAGGAGAAAAGACTTTGGAATTAACTAGCATTCTCCAAGGTCCCAATGAGCCATATTGAGAATTTGTGGCATGCCTGCTGCAAAATGTAGGCAGGACAGTGGTGGATATGGAAGCCGGAAACATACTGGTAAAACAGCTGGCTTTTGAGAATGATAACAAGGCCTGTGAGACAGCCCTTCAGCCATATAGAAAAAGAGCTACTCTGTAGGAAATGATTAGAATTTGTGATAATGTCAGGCCGAGTCACATCCAGGGTATAGCTTTAGCTGCTGCCTTTAAGGAAGTGTGCTGCCCTGGGGGAAGAATAAAAGGAGCATACTTTTCCTGTGGAAAAGGGGACATTTTGCTAGGGAGTGTTGGAATAAGCCCTGACTACAGCTAGGTATCTCGGGGCCCATCACTGGGCCACTGTCTAGTGCCAATGGGCCCAGGGCTCGACCCCCCCCCCCAGGATATGTCCCTGGTGTCAGATGGGAAAACATTGGGCAAATGAACATCACTCCAAAACAGATATAGATGGGCAACCTCTTATAGGACAGGGAAACTTCCAGTGGTGCCTGCCCCAGCCCCGTTAAATAGTGGGGGCAATTACTATGAAGGCTCCTCACCAATACCCACCATTGAAAACCTCATTCATGCCATCCCAGGAAGTGCAGGACTGGACCTCAGTCCTACCTTCCGATATGTGTTAACACCTGATGTGGATTCTTGGTAGAATCAACATAGTAAAAATGTCGATACTCCCCAAAGTAATCTACATGTTTAATGCAATTCCCATCAAAATTCCAATGACATTCATTAAAGAGATTGAAAAATCTACTGTGAAATTTATATGGACACACAAGAGGCCACGAATAGCCAAGGCAATACTCAGTCAAAAGAACAATGCAGGAGGTATCACAATACCTGACTTCAAACTATATTACAAAGCAATAACAATAAAAACAGCATGGTACTGGCACAAAAACAGACATGAAGACCAGTGGAACAGAATAGAGGATCCAGATATGAAGCCACACAACTATGAGCAACTTATCTTTGACAAAGGAGCTAAAAATATACGATGGAGAAATAGCAGCCTCTTCAACAAAAACTGCTGGGAAAACTGGTTAGCAGTCTGCAAAAAACTGAAACTAGATCCATGTATATCACCCTATACCAAGATTAACTCAAAATGGATCAAGGATCTTAATATCAGACCCCAAACTCTTAAGTTGATACAAGAAAGAGTAGAGTAAGAAATACTCTGGAGATTCCAAGATGGCGGCTAGAGGTAGGAAGCAGAAAGCGAGCCTCCTATAGTGAAATCTTGGAGAGACGCTGGAGACACACTTTGCAGGCATAATCACCGAGAAAAGGCATAACTTTGACCCCTCCACATCTCCAGCCGGCGCAGAGAATCTCCACTTCACGTTAAACGGAGAACCGAGGAGGCCCCCGGGGCCGCCAGTGGCCGGCGCCCATACGGCTTGGGAAGACGTGGACCAGGTGAGCTTCGCGGTACCGCGGTAGCCCCACAGACAAGCCTGGGCCAGAGCAGCATAGCCCCCTGGACAGACTGACCTCCACCCGGGAAAAAAAGAAACTGAGTACTAAGCAATAAGAACAGTTAAGACACGCTGGAAAGAGGGTGGGGCGCCCTGAGCGCTGAAGATTGGGGGAAGGGAATCCTTCCCGGGACTGTAAATAAACGAGCTGGGCGGGCCGGAGAGGCTCTGGCGGGAGCGGGGCGCGCCAGCAACCAGGAGCTGGGACGCTTGTGAGAGGAGGGAAGACCCACTTCCCACGTGAACTGTAAATAAACACGCAGGCCTGACAACGCGGGGCAGTGTCGCCTTTCCCAGTGCTTGGAAAGGGAAAAGCCTGTAGCAGAGGCCCCCCTCCCCCGCACAGGAGAACTCTGAGCAAACAAAGCCTGTGGGACCAGGCGAGTGCTAAGCTCACCCCAGAGATCTGCATAAATAACGCCGCCAGCTACAGGCTGAGAGCAGCAGGCAGGCAAACCACAGTTGCAGATACCACTCTCAGAACTGCCTCCAGACGCTTTTTTTTTCTTTTTCTCCCTACCTTTGATGAGAGAACAACCGAATTACACCTGCAAGCCGAAAAACTTACTGAAACTATTGCATTTGAACTGGGGACACTTGGTGGGGCTTTTTTTTTATTTTTTCTTCTGTGTGTGTGTGAGTGTAGTTTTGTTCTACTTTATGCATCCCCTTTGATGAGACAACTACAGAACAACATCTGAGGCACCAACTCCAGGACTGGAGATTAAGACGGACATCCAAATTATTAAGACTGAAATTGCATTGCATATAAACTTGGAAGTTTTTTGGTTTTTTTTTTTTTTTTTTTTAATTTCCTATTTTCCATTTTATTTTAATTCAGTTTTATAAATAGATATTACTTTCATATACTTATTTTTTATTTTTTTTATCTTTGATTTTCAATCCTCTCTCTGTCTCTCTATTGTCTGTTCAGCTTACTGTCGATTAGTTCACTAACACTCCCTGTTTATACCTTTGAAACTCTCTTGTCTGATCCCTTGTTCTGCTTTCTCCCTCTTGTCTGTATATTTGTTTTCCCCTTTTCTTTAACTTCTTGCTTTCCATCTCAGCTCACTCTTCCGTTCTCAATATTACCATTGTTATTATTACAAGCTAGAAAATACTTAATTACACACAGTACAGGGACAGTAACAACACCAAGGACAATGACAGGAAGACAGAAAAAACAAGGAAACCAGTTTCCCCACAGCAAAAAATTAGTACAGGAACCAGAGGGGAATGAAGAGAACAGAAACTCAGAGCCAGACTCCAACAAAATGAAGATAAACTATGCCAAAGGACCCAAGGAAGCCTACAAGAATAATTTAAAAGAAGACATACTACAAGTACTCAATGAGAATTTTATAGAGATGATACTGGATAGGGTCAACCAAAATGTACAGGAGACACTCAAGAAATTCCAAGACAATAAAAATAGAGAATTTGAAAAAGCAAAAGAAGAAATAAAGGAAACCATAGAAGCACTGTATAAACACCAAAGTGAAAGAGAGAACACAATGAATAAATGGATAAATGAACTCAGGACAAAAATAGACAACAATAAAGAAGAAAACAGCCAGGATATGGAAAACCTCAGAAAAAAGAACGAAACAGAACTGCAAAACAAAACGGAAAGCCAATCCAGCAGAATAGAACAAACAGAAGACAGAATCTCAGAACTTGAAGATGAAATGGTAATTAAAGGAAAAACCGAAGAACTATTAATTAAACAACTCAAGACCTGTGAAAAGAAAATGCAAGAACTCACCGACTCCATCAAAAGACCAAACTTGAGAATCATGGGCATCGAAGAAGGAGAAGAGGTGCAAGCGAAGGGAATGCGTAATATATTCAACAAAATAATAATGGAAAATTTCCCAAATCTAGAGAAAGATATTCCCATACAAATGCAAGAGGCCTCCAGGACACCAAACAGACCAGATCAAAATAGAACTACTCCACGACATATCATCATTAAAACAACAAGTTCAGAAACTAAGGAAAGAATATTGAAGGCTGCAAGAGAGAAAAAACAAGTAACATACAAAGGTAAACCCATCAAAATCACAGCAGACTTCTCAACAGAAACATTAAAAGCAAGAAGAGCGTGGGGTGAGATCTTCCGGGCACTGAATGAAAATAACTTCAACCCCAGGATACTCTACCCAGCAAAGCTATCATTCAAAATAGATGGAGCAATAAAAGTCTTCCATGATAAGCAGAAACTAAAACAATATGTGACCACAAAGCCACCATTACAAAAGATTCTGCAAGGGATCCTGCACACAGAAAGTGACACCCAACTTAACCATGAAAAGGCAGGCAGCACCAAACCACAGGATAAGAAAAAGCAAGACAGTAGAGAGTAACATCAAGTTAGGTACACACAATCAAACCTTCAAACAACTAAGATAACTAAATGGCAGGAATCACCACATACATATCAGTACTAACGCTTAATATTAATGGACTTAATTCACCCATCAAAAGACACCGTTTGACAAAATGGATTAAAAAAGAAGATCCAACAATTTGTTGCTTACAGGAGACTCATCTCACCGACAGAAATAAGCATATGCTTAGGATGAAAGGCTGGAAGAAGATTTACCAAGCTAATGGCCCCCGAAAACAAGCAGGAGTAGCAATACTTATCTCTGACAAAGTAGACTTCAAACCTACATTGATCAAACGAGATAAAGAAGGACATTCCATACTAATAAAAGGGGAAATAGACCAAACGGAAATAATAATCATCAATCTGTACGCACCCAATGTCAACGCACCCAATTTCATCAAACATACCCTAAAAGACCTAAAAGCATATATAAACGCCAACACAGTGGTTGTGGGAGACTTTAACACTCCATTATCATCAATAGATAGGTCATCCAAACAAAAACTCAATAAAGAAATCCAAGATCTAAAATATGCAATAGATCAAGTGGACCTAGTAGATGTCTACAGAACATTTCATCCAACCTCTACACAATATACATTCTTCTCAGCAGCCCATGGAACCTTCTCCAAAATAGATCATATCCTAGGGCACAAAGCAAGCCTCAGCAAATATAAGAAAATAGAAATAATACCGTGCATACTATCTGACCACAATGCAGTAAAAGTAGAACTCAACAACAAAAGTAAAGACAAAAAACATGCAAACAGCTGGAAACTAAATAACTCATTACTTAATGAAGAATGGATCATCGATGCAATAAAAGAGGAAATTAAAAAGTTCCTAGAAGTCAATGAAAATGAAAACACAACCTACCGGAACCTATGGGACACAGCTAAGGCAGTCTTGAGAGGAAAGTTTATAGCCATGAGTGCATATATTAAAAAGATTGAAAGATCCCAAATCAATGACCTAATGATACATCTCAAACTCCTAGAAAAACAAGAACAAGCAAATCCCAAAACAAATAGAAGGAGAGAAATAATAAAAATAAGAGCTGAAATCAACGAAATAGAAACCAAAAAAACCATACAAAGAATTAATGAAACAAAAAGTTGGTTCTTTGAAAAAATAAACAAGATCGATAGACCCCTGGCAAACCTGACTAAAATGAGGAGAGAAAAACCCCAAATTAGTAGAATCAGGAATGCAAAAGGGGAGATAACAACAAACACCATGGAAGTCCAGGAAATCATCAGAGACTACTTTGAGAACCTATATTCAAATAAATTTGAAAATCTAAAAGAAATGGACAGATTTCTAGATACATATGATCATCCAAAACTGAACCAAGAGGAAATTAATCACCTGAATAGACCTATAACACAAAATGAAATTGAAGCAGCAATCAAGAGTCTCCCCAAAAAGAAAAGCCCAGGACCTGATGGATTCTCTGCTGAATTCTATCAGACCTTTAAAGAAGAACTGATACCAACCCTCCTTAAACTGTTCCATGAAATAGAAAGGGAAGGAAAACTGCCAAACACATTTTATGAAGCCACTATTACACTTATCCCAAAACCAGGCAAAGACACCTCCAAAAAGGAGAACTATAGGCCAATCTCCTTAATGAACATTGATGCAAAAATCCTCAACAAAATAATGGCAAACCGAATTCAGCAACACATCAAAAAGATTATCCACCACGACAGGGTAGGCTTCATCCCAGGGATGCAGGGGTGGTTCAACATACGAAAATCAATAAACGTAATAAACCACATTAACAGAAGCAAAGACAAAAACCACTTGATCATCTCAATAGACGCAGAAAAAGCCTTTGATAAGATCCAACATCATTTCATGATAAAAGCTCTAAGAAAACTAGGAATAGAAGGAAAGTTCCTCAACATTATAAAAGCTATATATGCCAAACCTACAGCCAGCATTATACTTAACGGAGAAAAATTAAAACCGTTCCCTCTAAAATCAGGAACCAGACAAGGATGCCCACTATCTCCACTCCTATTCAACATAGTACTGGAATTCCTAGCCAGAGCAATTAGGCAAGAAGAAGGAATAAAAGGAATACAAATAGGTAAAGAAACTGTCAAAATATCCCTATTTGCAGACGACATGATCCTATACCTTAAAGACCCAAAAAACTCTACTCAGAAGCTTCTAGACATCATCAATAGCTATAGCAAAGTAGCAGGATATAAAATCAACATAGAAAAATCATTAGCATTTCTATACACTAACAATGAGCAAACGGAAAAAGAATGTATGAAAACAATTCCATTTACAATAGCCTCAAAAAAAATCAAATACCTAGGTGTAAACCTAACAAAAGATGTGAAAGACCTCTACAAGGAAAACTATACACTTCTGAAGAAAGAGATTGAGGAAGACTATAGAAAGTGGAGAGATCTCCCATGCTCATGGATTGGTAGAATCAACATAGTAAAAATGTCGATACTCCCCAAAGTAATCTACATGTTTAATGCAATTCCCATCAAAATTCCAATGACATTCATTAAAGAGATTGAAAAATCTACTGTGAAATTTATATGGAAACACAAGAGGCCACGAATAGCCAAGGCAATACTCAGTCAAAAGAACAATGCAGGAGGTATCACAATACCTGACTTCAAACTATATTACAAAGCAATAACAATAAAAACAGCATGGTACTGGCACAAAAACAGACATGAAGACCAGTGGAACAGAATAGAGGATCCAGATATGAAGCCACACAACTATGAGCAACTTATCTTTGACAAAGGAGCTAAAAATATACGATGGAGAAATAGCAGCCTCTTCAACAAAAACTGCTGGGAAAACTGGTTAGCAGTCTGCAAAAAACTGAAACTAGATCCATGTATATCACCCTATACCAAGATTAACTCAAAATGGATCAAGGATCTTAATATCAGACCCCAAACTCTTAAGTTGATACAAGAAAGAGTAGGAAATACTCTGGAGTTAGTAGGTATAGGTAAAAACTTTCTCAATGAAACCCCAGCAGCACAGCAACTAAGAGATAGCATAGATAAATGGGACCTCATAAAACTAAAAAGCTTCTGTTCATCAAAAGAAATGGTCTCTAAACTGAAGAGAACACCCACAGAGTGGGAGAAAATATTTGCCAATTATACATCAGACAAAGGACTGATAACCAGAATATACAGGGAACTTAAAAAACTAAATTCTCCCAAAACTAATGAACCAATAAAGAAATGGGCATGTGAACTAAACAGAACTTTCTCAAAAGAAGAAATTCAAATGGCCAGAAAACACATGAAAAAATGCTCACCATCTCTAGCAATAAAGGAAATGCAAATTAAAACCACGCTAAGATTCCACCTCACCCCTGTTAGAATAGCCATCATCAGCAACACCACCAACAACAGGTGTTGGCGAGGATGTGGGGAAAAAGGAACCCTGTTACACTGTTGGTGGGAATGTAGACTAGTACAACCACTCTGGAAAAAAATTTGGAGGCTACTTAAAAAGATGGACATCGATCTACCATTTGATCCAGCAATACCACTCTTGGGGATATACCCAAAAGACTGTTACTCCAGAGGCACCTGCACATCCATGTTTATTGCTGCACTATTCACAATAGCCAAGTTATGGAAACAGCCAAGATGTCCCAGCACTGACGAATGGATTAAGAAAATGTGGTATCTATACACAATGGAATTTTATGCAGCCATGAAGAAGAACGAAATGTTATCATTCGCTGGTAAATGGATGGAATTGGAGAACATCATTCTGAGTGAGGTTAGCCTGGCTCAAAAGACCAAAAATCGTATGTTCTCCCTCATATGTGGACATTAGATCAAGGGCAAACACAACAAGGGGATTGGACTATGAGCACATGATAAAAGCGAGAGCACACAAGGGAGGGGTGAGGATAGGTAAGACACCTAAAAAACTAGCTAGCATTTGTTGCCCTTAACGCAGAGAAACTAAAGCAGATACCTTAAAGCAACTGAGGCCAATAGGAAAAGGGGACCAGGAACTAGAGAAAAGGTTAGATCAAAAAGAATTAACCTAGAAGGTAACACCCACACACAGGAAATCAATGTGAGTCAATGCCCTGTATAGCTATCCTTATCTCAACCAGCAAAACCCCTTGTTCCTTCCTATTATTGCTTATACTCTCTCTACAACAAAATTAGAGATAAGGGCAAAATAGTTTCTGCTGGGTATTGAGGGGGGGAGTGGGAGGGGGTGGAGTGGGTGGTAAGGGAGGGGGTGGGGGCAGGGGGGAGAAATGAACCAAGCCTTGTATGCACATATGAATAATAAAAGAAAAATGAAAAAAAAAAAAAAAAAAAAAGAAATACTCTGGAATTAGTAGGTATAGGTAAGAACTTTCTCAATGAAACCCCAGCAGCACAGCAACTAAGAGATAGCATAGATAAATGGGACCTCCTAAAACTAAAAAGCTTCTGTACATCAAAAGAAATGGTCTCTAAACTGAAGAGAACACCCACAGAGCGGGAGAAAATATTTGCCAATTATACATCAGACAAAGGACTGATAACCAGAATATACAGGGAACTTAAAAAACTAAATTCTCCCAAAACTAATGAACCAATAAAGAAATGGGCATGTGGGGAATTCCAAGATGGCGGCTAGAGGTAGGAAGCAGAAAGCGACCCTCCTATAGTGAAATCTTGGAGAGACGCTGGAGACACACTTTGCAGGCATAATCACCGAGAAAAGGCGTAACTTTGACTCCTCCACACCTCCAGCCGGCGCAGAGAATCTCCACTTCACGTTAAACGGAGAACCGAGGAGGCCCCCGGGGCCGCCAGTGGCCGGCGCCCATTCGGCTTGGGAAGACGCGGACCAGGTGAGCTTCGCGGTACCGCGGTAGCCCCACAGACAAGCCTGGGCCAGAGCAGCATAGCCCCCTGGACAGACTGACCTCCACCCGGGAAAAAAAGAGAAACTGAGTACTAAGCAAGAAGAACAGTTAAGACACGCTGGAAAGAGGGTGGGGCGCCCTGAGCGCTGAAGATTGGGGGAAGGGAATCCTTCCCGGGACTGTAAATAAACGAGCCGGGCGGGCCGGAGAGGCTCTGGCGGGAGCGGGGCGCGCCCAGCAGCCAGGAGCGGGGACGCATGTGAGAGGAGGGAAGACCCACTTCCCACGTGAACTGTAAATAAACACGCAGGCCTGACAACGCGGGGCAGTGGCACCTTTCCCAGTGCTTGGAAAGGGGAAAGCCTGTGGCAGAGGCCCCCCCCCCTGCACAGGAGAACTCTGAGCAAACAAAGCCTGTGGGACCAGGTGAGTGCTAGCTCACCACAGAGATCTGCATAAATAACACCTCCAGCTACAGGCTGAGAGCAGCAGGCAGGCAAGCCACAGTTGCAGATACCACTCTCAGAACTGCCTCCAGACGCTTTTTTTTCTTTTTCTCCCTACCTTTGATGAGAGAACAACCGAATTACACCTGCAAGCCGAAAAACTTACTGAAACTGTATTGCATTTGAACTGGGGACACTTGGAGGGGCTTTTTTTTTTTTTCTTTCTTCTGTGTGTATGTGAGTGTAGTTTTGTTCTACTTTATGCATCCCCTTTGATGAGACAACTACAGAACATCTGAGGCACCAACTCCAGGACTGGAGATTGAGACGGACATCCAAATTATTAAGACTGAAATTGCATTGCATATAAACTTGGAAGTTTTTTGGTTTTTTTTTTTTTTTAATTTTCTATTTTCCATTTTATTTTAATTCATTTTTATAAATAGATATTACTTTCATATACTTATTTTTTATTTTTTTTATCTTTGATTTTCAATCCTCTCTCTGTCACTCTATTGTCTGTTCAGCTTACTGTCGATTAGTACACTAACACTCCCTGTTTATACCTTTGAAACTCTCTTGTCTGATACCTTGTTCTGCTTTCTCCCTCTTGTCTGTATATTTGTTTTCCCCTTTTCTTTAACTCCTTGCTTTCCATCTCAGCTCACTCTTCCATTCTAAATATTACCATTGTTATTATTACAAGCTAGAAAATACTTAATTACACACAGTACAGGGACAGTAACAACACCAAGGACAATGACAGGAAGACAGAAAAAACAAGGAAACCAGTTTCCCCACAGCAAAAAATTAGTACAGGAACCAGAGGGGAATGAAGAGAACAGAAACTCAGAGCCAGACTCCAACAAAATGAAGATAAACTATGCCAAAGGACCCAATGAAGCCTACAAGAATAATTTAAAAGAAGACATACTACAAGTACTCAATGAGAATTTTATAGAGATGATACTGGATAGGGTCAACCAAAATGGACAGGAGACACTCAAGAAATTCCAAGACAATAAAAATAGAGAATTTGAAAAAGCAAAAGAAGAAATAAAGGAAACCATAGAAGCACTGTATAAACACCAAAGTGAAAGAGAGAACACAATGAATAAATGGATAAATGAACTCAGGACAAAAATAGACAACAATAAAGAAGAAAACAGCCAGGATATGGAAAACCTCAGAAAAAAGAACGAAACAGAACTGCGAAACAAAATGGAAGGCCAATCCAGCAGAATAGAACAAACAAGACAGAATCTCAGAACTTGAAGATGAAATGGTAATTAAAGGAAAAACTGAAGAACTATTAATTAAACAACTCAAGACCTGTGAAAAGAAAATGCAAGAACTCACTGACTCCATCAAAAGACCAAACTTGAGAATCATGGGCATCGAAGAAGGAGAAGAGGTGCAAGCGAAGGGAATGCGTAATATATTCAACAAAATAATAACGGAAAATTTCCCAAATCTAGAGAAAGATATTCCCATACAGATGCAAGAGGCCTCCAGGACACCAAACAGACCACATCAAAATAGAATTACTCCACGACATATCATCATTAAAACAACAAGTTCAGAAACTAAGGAAAGAATATTGAAGGCTGCAAGAGAGAAAAAACAAGTAACATACAAAGGTAAACCCATCAAAATCACAGCAGACTTCTCAACAGAAACATTAAAAGCAAGAAGAGCGTGGGGTGAGATCTTCCGGGCACTGAATGAAAATAACTTCAACCCCAGGATACTCTACCCAGCAAAGCTATCATTCAAAATAGATGGAGCAATAAAAGTCTTCCATGATAAGCAGAAACTAAAACAATATGTGACCACAAAGCCACCATTACAAAAGATTCTGCAAGGGATCCTGCACACAGAAAGTGACACCCAACTTAACCATGAAAAGGCAGGCAGCACCAAACCACAGGATAAGAAAAAGCAAGACAGTAGAGAGTAACATCAAGTTAGGTACACACAATCAAACCTTCAAACAACTAAGATAACTAAATGGCAGGAATCACCACATACATATCAGTACTAACGCTTAATATTAATGGACTTAATTCACCCATCAAAAGACACCGTTTGACAAAATGGATTAAAAAAGAAGATCCAACAATTTGTTGCTTACAGGAGACTCATCTCACCGACAGAAATAAGCATATGCTTAGGATGAAAGGCTGGAAGAAGATTCACCAAGCCAATGGCCCCCGAAAACAAGCAGGAGTAGCAATACTTATCTCTGACAAAGTAGACTTCAAACCTACATTGATCAAACGAGATAAAGAAGGACATTCCATACTAATAAAAGGGGAAATAGACCAAACGGAAATAATAATCATCAATCTGTATGCACCCAATGTCAACGCACCCAATTTCATCAAACATACCCTGAAAGACCTAAAAGCATATATTAACTCCAACACAGTGGTTGTGGGAGACTTTAACACTCCATTATCATCAATAGATAGGTCATCCAAACAAAAACTCAATAAAGAAATCCAAGATCTAAAATATGCAATAGATCAAGTGGACCTAGTAGATGTCTACAGAACATTTCATCCAACCTCTACACAATATACATTCTTCTCAGCAGCCCATGGAACCTTCTCCAAAATAGATCATATCCTAGGGCACAAAGCAAGCCTCAGCAAATACAAGAAAATAGAAATAATACCATGCATACTATCTGACCACAATGCAATAAAAGTAGAACTCAACAACAAAAGTAAAGACAAAAAACATGCAAACAGCTGGAAACTAAATAACTCATTACTTAATGAAGAATGGATCATCGATGCAATAAAAGAGGAAATTAAAAAGTTCCTAGAAGTCAATGAAAATGGAAACACAACCTACCGGAACCTATGGGACACAGCTAAGGCAGTCTTGAGAGGAAAGTTTATAGCCATGAGTGCATATATTAAAAAGATTGAAAGATCCCAAATCAATGACCTAATGATACATCTCAAACTCCTAGAAAAACAAGAACAAGCAAATCCCAAAACAAATAGAAGGAGAGATATAATAAAAATAAGAGCTGAAATCAACGAAATAGAAACCAAAAAAACCATACAAAGAATTAATGAAACAAAAAGTTGGTTCTTTGAAAAAATAAACAAGATCGATAGACCCCTGGCAAACCTGACTAAAATGAGGAGAGAAAAACCCCAAATTAGTAGAATCAGGAATGCAAAAGGGGAGATAACAACAAACACCATGGAAGTCCAGGAAATCATCAGAGACTACTTTGAGAACCTATATTCAAATAAATTTGAAAATCTAAAAGAAATGGACAGATTTCTAGATACATATGATCATCCAAAACTGAACCAAGAGGAAATTAATCACCTGAATAGTCCTATAACACAAAATGAAATTGAAGCAGCAATCAAGAGTCTCCCCAAAAAGAAAAGTCCAGGACCTGATGGATTCTCTGCTGAATTCTATCAGACCTTTAAAGAAGAACTGATACCAACCCTCCTTAAACTGTTCCATGAAATAGAAAGGGAAGGAAAACTGCCAAACACATTTTATGAAGCCAGTATTACACTTATCCCAAAACCAGGCAAAGACACCTCCAAAAAGGAGAACTATAGGCCAATCTCCTTAATGAACATTGATGCAAAAATCCTCAACAAAATAATGGCAAATCGAATTCAGCAACACATCAAAAAGATTATTCATCACGACCAGGTAGGCTTCATCCCAGGGATGCAGGGGTGGTTCAACATACGAAAATCAATAAACGTAATAAACCACATTAACAGAAGCAAAGACAAAAACCACTTGATCATCTCAATAGATGCAGAAAAAGCCTTTGATAAGATCCAACATCATTTCATGATAAAAGCTCTAAGAAAACTAGGAATAGAAGGAAAGTTCCTCAACGTTATAAAAGCTATATATGACAAACCTACAGCCAGCATTATACTTAACGGAGAAAAATTAAAACCATTCCCTCTAAAATCAGGAACCAGACAAGGATGCCCACTATCTCCACTCCTATTCAACATAGTACTGGAATTCCTAGCCAGAGCAATTAGGCAAGAAGAAGGAATAAAAGGAATACAAATAGGTAAAGAAACTGTCAAAATATCCCTATTTGCAGACGACATGATCCTATACCTTAAAGACCCAAAAAACTCTACTCAGAAGCTTCTAGACATCATCAATAGCTATAGCAAGGTAGCAGGATATAAAATCAACATAGAAAAATCATTAGCATTTCTATACACTAACAATGAGCAAACGGAAAAAGAATGTATGAAAACAATTCCATTTACAATAGCCTCAAAAAAAATCAAATACCTAGGTGTAAACCTAACAAAAGATGTGAAAGACCTCTACAAGGAAAACTATACACTTCTGAAGAAAGAGATTGAGGAAGACTACAGAAAGTGGAGAGATCTCCCATGCTCATGGATTGGTAGAATCAACATAGTAAAAATGTCGATACTCCCCAAAGTAATCTACATGTTTAATGCAATTCCCATCAAAATTCCAATGACATTCATTAAAGAGATTGAAAAATCTACTGTGAAATTTATATGGAAACACAAGAGGCCACGAATAGCCAAGGCAATACTCAGTCAAAAGAACAATGCAGGAGGTATCACAATACCTGACTTCAAACTATATTACAAAGCAATAACAATAAAAACAGCATGGTACTGGCACAAAAACAGACATGAAGACCAGTGGAACAGAATAGAGGATCCAGATATGAAGCCACACAACTATGAGCAACTTATCTTTGATAAAGGAGCTAAAAATATACGATGGAGAAATAGCAGCCTCTTCAACAAAAACTGCTGGGAAAACTGGTTAGCAGTCTGCAAAAAACTGAAACTAGATCCATGTATATCACCCTATACCAAGATTAACTCAAAATGGATCAAGGATCTTAATATCAGACCCCAAACTCTTAAGTTGATACAGGAAAGAGTAGGAAATACTCTGGAGTTAGTAGGTATAGGTAAGAACTTTCTCAATGAAACCCCAGCAGCACAGCAACTAAGAGATAGCATAGATAAATGGGACCTCATAAAACTAAAAAGCTTCTGTCCATCAAAAGAAATGGTCTCTAAACTGAAGAGAACACCCACAGAGTGGGAGAAAATATTTGCCAATTATACATCAGACAAAGGACTGATAACCAGAATATACAGGGAACTTAAAAAACTAAATTCTCCCAAAACTAATGAACCAATAAAGAAATGGGCACATGAACTAAACAGAACTTTCTCAAAAGAAGAAATTCAAATGGCCAGAAAACACATGAAAAAATGCTCACCATCTCTAGCAATAAAGGAAATGCAAATTAAAACCACACTAAGATTCCACCTCACCCCTGTTAGAATAGCCATCATCAGCAACACCACCAACAACAGGTGTTGGCGAGGATGCGGGGAAAAAGGAACCCTCTTACACTGTTGGTGGGAATGTAGACTAGTACAACCACTCTGGAAAAAAATTTGGAGGCTACTTAAAAAGCTGGACATCGATCTACCATTTGATCCAGCAATACCACTCTTGGGGATATACCCAAAAGACTGTTACTCCAGAGGCACCTGCACATCCATGTTTATTGCAGCACTATTCACAATAGCCAAGTTATGGAAACAGCCAAGATGCCCCAGCACTGACGAATGGATTAAGAAAATGTGGTATCTATACACAATGGAATTTTATGCAGCCATGAAGAAGAACGAAATGTTATCATTCGCTGGTAAATGGATGGAATTGGAGAACATCATTCTGAGTGAGGTTAGCCTGGCTCAAAAGACCAAAAATCGTATGTTCTCCCTCATATGTGGACATTAGATCAAGGGCAAACACAACAAGGGGATTGGACTATGAGCACATGATAAAAGCGAGAGCACACAAGGGAGGGGTGAGGATAGGTAAGACACCTAAAAAACTAGCTAGCATTTGTTGCCCTTAATGCAGAGAAACTAAAGCAGATACCTTAAAGCAACTGAGGCCAATAGGAAAAGGGGACCAGGAACTAGAGAAAAGGTTAGATCAAAAAGAATTAACCTAGAAGGTAACACCCACGCACAGGAAATCAATGTGAGTCAATGCCCTGTATAGCTATCCTTATCTCAACCAGCAAAACCCCTTGTTCCTTCCTATTATTGCTTATACTCTCTCTACAACAAAATTAGAGATAAGGGCAAAATAGTTTCTGCTGGGTATTGAGGGGGGGAGCTGGAGGGGGTGGAGTGGGTGGTAAGGGAGGGGGTGGGGGCAGGGGGGAGAAATGAACCAAGCCTTGTATGCACATATGAATAATAAAAGAAAAATGGAAAAAAAAAAAAACCACCTGATGTGGGAGTGCAAATTATCCCTGCAGGGGTCTATGGCCCTCTGCCCCAGGGCACAGTGGGTTTAATATTAGGGAAAAGTAGCACAACCATAAGGGCATTACAGGTTTATCCAGGTGTAATTGGTGAAGACTATACTGACGAAATTAAGATAATTACCCAGGCACCAGGTGCCTTTGTAGTAGTATCCCCAGAAGAAAAAATAGCTCAGCTGGTTATTCTCCAAAACATGAAGAAAGGCAAGGTGTTAACTCACACCCAATGAAGAGATGGAGGATTTGGTTCCTCTAATCATGCCTATTGGGTATAACAAGTAGGCCAGAAATGATTTTGTTCTTAAGTGAAAATGGTTTGGGGGGCTTTTGGATACTGGTGCTGATGTCTTTGTAGTTGCTTCTAGACATTGGCCATCCTATCACTTGGTAGAGCCACCCTGTATCTTGGTCAAACACATTTGTTTAAGGTCCAGCATAGCAGAGTTGGGTGTAGGCACAGAAAGTACTGTCCTTTTGTCACTGTTGAGAGTGCCATTCTTCTAAAAGCTCTTCCTAAGTGAATGTTACTCATAGACCTTTGCTGCTTTGATTGATGAATGCATTTATTTTAAGGAAGCAGACCTTCTGAGTTATTTTTACATTTTATATTGTCTTAATCTGTTTTCTGTGGTTAGTAGTACTCCAGACTGGGTAAGTTATAAAGAAGAAAGGTCTATTTTTCCTCATGGATCTGGACCAAGACTGATAAGACAAAACTAGTGCTGGCCTTCCTGCTGCCCACGCACTGGACAAGCACAAGGCATCACATGGTGAGAGACAGGGAGCATAGCAGAGATCTAGCTAAATTAACTTTTATAGCAGACCTGCCTTGGGATAATCCATTAATTCTTTAATTTATTGCTCATATGAGTGATTAATCCATTTGTAAGGGCAGAGCTCTAATCACCTCTTAAAGGTCTTACCTCTTAATATCTCATAGTGGCCATTCAAGTTCAACGTGAGTTTCAGAGGTGACAAACCATATCCAGACCATAACAGATATGGTCTACTGTTGAGGAAAACTGGGCTCCTCATCAACTGTGTCTACATGATGTAACACTGTAAAATAAAGTAAATATATTATCTGTCCACAAGTACACCCTTCATGTACTTATACACTCCAGATTTCTCCAGTTTTTATCATCGGATGAAATTAATAGTTTTAAGGACACTAATTACAAAGTTAGCGAATATGTTGCTTATTATAAATTGATCACTATTTACTGAGTCCTGCATGGGATGATATTCTGTGATCACAAACACCAAGGTGTTCAAACATGATGCAAAATTAACACTTGAGGGTAACAAAAATCGTGATTATAAATCATGAAATCTGCCCAGTTATTTTTAGAAGCAATGTTATAAATTTGCCAAATCTTAGTAATAAACTATTTTTCCAAAACCAGCAAAATAGAATTAATCAGGGAGACATTATCTAGGTCAACTAGGGCCTAGGATAAATGGTCTTGAGTTCACAGAGAAGAAAAAATCAAGGATAAATACTTTGTAGATACTTGGGCTATTTGGGAGTTCTCTGAGACAAAGGTAATGATTTTGGGAAATAAATATAATGGCTCAAAATAGCTTCCCTTTCAAAAAAATATCTAAATGTAATAGTTATACTTAGGAAGTAGAGGTAGGTTTTCAACTTTAAAAAATAAAACCTGAGTTCTAAAGAGCAAGATCAGAGAAGAGAGAAAAATGCAGAGGATATTTACATAATTCTAATGCAAATTACCAGATGAATCTCAGGTCATAATTAAAAATGAATCTGCAATTGAACATCAAATTTGAACATCAAATTAAATAACCCTAACACTACATTATTTATCCTGAAACCTCGATATTAGTTTCTATTTGTCTACTTTACAAAATCTTGATGTGTACTTTTGATGATAAATGGAAAATGATTCCTGTTTTACTCCCTAGTCTACAACTAAATTGTCTGAAGATTAGTAGTGAGATGACAAAGAATGGACTTGCTTCCTGTACGGCAGTGATTTTCTCTTTTGGAACTGGCAAATGAACAGGTATGTATTTCAAGTTGGGGTTTGAAGTGCAAGGTTAAGTGTGCAATCTGAAAAGCAGCCATTATTCTTACAACAAATATTGATAAGGCTCTGAGAATATTAATATGAGTCAAGAGATCACCACCTGGGAAAGTCTTTGTCATTGAAATGGTTCTCAAATGTCAAAAATGAATTATCTCAAAACTAGAGTCACAGGGGTCTCTGAGGATCATACAAATCATGTAAAAATCATTCATACAGTTACAACAAATGTATTATTTTCTCTTAGGTCAGTCACACATATTTAAATTTTACATCTAAAAACAAAATATAAATCCAGAAAGATTTTATAAATAGATGGATGGATTATTGAGATATTAAAGGTGAATGCCATGCAATCACCAGGAAGCCAAGTAGTTGAATTTTACCAGCTTCCCTAGAAATCCCTCCCCATGTGCAATGCCCCCCACCAACCTCCCACTCTCCCAGCCCCTAAGGTAATCAACGTGCTTTCTTTATTGCTCTGTCATCTGAGTGTGAATCCCTAGAAATGCAGTTTTGTCAGGTCACTTAAACTTTTATTTGAATTTTTTTTTTTTTGTGATACTGGTGTTTAAACTCAGGGTTTTGCACTTGCAGGTGTTCTACCACTTGTGGTTTGAGCCACATCTCCAGCCCTTATTACTTTAGTTTGGTTTTCAAATAGGGTCTTACACTTTTTGCCTGGCTGACCTCTGACCAAGATCCTTCTACCTCTTCCTTCCACATAACTGGGATTGCAGCTGTGCCCCATCATGCATAGCTCTTCCTTCATCCATTTCCACCCCTTCCATTATATCTGTTGATATATTTTGGTGGTACTAGGGTTTGAACTCAGGGCTTCATGCTTACTATGTAGGTGCTCTACCATTGTGCCTATCCACTCAGCCCTGTATCTGTTGATAGACCTAAGACTTTATCCTTGGGTTTTCCCACTGTCTCACCATGAATGAATTTTCATGGTGCACTTCCTCATGTACTTCTGTCCTCTACAACTTGGTAGCTAGAAACAGAGGCTCAACTAAAGTAGGACTGATCTGTCTGACAAGACTGGGTGGTGGGGTGTTCCTTTATTAGATGGTACACAAAGTGTACTCATCTCTCATTTGTGATGTGAGAAGCTGTTAACAATTACCTTCATTGGCCCTTCCGGCATGATCCTGTAAGTTTTTGAGCACTTCTTCACTTGACAGTTTGACAAGATTTCTGGAGTCATTGTGTAAACCTTTCATCACTGTGACAAAAAAACAACTTAAAAGGAGGATTTATTTTGGATCACAGTTTCAGAGGTTTTAGTCCATGCCAGCTGCCTCCATTGTTCCTAGGTCTGTGGTGAGGCAGTACATTGTGACAGAAAGGGTGGTGGAGCAGAGCTGCTTATCTCATGGTAACCAGGAATCACAGAGACTGACACAGGAAGGGGCCAGGGCAAGATAGACCTTTCAAAGACATGACTCCAGTGACCATTTTCCTCCAACCAGACCCTACCTCCTAAGTCTCCACCACCTCCCAATGATACTATCAATTTGTAACTCCATCAGTAGATGAATCCATTGATGAAGTCAGAGCCCTTATGGTCCAATTGCTTCCCCAAAGTCCATTAGCTGACAACCAAGCATTTAACACATGAGCCCTCTGGGGACAATTCATCTTGAAACCATCACACTCACTGTATGCATTTCCTGTCCCAGACCTAGAACCAAAAAGCTCTGGTTTCTTTTACTAGGGAATGACAATAAGCTCAAGATGAGGGTGCAAGGAGTGTTCATTGCTACCGAGTAGGCCATTGTTTTTTGCTTTTTATTGGACAGAAAACATACATCATTTTCTATAGACAAAATATCTCACAAAATTCATACTGATTTTGTAATTCACATTCAGATCTGCAGGGTTTCCCCACGTCTTCATCAAAATAACTTTTACTTCTCAGTTCTCAAAGGCACAGGGGATAATAAGGTTTGAATAGCTATTTGCTTTATCTCACATCACACACATCTGACTTAAAATACCAATACTAATGCTTTCATCACATTTTTAATGAGAACAGTTACATCATTTTCTGTGTTCTCCCCACTGTCTACCATTTTTTATAGTCCACCCTGTATTCACATGACCTAAACTTATCACCATTGCATACTGCATTCTCTCTTCTCAAACCCTTGTTTTATCTTACTTCTACAAGTTACTATATAGTAACTTGTTTAGTTTTCTTCAGTCATTTTGGTTACTGATGCTCCTTCTTTAGTACATTCCTCAGGAAGTGCTTATGTGAACAGTATTTCTTGCAGTCTTGAATGTTAAGAGTTTGTGTCTAAAATCCTCAGCTCGAATTTTCTGTCCCTAAATGTTTACCAATTTATTATGAAAGTGTGGCTCTTGAGAAGTCTGCCAACAATTTAATATTTCAAGTCATTTATTACTTATTTATTTTTGCCTAGGTAGTCAAAGGATTTTTTTTCATTTTCATTAAATTGAGACAATTTTATTAGAATATGACTTTTGTGTTGGCCTTCAAGTTCATAATCTCATATATGACTGTTCTTTCAGTATATAGATACAATTTTTAATTTAACAATGTTTTAAAATCAAGGTTTTGCTTAACTTGTTATTTTTTTTCTTCCAGAACTCTTTTTAGTCAGTGTTGGATTTTCTTAAACTTGTCTTAAATATGAACCACTGTCTCCCACATTCTTTTGTATGTTCGTCATCACTTATACTTGATTTAAAAATTTCTTCTTTTCACCGTGTATTTCTCAGAAAGTGATTTTTCTCATCATCTCTGGTCTACTCATCCTTTTATGTTCCTTCTGTTTAGTCTTTGTTTTCTTATTTGTGTATATGTTTTTTTCCCTGAACTCTGCCACTTTATTTCTGAGGTTTTCTGAGATTGATTTATTCTTTCACTCCTCTTATACAATTTTCTTAATTTTTTAGCTTTATTTAAAATAGAAGGTTACTGATTTAGGAGTTTCTATGAGAATGCTTCCCTACACTTAAAGAATTATCTCTAGGGATTATTATCCTTCCCTATTCTCTTTACTTTTTAAAGCTTTACATGGGCTTTGAACTCAATATTTAATCTTTGCTCATTTTTATATGAAATTGTTTTCCTGCAGTTTTGGAAGGAAGCTTTGTTCAGGTAGCATTACTACCTTCTCTCTTTTTTGCTTATTTTTTGTGTAGTGTTCCAAAATATGGCAACTTGTTTTCTGAGATTTGCTGGCCCTCTTTCTTTTCCTCACTTCTGTCTGGATCGTCATCTCTGTTTCACCAACTCAGCTTGGTTTTTTATTCAAGCAGAGTTTCTCCTAAAGGTTGACCTTCTGTGAGTAGGGAGCCATGCAAGTCAGTTTCAAGAGAACCCATTGTCTAGGAGCTAGACTTTTAACTCCTCTCATTGCCTCCTCCTTCTATTCATTCAATTCGATTGAGCATCCTTTCCCTATTTAGCTGTGCTTCCAAACCAGCCTCCTGTGCTTCCCAGTGCTTACTTGCTGCCTCTTTTGGACTATTCTCAGGTCCATCTGTTTCTTCTTGTGGCTTTTCCTGCTCAAATGTTAACTCCTCCACATCTGTGACTACAGGGAATTTGTCTTCTCTTGCTTGAACATGGAATTTCATGAGTGTTCTCTGTCACTGAACAGATTGTGGTTTATTCTGTGCAGGTGTTCTGTTTTTACATTGGGAGTGAAGGCTTATTTCTGCTACCCTCCTCCCATAATCTCCTTACACAAGAATCTGCTATGGGTTTATATCAGATACCAAGTTTTAATAAAAATACACAGAGGAAAACTAAGATTGAGGAGATTGTATCTATTACTTATTATTATTTTGCAAATTTGAGAAAATTGGATTTTACTTGATTTATATGTACAAAGCAGAGTTTGATACTTATCTTAGAAAGCCTCTATGGTGCTAAAAAAGAAATATAGGGAAAATAGCTGCAGAAAGACAGAATAAAACATTAAAACTGCCCACAGGAAGTTGGGACTAGACTACATACATTTTTGTTTTACAAAGAGCACAGGAATAACATAAGTACAGGGTCTACATATGGATGTTTAATTGTTTCCTTTTGAAATGAAGTATCATGTGTGGAATACTTTGAAGGGAAAGGTAGAAAAGCCATATCAAGGTTGTTCTTTTTCAGAAATAAGAATGCCAGTGAAGACAGCAGGCTTTCAAGGGACTGAAATTGCCTTGCTGGTAGAGTGGATGGAGTAGCTCAGAAGGCAATATCATCTCTTTCAGGTGTCAGAATGTCATCCAGGAAATCACTGATATTGCTGCTAATGGTGTCATCTCTCCTAAGAGCTAATGTGGCTTCTAGGGAAGAGGAGCAGAGTGAAGAGAGAAAGGTGTTAGAGATGTCAGGTCTGGCTCAAGTCTGGGTGTCATCATTTATGATCTTTGTGATATTAGACACTTCATTTAATTTCCTCAAGCCTTGAATTTTCACCTGTAAAATGTATATTACATGCAATTGGTGCCAAAGTAAAAGACCCTGAAATAAGTTAATATTGTTATAAATATCATTATCATATAAATGCTAATTTTATTTCCAAGGAAAGTCTTATGTACACAAAAACTCTACCTCTCTTCAATTTCCAATTTTTTTCTGATACAAGATCATGCTGTGTTGGCCAGCTGGACTTGAGTTCAGCTTCCTGAGTAGCTGGGATTATATACATATGCCAACACCCATTGTCAATATTAGTAAGTGCCTAACGTTTATCTAATTATCCCAAGGCAGTTCCGCTGCCACCCAGCCTGTCACCAAGGCCTACAAAGTCTACTTTGTCAATATTTCTTGCCATGCCCACCACTACGACATGATTCAGGCCCCCATTCTCTTTCATCTGAATTACTGCTAGAACATCCTTATGAATTCCTTACATTTTCTAAGAATAGTTTCCATGGTGCAGCCAGAGTGATCCTTCAAAGGTACTTCAGAAAATGTCATTTTCTTCCTCAGCCTCCCTTAAAGAATCATTATTATACCCAATATATGCAGGGTATATACACCCTACCATGACCCATAAGGTGAGCCTTTCCAGCCCCACCTGTTATAGCTACAGTCCTTGCCCACTGAACCATTTCCAGTTCCATGAAAGTATTGCTTTTCTCCATGCCCCATTGCCTTGGCCTGGAATGGGTTTTTAGCTCTTGTCACACAAGGCCAACTGCTAGCCTTCCCTGAATCCCAATGACTACGTTGATGGGTTGGTAGTTCTTTATATAGTCCCAATAGCACTCTTTATCTCTAAGCCCTCACAACAATATTTGTTGTTAGAATGACTTTCCCAGAAAACTCATGCTCTATAGCAGTAACAGTGAGCTGTCATTCAGGCTTAATTAGGAGACTATTCTGAATTAAATCACACACAGCAAATAAACAAACATCAGCTCCAAATTTCAGTGATAGAAACACATTTTTGTAGATGTTCAAACTATGTTCTAATATTGTAAAAAAATCTCTGATATATATAGTGATATTTTCAATAATTATTTTATTCTCTTTCTATATATTAAGCATAATCTGTACACAAAAATATGTATATGTCCCTTAGCTGTCTGGTGTTTTTTGTCTTTTCCTCAGACTTATGATTCCAGAAGCTCATGTAAATCATTCTCTTGAGTCTTCATCTTACTATTTTTAACATCTGAAGTCATGGTATTTGGAAGTGAGGCCTTTGGGAGATAATTAGATTTAAATGAGTTATATGGGTGAGAGATCCACGATTGAATTCATACTTTTGTAAGAGAAGGAAGTGAAACTAGACTCTGTTTCCCCATGAGGACATAGCAAGGTGGCATCTGAAAGCCAGGAAGCAAGTCCTCACAGGGGAACTGATCACTTGGCACCTTTATCATAGCCTTGCCAGGCACCAGAACCACAAGAAACAAATTGCTACTGTTCAAACCACCTAGTGCATGGTATTTTCTTATGGGAACCTACACTGATTAATAAGTGTAATAAACAACTCTCAATTATTTTTATATTAACCAAAATGAAATTTAAAAAATCAAAATATGTGCAGAGAGCCAATGTGAACCCTTGGTATTTACTTCCAAGACAAAAATCCTTTAAAATGTTAAAAAACAGACACTGGAGGTGCATAAAATCAATTAAAGTAACCGTTCATTCAGCTGTGTATGAAAAGGGCAAACAGGGTGACGTGATGGCCTTTTCCTCCATTTTCTACTTCTTCAAAGCCCCCTTTACATGACAATATCCCTGCTCAGAAATCTGTCTGATATGTGTGTTTGTCTGGCTGTCAGTACAGACAGTATTTTCCCATCTGTTCCATGATAGAATTTTGTTCCCACTATTGGATTATCTGGAAACCCCAGGAAATAAAAAGAAAGACTTACCTTTTATACTGCCAGAGAGGGCTCTCAAACCTGCTCTACAAATGCAAAGAGTGTTTTTGGTATTGCATACTTTGAAGAGTTTTAGGAAACAACTCACCCAAGAATGTGCATTATCTGCTTCATCCTAAAGTGGATCTGCAACTTTATCCTGAGATTGCATGGGGGTCTTGCTTCAACAGAGACGCTATCAAATGAACATTGGCTTGACAAGAGAACAGAGGTAATCATATTCAAGATAGTTGTGACATATTGTCAGAATATCCATGTGCTTTGGATAATTTTCAGATCTGAAAGCCAAGGAAGGGCTCAGGAGCCTCACAAATGGAAAGAAAATTGAATTGAGCAATTTAGGCAAAACTGCTACTAGTAGTGAGTCCTTCAAAAATTCATGAATATGTGATTCAGTTTCCTCTCTTATGAAAGTCATTCCATAGGTAAGAGGTCAGATGGCGTAAGTTAAGAGACATGGAGATGTTAAAAGCTTTTAATTGATGAAATTGTGGCACTGTTAGACTATAGGAGACTTGGACTCCTGTTCAGTTATTAGACAACATTCTTACTGGGACTCTAGTTGACCAAACACCTTTCCTCTTCCTACCTTGTAATATCTTTATAGAAAATATCTAGTGAGGCAATTTTAAAAATTAATAATATATAATTATTAATAATGTATAATTTTGGTATAATTTAGAACAAAAGAGATTATGCAGAATCATACTATTTATATATTTTAGCCCTATACTTTTACTGATGTTCCGGTTATAATAGATAATTCACAATATAAAATGTAACATATTGCTACCATTTAGTGAGAAAAGTGATTATAAATGTAGTAGAAGCCATCAGAGCTGTGCCCATCCTTTTTCTTACTACTCCAGTGCATATAGCTTCATCTAACTTCAGGTCCTGTGTGTCTTTGAGAGCCTCTTCTCTTGTTAGCTCAGTCTAGTTTGTCATTCTTGAGTTCCCTGAGCAGACTCAGAGTGCCGGCATATTAACAGAGCACCCTCCAGGACAGGCAACTTTCAACAAACTGCTGACTGGAGTTAGTGAGTAAATGAGCAACCCCAGCTGCCATGCCCATGAGAAAAGACTCTCAGACATGTATCTGAGACTGACGGACCTTCTGTAGGGAGATCGACCTCTTCACCCATCTTTTCTTTCTGACTTTACCTCTCCCTGTACCTCTCCAATAAAGTACTTTTATGATTGAAGTCTTATCTCAGTTTTTTTTTTTTGGCTCGGAGAACTTCATTTAAGAAAATAAAAACTATATTTCATATGTCATGTGATATGGGTAGGTGCGTAGTGATGGGAGTAGTCTTTTTTCAAAAACCCTGAATGACTCAAAAGGACAACCTTCTTTCTCTTAGTCTTCCCCTTGGAGTGTCTTGAGGGTTGAGTCCTGGTTACTGTTAGGATGGTTTTGGAACTATTCTGTAGTGAGATAATTCTGGCAGTGAGGTAGATGGCATAGACTTTGGTGGGTCCCCAAGCTCAGGATGTGGGTCCCTTCGGTAGGCAACAGGAAAGTCCCACTCAGCCTCCTGAAATGAGGCCTTCTCCTGTGGCAACTTGAGAGGCTGCCTGCCACAGCCTGCATGGCCAAGCTGCTGAACCTGACTGGGAGTGACAGGAATGAGAAACAAAGACACACAGACGTGAAGACACAAAGCTGGGATCAGGAGGGCTGCATGCTCCTGGTGAGATACATCAGTGCCTACCTGAGCCAGCATGTTTATTTTATAGGTCAGGACAAGGAAATGAATCAAGTGAAATATACGTAAGCAATTCTTTTGATCTAAGGTAAAAGGAATGGAGTCTGGTGGGCTATTTTCCTCAGACTTATTGAAGCTTAACTACAAAACATCTGGTCTGGAGATCGTCAGAGCACACAGGACACCTTATCAATAGCTATTGACTAATCTGGCATCAGGAAGTCTCTGAACAGGTCTGGTACATTATCTAGTTTTGGATCAGGGAGCTGATGCAATTTGTATGAGGACACACAAATTGTTTTCTTTAAAGAAGATGAGGGAGCAAAGGTCAAGACACCAGGTACTAGAAAGAATGAGAGAAGCTGTGCAGTCTCTCATTAGAAGATCTATGCAAACTTCTATTTGGAGAGCTTTGCAAACTCCAACACTTCCCAGTCCAGGGTCTATGCCTAGTCCCCAACAGCTCCCAAAGAAATTCATGAGATATAGGAAGATCTTTGGAGATAGGGACACTGCTCTTGAGACTCAGGTGGGCCAGGGCAGCTGGGGAGGGGAACACAGGATCCTCACTACATGCCTGAGGGAGGGGAGGGCAGCTGCTTCCAGTTGGACAAAGGAGAGTTAGCTTCTCACAAAGACCTGTGGGAGGAGACTATTGGAGCCTGAGTTTTAAGACTAGTATTTCCATAGC
The DNA here is from genome assembly GCF_047511655.1 of Castor canadensis. Taxonomy (NCBI): domain Eukaryota; kingdom Metazoa; phylum Chordata; class Mammalia; order Rodentia; family Castoridae; genus Castor; species Castor canadensis. Next base: position 114,339,129 of record NC_133390.1, on the reverse strand, counting down.
TTGTCAAGAGAGAGCAGGAAGCGACCAAGAGATATCTAAAAGACAGTCCTGCATATGCAAAGCTTCCAGCTGTGAAGTGACTCATGTATTTGCTCTGGAAAGAGTGTCTCTTAGTTAATGCTAGTACTGTTCACTTACGGCATTGTGTATTGTGATTTTGTTTGCTTCCTTTGAGACAAACTATTGCTCTGTAGCCCAGTCTGTCCTGGAACTCACAATCCTCCTGCTTCAGCCTCCCATGTTCTGGAATTATGGGTGTGTGCCAATATGCCCTGTATTTTAATTTTTAATTAATAAGTTGAAAAATAGTTCTAAATGCCAATAGTGACAGGAATTATGACTGCTTCTTTAAAACTCGAGCTTTAAAAGATCTTCTTCTCTAAATATATGTATGCCCGAACTTGAAACCTGCCACAGCTCCTTGGCTGGCTCTCCTGTCTTTCCCCTGAGACCTGTGATGGCAGTGCTTGTCCTCGTCATCACGACTCATCTTTCTCTGTGGGCCATGCATGTCCCTAACATGAAGGCCAGCAGCTGACTGGTAGTGTTAGGGCAGCTCTCATTCTATTCGTAATGAGAAGGAATTACTTTAAGAAAATGGCTCTGGCTTCTACACGTTCTATTCACACAGGTAACTTTAAATTTTGTAAGCATTTTGATTGGGATCATATAAAGCATTGTTCAACAATAGATCATATTTCTTTTGTAGCTATTTTTGCTTTCATTTCCCTGAAAGACACCAGGAGTCTCACTTCTTGGCCAGCTGGCACACTGGGTGTTACTTCTGAAGGACATTTTGGTTAGCCTTCTACCTCCATGGGACCTTGTTCATGAAGCCAGTGTCCATGTCAGGAATCCAGAGGAATTGTCACTGCTAGATTAAACATTGTTCTGCAGGAATGTTCATGTTATTCTGCTGCATAGACTCCTAAATCAAAGGTATTTTTTTTGTTTATTTGTTTGTTTTTTACTTTATATAGGTCCATCTCTTCTCTCAGTTGGGAAGAACAAGAGAGAAATGATAAAATTATAATGTCACTAAATAGTATAATGAAAATGATTGTGAGAAATTTCTTTTAAAAAGTTACTCTAAATTATTATATATTCAAAATTATATAATTATATTATATATAATATATATTATATTATATAGTAAATCAACAAAAAAATCTAAAGCTGTAAAGCAAAACATATGTTTGCTATTTGGAGTTAAGAATCATAAGAGAACTAAAAATAATTGCTGTGTAGAGAAAGGAATAGGGCTGGGGAAAGATATTTGTCCCCTCAAATCTTATGAAATTATTGTACTCAAAGTTATATGTCTTACATTATAAAAATAAAAGTGCTCTAAAAGAAATTTAGAAGTTCAGAAGAAAATCTTCAAAAAAGTATTTGATTTTTAATTAAACTTATATGAGAATAATGTTCTCCTTAAAATGAAGAGAATTGGTGAAGAAGTAATAACTTGGTAATTGTATGTATTACAAACTAGGAAAATATTCAGTTTGCTCTCTTTCCTAATTCGATTTAATCCTGACTCACTGCTGTAGTTACTGAGTTTGATGTGATTATTTATACTGTTGTATTTACAAAACTGAAGATCTACCTCCAAATGTAGAAGGAAGGGTGATTCATGAGGATCTCCTTGATTCCTTTGACCAGGTGACTATTGGGAGACAAGGTTAGAATTTAATAAGAATCTGGGAAGGAAGCTCAATGTTGCATTTTCCTATGACTAAAGAGGTGAAACACTTTTTCATGTAATTTTTTCCAAAGCATATTTTCGTTGAAAAGTGTTCAGTTCATTTGCCCATATATTTTTGGATTATTAGCTCTTTTGGTGTTTGATTTTTAAAAATTCTTTACATATTCTGGACCTTGTCAAATGAATAGCTGGCAAAGATCTTCCTGATCTTTGGGTTATCTCTTCACTCTGTTAATTATTACTCTTTTTGTTTTGGTGTGCAGAACCTTTTTAGTTTGATATAATCCCAGTCATCAATTCTTGTTATTATTTATTGAGCTATATGAATTCTATTGAAAAAATGAAAAAGTCATTGCATTGCAGGTATGCCTGTAATCTTGAAGTGTTTTCCCTGCTGTAGTAGTTCCAAAGGTTCTTATGTTAAGGTCTTTGGTTAATTTTTGAGTTGATTTTTGCTTAGAGTGAGAGGTAGGGATCAAATTTCTATCTGTGGAATTCAGTTGTTATGGTTTGAATTTTAAATGTCACCCATAGCCTCATGTATTGGGGGTTTGGTTGCCAGTTGATGGAGTTCTGATCTAATAAATGGATTAAAACCTTGATGGATTCATAAAATGATGGTATCCTTGGAAGATGGCAAAAAGTAGGATACAGCCAAGTTGGAAGAAGTAGGCCCCAACGGGGTGGTGGGGGCAGGGGAGAGTAACTCGTGGTCTGTCTCTTGCTTCTTGTACTCTCTCTGCTTTATGTCGTCTGTGAGGTGAAGAAAGTCTTACGCCACTTGATCCTGCCATCATGATGTTCTCATCAAGAGCATGGAGTCGAGCAAACATGGACCAAACTCTCTGAAACCATGAATCAAAATCAGTTTCCTCCTTTAAGTTATTCTCTCCAGTATTTTGGTCACAGCAAAAACCCACTACCTAATATACAGTTTTCTTAGCACCACTTGTTGAAGAGAAAAAGAATAACAAATGTTGGTGAGTATGCAGGGAAAAAGGAACCCTTATACAGTGTTGGTGGAAATGTAAATTAGTGCAGCCACTACAGAAATCAGTATAGAAGTTCCTTGAAAACTGAAAGCAAAACTACCAAATAATCTATCTATATCACTTTGTGCATATATATGCAGCATACATTGAGACACCTGCACACCCATGTTTATTGTGGCACTATTCACTGTAACCAATGTGGAAAAAGAAAATGTGGCATACACATATAATAGAGCATTATTCAAGCATTAAGAATGAGATCGTCCTTTGAAGGAAAATGGATGTAACTGGAGACCATCATGTTAAGGGAAATAAGCCAAACTAAGAAAGGTAACATTGCATGTCTTCTCTCAAATGTAGAATCTAAACCCAAACCAAAACAAAACAAATAAGAAAGTATAAGAGGGAGCTGTTAAGGAATAGGAGGGGAACCAGCAGGAGGAAGGAAGGGATAAGTTGGGGGGAGGCAAATACAATTAAAGTGCCTTAATATACATGTATGACAGTGTCATAATGAAACATCTTATTTAGTACAATGCTATGCACTTAAAAAATGAATAGGCTTATGAGGAAAAATTGGGAATTTTAGAAAAACACACTGAAGTATTCTTTTGAAAGTTATGAAAAGGGTTGGAGAGCTAGGGAATGTAAGAGCAAAGAGAGACTGCTCAAATACTGGAAGCAGTACACATGGACTTTTACAGGTTTTTACTGTCATGATTTTTGTGGGGAGCATTTCATTTCAGGATTCCTGGCAGAGGGATTCCTATTTTCTACCAAACTTCCACTTGGGTTACCTCTAGAAAAGTTGGAATGTAGTGCTTGCTGGGGTGGCATGTCAGTTCTGAGGGTCACTGTTCCATGTCATTTCAAACCAACCAAGTCCTGGAGATTCCAAGACCTCTTCAGTGACAGCCTTTCCTTGTGTTCTTCACTTTGGAATATCATTTGCTATGGATTATGGTCATATAGGTCATTATTAGAGAAAGCACTAGTTGAACTTGGCAGGTCATCAACTTAGGCTTGAGGCGATGGGTCTCCCATTTCTGCTAGGATGGGTGGTATCCAAATCAGAAGAAACAGATATCATTTCCTCCTGGGGAGTGCCCTTTGCACTTGGCTCTGCCTCAGCTGGAGTGTGCCTGAAGGTTTGAATAACAGAGGGGAATATTTCATAATTCTGTTAGTTACTTTCTAGGTGTTCAAGTTGTTGAGAAAAATGGCAAAGAAGCAATGATGGAAACTGCTGTGATAAAGAATTTTCAGTATAGAATTTGTATCTCATAGACATATGGGAGCTGGTTCAATTGCATTGTATCCAAAGTAAGTATAGGAGAAGGCAGCATATGTTGCCCTGATGACATCATCAACTTGTCATATGTGTCCTATAAGTGATAAGTTTCATTCAGGTGGTTGCAAAAATGGAAGGCTTAAAGTAGTCCTCTATAAAACAAAAATGCAAATTTGGATGGCTACAGCTAAAATTTAGGTAGTTTGGTAACTCATTAAGCAAAGAACTTAATAAATATTAATGTCAAGTGGTAACTAAGAGTCTTCTCTTTGTGACATACTGGTGTGATTGGGACTAAATGGTAGTTCTGAAAGTGGTTCTAATGAGCTTAAATCGTAGAGAAAACTTTTTAGGTTTAACTATAGAACTGCTAATTGCCACTGAAAATTGATGAACAGGAAATCTATGAATTTGCTATCTGAAGGTATTAAATATTAAAAAAATAGTTGAAAGCTATTAATTCTATTTCTAAGCAGTAGAATAAAATCTTAAATGTATTACCTCATATGCCACAGGCTAACTACTAGTGTTCACACTTCTACAGATGAAGAAAATGAGAGACAGATAATTGTTGCATGGTAAGTAGTGAAGTGGTATAGAAAACTTGTGTCAGCCGAAGGATGGAGAGGAAATGGCGTGGCGGAGGTCTATCTGACTTGGAGTGGGCCACAGTTGCTTTAGCTCTGGCATTACTGATTCATAGAGTTAGCAAGACATGAATAAAATAGCACTAAAATTCCTTTTTTCATTGATCTACCTAGTCAAACTACTATAGATATTTCTCATATGTGCTTTCTGTCATGTCATCCTTTAAAATATTAAACAGGTGCATAAAACCATGTTTCATTTTTAAGCAGCTCTTTCCCCATTCAGCTGTTTGACTCAGTATTAGCTTCCATTAATAAAGTGAGATGGAGTAGTTAAGATGATAATGTCACATGGTAAGTAATTGGGAGTCTTCTCTTTGTGAAATACTAAAAAAAAAAAAAAAAGGTCTTTACCACTTGCTGTGACTGATGATATTCTCGGAGCAAGCAAGACCTCTGTGAAATTATGAGAATAATTAATGGTTACTTCACTCTCAGTTTACATGGCAAAATTTGTACTCCATTATTCCTGGCCTTTTCAATATCAGCTATATTTAACCAGAGCCACTGAGTTTTTAAAATTACACTGTTCTGGTATTCACATTTATTTTTTGACACATTTATATACCGTGTACTATGTGTTAGAAGTTCTAAGTGTACAGGTCAAATAAGAAGACCTAACCCTTACTTTCATAGGTGAATGTAGCTCTGGTGGAAGCAAATATAAAATAGATAATTTTGCAAATAAATTATGTGCTTAATTATAGTGATGATAGATTGTCAAGGGAAAGTACAAAGTTTATGGATTGTCAGAAAGGCTGATTCTAATAGGAAGGTTAGGAAAGGGAGGTGGGGGCTGGCTCATGCAAAGTTATAGAAACCTTTAGTAGCTTTCATCTGAGACAAATGGAACATCAACAGGTAGAGAGACTGCTGAAATAATGAAGCCTTCTAATTGTAGCCTCATCTAACTGTAAGGTCTAGCCTTTAGTGTGGTGGTCTCTTAAAAAAATTAAAGGATATGTAAGAAAATTAAGTATGTATCAAAAACACCTGGTTATTGATAAACTAATGAAATTTGAAAGAGCAGGAAATTTGGACAGGGAAAGTGAATTTTGATTTCTGACATGTCAAATCCCACATAACCTTAGAGTATTCATAGGAAACCTTTCAAGACCTGGTATCCAGGCTAGAAATGGGGAATTGGCAATCATTCCTAGGACTTATGTAAATATTTTGTGCATCATGGTGAGGAAGGAATGGATTCTTCAAATTCTTCCCAAGCAGCTTCTATTTATGATCTGTGCACTGTCGGCTCATGTCCACTCAGTTCTGTCTGTTTTGCATTCACACAGTACCATGTGAACTAGCAGCAGGTCTGATTCCCAAGAGTAATCAAAACTTCAAAACTGGATGAACTCTTGGGGAATAAGTGTAGAGGAAATGAACTACAAGGTCTTTAAAAGCAAGTAAGAGAAGATGGGAAGCAGGACAATTTGATGGTAATGTAATAATGTGAAAGGAAGGAAGAGATTAAAACAAACACAGAAGAAGATATGAAGGAGGGATGAGTTCATGGTATCCATGTTGCCAAAAACTTTAAGACGGTCAGGATGGAAAACGATTACTGAATTTGGCTATGGAGATGGGAATTTGCAAATGGAGAGTAAGTGGTGATAGTGGAAGCTATGTATTCCTCAATTTGCTTATTTTTTAATTAGATCAAGGGCAAACACAACAAGGGGATTGGACTTTGATCACATGATAAAAGCGAGAGCACACAAGGGAGGTGTGAGGATAGGTAAGACACCTAAAAAACTAGCTAGCATTTGTTGCCCTCAATGCAGAGAAACTAAAGCAGATAGTTTAAAGCAACTGAGGCCAATAGGAGAAGGGGACCAGGAACTAGAGAAAAGGTTAGATCAAAAAGAATTAACCTAGAAGGTAACACACATGCACAGGAAATCAATGTGAGTCAACTCCCTGTATAGCTATCCTTATCTCAACCAGCAAAAACCCTTGGTCCTTCCTATTATTGCTTATACTCTCTCTTCAACAAAATTAGAGTTAAGGGCAAAATAGTTTCTGCCAGGTAGCAAGGGGATGAGGGGGATAGGGAGGGGGCGGGGGTGGCTAGGGAGGAGGTGGGGGATGGGGGGAGAAATGACCCAAACATTGTATGCACATATGAATAAAAAAATCTTTACACAAATCTCTTATATGTTCCATTCATCTGATGACATGGGAAATTTGTTATGTAGTACATGAGAAAGACATTCAAAGGATGTAGCCAGAGAAAAAGGAGAAGGGACCCACAGGAAGACCAAAAATCTAGGAAGGCAAAATCTAGTTATCTTTAAAACAGATGAAAGAGAATAAGAGTATGGAAAAATGATAAGGATGATAAAGCTGTTAGGGAAAAAAGCAATAAGGTAGAACTTCAGAGATTTGAGAAGAGAAGCTTGTTATGGGAGATATGTTACATCATAGACACTGGATTTATTAATCATTTTTAAACTGGAGTATTCATAGGAAACCTCCACAGGTAATCAAGACATGGTATCCAGGCTAGAAATGGGGAATTGGCAATTGTTCCTATGGCTTATATAAATATTTTGTGTAGCATGGTGAGGAAAATATATTTATAAATATATTTTTCATAATAATTAAAATTTTTAACCTCTAGCATAAATTAGAGTAAGGATTAAATTCTAGGTTAAAGTTTGATCATCATACCTAGGGCAGAGAGCCTAAAAATTCCAAGAAAGAAATTGAATTTGGCTAAATTCTTTAAGAGTTTTTATTTATGTTTTTATCTGTTAGATTCCCCTAAAACTAATTCTTCTAAATAGTTTTATTACAAATGAAGAGCCAACCAACTTATGAAGACAGTAGTGAGAAATAAATTCTGAACAATGAATTTTATGTATAAGTAAACTATACTGTGGGTTATATTTTTTCATGAAATAAAATTTAAATTTACTTATTTGCTTCTTATTTGAAATATTTTATTCATATGATAAATCTAAAATAAATATGTTTTTACTAGCAGCAGACACTTGAAAAATGAAACTTAAAAATAGCATCCCCATAATAACATCAAAATATTATGTATTTATGAATAAGCTTAATAAAACTGCATACAACTTTATATGGTAAACTAAGAAATATTTATTAGAGAAATTTCAGGAACTCTAAATACATGAAAGATCATATCATTTTGTGGATGAGATCCTCTGATATTTTTAAGATGTAAATCCTCCCAAATTAGTATATAGATTCAATGCAATCCTTTTGCAATAGCAGCAGGGTTGTTTTGGAAGACATTGGCAAGGTGACATTGGCAAGATTTATTTTGAAATGAAAGAACCTAAGAATAAGCAAACTAGTCTTGGAAAAGATCAAGATTGCAAGACTTGTCCTACTTTATTCCAAAACTTAGTATAAAACAATAATAGTTAAGGCAGTGGGATATTAGTATAATAACATATACTACATATAGTATTGTATGTATGGATATATATATATATATCCCATATGTGCATGATATTCAGAAATATGCCCACTATGTATAATCAATAGCTTTTCCAATAAAGGCACCAAGAAGAGGCAGTAAAGTTATTTTGAAAAATGGTGCTAGAACAGCTGGATAAATATATGAAAAATACTTAACTTTGATTCCCTACCTCATACCATTCATAGACATTTTTATATGGATTATAGACTTAAAGCATTAAAGTTGAAAATATAAAAGGGTCTAGAAAAAAATGGATAAATTAGACTTAAACCAGACTTTACAATTTCTACTCTTTAAAAGAGACTGTTCAAAAAAATGAAAGGTAAGCCATAGATTGGGAGGGTTTTTTTTTTAAAGCTCTGTTGTACAATTAGATCTCTGATCCACTTTTAATTAATTTTTATAAAGGGTATAAGGTCTGTGTCTAGACTATTTTTTGACATGTGAATGCCCAGTTGTTCTACCACCATTTTTTTGAAAAACTGATTTTACATATATTAAAACAGGTTTCCAGCATTTTAAAATCTGGTGATTTTTATATAAAATTTGAATGTTGATCTTCCCTTGGAAAAAACTCAAAAGAACTATAAACACAGGATCAACGTTGCCATGTGGTGACCATAAACTGGCATTCAGTAATGGGCCATGCGCCCACAGTCCGTTTATTCCGCTGTTTTCTGTATTCTCAGAGCGCTCACATTGGTGCTGTTTCCTGGCCTCCACGGGCCTTTGAGTTTAGGACAACAGTTCTCCAACTTCAGTGTGAGTAAGAACTACCAGATGAGATGGGGCTTTAAGAGCACCATCCACACAGACTCTCATTCAGCGGTTCTCTGGTTGAGTCAAATCATCTGCATGTTCCCAAAGCAACACTGCAGAGGATCAGTGCAGACACTGATGTAGGCCAGTATGCGACAACCACTTTGGATGTTGAAACATTAATTGTCTATCTACAGACTGCTAGCAATTTTAATAAGTAAGATATCACTGTTGCCCTTCCTTTGGGTTATCCTTAAATCAATGATTCTTAACCTGAAATCTCATTAAAGGAGTACCATATTTTGCATATGGTCTTGTGGCAGACACTGTTGGTTTTGTTTGAGGGAAGTAAAGTATGAGCTAAAAATCCATATTTATTGTCCACTCTTGTAGCTAGAAATACCATGTGACAGATTATGGCCAACAGGATGCAGGCAGAAGTCACTGGGTGAGGGAACTGAGAAAGTTCTATATAAGGAATTGATTCGACTGGAAAAAGCCTTTTGCTCTGCCTTCCCCTTTTCTTGTCTGAAATACAGAAACCATGTTGGAGGTAGAGCATCCATCTTCCTGAAGATGGCTGAAGAGAAGAGGGTAGAGGTTGCAGGTCCTCTTGTGTAGGGGAAGAAAACTACAGTCAGTTCTTGATTACTTAACTCTGGAAAAAATAAACTCGTCTACTTTGCAAAAAGATTTGTCTTTTTTTTTTTTTTTTTACTTTTTTTCATAACCAAATCAGATCATAACTAATGCATCAGTACATTTCTATCTACATATAGCTATCATTTTTTCTATACCATAAAATTGGCTTCCATCCCAATTTCATGTCCTAGAGAGGTCCTATGATCTCTCAAAGTCCATACATTCTCTTAGTCTCCTTATGTAATGCCTGCTTTCACAGAAATACGCTACTGCCATTCCTCACTACTTTGATCCTAATACAGTAAATTTCCTCTGTGTGGAGAGGGTCTACTTTTGTTATATTTAAAAAGGGATCCATGACTTCTGTAATAAAGAGGGGTCACTTTCTAGTATGCATTCATTAATACATCACGTTGGAATACATAAAATGAATTAATCAGCATGCCATAGCTTGAATTTCTAAAGAAACTTGAATCAATCAAAATTAATTTATGAATAAGACTTCATCATACATTTATTTCAACAACTGAAATACCCAAATAAAGCAGAAATATTCTTTGAAGATAGTGACAGAAAATGATATATTGTACTTTGTGTTTTTTAAGATACTTTAAAATGAATAAAACATGAACCTGGTACTTAATAAAAATATTAAAAAATGATTGTGACATTCAATAGTATTTCCCATTTAAAATATTTTTGTACTTAAAACCACTATTTAATATGTACAACTAGGATAAAAGTCAAGGTATTTTATAGTGTCAAGACTGGAAGAAGTGATAAAAAGCCATCTATTGTCTAGACTGCTGACTTGTTGAGAGGTTTTAATGCAAGCCTTTGACCAAAAGGATCAAGAATCAAGATGAGGACTAGTACAAGGTTGAGTATTATGACGGTCAGGGAGGGGTGGCGGGAGTGAAATCACCTCTTCTCATGAGAGCACAGGAATCTCAGAGGGATAAATGCAAAACCAAAAATTTGTCTGGAAGACAGCAAAGCCTGTGTTAGGAGCCTTGAAAATGAAAGTTGAGGAATAAGGATCTTTCAGCATCAACTGAAAGAGTTCCTGTTCATCGCTGCTTAGTCTCTGAAGGGCTCTGCCTCACCTTCAAGTTGCTTGCAGCCATGGGTGGAGACAGTGGTCACCTGTTACAGTGAAATGGTTCCTGCTCCAGTCATGGTGTTGGGCAGGGTTTTCCTCATTTGTTACATAGGAGCTCGTGAATTACTGTTTCAGACCATCACAGCTAGAAGGGACCACTGGGATTGTCTAGCCCAGTTTTCCCAACTGTATTCTGCATATAGAAGCCATTTTGTGGGGGGGGGGGGGAAAGAAAAAAGGTTATGTCAAGTAAGTTAGCTATTATTAGAGGTAAAAGGTTTCTTAGTGTAGGGCTTCTAACAGCTTTCCATATGTGGAACACACATTGTGAATTCCTGAGAGGAAGAATACAGCATATAGGGATTCTCATGTTTGGTCATAGATTTCTTACCCCCCCTTTTTGTCTACAAATTTTCTCATAGGAGTGGAGGGCTACAGAACATATTTTGGGAATACTGATCTTTCTGATAGAATTATCTTAATATACTCTGTAGTCAGTATTCAAGTCATTTTGACTTTGCATGAAATAATGTGGAAATTTTATATTAACAGTCAGCATGTGGATTTTGTCAGGGTGCATATAAACTCCTTGGGAGTGGAAGGTGAGACCCTCCCAACACTGGTGTCAGTTGGGAGCTTAAGGAATAACTAAATGAAAATGTCTAAGTTGTTCTGTATAACAAAATAAGGGCATTATGGGTTTTTTTTTCCTTGAAAGATAATGAAAGTCTGTTGAGAAAATAAGCAGTGGAATAAGGAGATGAGGTGATGGGTCTCAGAGCCTTCCCAGGAGTAAGTCCTAAAGGACAGGAATGTTGCTGTAATTTAAACTTTCTCTGTCATGCTGAAATCTTCAGGAAAGTCACCTGTACCAGCAACTGGTATTTCAGAGTATTCTGGTGGAAATCAGTGAAAGATCTGGTTCAAAGTAATAAGGAATGGCAACAGCATATTTCTGTGAAAGCAGGAGTTATGTATGGAGAATGTATGGACTTTGGAAGGTTGTAGGACCTATCTATCTCTAGGACTTGAAATTGGGGTGGGGGGCCAATTTTATTAGGAACTCAGTGGCGAGAAGGACCTCAGCTGACACCCAGATCTGTACACACATACATTACCAGCCTCATCCAATATCAGATGTCATCAGAGGATATCACACAGACATTACAATCACCCAAGTCAGGGATAAGGTACATTGCCACTCGGATTGATTAAAAAAATAAATTTTTGGAAACAAACTGTAATAGATATCAGCTAGTTAGCCATTATAAGCATTTCTTCTTCCTTCTGGTGTCAGATGACAGGTCCTAACCTGTCTTGCAGTTCAGTGTGACCCTATGACAGGTATATGATCAGAAGTAATATGATATGTGTCATCTTCAGACTTTGCCCAAAGAAACCTTTTCAGTGAAACTCTCCATACTCTGTCTGCTTGTCCAATTTGATATAGCTGAGTGCTGTGATACTAAAAGCTGAATACAGAAAATGGAAAAACCTCCAACCTCCAACTCACTGTTTAGAGGAATCCTGAAAAATAAAGATGGCCACATGGGTTTGATGTTGGTGTAATAGTTATCAACTTGGGCCTCTCAGCTCCATGTTCACTCTTTCATATTACTTGATGAAAATGGGTCTGGGCCCACTAGGTATTTTTCTATTGCCACTAGCATTGAATCCTCATAAATAGAAGACGATGGGGGAGACACTGAAGGAAGAAAGGATTTCCCCTAGTTCCAGACAGTGCTCCTCCACAGGATCCTTTGGCTCCATGAGCTCCTTTGGCACTTGCAGTGTCTCCAACTTGGCAACAAGCAGCACTTGGTGGTCAGCAGCACTCAGCATTTGTGGTGAAATGACCCTGGAAGGACACTTACCCATGAGTCCGATTTCCTAGGGCTGTTCCTAGAGGTCCGATTTCTGGAGAGCTCTGCTGCCCAAAATCCCATTGACCTCTCTGATATCCAGTGAGTTATGGTCATCCTTTCTTCAGCAAGTTCATGGTTGCCATCATGAGTGCAAAGGCCTTTTGTTTGAGAGCTCTACTCCAATCCTAAAGGCAATGTCTGCTCTTTGTATCTGAGATTCCCATATTCCTATAGTTCCTAATACTCAATTATTCTTTATGTTAAACTTTCCTTGTTCAAATTACTGTGTGATTTTTCTCTCCTGATTAGACCCAGATTGACACGGTAAAAACAAAATATTGTATTTAGTCATGAGATATTTTTAAGTTTAGTTATTATGACACCTAGGACTGCCTTAACCAATATACAAAAAGTTTAACAAAAGAAATTTTAAAAGCATTTATTCTTTATTAAAAATTAAGAGCGTTTGTGCATTGAAAATAATACATAGGTATAAGAATAAAATCCCTGGGTACTGAAAGAGAAGTATCGTTAATGTAGATTTTTCAAGGGCAAATAAATGCTAATTGAGATTGTTTTCAATGTACTTGCAACAATTCTGTAGTACAATTGTAAATACTGTCTTCGTGCATGAAAGTCATTTCTAATATGATTATATTTTCCTTACCACTTTCTTGTCTTTGTTTTGGTGGCATGGGGGTTTGAACTCAGTGTCTCACACTTGCTAGACAGGAGCTCTACTATTTGAGCCACTCCACCAGCCACCTTACCACTTTTCTGGAAAAATAGGGTACTCTTGAATCTTGCCAAACTTCTTTTCAAACAAAGCATTTATGCTAAAGCATTTTTTTCTTTTTTTATGATATATATATATATATTTTTATTATTCATATGTGCATACAATGTTTGGGTCATTTCTCCCCCCTGCCCGCATTCCCTCCCTCTCCCCCCGACCCCCTTGATACCAGCAGAAACTATTTTGCCCTTATCTCTAATTTTGTTGAAGAGAGAGTATAAGCAATAATAGGAAGGAACAAGGGTTTTTGCTAGTTGAGATAAGGATAGCTATACAGGGGGTTGACTCATGTTAATTTCCTGTGCATGTGTGTTACCGTCTAAGTTAATTCTTTTTGATCTAACCTTTTCTCTGGTTCCTGCTCCCCTTTTCCTTTTGGCCTCAATTGCTTTTAAGGTATCTGCTTTAGTTTCTCTGCGTTGAGGGCAACAAATGCTGACTGATTTTTTAGGTGTCTTACCTATCCTCATATCTCCCTTGTGTGCACTCACTTTTATCTTGTGATCAAAGTCCAATCCCCTTGGTGTGATTGCCGTTGACTATGTCCACATATGAGGGAGAACATACGGTTTTTGGTCTTTTGGGCCAGGCTAACCTCACTCAGAATGATGTTCTCCAATTCCATCCAATTACCAGTGAATGATAACATTTCGTTCTTCTTCATGGCTGCATAAAATTCCATTGTGTATAGATACCACATTTTCTTGATCCATTCATCAGTAGTGGAGCATCTTGGCTGTTTCCATAACTTGGCTATTGTGAATAGTGCCGCAATAAACATGGGTGTGCAGGTGCCTCTGGAGTAACCTGTGTCACAGTCTTTTGGGTATATCCCCAAGAGTGGTATTGCTGGATCAAATGGTAGATCAATGTTTAGCTTTTTAAGTAGCCTCCAAATGTTTTTCCAGAGTGGTTGTACTAGTCTACATTCCCACCAACAATGTAAGAGGGTTCCTTTTTCCCCTCATCCTCGCCAACACCTGTTGTTATTGGTGTTGCTAATGATGGCTATTCTAACAGGGGTGAGGTGGAATCTTAGTGTGGTTTTAATTTGCATTTGCTTTATTGCTAGAGATGGTGAGCATTTTTTCATGTGTTTTTGGCCATTTGAATTTCTTCTTTTGAGAAAGTTCTGTTTAGTTCACTTACCCATTTCTTTATTGGTTTATTAGTTTTGGGAGAATTTAGTTTTTTTAGTTCCCTATATTTTCTGGTTATCAGTCCTTTGTCTGATGTGTAGCTGGCAAATATTTTCTCCCACTCTGTGGGTTTTCTCTTCAGTTTAGAGATCATTTCTTTTGTTCAGCAGAAGATTTTTAGTTTTATGAAGTCCCATTTATCTATGCTATCTCTTAGTTGCTGTGCTGCTAGGGTTCCACTGAGAAAGTTCTTACCTATACCTACTAATTCCAGAGTATTTCCTACTCTTTCCTGTATCAACGTTAGAGTTTGGAGTCTGATATTAAGATCCTTGATCCATTTTGAGTTAGGGTGATATACGTGGATCTAGTTTCAGTTTTTTGCAGACTGCTAACCAGTTTTCCCAGCAGTTTTTGTTGAAGAGGCTGCTTTTTCTCCATCGTATATTTTTAGCACCTTTGTCAAAGACAAGTTGGTTATAGTTGTGTGGCTTCATATCTGGGTCCTCTATTCTATTCCACTGGTCTTCATGTCTGTTTTTGTGCCAGTACCATATTGTCATATTGTTTTTATTGTTATTGCTTTGTAGTATAGTTTGAAGTCAGATATCGTGATACCTCCAGCATTGTTCTTTTGACTGAGTATTGCCTTGGCTATTTGTGGCCTCTTGTGTTTCCATATAAATTTAACAGTAGATTTTTCAATCTCTTTAATGAATGTCATTGGAATTTTGATGGGAATTGCATTAAACATGTAGATTACTTTGGGGAGTATCAACATTTTTACTATGTTGATTCTACCAATCCATGAGCATGGGAGATCTCTCCACTTTCTATAGTCTTCCTCCATCTCTTTCTTCAGAGTTTTATAGTTTTCCTTGTAAAGGTCGTTCACATCCTTTGTTAGGTTTACACTTAGGTATTTGACTTTTTTTGAGGCTATTGTAAATGGAACTGTTTTCTTATATTCTTTTTCAGTTTGCTCATTATTAGTGTATAGAAATGCTAATGATTTTTCTATGTTGATTTTATATCCTACTACCTTGCTATAGCTATTGATGGTGTCCAGGAGCTTCTGAGTAGAGTTTTTTGGGTCTTTAAAGTATAGGATCATGTCATCTGCAAATAGGGATATTTTGACAGTTTCTTTACCTATTTGTATTCCTTTTATTCCTTCTTCTTCCCTAATTGCTCAGGCTAGGAATTCCAGTACTATGTTGAATAGGAGTGGAGATAGTGGGCATCCTTGTCTAGTTCCTGGTTTTAGAGGGAATGGTTTCAGTTTTTCTCCATTAAGTATAATGCTGGCTGTAGGTTTGTCATATATAGCTTTTCTAATGTTGAAGTACTTTCCTTCTATTCTTAGTTTTCTTAGAGCTTTTATCATGAAATGGTGTTGGATCTTATCAAAGGCTTTTTCTGCATCTATTGAGATGATCAAGTGGTTTATGTCTTTGCTTCTGTTAATGTGGTTTATTATGTTTATTGATTTTGGTATGTTGAACCACCCCTGCATTCCTGGGATGAAGCCTACTTGGTTGTGGTGAATAATCTTTTTGATGTGTTGTTGAACTCGGTTTGCCATTATTTTATTGAGGATTTTTGCATCAAGGTTCATTAAGGAGATTGGCCTGTAGTTCTCCTTTTTGGAGGTGTCTTTGCCTGGTTTTGGGATAAGTGTAATACTGGCTTCATAAAATGTGTTTGGCAGTTTTCCTTCCCTTTCTATTTCGTGGAACAGTTTAAGGAGGGTTGGTATCAGTTCTTCTTTACAGGTCTGATAGAATTCAGCAGAGAATCCATCAGGTCCTGGAACTTTTCTTTTTGGGGAGACTCTTGATTGTTGCTTCAATATACGCTAAAGCATTTTAAAAACTTTTTGGAAACAAGGTAAATTTCCAATTCCCAGTTACAGCATATTATATCTTGATGAGAAACCATGCCTGTAAGGAAATCCAACATGTCTTTTCTTTTTTAAGAGAAAATTGTTAATTCATTTTTTCAGACACTTATGTAGGTTCATATAGATTACTCCAATTTGCATCCACACAAGGACCTGAAGGACCTGCTGTGACATCTTGGTGTTTTGGAATTCTCCTCCAGGACATCGGCATGTTGACTGTGTCTCACAACCACCTGCAGAAAGTCACTGAGGACCCAGAGACAATCCTATGGACTATCAACAAAGATGGATTTCTTTTTTTCTAGCTATAAAATAAATATCTATTGATAATATTTTCTTCCTCGTCCCAATGTATTATCCTATGTATACTACTCAGGAGACTAGATAGAGTCTAATGTGTACATTAAAAAGACAGTGTTTTCTGAGATGTCTCATTTTCTATTAACAATTAAAATCTTGCTTCCAAGGGGGTGTGTGGGATGGAATATAAGTAAATATGAATCAGAGAGATGTGGGCCAAGATTTTGATAGTAATAGCAATGAATCAATGAGGTGTGAGCCATTTCTGTTACACAGGAGTTAGTAGAAAACACTACTAAATGCTTAAGCCCTCATCTCTGACTGGAGTGGCTGTTGCCTGGGTAATCATATTTCTCTTACTTAGAAGAGCCCTAGAAACCAAACCAAGAGGTTCTTGATAGATGAGTATTGGGGCAGGGGTTGCTGTAAATATCAAATACTTAGGTAAATATATGAAGAATTCTGGACCATGATAGAAGCTGGTTTAGGGGTTGGAAGTAGTACATCAAGCAGTTAGTGGTGATTCTTCCTTCTTTATGCACCAAGTCTAGTAACAGAATCCTGTGCCCTACTTTTCCTTTCACCTACCTGCCCTTCTCCTTTCTTTGTTTCCTCTCTTTCCTTTCTCTACCTTCTCCTTCCTTCACATCTATCCTCATCCCCTTCCTTCCTCCACTGTCTTTTCCTCATTTCTTGTCTCTGGATTGAAATGACTAAATTTAGGGTGTTTAATTTGATTTGTACTTGAAATAGATTGAGAATATTAGAACACAATATATTTTTCATTAAACATGTTTTCAATTGTGCTAAGATACACGTAACATGAAGTGTTGAATTTCAATTTTGTATTAACATTTCTTATTATGTTTGTAAAAGACCTATCAAATGTACGAATTTCCTGTGATACTTGTAAAGACTTTAGAATTAGGTTATACTATAAATACTCCTTATTATAAGAAATTCACAATTTGTAAAATTGTATCTTAATATATTTTCATACCTGATGAATCAAATAGTCTATACACCTACTTTATTTTTAAAAATCAACATAATAAATTAAAATATGTCTTTAACATCGTGTTGATTTAGTACATTTCCCTCAATCTCTAATTCATCTTTCTTAATTGGTTTCTCCCTCACAGCTTCACAATGCCAAGAGATGCATGTCAATGTAGTGAACTTTGTTACATTTTAAGAATGACAGGCATTGAATGTTTGATCACTTGGGGGTCATCACATTGAGTCTGGGGATTTTTAAAGCCATATTAGCAGTGAGAGAACTCATGAAACAATTTCCAAAAGAAATTGTATTTGTGGGAGGTTTCCAGTGAATTTGCCAGTGGAGAAACTGCTTGTTATATTTTTAAAAATGTTATTTGTCTTCATTAAAAGAATATTGAATCATATTAAAATTGCTTCTAATATCAAGGTAAAAATCTAAACTCAGGTAATTGGGTTTGTGTTCCAGCTAACGGCAGTCAGCCTCTATGTGCACAGCCAGAAAGTCAAACTCTGCTCACAGCTGTGCATTAGCCCCTGGCCTCTGGCCACTCTGACAGAGAAGCAGTCATGAGAGTATCAAGTGTCTAACTCGAAATTCAACAATCTGACTATCTGTATTTCTCCAACCACACATCCTTCAATAAAAGATTCTCTCTGTAAGTAAAACTGAGACTTGTCTTACACTTGGTCACCCTATCCACCTAGGGAATTGAGACATGCCTTCATGCAATTATATGTGATACGATGCATATCAGAATCTCTCTATGCAACTTTCTTGCATTAACTTAATAATGAAGTAACAAAGTTAATTGCTTTCTGTTGAGCTAGCCTAGAATTACACACAGGCATAGAAAAAGTCTCTTAGTAGCTGTGATTGCAGAAGCCTGGGGAAAACCACTTTCCCAGGAAAGGACACTATGATTACAAAGATGCAACCACCTATTCTCTGATACTTGCAGTGTTGTGAAAGTGCTTACGGATATAGTTTCAACATAAGAAAATTAGACATCTCTGAGAGGAACAAGCTGCTTTAATTTACACTAAATACCACTGGAAGATATCAAATTGTTTTAGGAAGGTTGGTACGAGAAAGAGGATAGCACAGGGCACCTCTAGGAAAGTGGAACCACACAGGAGGGAAGGGCTGTAGAAAAGGATCTTGGGGAGGCAATGTGATAACAACGATGAGAATTTTGTATAGTTTGGGAGCTTTAAAACACTTTGACATTTTGTAATATTCATTTCGGATTTTTTTAAATGATGCAAACTGAAGGAGAAGTCCCCTTCTCTGCCTTCCCCTTGCGTGTTTCTTCTCTCTGGTTATTACTATAGATCCAACCCGTATTTTTATGCTTTCATTGTATGTACTTGTGACTGAAACAGCTGTGTAGTTAATGTCTTACTTATTTTTAAAATATTCACATAGCCATTTGAAAATACTGATGTATTTTTTAAAACTTTCTTTTTTCACTGAATGTAGTTTTGATTTGTATCCATTTTAACTGCTGCATTATGTTCTTTTGTTTGAATGCCTCACAATATACTTATTTACTTCCCCTCCCATGAACACTTAGAGTATTTTCAAATGTTCACTGTCTTGTAAATATTGCTGCATTCATCTCCTGTGTTCTTGTGAGAAAACTTACCTAAGCCTTGCTAGGGAGCTGGATATGCCGTTAGCTGCTTCAATAGATACTGGCATTTACTGTCTGCAGCAATTACAACTGTTTTATTGAGGAGTGCCAATGTGGATAGACACAAATGAAAATGTTTTTTTTAAATTAATGCTTACAGCTCTGCTGTTTTGAATCCCCTTCCCTGCTATGCATAGATTTCTTAATGGCTCCTTGAGCAGGTTTGATAACTTCCTGGTCGTTTTCAGTGACAATACAACTCAGTTCCTTTCAGCTAAACTTCAATCTCACATCCTTCACAAAATTATCTGATTCGTCCATTCCAGGGCCCAGATATGGCTCTTGGGACCTTTCCAAAAGAGAGTAGCTTGTCTTTTGTTTCACTCTTAGCATTTAGGAAGTAAGTCAATCAGAGAATGAGAAGCCTTTGTAAACTTCCTCATCTCTTCTAGATGTAACTATTCCTTAGATAGGATGGGTAGAAGCAGAGATCTTCTCACAGGACTGGTCTTCTGTAGGTGGTTGAGAAATTTCTTGTCTCACTGGATTACTGCATTTCTGCCCACTATAGGTTGCCTTCATTGATGTGCATAAAAAAGTGCACATTTGTTCTGGGGATTGATATTCAGCTTACCATAGCTCTGTGTCATCTGGGAACCCTTCTGAAAGGTACCCATGACTCCATCTGTTCCATGTTCCCAAATCCCTTTCAAAGACAGTTCCTTGCTTAGCTGGCTTTGCTCTGTTCACCATTGCATGTTGCCATGGGAACACTGAGTTGTTTACCTGCAACCTCAGAGGTCTATATGTGGTACCTCCTAATCCTTTTCTTTCCCTGGTCTACAACACCATGGTGCATACCAGCTCTACTATTTTTACTGTTGAATCAAAGCCTCCCACCACCAAAAACCTTCAAGTGGGAAGCAGAGTAGTTTCCTTGATTGTGGATGCTCTCAAACTCCAAGGAGCATTATAGGAATATAATGCATCCCAAGAACTCCCTCACTGAGCTCTACTCTTCTGTTTCTATAGTGATTTAAGATCAGATGAGATGGCTGCAGCTAGGGTGTGAAAAGCCATTATTCCCTTACTAGCCCCTTGATATAGTCAAGTGATTTCTCTGGAGTCTGTCTCCTTCATTTTTTGACAGCCTTGTCACCTTTACAATGGGCATGGGAAAAAGATAAACAATGCACTTGTTGTAAGACTGAAGTTTGTGAGTCTCTTCTTTTTGCTCCCCAATCTTCCCATATGAAGGAGAGTTGGGGTAATTCCTATGGTAGTACCTTAGTTAGTACCTTCTAAAAGAGCTCTCCAGATTCAATATTTGTAGTTCTTCTTAGGAAGGGGAACAAAAGATTATTCTCAGTTACTTTGTTTAATGGTTTTTCTAATTCATTCACTTACTGTGTTTCTGTTTCCCAAATTGTATTATAGAGTTTAAAATTTTCATCAATCTGATGAGCATTTTCTTTGATTTCTTGGTAACTATTGAGTTCAAACATCTTTTCATTCTTATTTTTCCATTCTGTTTCTTCTTCATAGATACAGAAGATTCTTGCCTATGGTGAGGTAAACATCCTGACAAACTCACATAAGTAGAAAGTACCGTGCTGAAAGTGTATTTAGTAAACCTAGCCTGCTCAACATGAAAGCCTGGCATCATAGTGAACTGTAGAGAACTGGGTTTACCCTCATGATCACGTAGCTGACTGGGAACCTGGCTCCCTGCTGCTGCCCAGCACTGCTGGAGAGAAAGTACTGTAATGCATATTGCCAGCCTGTGAAGAGCTCAAAATGCAAAATTTGAAGTATGATTTCTTCACATTATCATCACGTAGGAAAATTAGGGACCATCAATAACTGATTCATTCATTTGCCAACTGTTTCTATTTGGTTGCTTTCTTTTTTCTTACTGATTCATTAAAGCTTTTAAAGAAATACCAATGCTGTATATGCTGCAAATATTTTCCTCCAGAGTGTGGCTTGTTTCTTCATCTTATTCTTAAGTTTTATATACACTTGAGTCTGTGATTAGACCTTCTATTCCTTTGTTTGTTTGTCTGACTTTCCTCATCTTGTATCATTAGTTCTTTCTTTCTTTTTTTTTTTTTTTAACAAATTTAACCTGTATTGATGTCTGGGATGTTCTTTTTTGCTTAAATGCTGGCTTAGCCCTTTGCTTAGGTATACAAATTTTAAAGCCAGTGTATCACATTACATAAAGAATGCTGATGAGAATTTTATTTAAATTATATTGGCTTTGTAAATTAATTTGCAGAAAACTTTCTTCCCCATAGCTTCTCCATCTAGGCTCATTTATTGTAATTTCATCTTTTAATTAACTTTCAATAATGTTCATAGATGTAAAAGAGAACTATAATTTATAGATTTTGAGTCTTATCTTCATTGCACTTTTCTAATTGGTATTGATAGTGTGGAAGTTGCCATGTTGAATTTCTGGTTAATAATTATAATAGGCTCTTTTATCAGCATGTCAATAAATTTCTTTAAATTTTCTATACAAGTAATAAGTTTATTTTCAAATAGTGGCAATATTCTTGTCTGGTTCTTTATTTAATGGAAACACAATTTCACCATAAATGTGAGATAAGAAACTTTCTTTGGGTTTTGATTGCAAGTACATCAAATCTATGGGTTGATTTATTTGGTAAAAATTGTTTTTTTTTACAATACTATTTTATTTCTCAAAGAACAAGTTAAGTCCCCTCTCTCCTTACATTTGTATTTATGTCTTTTTCTTGAAATTCTCTATTTATGTCTTTATGTGTATTAGCAAAGTTTGTAGTTATTCCCCCCAATCTTAGGCATATTTTGACATGTAACCAGAAGGAGAGTCTTCAACTTGGCTTCTGAATCCTTTTGATGTGGTTATAGGAGTCTTTGCTAACTGGTATGTTTCCAGTTCATTTTGTATATTTCTCATGCTCAACTGGTATTAATTTTTTTCCCTAGGAAGTCCTGGTTATTTTACAATCAGAAGTTTGAGAGTGAGAATGTGATATTTTAACAATAATGTGGTTGCCAAGGATACCGTGTTTTTTTAAGCTGTCATTTACTCTGTTTCTGTTTTGTTTATATTTCCCTTCTCCTTTTTCTTTTTCTCCATACCATGAGTTATGTAAAAATAGCTAAAATAGTTGGGCATCGTGTTGTATGCCTGTAATCCCATCACTTGGGATGCTGAGGCAGAAGAATTGTTAGTTTAAGGCCAGCCTTGGCTACATAGCAGGACCAAGTCTCAAAAAAAAAAAAGCTAGAATATATCCTCTGTATTCCTTCATGTTTAAATATTCCTACATAAACACATCTCATACACATGTGTGTATGTAACCACCAGAGCTGGCCTCACATCATAGTTTTGCCATCTGCCAAATCTGTGAGTCTGGACTCTGTGCTAGTTTTCTCATCTGTAATGTGAGTATAATAAGAGGATTCATCTCCAATATGGTCAGAGTAGAATCTGTTCAAATACTGTATGTTTCTGGAATGTGGAAAGTACTATATAAATGTATAAATGTCAACTTTCATCATCATCATTTTGCTTCTCTCAGTCAGCAGTGCCTCATGAAATTCCTTGAATAATATAAGCTTTTCATTACCTTTATAATTTCTTCAGTGTAAGAAGTTTACTCAAATTTTCAACTTTCTTCTTCAGATCAAATTGAATAATCTTTACTTTGTTACAAAAAATCATCCATTTCAGATGATATAAATTTGACACTATAGAGTTACATATATTTCTGATATTGTTTCATTCTTTTGTTGGTGCTTATGTTTTCACTCTCATTTCTAATCTCATATATATGCTTCCCTTCTATTCTTCCTTATCAGATTAATCAATGATTTCATACTTTTCTGGAATTAGTTTCTGGATTTGCTTCAGTTTTAGAAAAATAATTAATTTTAATATTCCTCTTATTGATTTCTTTCTATTATCTTTTGATGCTTCCTTCTTCTTTTCATCTTTGATATTGAGTACTAAGTTATTTTAGTGATATCCAAATATTTTTTTCCACTGTGCCTCATTAGTTTTGATACATATTCAGTAAATATTTACTCAGTACTTATTGTGGTCACTGATATAGGATCACATAAACACAAAACTCTTACCACAATGGTGCTTAAATTCTAGTAAAATTTGCCTGCTACTAATGAACTGTAAAGCATTCTTTTTTGTTGTTGTTTGCTTTATATATGATTTGTTGTCTCACTTATATTTTCTCTGATGCAAGGGTCATCCAAGAGAACATTTCCTAATACCTAATTACCTAAAAATTTCTTTAACAATTTGTTAAGTCTCAGATTCAAGAATTCCTGTGAAAGCTTTTTCAAAATAAGAAGTCCAAATTGCCAAAAACACATAAAGAAATCCTCATCATCCCTGGCCATAAAGGAAATGCAAATCAAAACCACACTAAGATTCCACCTCACCCCTGTTAGAATAGCCATCATCAGCAACACCACCAACAACAGGTGTTGGCGAGGATGCGGGGAAAAAGGAACCCTCTTACACTGTTGGTGGGAATGTAGACTAGTACAATCACTCTGGAAAAAAATTTGGAGGCTACTTAAAAAGATGGACATTGATCTACCATTTGATCCAGCAATACCACTCTTGGGGATATACCCAAAAGACTGTTACTCCAGAGGCACCTGCACATCCATGTTTATTGCGGCACTATTCACAATAGCCAAGTTATGGAAACAGGCAAGATGCCCCAGCACTGACGAATGGATTAAGAAAATGTGGTATCTATACACAATGGAATTTTATGCAGCCATGAAGAAGAATGAAATGATATCATTCGCTGGTAAATGGATGGAATTGGAGAACATCATTCTGAGTGAGGTTAGCCTGGCCCAAAAGACCAAAAATCGTATGTTCTCCCTCATATGTGGACATTAGATCAAGGGCAAACACAACAAGGGGATTGGACTATGAGCACATGATAAAAGCGAGAGCACACAAGGGAGGGGTGAGGATAGGTAAGACACCTAAAAAACTAGCTAGCATTTGCTGCCCTTAACGCAGAGAAACTAAAGCAGATACCTTAAAAGCAACTGAGGCCAATAGGAAAAGGGGACCAGGTACTAGAGAAAAGGTTAGATCAAAAAGAATTAACCTAGAAGGTAACACACACTCACAGGAAATCAATGTGAGTCAATGCCCTGTATAGCTATCCTTATCTCAACCAGCAAAACCCCTTGTTCTTTCCTATTATTGCTTATACTCTCTCTACAACAAAATTAGAGATAAGGGCAAAATAGTTTCTGCTGGGTATTGAGGGGGGTGAGCGGGAGGGGGTGGAGTGGGTGGTAAGGGAGGGGGTGGGGGCAGGGGGAAGAAATGAACCAAGCCTTGTATGCACATATGAATAATAAAAGAAAAATGAAAAAAAAAAAAAGAATACAAATGATAACGAATGTTGATGAGGATGTGGAACCTTCATACACTGTTGGTGGGAATGTAAATTAGAATAACCACTGTGGATAACAGTATGGCTGTCCCTCAAAAACTTAAAATAGAACTGTCATATGATCCAGCAATGCTACTCCTAGAGATATACGCAAAGAAATAGAAGTCAGGTTATAATAAATGCACCTGCACATCCATGTTTATTGCAGCACTATTCACAATAGCTAAGCTATGGAAACAGCCAAGATGCCCCACTACTGATGAATGGTTTAGAAATGTGTTATTTATATACAATGGAATTTTATTCAGCAATAAAGTAGAATGAAATTTTGTCATTTGCAGTTAAATGGATAGAACTGGAGAACAACATCTTAAGTGAAGTTAGCAGGTTCAGAAAGCCAAAGGTTACATGTTTTCTCTCACATGTGGAATATAGGCCCAATACAGATGCAAGCAATATTATGAAAAACAGATCACGCTAAGGGGAGGTCACTAAAAGGAGAGGGAGCATAAGAGAAGGAAATTAAGAAGGTGAATATAGTTGATGTACTTTCTATGCAAGAATGAATGTAGAATTCTTAAACTTATTGAAATCTCCATAAGAAGAGGACTGAGGTAGAAAGGAGAAAAACAGAAGGATGAAAAATTCAAATCATAATACATATATACATGGAAATGTCACAGTGAAACTCCCTGTATAGCTATTTTAAACAAACAAAAATGTTTTTCTTTTCAAAAATGGAGAACAGGAAGACAAAACACATTCTGTCTAGGGGTTGACGCCAGTGGGATGGGGGAGAATATAAGGAAAGGGTTTAGGAGGATAAATGTGGCGGAAATATTATGTATGTATGCATGAGAATGGAAAAATGAGACCTGTTGAAACTATTCCAGGAATGGGGAGAGGGAGCATAAAGGAGAATGATGGAGGGGGTGAATTCAAGTATGATATATTGTAAGAACTTTTATAAATGTCACAAAGTACTCTCAGTACAACAAAAATAAAAAAAGAGAGAGAAAAAAGAATTTTAGCAGAATAAGTATAGAGAAAAATCACATCATCATAGTAAAACTACTAATAAACCAATAAAGGGAAATATGAACAGCGTCTCAAGAAAATGAATACATTACCTTTTAATAAACAATAGGATGACAGTTGACTTCTCAACAGAAAATATAATGCCCTCAAAGACAGTGAGTTGATATCGTCCAAGTGGGGAGAGAAAACAACTATAAATTTAGGATTCTACAATAAGAGAACATTGTTTTTCAAAAAAAATGAAGGTAATATAAAATATTTTCAGAAAACAAAAAACTTGGAAAATGTGTTATTAGCAATTATACATCTGACAAAATATTAAAGGATATTCTTCAGGCAAAAGAAAAATGATCCCAGGAGATACAAAAAGGAATCTGGGTAAATCTACATGAATATTAACTATTTAAAGTATTTAAATATGAGAATTAACTGTTTTGCACACACACATGTTCCATGGTCTTTCTGATTGTCCAGAAAGAAAAAAGAAAACAGCTAACTTTGGCGAGCATTTGGTAAGGTAAGGTAAGATAAAGTAAGGTAAGGTAAAGTAAGGTATAGTAAGGTAAGGTAAGGAAAGGAAAGGAAAGCAAGCATTGTAATTTACATTTAGTTTGATCTGTTTGGGTTTACAGTAGTTTCCTCTTATTCACAATTTTTCCTTCCTGTGGTTGAACATGGTCAACTGTGATCTGAAAAAAATTAAATGGAAAATTCCAGAAATAAACAATTCCTAAGTTTTAAACTGTGTACCATCCTCAGTGGTGTGTCTCCTGTCTTCTGCTCCGCCTGCCTGGATGAGAATCAACCCTTTGTCCAGGGTACACATGCCAATTAGACACTTTGTAGCCATCTAGATTGTCAGATATTTATGGCTTAATTAAATCTGTGATTTCAGGCATCCACTGAGGATGTTGGAATACACACACCACAGACAAGGGGGTTTTACTGCACATTTGTTTTCCATTTGACCCACTTGTTTCACATTCCATTACCATTCCTTTCTTGGTCAATCAGATGTATCTTATTTTTCTTTTACCTGTTCTGTTAATTTGTCAGTTATATCTATGTTTCTTTTCATTGTTACATCATACATTTTTGGCTTGTTTTAGTCTAATTTGATTCATTTCCAGCATTTCTCTGATAAAGTTAGAAACTCAACTCTTTAAATCCATTTATTTCTTTAGAGCCTTTTGGTGCTATAGTTGCATACAGTTTTAGTTACATATATATAACATATATATATATATAATATATATATAACATATATATATATAATATATATATAACATATATATATATAATATATATATATAACATATATATATATAATATATATATATAACATATATATATAATATATATATATATATATAACATATATATATATGTTATAGCTACCAAAAATTCCTTAGTATTGATTTAAATTTGCCCATATATTTACCCTTGGTGCTACTCAACATTTCCTCCTTCATTGCTTGGCTTCCATCTAGGATCATTTTTTTTCTCAACCAAGGACTACTTTTATTATTTTATTATGGGGCTGCTGAGATTAATTTTCTCAGACTGGTGTATCTGAAAATATCTTTATTTTTAATCTTCATTTTTCTAAACCATGTATAGTATCTTAGGTGGTTTGAGTTGTTTTTCTTTCAGTGATTTAAATGCAATGTCATTGTCTTTCTGGCATCTATAGTTTCCTTTGAAAACTCAGCTGTCACTCTGTTTCTTTGTTCCTTCTTTGAAGGTAATAGTCATGTTTTTCTTCCTCTGACTACCTCTAATCTCTCTCTCTTTCTCTCACCTGTCTGCTGGGGATTGAATCCAGGGCTTCAAGTATGTTACCCACAAACTCTACAATGAGCTATGCCCATAGCACCCTCTTTTTCTTTGAGAGTTCTACTCTGATGTACCTATAAATGGATTCTCTGTATTTATCTTGGTCTTTTTCCCAGTGTTTATTAAATTTATGGCTTGCTGTTCAGAAGTTAAAGAAAATTCTGAGGCATTGTGTCTTCACATACCACAGCCTTATTCTCTTGGTATTTTTCCTTCTGGGAACCAGTTATACTAACACTAGAATTCTCACTCTCTTCTATATGTTCCATGTACTTTGTTCTCTTTTCTCCTGTTTTGTCTTCCTTTAATTATTGTATTATTCACTTATTCATTCTGATTTAGTCTTCATGTCTGGAATAACTTTTTGCTTTATTCCTAATTGTTACTACCTTTTTTTTCCTTTACCATCTCATCTCTCAAATTTTTAAATTCTGATTTTTGTTGTTCTTCCATAACTTTGATAACTTTCTCAATTTCCTTATTCTGGTTTTGAAGCATTGGGCAATAGTTTCATCTTTCTTTGTGGGTATTTATTAAGGACATGGCTCTGTTTGTTATTTTTGTTGTTGTTGTCACCATTTTTTTTACCTTGATTACAGAATTGTCTTAATTTTGTTGTTGTTGTTATTGTTTGCAGTGCAAGGGATTGAACCTCAGGACTTGTGCATGTTAGGTGAGAACTCTCCCACTTGAGCCATGCTCCCAGCCCTTTGTTTTTATTTATTTTTTTTTGTGACAGTGTCTCACTGCTGCATTTGTCTTGGCTGGTCTTGAACTCATGATTTTCCTGCCTCTGTCTCCCAAGTAGCTGCAGTTACAGGGTTGTGACACCATCGTGCCTAAGATTTGCCTAGTTTTTAATCAAAATGAATTTTCCTCTGCTCTTAGGAAGCAGTGGTATCTAACACAGCATTTCTAGCTGTATTTTGTTAGAGCAGGGATTGGCAAACTTTTTATGTGTAAGGGCCAGATAGTAAATATTTTACACTTGCTGGCTACATGAAGTCTCCATCTTCTCCTTCCTTTTGCCTACTTATCCCCCCTCTTTTTCTCTTCTTCCCTCCTCTTATCTCTTCTCCTTTGCCTTCTTCTCTACTCTTCTCCCCTTTACCTTTTCTTCCTCCATCTCTTCTCCTTCTTTCCTCCTTTTCCCCTCCCCTCCTTCCTCCCTTCTTCTTCCCACTCTTATTTTGTGGAACCACAGAAAACAGGCCATAGTTCACATTTGACCATTGGACTGTAGTTTGCTGACATTTAACAAAATTCAATAGATTCATATTTATTTATGCAATGTGACTAAAACATAACCTCGTATATTTCCCTCCTCCACTGTTGCATGACTTTCTTCTTTCTTGATCCATATTCATCTGTCCTTTTCAGTATATGTCTTACTGCCCATAATATTTTCTGAGTATGGTTTTGTCCTAAGAAGTGCTATATTTTAGTGTCAAAGTTTATAAGACCCAGACTGCTCCAGCAGCATTGTAGAATCATTCATTAATTTCCTTTATTGTGAATTGAAAACATTTTCTCATCATTTTTAGATTGGTCTGTTGTGCTTTCTGAAGGGTACTTGTTCATAGTGTTAGAATACACCCATTCTCAGAGCTATCAGAAGCCTGACTGCCTCCACTCCACTTCCTCCCTCACAAGGCTGACACCATGTGGATCATTCAGATTTCAGTGACTTTTATCACCTCCTTATACTATGAGACTCACAGAGTATTTTGTCACTAGTTTTGTTATAGATGTTATCTGTGGGTTTTTGTTTTGGCATGCCTAATTGCTCTCTCTGGTTTTATAAGGGTTTGGGGATATTTACAAACCAAGTTGTAAGAGCTCAACCCTTCCACAAATCCCTTTCTAACTTGGTTTTGCAATAGAAAACTCTGGCTCGTCTAATGGAGAAGAGACAACTGGGAACAACAGGCAAGAGGCAGCATGCAATATAACAGTCGTGGTGGAGTTCATGACAAGTGATCACATTTTGGAATCTCTTTTGGGGCTATCCTTATTTCCCTATATACAGTCCTGTTCTCCCCTCTGGTAATTCTGTTTCACTGTGGATTTGTTCTGTGATTCTTTTAGTGATGGTCTCTCTTAGAATGGTTTTGATTTTTCTTTGCTGACTTAGGTATGACTGACAATCTTTCAAACTCTGGGAGTTCAGAGCTGAAGGGACACAGAGGGGTTCTTATTGTGTAGACTCAGTCTACAAAGTACTGCAAAGGCAGGAAGCTGTCAGTTACCTGCTAAGACATGTGGCAAAGCCTCTTTGGTTATTTTGTACTGTGCCCTCCAAATTTTTGGTGCAGGAAGTTCAATTCTCTTATTCATTCTTTCCTGGCTTTTCCAGGATCATCAGAAACACCTGCCACATTCATAACAGGTTGTTAGCAGCTTACTTGGAAACTCTAAGTAGCCAAACCTTCTCAGATTCTGAAGTTGGGCTCTGGATAAAGCTCAACACTCATTCTTTATGCCAGAGTGAGTCCAAAGTCTCACTTAAGTTGCAGATCCCATCAGGCATTTGGCCAGGAAAGACTTAAAGTTGGGAGTGGAGAGGAAAGGAACTTTGTTTATGACACTATGTTCCAAGAATTTCCTCTTGAAAATCTTTCTATATTGAATACATTAAAGATCATCAGAACCTTATTAATCTTAGTATAAGTTATATGCTGACTCTGTGTATCTAGTTAGTGGCTTGTCATTATAGTAAGTTTTCAAATTTGTTCATAAAGCTGTGAAGATTATAAAAGAATAACTATACTTTGGGAAGGAAGTAGAACATTGTATGTCAATCAATTAATTTTTCCTTCTATCTTTGCACACGGTATTGTACATATTAGGCAAGCGCTCTACCACCAAACTATACTCCCAGCTCAAGCTGATTTATTGAGCTTTAGAGTTTATTTAGAAATATAAAGAAACATATATCAGAGATGTTGCTCTCCTTGGGTTTAGAGTCCCATTAAAAATGGAACATATATGATTTTGAAAGAAAAGGAAGAGAAGAAAAGACAGAATAAAAGTCTTCCCTACAGGGCAGTACATAGTTTCATATGTGTTTTTGTCGAGTTCTGTAGAAATTTGGAGGAAGGATTGATAGTAGGACTTTAACCTCAGAACTTGGCATATTCATATTTTATGTAAATATGGCTAAATAATAGTTAAGTTTTATTTATAAATAGAAACCATGCTCTAAGTACTGATGATAAAGGCAGCATTGTGACTCATTGTCAGTAATTTATGATTTTGAAGACTTCTGTTTAGGGTGCATCCATTTTCAGCTTATGTTTTTTCAAGTTAGTCATGGTTTAGTTCATGACTAACAGCATACATACAAATAATATTGGTCGTGTTTAAGAATGGTAGTTTAATGAGACAGCACAGTAAACAAACTGTGACTGTAATCTTTGATGTTTTGATAAATCAGTCAAGCAAGAGCTAATGTCCATAATGGAATGGGCTTCCAAAGAAATCAGCAAATGTAAATGTCCAGATTTGATAGTGACTCAGTCAGATTTTGAAATTTGTTATGAGAACAATGATGCTTGACAATGCAAGTATAGAGACAGAACTGCCACTCCTTCGTTTCTGAAGTCCATCTTGTTCAAGGGCACGCTGGAGATGTAAAATGAAAAACTTTGACTTAAAAGTTGTGATTCATGACTCATGATGCAGTCTTCATTGCCTTTCAACTGAATCATTTTCTAAACTTATTTTAAGCAACTGATTTTCCAGTAATAAAACATTAATGTTTGTTATGTCAAAATCATTAATAATAATAAAATATTTGCACATAGTGCTCTGAGCAATCAATAATTCTATTAAAAGATGAATAAACAAATAAATTTTGGTTGTTGGTGATATGAATATGCATGAAGACAAAAATGTGTCTTTTTTCCTTTTTAAAAAGATAAGTGAATCCTCCCTGTGTTTCCATTCTGTTTAAGAATTCACTCTGATCCTCCTTCAGATGTGAATAAATATAATAAGAAAGGTCATTGAGCTATTATACACTATGGTATTAAATTCTACAGGAAGAATTGTACAAAAAGGGAACTTATTTCATTTTTTTAGTTTTGACCATGAAAACATAATGCCCATGCTTCTAAACAGAATAGCGAACCCCCAACAACACTTTTTAACAATGTGGGGAGCTTTTCTGAGATCTTTGGCCATGGTTTATAAGAGTCAATGACTGAAAAGTTCAGATATTTTTTATAATGAGAGAAAAGCCTACTCATTAATATGATTTATCTTATTTGTGGCTAATAACAAAGTATAAAATGAAATCTAGAAAAACTCCTGGCATTTCTCAATGTCTCAATTGCTGACAGTTTTTTTGCAATATATTATAAATACTTTCAAAATAACAAGGCTGTAAAAATCCTATTCAGTCTAAAATTGCTCAGTAAATCCTTGACCAAAAAAAAAAAAAAAACACTTCAGGTTCAGATTCATAATACCTTAAGTATAATCTTAAATCTAATGTTATATTTCTTTTTCAATGTAATGGATTTTATAAGAGTTCTTTAAGTACAAATGCAGAACATTGGATTTAAAAAACATATTAAAGATTTAAAATATTCTGCTTCTCCAGTTACTTAGTGTTGCTAAGGCTTTAAAAGAAGCACTAAAATACTCAAAATCCCTTTTCTCAGTGGTCAGTAACTTTTGATAAATCCGGTGTTGCTATTATAATGAACCAGGGGCTCTTAGTGTCTACCAGAGCTTCCTACTACTTCCAGAGCACAAAGCAAATAAAGTCATGTTCAAATTTATTTACAGACTCCTGTCTCCAACAGAGAAACTATTGAATATTTATACAAAGAAAGTTTTGGAAACTTAGGAGAAATTTTTGTGGGATCAGTCTTCAGAATTCATGTTTTTACCATTTGTCAATTTTAAATCCCAAGGCATAATGTATATATATTTGCTTCTGGAAGACTGTTCTGACAGCTCTCTGTCGTGGGCCTATCTCATTGTATCATAACCTTGTGCAACTTGATTGCATATCCATCACATTGACTGGTTCCCTAAGGCAAGCAGCCAGGTCATATTTATCTTTGTGCTTTTACTGCCTGGTCAGTTCCTGCGCCATAGTGAGGGAAAACGTGTCTGTGGATTAAATCAATACTAAGTTTAAGTTCAGGAAACTTACAGAGTAAACCGATAAGAGAGAGAATAAAATTATCTTTTGAGCATCCATATACATGGTATATATGGTATAATTAGCCTCCTTAGATATCTTACATATATTTTCATTCTTATTTATAAACCTCTGATTTTCTACTAAAGCTCTCCTAAAAGTAGAGAAGAATGAACAAAGCTCTCAGATGCTGGAAGCTTTGTCTGAAGGATTGTAATAATTGCAATATTTTTATGTTCTGTATTTTTCAAACAACATGAAATTTTTCCTTCTATTACCCATGTTTATTTTATTATAAACATTATATATATAACATAACATATAATCCTATAATCTCTCCATATTTTTTTAGCATAAACATTATTGTTTCAAAATCTTTAACTAAAGTAGATAATCCAGGCATATGTATTCTATTTATCCTATGAATTCTTACACTCTAACTGAAAAATGTGGTGCTAAGATATATCTCTTCAATAACAGGCCACTTCCAGAAATAAAAGCTGTATGTGTTTCAAATGCCTCCATACATAACAAACCTATAACCTTTTTCTGAGTTTGAATTTCTTCTGAAACAATATCTTTAAATAAGCATTAATAAATTCAGACATATTGATTGATCATTCAGAATCAGGAATATCATCCTACTTGGAAAACAAGAAAATTAAAAATATGACACAGCAGACAGAATAGCAAAGTACTCTTTTCATTGCTATTCATTACATGATTCATCTGTTCTTTGTTCACTCATTGATCACATCATCAAGGACCCAAGGAGCTTATGACTCATCAGGAAAAGTAGGCAAGAAAGTGGCTTTCCACAGTGTAAGACAGACAGAGGGTAGTGCTGTAGCAGAGAAGTAAAAGTCATACTGTGTGAGTAGAGGATAGGGAAGACCTTATGTAGGAAGGGGTATTTGCATGCAGATGATTGGAGAACCAGGATTTGAAGTTTGGGGTAAAGAAATCATCACCAATCCACTAGCGAAGGTACACCAAGGTTGCCTATCAAAGCCTATGAAAGACACGAGAAGTGTCTATCATGTGACCTGATGTTATGAAAATGTTATGAAAAATGCAATACAATGGAGCTTGAACAGTCCACAACAGAGTGTGGTCAAAGATATGGTAACCTGGACCTCTTTACAGCAGCATTTTAGCCTGTTATATTTCAAACTTCTTAAGAAGTATACGACTTGGCAGGAAGAAATCAGAAACTAAGAGGTACCTTTGTGATGGCACAGTCCATAATGTTTCATGAAGATTTTGAAATAAGAAAACAGCTCATTATTACCTGGTAGGGTCATTCCTTACTGATTTCTTCTGGTATGACCATACAAATAGTCCTTATGATGCTCAGAGCAACAGTCCCTGTAGGTTATTCTGTATTGTCCAAGGTGAAGCTTCAGGGAAACACCTTTGACAATCTGAGAAAGGAAGGGAGACTTATAATTACCAGAGATAAATTGAAGTGGATTAGATTGGTGAAATAATAAAGAATTAAATCATAATAGTACATTTTGCAGAATTTTTAGGCATTTAAGAGTTTTCATGTAAAAGTCTAGGAAAATGGGTAATGCCTTTATTTTTTTTTTGACAAATAAATGATCAAGTCATTTGGCTGTAGGCAGCATTGTCCTCCAGTTGTAGGCAACATAGACCATACATGAATTAGATTGTGCTTATGGGAAATGTTCGTGCTAAAACTAGGAAGCTGTCAGTCAGGGGTGTTCAGAATTATAGGGCATTTCTAGGCTAGGTAGGTTTTGTTATTGATTGTGTCCTTGAAATTCTAAGACTCCTTAATTCTATGATAAATTTCAACTCAGGCAGAGAGGATGGTTAGTTGTGTAGAAAAGATCAGTGGATTTGGAGACTATTCTGTCTGTAGATGCAGAAAAGACCAGGGATAGAGGCTGACTGCACAAAGTAAAGGAGGAAAAGCAATAGGACACAATCCAGAAGTTTATTCTTTGATAAATTAGTTTAGCAGTATATTAAAGAAAATTAATATTTTAAATCTTGGCTAATAAGAAATAATAGGATCAAAAGCCCCATTTGACAAGACCTAGAATAATAGAACTTATTTTAATCTTTCAGTCATGTTCCACTATGACTCTTCTTCATTATTACAAATTTCAAGAATGATTTTGCCTATTTTCATACTTATGCATACACATTTTGGTGATTCTGTGCAAAACTCATATTCTATCATTTCTTGTTATTCTTTCAAATATAAGAAAAGTGCTGCAGTGTTGCAATTATTGTTCTATAATCACTGAGAAATTTTCCCATTAATTTTTCAAGACTTGCTTTTCGCAGGCTTCTGTCACTAGCAACTTCAAGGACAGTGACTCCAAGGACTGCTGCCAGCTGTAGTCTGAATGAATTTAGCAGTTTCAACCCAATAAGTATTGTGGATCTCAAAGGCTCAGTCTTCTAAATCTCACAGTTTGCATAGCAACCAGTTGAAAAAGAAGCAACAAGGATGAAAAAAATATATACATATATATATATATATACATTTATATGTATATATATACTTGGTAATTTATTCACTATTAATTGTAGGTGATTGTGAATGGTTTTCTTCTTGTTCTGTAATCCCTTTTTTTTGTGTGTCTCCCTTATCTGATCTGTTGTCATGGAATAACATAATAATTAATTCTAGAAGCAGCTGGTGGGAAAAAAGTGATGGGAAATGCTATTCATTTGTAATTTTATTTTCATTAAAAACACAAATTTAAGCCATTTCTAAAACTACTTTTTAGGAAAAATAAGATATAACCATACAGTCATTTATTTACACAATTGCAGAGGTAAAACCAACTTATATTTTTTATTTTTCCATGATAAATCTCTTTAGCAATTCGTTCCACACATGAATGGAATGCTAGAAGTCTAACCATAACCAGAGTGTTTTCAGCCCTCTCTCTGTTGCTCTCCTGAATCTCCCCTAAGGTCTAAATAGAGCTGGGATAATGGAGTGCTAGGCCTGAAAGCTTCCTCGGAAATAAATCATGTGCTAGCAAATGTGTCCACTTCTAAAGCACTAAATCCAATTTGGGGGCCTCCGAATGAAGTTGCTCTATTTCTGGTACTAGCTATGAACGCCTCTGATGAAAGGTCACTCCACAGGGGCATTGTATTGAATGCTAGACAACAACGCTCTTTACCAGATAAAACTATGTCCCCAATTCATTATCCAAAGCTTCTTTTAAAGACTAGCTTTCCTAGTCAAGGTCCCAAAGCTCTGTGATGCCGTATGGTAATTAGGACAATGCCTTTAAAAGGTATTTCTTCCTATAAGTAGCTTTCTTGAAAAAAAAACAAATAAATGGGCAACTCATTTTTATTTCTTTATTTTTCTGTTGAGGTTGGAAAACAGCAGCATCAGTCAACTTGAAAGAAGGTAAATGTGACTGAGAAAGTGACATGGCCACCAAAGAAGGACTTTATATGCTTTAAGATTTTTTTCAGGGTACATGAAACTATAGCTTAATGTAAAAAGATAAATAAAATGTAAAAGCAAAGATAGCCTCTCTATTTCCCTGAGAAAAATGAAATATTTTTCATCTGCAAAGTATGGTTACCCACTGACAGGAGTG
Organism: Castor canadensis; assembly: GCF_047511655.1. Taxonomy (NCBI): domain Eukaryota; kingdom Metazoa; phylum Chordata; class Mammalia; order Rodentia; family Castoridae; genus Castor; species Castor canadensis. Next base: position 114,302,820 of record NC_133390.1, on the reverse strand, counting down.
TTTTGCTCTGTATTTCCTAGGGGAAATACCCAAAACAGCTCATGTTTCCTTTTTATTTATTTACCAACTTGAGGGAAAAGATGGCTAATCTGAGAGAATTTAAGTCAGACAGGGAAACATTTAAAAAATTTTTCTTGATGTACAACCTAAGATCAGGAAGCAAATATCTGGCATTGTACACCTGCCACAAGGCCTGAGATAGTATACTATCAAACTACAAGCTTGTGGAAATTTCATTTTTCTTAATGTGTTATCTGAATATAACACACAATCATATTTCTGAAGGAAATTAAAACAAAGGGCTCTGAAATCTAGGAAAGAAGAAATGTTTAACTATTCTGCAGATTGACTTTTGTGCTAAAAGAGCAATGAGATTGAGATAACTCACTCCACTGAAGACTAAAATAATTCAAATGCTTAGGAAAGTAACTGACCCTCTCTTACCTTCCTTTTTCCCATCTTTCCTGCCTATCTTACCCTATTCCTGAAAAGAATGAGGTGTTTTACAATGATCAAAAAACATGAGCTCTTTAAGAAAAACAAATCTTTTTCAGAGGTTCTATCAGTTATAGGCCTGACAGAAGCAAGACCCAAAGGGCCATTGCAGAGATACTGGCAAAGTCTTGTAAACAAAGGAACTGGTTACACAGTGGGAGTGGTCCTGAGAGAACCATTAGAAACAGTGTGGCTCCCTAACCATCCTGAGGCCTGAAAGGGCGAGGAAAGTTAACAGAACTGAGAGCCCTGAGAATGCAGTGGCCTTAGGTAAGGGAGACAGCTACTGCCAAAGTGTGCTGTCTCCTTCTATCCTCTTGTCTCCTACCTGGATTTCTACTGATGGAACCCAGTTAGGGATTGGAACTTAATGGATTTGACTGAAGCAACTCTGGAGCACACCTTCCTGCACAAAGCAGAACAGAGCAAGTTGTAGAATAAATTAGGGGGGCAAAGAATACCCAGCAAAATGTTCAGCATACACCAGGTGCACATAAAACTGAGCATCAAGTTTTTCTTGTTAGTATTATTATTTACAGTGGTAGATTAGGAGGAGGTGATAGAGAGAAAAGATTCTGATATCAGGAAAGAGTTTACAAATTTTCCATTGTAGAGCTCCATCCTAACCTTCAAGCATATCTGCAGCACCTTTGTTTTACAACCCCCTTTAAGAAGGGTTTTGTTCAATTTCCCAAAATTGAAAAGATAGATAGAACCTCTCCAGCTGAAATTGGAAGCATATGCAAAATAGAACTCTCTGTGCTACAGGAAATACCTAGGAGAACAAGTTGGCCTTAGGCAAATTCCCAAATGAAGAGATCCTTGCATTTGGTATGAGGTGTGTGTGTTTGAATAATCACTTGATTTTATATGGCCCTTATTGCCCTCAGATTCTTGTCTTTCATAAATTCTAAAGGTTGTTTTCAACTTCTTGAATCTGGTATTATTTTAATTTCCAAGTCTATTTCCTATGTTCTCGTGTTTTAAGGTTTTATTTTTGCCAAATTGATTATTTGTTTATAAAGGAGTAGAATGCTTCCAGCAATAGGCATTAGCTGCCTCTAGCAGCTGGGTAGTCTCAGAACCAGGCTGCCTGCATTCATATCTTGCCTTTATAATTTACCAGCTTTGTTAACAGGGACAAATCATTTACCCTTTCTGTAACCCAGTGCATTCATTTGTAAAACACAGCAGTGATGATACCTACTAAAGAAGTCATCACAAGAAGTAAGGGATTTTTCCCCCTTTATCATTATGCTGTGTGGGAGTACATTGCAGCATTTACAAAGGGTCTCTTACACTGTATCAACTATATCATACTTGAATTCACCCACTCTACCGCTCCCCTTTACCTTCTCCCCGATTCATGGTGTAGTTACAACAGGTATCATTATTACATTTATATGCATGTGTACACATTTTTGGCACTGTATTATTTGCCCTCTTATCCCCTCTGCCCCATACCTCCCCCTCCCACTGGTGCCAACCCACCCGCCCTGGGCAGGACCTGTTCTGCCCCTCTGTTCTCTGATTTTGCAGAAGAGAAAACAGAAAAATATGAAAAGAAAAACATGACATTTTTGTTTGTTTGAGATAAAGGTTAGTTATTCATGGAGTTTTCTTGAGGTCTTCCCATGCATATATGTGTTATATCTCCGATTGGTTTATCTTCTCTAATTATCTACATTCTACTTTAGTCCAAATTAAGGGATTTGATGCCTATAAAACATGGAAATGCTGGTAGACACTGAGCCAACACTGAAGAAATGTTCATTGCTATGGCTGCAGACCATTTATTCATAACTATGTATAAGATGTCATTGCACTCTAAATCTAAAATGATTTACTTAATCAAATTTAATTTCAGACTATTTCTTGCATGGTAAATTTTTTATAAGTTAATTATTTCTTCATAAGAATAAAATGTGTCAATTGTAGAGAACTGAGCATCATATTCTTACTAGCAAGTGAAATAGTTAAGACCTGGATTCAGTTTGTCCACTAAAGATTCCTGTGTTGAAAGCTTGGTCCTCAGTGTGGTGGTGTAAGGAAGTGGAGGGACTCTAAGAGGCAGAGCCTGGTGCAGGTTATGGTGTGCTGCCCTAGGAAGGGATCAACATAGTTCTGGGATTCTGTGTTAGATCTTGTGAGAAGTTTGTTATAAAAAGAGCAAACCTGGCCTGACCATCTTTCTCTGCTTCCTGTCTGAACACGTAATGCTTCTCTCACAGACACAAACTCCCACCATTGTGCCATGTGCTATGAGGTCTTCACCAGAGCTGAGCAGATGTGGGTGCCATGTTTCTGGATCTCCAGAACTGTGACCTAAATAAATAAATCTCTTATCTTTATAAAGTACCCAGCTCTGGGTGTTTTTATAGTAATATAAAGCAATATAGCAAATTAGCATGCTTCTTTTCAGATATTTTACTATGACCATACACATATGTAACAAACATAAACACCTTACCCATCTCTAGATAAAAATAAAGGGATAACAGGTTGAAACTATACATACTGATTTTAAACCTACTTGTCCACTCAAAAAAATGAGTGGACATTTTCCCCTTACAAATAAGTAATATATCTACTTTGGTTGCCACGGCCCAAGACTGTGCCCAGGTACTTTGCACTAATATCCGAGAAAAGTACTCTGAATGAATAAGCATACATTTGGGAATAAGTTTTAAGGATAGACTAGCACTGTATTACATGAATACACTATACTGCATTCTTAAATATCTTATTATTGGAACCAACTTAGGCTGGTTTCTGTTCAACCTAAGTTGTTCATCACTATGCATGGTAAATAAACATCCTTCTTTGACACATTTGCATATTTTCCCAAAAACTAGACTATGATCAAATCTTAGAACTGAATTTCTGTGTTTGAACACTTACACATTTTATTACAATATATATTTCAGTTACTTGCCAGAAAACTTTTCATGACTTATAACAGCATTTTTCTTATCCTATTTCTTATTTCATAGTAATTGAAAGTAGTTTTCTATTTATCTGGAGCACTATTTTTAGAGTAGATACATTTTCAGTCTTCCATTTCTATTCCAGCTTGTTAATCTGCTTCAAAGGATTACAACCAAGTCGCTGATTTCCACTGTATATTTTTAAGTACATGATTCTCCCCAATAATTATTTAGTACATATTTAATTTCTTTTAACATATTGAAATGTTTGACACATTGCTTTTATTTCCTATTCTATAAAGACTAATTTAACTATAATTCTTATTATTCACATATAACATTTAATACAGAATAAATTTGTAATTTACTCTTCAGTGCTGTGCATCTTCATGGAAATAGCTTTGAGCTACTCTATAAATCAAATCACTTCTAATATCTATTTATCACAAAAGTATATGCACAGTTACAAAATATATTCTGGTTTTCAGATTCATATCTAATCTGAAACATTAGGAAGGGTATGTATGCAGTATTTTATAAGAAAATGAGATCTTTCCCATTTCCTGAGAGGTCTTTTGGTTTTACATAGCATTTCTTTGAGGTTGCTTTTGTGCACCTGAGATGATGGATGTATAAGGTAGATGAAAGCACAGCTTCAGACTTTTCTATATTTGTTGATGCATGTGGAAGGTGAAATGAAAATTACAGAGGCTGTTGAAACTCAGATACTTGCATTTCCTATTCTCTTTATCAGACTGGACCACCACACTATTGGAGATGATTTTGTTACATATATCTTTGAAAGTCTACATTAATCTTTCCAACCCAGAAGGGTAGGCAATGGCTGCTATATGCAAAAGGTTACAGCTACATTTGTCCCTGTTCTTGCTCTGAGTTTACCATATTTTATGTTTTCACCATTTAAAGTTAAAATATAAAACTAAATGTTATGCTCAGCAATAGATTAATAAAATACAATTAAAAGCATCTTTAAAGAAAATAAAATTATTCTCATAGAAATTCATGATTTTAACTTATTTTGTCATAGGATATTTCTTTCTTTTGTTTTCAACTTGATCTTCTAATCCTTACTCAACTTTTGGCAGCAAAAGTCTAGTTCCCTTCAGCCATGTTTTTGCAATGAGGAGAAGGCATTGAAAATACTAATAGATTAAATTTTTATAATTCCCCAAATAGCTATAATCAGATATGTACTCAACAAAGATTGAGTTCTTACTATGTGCTACATATATGGTATGGTCCAGAAATGTAATAAATTTCTCTCTCTAAGGAATTGAGAGTGAGGGGAAATATAGTTAAGATGGCGTGCAATGACTCTTCTACTACATGCCTAAATTGTGTCAGCAGCATGGAGAGTGTCTATTCAGCATCAGAGTTCAGAGTGACTTGTGTCAGGCCATAAAATATGGCTGCCAACCATCCAAGGAAGAAGGCAGCCAGAAAGAAATGTAATAAGAAGAAAGAGCATGCACAATGGCCCGGGGGCACAGAGTAATGAAGTAAAGCAGAATAGGTGGTTTTGGAGGTGTGTGGACTAACAAAGGTACACATTAGAAAAGATTCCATTTGTAAACGATGTTGTATTTTTCTTCTGAATTTCAGGGGAGCCATGAAAGATAGTAAGCAGTGTAATGATGTGATATAATCAGTGCATTTATAAATATCACTCTGCCGTGCCAAGGATAAGTGAAGAGAAAAGGATGATGCGGTGTGGTAATTCAGTCAAGAGCTGACAAAGATTGAACTCACACATTGGTGACACAAACAGAATTTCAAGAGCATGTCTAAGAGGTATTAAGGAAGTAGTAAAATTAGGACTTAGTGACTAATTGGTTGCAGAGGATTGGGCCAAGAAGGAAGATAAGGATGGCACCCAAATTTCTCACTTGGGCAACTGGATGATGATCTGTATTTTGAAATAGGGGATATGGAAGAAGCAGACTAATATGGATGATGACAAGGTCTGATTGAGTATGCAGAGTTTGAGATACCTGTGATACACTCATAGAGAGGTACAAAAGAAATTGGGAACATAAGTTTTGCAGTGAAAAGAAATTTGAGGAAAAAGAATAGATTCTGAAGATGCAGTTGTCATTATTAATATGAAAATCTAGAGTTATACATGGTATTTTGGTGGCTATTAACTCTTTATGTAAAAATGAAATATCTAAGGAAGAGAGAAAAGAGTAAAAAAAAGAAGAGTGCTAAGAAGAATGCCAATATTTGGAAATTGTACAAGAGAAGAGAAATCTGCAAAGTAGGTTGTTAAATGAGTCACTAAAGAGAAGAAGTAGAAGAAAGTGACTTCATAAAATTAAAAGCCAAGAACTGAAATTTATTCATTGAATTGTGTAGTTTGGAGGCAATGGACAGTTTGGTGAGAATAATATCAGTAGATTAATGGGGAATGGACACTGGATTAATTGGGCTTTGGAGGTGATGTAGAAGAAACACCGTAATGGCCTATCTGTTCAAGAAGTCTGTACAAGTTTGAAGGCTCTGTGTAGGCTAATGATTATGAGTTTGTAATGTTACCAAATTGCAGATTTAAAGCTTTTTGAAAAGTAGTCTTCATTATAAAAGCCTAAAAGAAGAGAGATGTGATTGACTGTGTTGGCCAGGATAAGGAGCTCAGCATAAATACTCAACAAAAAGACGAATGCAAGGGAGTTAAAGACATTGATGGTTTAGATATTAAATAAAACAGAAAACAGCAGCCTAACATTGGAAAAAATACCCCTCCCTAAGTTACACTAGCACAGCATAGCTTCAGTTCCAGTATGTACCTTTAACAGAAAAGGCTGCCTTTTAATTCATCTACAACTATTATTGAATGCACGCAGTCCCAGGAGGTAATGAGGATGTGCTCTTGATGTGTCAAGGACACCAACACAGTTGACAATGTGAAAGATCCACGGTGTGCTTGCTGAATGATTAGTACATATTCTTTTTCTTTACTTTCCTTGCTTTGTGTTTTATCCAGAGAAGCAGAGCCACTCAAAATGCGACTTAGGAATTTTCTCCCTTGTTATCGAAAAGAAGTCTCATCTGCTGAAACATAAATGTCAAGGCAAGCATGTCAAGTATGCAAACTGTGCACAAAGAGGAGCCACCATCTACAAATTATAATGCTCTGAGGCTGCTGTCAAAACATGACTCTGAGCTGTAGCAGCAGGCACAGTTTTTAACTTCTTAGCATTTTCCCATGGAGGAAGAGAATTTCCCTGAAACACATAACAATCAAATTATGCATTTAGGTTGATGAAAATAATCCATAGAAAAATAAGCAAGCACCCAATGAATAATTTAAGAATGGAGAGGCATCTTAATAATTGAAAGTATCTGACAAATGAACATAGAAATGACCATTTCAGCAGAACTAAATTGATAGGGTAGAAATTATTTCTTTGGTACATAAGATAGACCTGCCCAAATCTGAGTATGGGGTAAGTATTTCCTTTGGAATATTGTTTTCCGTATGAATAACAACCCTGATTGCTTTCTTTAATCCAATGTTCTTTTTTTATAAGCTTTATTATAGCTTGTGAAAGCAACTATAAGACAGGGAACATTCATTAGTCATTTAAAAATTGTATACCTATACATATTTATATATACATATATATTTGATCACATATACATATATATGTGAGAGACAAATACACAGTGAGCGGTGAGCTGAGCAATTAAAAATTATCATAATCACAATATTCTTATTTGGTTACATGGAGAATCATAAAAGGAATCTGATACTTATGATTTGGTTTTTTTAAGGTTTACAAATTATGGATAATTTATTCGTGTGTCTTAGTTGGCTAAAATTAGGGCAAAAACAAATATGCCAAAATAGCACTAGTGTTTGTTTCCAGTAAATATTGAATGGCTGAAGAAATGAACATCTTTATGGTATAGTACAAATTAGCAAAGACTTAAAAGACCATATAAAACATAACACTTAAAAACTAAACAAAAAAAATAAAATAAAAGTACCAAATATAGCTTAGGCTTCTGCGGTTACATGTAGGATGTGCATCTTCTGCCATCTAGGAAATTGCTAGAAATGAAGAAGGACATAAAAGGAAACCTCTTGAGGAGCCCAAATAGTAAACTTAAGTCATTACCATAAAGCTCCCGTGCTAATTTCAAAGTGCCACTGTCACTTATACGTGCATGTGTAACTTTATACCAGCCAACAGAAAAGTTAGAAGTAGTAACTATGAAGTGAAAATGTGTATTGAAGAGGCATCAACTTTTAGTAGGAAAATAGAAATGAAGGTGGAGTGGGTATTGAGGAGTAATTTCCTCAGATCTAGTCAATGAGAGTTCTTGAGATTAAAGGAAGGCAAGCTCAAAGTTATAGCTATTGAAGAGCAGGTGTGGGATCCCAAGAACAGTATTTTATGAGACCTTGGATTGACCCAAGAGTTGATCACTTATAATGTGATTTTTATGGACAAGGGATTCATGTACCCTAATTTCCTATTTATGAAATGACAACATTATGCTGTATTTCATAGATGGCCAGGAACACGTTTTTGTTTACATTTTAATGTTTACCAGAAATGTGTCTCACAATTTAACACTTAACATGTCAACTTAATTTGTTTTTAATAGTGATATGTCTTGAAATTGATGGCATTTCACCACTAAATTGAGCTAAATGGCTTTTGTGACACTGTTGTTACTGCCTGCCTGGGCACAGTCTTGGTTCCTGTTGTCATGATTGGACAAATAGCTCAGCATTGCTTCAGTCAACCAACTACTTAAGGACCATGTAAGGAAGAACTATGCAACCTAGTTGCTGCTTGAAACCTTTTATTGGCATCTTAAAAGCCCTAGCATCAAGATTTATGAGGTGTGTGTCAGTGGCTTGAGACAGAATGGAGCATTCAGTGGAGTGACAAAATGCTACCATTTAGAATCCAATTAGAAAACTACTCTAGTCCATTTACCTTTCATTTATTTTCTTTTAAGAAATATGCACAGGAGTTATAAATATATGATAGAAATTTATGCTTAAAAAAACCAAAAAGAGTCTTGAATAAAAATTGTAGGAGATAGACCATTGTCAGTTTAATTAGCATCTTTGTTTTTTTCCTAGTGTTACATGACATAGTGATGTTTTACAATCAGTGGCTTCTTGTGTTTAATGAAATATGGTATTTGAGAGACTTGAAAAGATGACAAGAAAACAAGTATGATGTACAAGACTGGAAAACAAAAAATTTTGAGCCACTACAGTGAAAAAGAAATGCTTGAAAGACATAGAAATGGGATCTAAACTTAGGTACATCTGTGCTCAGTGCCTGAAGATCACAATTCTATCCCATCCGTTATTGGCATTGTCACGTGTCGTGCCAGTTACTGATGACATAAGCCTGTGGGTGGGATTCAGCATGTGACTAGCATTGCTGAGGCCCTGGGTTTGATACCCAGCACTTAAAAAAATTGCTGCTATCTGACACAAAAAAGGAAATAAATATATCAGCATCAGTGTGAACCTCATACTCAACTGTGGGCTGCAGATCACTTAGTGTGTTTATTTTTAGGACTATCATATGAAAGGGGATGTGAATCACTGCAGCCATTTTACTCTCAGTTCTTATGACATAGTCAAATATTAATATTTACTTACCAATGCAATTGAGTTCAGCCTAAAAATGTTAAAAATCAGTTAAAGTTTATTCAAGATAAATATCATCCATACTACATTTAATAAATCATACACAGTTTTATATATTGAAAATAATATATATATTTCTAGTATCGTTTTCTTGAAGTGCTAGACTATATTTTTAATTATTCATTATATGACATATAAGACATATTATATGTGATTACGTTACATTACATAGTATGTAATATGTTTTTATAACATTCAGTCATATTAATGTAAAGTTATTAATAAATTGATATAATTCTTATATGTTTCTATTACGCAAAAATGAACAATATAAATTATTTTTAATCTACTTTTTAAGTATATGTCAGCATGTATAGAACTATCTGCTCTTTTAATGGCTATTTTATGTTCTATTGCATGGACATATCATAATTTATTTCATTAATTCTTCATTAATAGTTATAAAAGTAATAATTGGTTGCTCTCATAAACAATAATACAATAAACAATTTTTGCACAAACTTGCTTAATTTTACCTTAAGGAAACTTTCTGCATATAAAGTTGATATATCAGGAGGTATGTATGCTTATTTTGTGCTTTGAAGTACAGAAATTTTTTTTCTCCAGAAAGATCTCATAAAATTTTGTTGGCTTAGCAATAGATGGTAGAAGTAGTAATAATTTCAGAGTGGTTTAAAAAACGCAAACTGCTATAGATTTAGTATTGAGGTCTTGTGGATTTAAACATGGAGTTGAAATTGTCTTCCTTGGTCGGGCAAGTAGGAGATGGTTCGATATCTCTTACTATGGTGCCAGTGGTATTTGAGGTATATATTTCTGTGTTGTGACACTAGTCTGTGCCCTTCAGGAATTTAAATCCTGGTGCCTATTTGGTGTCATGTAACAAGGAAAAACACTTTCATACCTTTCCAAGTGCCTCCTTCAGCCAGGAACCCAGTAAACTGAGAACATTGCTTTAGGCTAGACAGGTGAGGGAAAGTCCTTATTAAATATAACTAGACACATGCTCTATTTCACCCTTGCTGTGGTTACAGAGCAGATTCATTTTGTATATCACATTCTGGGATTTTTGATGCTTAACTTTGAGCATTTTTTAATAACCATCTAGAAATACAACTTACCAATGATAAAGAATAGGAATACCAAAGCTTGTAAAATAGTTTAGTACTCTTCAAAAATCTTTAGAATACAAATTTGTTGCAGAAAATTAATTTTACTCAAGCCATAAAATAATTTGATAACTTTGATTCATTACACTATAAATTGTTCAGGTTTTTATTGTTGCTTGTTTGTTGTTGTTCTAGATATTCAGAAAAACTCAAGATTTTTACAGGTGTAATTTTCATATTGTTGCCCTGCTCAAAATAAATAGTGCTTCTGCTAAGTTTAAATGCTAAGTTTAAATGCAAACATGACTCAAAGTTCTTTGTCCACATCCCCATAAAATCTGGTGACTAACAATGGAGTAGTGGTTAAAAGAACAACTCAGATCAGAATGACGTGGCTGAGACATTGTCCAATCTTCCCATCTCACTGTCCACATCTGATAGTTGCAAGGATAATTCTGGAGCTAGTTCAAAGGATTGCTGTCAGGAACAATAGCCATGCTGGCATATAGAACGACTTGATGCCAGCTTTCTGTCATTATTATTGCTACTCGTGGTGCTTTATAGCATGTCAGCTGAGTTGGAAATAATGCTTGCATCCCAAATTCCTTTCCGTGTACAATAAGGATTAGGGGTGAGCACAAGAATCTGTGTGCTCTTTGCAAGGGGAAGGTGAAGTAGTGGCCCTGTTTGGTCAGACTCTATGGCAGCTTCTATAAACAGCCTAGGCTCTGCTGTTCACCTTGGTGGAGGCTGGCAGCCTCTCCTGCTCCTGCTTCTCACTCCTGTGCCAGGTGCATACTTGGCTCCATGAGGAAACTGTCCAGTGCTTCTCCTCGTTAATGAGTCATCAAAGCTGAGGGTTTGGAAGCAGTGAGGCACCCGTGAGGGTTCTGGCTCTGTGGAGATCTGTGAACTCCTGCTTGTTTTCATGGGTTCTAATTATTCCTCATTGTCATATCCATTGCGTCTTCTGACCGCCAAGCCTGCTGACTGTGGAGCCAGCCACAGATTCTGGGGTAACTCACTTAGGCTGGCATCAAGTCTAATTCCTGGATCAAATTCCCTCTGTCATCCATGTTTTGCTTCTCTCATCAGACTCCACTCCTTGTTTGTGTTATATTGCTGTTGTCATGGGTAAACATCCCAGACCTACCATTCCTGCTGTTTTCAGTCTGTCCTTCTATGTTACTGAGAACTCTGAATGTATTTTGGAGTGTTCACTGACCTTTTGCATATCATCTATAATTTGCCTATTTGCATGTGCTCAATTTTTGGTTGGATTGTTCCCTTTATATTGCTTCCTATGTTATAAATTAAGGATATCAGAGCTTTGTTTTTGTCAAAGTTTTAATTTTTTTGGAATTAAGTCTGTCAACTTATCTTCCTTATTAAGCTCTATCCTCCATATTGTGCCTTTCCCAATCAAAGAATAAATATTTATAAATTTAGGATAAATTTAGAAATGTGGCTTGTAACTATGGAGTGTTATTACTGGGATAAAATCATTAAATATCTTAATCACTATATGTTTTATTAGATGGACTTCTCTCATAACAAATACACACAAGTGTTGTCTACTTTATCAAATTAAAATAGCAGGTTTAGTAGTTAATAAAAACAACAAAAAAACCCTGAAAAATAAATTTAACCTTTGCATTTGATGGAGTCAAGTTTGGAAAGGTTATTAAAAACCACATAACTAAATTCTGAATAAAAAAATTTAGACACCTATAATAAAAGACAGATTAATGAAAGAAAGGCATACAAATTTACTTAAGTTTTATGTGACATTGGTGACATCAGAAATGAAGACTCAAAGAAACAGGAAAACATGAGTGTGGTGGAAAAGTGGAGCATCGGGAGAGGTGTGACTAGACAAAGTGGGTGTGATCTAATGGTAATAATCAGACATGGATTAGCAAGGCCTGCCTGCTCAGATTCTTCTCTGTGACCCACATCTCCAGAGATAAGGTCATTCCTCCCCTCCAGGTTTGGAAAGGATGCCTCCTGTATGAGGGACTTAGGACCTACTTCAGAGGCCAGATAATTCTTCTATGGCTACTTCAGGGGATAAGGGTGACAGATGGTCAGAGAGACCTTCCAGCATCTGCTGCTTTCTCAAATGCTAAGGTGCCATATTTGGGGTGGTGTTCTGACCCTCAACACTTGTTAGTTCATTTAACTTCATAAGAATTTTAACAGTTATCATTTATCAGAGTTTCTGTCTTGATGGTTTTAGTTTCTCTAGCTGAAGCTTTATTAGATATGCTTATTTTCTCTTCTAATATATTCTGTATGGCATTTGAATTTTTGCAGATAGTTTTTGTAGTCTTAAGTTATGTCTCTTTTGGTTCTTCTTTGTATTCATTTGTTCATATATTCAACAAGTATTTATTGAGCACCTATTATATGCTCAACAGTATTCTAGGGGTTGAGTATAATATAATGAAAATAGACCCTACCTTCATGGAGCTCATATTCAAGTAGTTAAGAGTTCCTCATCTTACATAATAATTTTATACTTCTATCACCTTATTATGACTTCTAAATTTATGTCTTCAATGGTAGATAGGAATGCTTGTTGATAGATACATATGAGGTAGTTATATTAGGTATGAAATTTCCTGCTCCATATTCCTACTAGGGTTGCAATTCCAGGTTGAATTGCTCAATTTTTCTTCTATTTTCTTCCCACTCATGGTATGGAAAATTTGGGTTAGAATGAGTTAAAACAAGGGGGTCATTGGATAAGAATTTGAATGCCTGCTGTGAAGAGGAAAGGAGAAGGCAGTTAACTATAATTGTCAGTTCACTGATTTAGGCAGTAGCCTAATAAGAAACTTCCCTGGAAAACAAATGAATGCTCTCCCACTTCCACACAGCCTCATGCAATGCTGGGGGGATTTGCTCATATTTCACAGAACAGCTACAGAATAGAGGAGTCCCTGCTTTGTATTCAATCAAGAGGCTAGTTTTCATCTCTTGAACAAATAACTTCTTTAAATTTCTTATGAGGCAAGTGAATTTTTTTCCTCTATAAAACTGAGTAGGCAGAGCAGTTGTTTCAGAATACAGTCATATAATTGTCTCTGCTTCCCATTTTATATTTTGAATGTCAAAACAGGTTAAGTTATCCTGAAACCACTTAAGTTTATTTGCAAGAAATAAAATTCTATACTTATAATAATGCTTTTAAAAATATTTTAAATCTATTTAAAAATATAATGATCATTTTATGTTTATTTCCCTTTTTTTTTTACAGTAACATCACAGTACCAATTACTGATATCTTTTATGTTTGGATTTCAATTGTTAATTTTTACAGTGCCTTGCCTTGTAAAAGATAGCCATTTTACTCATGCATTAATTTATTTAACAATTACTGACAGAGTGCTTACAGGCATTAAACAGTGTTAGGCATAGTGGGTATAATGGAAACTTCCAATTAGAGACAATTAGAGTAGGACTGAAAAACATGCAAGATTGTGGAGTACATCAGCAGCAAATGGAGTGGCTAAGACCTGGCTAGAGGGCTAAGTAGGAGACAGATCATGAAGGCAAAAAACCAGGAGCCACTGCTTCATCACTAGAGCCACGAGGAACTCCTTAAGAGCTTAAGCAGGTTTCCATGATTAGATTTGTACTTTAGAAAGATTACTTTTGGCTGCCATGCAGAGAAGTTTGAAGTAGGAGACTAGTTAGAAAGCTGTTGTAATAATTCAAGCCAAGAAGATGGTGTTCAGAGCAGGGAGACAACAGCTTATAAATATGTCTTTCCATTAGAGAATCTGTGCAGGTCAGGAGGGAAGAGAATCTAAAATTCTTAGGAAAATAACATTTAGTAGACTGATTGAAGGGAGAGAAGCAATAAAGTAGAAGGAGTTGCCAGAGAGATGGGAGTAAAACTAAGACAGTGGTTTGGAAGAGCTCAAAATATAAGGCTACACTGTATTACTTATATATCTGGGAGGAAAATTGCTTCAGTGCTATATTATTGTTGTCATTATCATTATTATTGTTGTTCCTTTTTTATTGCAGGACTTAGTGCTTGCTAAGCAGGTACTCTACCACTTGAGCCATGCTGCTAGCTCCCATGTTTGTGTTAGGATAAAATACAGCAGTGGTTCACTATTTTGTTTTTTGCTATAAGATTCTAGCAGCGATTTCTTGGGATTTGGTATATCACTGTATGGGTAACCAAAGTAATCTACCAGCATCATGCTGCTATTTCAGGAATGCAGGGAAGATTAATGCATCACAGGATAGCGCCAGAGACTCTCTGTGATTAATTCCTGCCTTCCAGTTACCTCAGACATTTATTAACAACATTTACTCTCAGTTTTAACATCCTATTACAGTCTGTTTAAGTAGAAAGTTTCTAGATCCCAGCAGCTGTTTTCATCAGCTGCCAAACAAAGAGAAATATGACCGTGTTCAGTGTAAGGCAGAAGAGCCAGCCGCTCTCCCAAAAGCTCACTTAAAACAACAGGAACACAGTGCAAAAAAGACTATTTCGAAGAACATTTTAAATATCATCTTTGTATTTTTTGTTAGTTACAGTCAATTGGTATAAACAAATATAATTTTTATAGGCATGGTCTTGGTTCAGGCTGCTATAACAGAAAGCCATAGACAAGCAACATTTATTTCTCACAGTTCCAAGGCTGGGAGATTGAGAGCAGGATGTCAGCATGGTCCAGTTCTTGATAAAGGTCTTCGTCCTGGTTTGCAGTGGCCTCTTCTAGCTGTGCTCTTCCACGGCAGAGAGAAAGAACTCTCTGTGTCCTTCTCCATATGACTCATAAACTAGGAGTCATGGACTCATCTAAACCTCAGCTAAAACTAATTATCTCCCAAAAGCCTCACCTCCTAATACTACCCCATTGGGTGGTTAAGGTTTCAGTTTATTAATTTGAGAAATAAAACAAACATGTAATCCATAGCAGTCACTATACCATGCTGACAACAATTCCATGAAGTAACTATTTACAGTGTCTTCAGCAAACAAATAAGGGACCCCAAAGCAGCTCAGAAAATAATTTATAGTTCAATGTAGTCTGGAAATTTTTTGAAAAGAATGATATTTATGCCATCACTTTTAACTTTAAAATAATTTTAGTCTGGCAGAAATGCTGCAAAGCTGAATCAGGGAGTTCCTGCATTCCTTTCATCTAGCTCTCCCTGATGTTAATATTTTACATAACAAGATAATCATGGTATATACTTACCTGGCACATTTATCAAAACCAGGAAAGTGATACTGCTGCATTACTGTTAAGTGAGTCACAGACTTTGTTTAGTTTTTTGTGTCTTTTCCACTAACAGCCCTTTGCTGTTCCATCATCCCATCCAGCATCCCACTGTGGCTTTTTGCTGTTGGTTTTCCTTATTCCAGTTTTGCTCATTTGGACCTCTCTCCTGTGACCTATCAATATGGCTTCCCTCCATGCCTTCTGATCACTTTCTTACTTCTTGGAACCATAAAATACTTTGGGCTCATCTTGTATTTTCTCTCATTTGGTCCTGGAATGAACCACTTTTCCATAGATGTCTGAGTCCTTTTTTAAAGAATGATATTTAGAAAGCAAAATCTGGGTGTTGGGTGTGTATCATTGCTTCTAGACTCCCTCCGTGTCCAAATCTTGGAACTATGTGAATGTATGCACATGCATGAACCCATGAGTGTGGTTGAGGGGCAGGTGTTATATTTTAAAAACAACAATATTATTGGTCTAAAGAATGTGCCTTGCATACACACTGCCTACATTTATTTTATTCTGTATCTGTTATACAAACAAACAAACACGAATTCATCCTGAAGTCTCAGTCCAGAGTTTACAGCTAAAGTGGTCCTGGAAGCTGTTGTGATTGAAGTTCTTTAAAAATGAGATTTTCAAGGTTGCCGGCTCTGAGCACAGAGGCGCCAGTGGAAGAACTTGTGTTCTGTTTCTAAACTTGCCAGAAGCTGGTTATGTCATCTTCATCTCTCCTTTTCTGCCCCTGAACTGAAACAAAGAAAAGGCATTCCTATCCAATGTAGTTAGCCAGATGGTGCAAAGATTCAATGAAAGTCTTGATTCTGTCCATGTTTCTGTAGGCCCGGAGTTTTCTGTTCCACAGCCTTGCTCCCCTCAAATCCCTCCTCCACCCTGACACAAGACCAATCAGAAATAAAAATGTGGTTCTTTTTCTCTTTCTTCTTAAACTTTTCAGTGCCTTTTTATTACTAAAGAATCCTTTCTTAGTTCCTAAAAATAAGATTTAAGGACTTGAATGGCAAACATGACCCTCCATGGTCTGTTTCTTTTCTCTCATGAGTTTCATCTCTCATTATTTTCTATTTTTCCTTTTTATGTTTTAATATTACAAGATTGCTTAAGATTATCTCCACTTTTTACAATATGAGTCTTCCTTCCATCTCTTTGCTTTTCTGCTACCATTGGGCCATATTCAGAGTGAGATTCTCTTTACTGTTTCTACTAACCAAGTTTGACTTAAACTTCAAGGACCAGTTTGTTGTCAAGCATCCATCTACCTTGTTATGTGCTTGGTACCCGGTACCTGGTCAATTTAGTCAATTCTTGATGATCTCAATGAATTGTCTACTCTTTCTGTTATTGTTTCCTCCTTTATTTTGATATCTAATACATGAAGCCACTGTAGTGGGGTTTCAAAAATTTCATTCTTTATTTAAAATTGCTCTTGATAAGACTCTAATTGTCAAATCCATAACCACTTTTTAGTCTTAAAGAGGATTAGATATTAGAGGTAATTCAGTGTGGTTGCCAGGTATCAGGTCACAAATACGATATGTGAGTGATAGTGACATATTTGAAAGAAGATATCCATGCTGAGAGACAAGGCTGGAGAGGTGAACAAGGGCCATCTGTTACAGGAATCAGTAGACTATGTAAAGATCAAGGTTAGTCTGAAAACAATGAACATCTATGCACAAGGTTTAATTAAGGCAAGTTGAATTTTGGGAATTCAATTTAGGAACATGAATGAATTTGGGAAGACACAGGGCAAGACTGAAAGGAAAGGAAATGAGGTTGTTGCATAATATTGGAGTACAATCATAGTTTATGTAAATTAAGAGAACAAAAATGTAGACAGAAGTGGATGTATTTAATAAACATAATAGAATCAACACAATTGGATGATGAATTGGAAGTGGAGGGATGAGTTGAAAAAAGAAATGATAGATATTTAGTATCTTATTAAATGATGAAGAAATTCCCTGAGGTTGGGAATGTAGGAGGATGACTTTGAGAGAAGATGGTGAGTTTAGTTTTAGAAATTGTCTCTGATATGTCTATGGGATATCTAAATGGAGTTGTACCACTGCCAGCCTCACATGTGTCTAAACCTGGAATGCAGATGTGCTCAGGAGATGCAGGCTTTGAAACCTGTGACATATTGATGAAAATGAATCCATCCTTGGGGATAAGATATCCCACAACAACTGCAGTGTGAAAATGGGTAAAACACTTTCTTTCTCTTCCCCTTTCTGTCTCACTGAACAGAAGTACCACTCAACCATTCCACCCAGCTAGAAACCTTGGAGCCATGTTCAACTGCACCATCTGCCCCACCTGTCCAGCTCATGCTGACCCTATCTCTTGCTTTTTAAAATTGTTTCTGCCTTAATTCAGGTTCTCAGAATTTCTCTCATGGATTACTTATTGTTATTCTGCATGGTCTCAGACAGTCCAATTATCTCTTCAAAATCATCTATCTTATGCATTTTATACACACATAATCTATACTTTATTCATACTAAAAACTAATTAATGAAGATTTTTTGAAAAGTACACAATGTTAAAGAAATAAAAATTAATAAATTTTAACAGAGGTTGAAATATCAATTCTTGTATTTCATAATAACTTATAGGTAAGATTAAACAAAAATATTAATATGTACTTCCTTTATGCTTAATACCATCCCTCATGGGTAGAAGGAAAACTACCTCTCAGGGCAATCTTGGAAAAACAAATAATTAATATCTGAGGGGTCATATGGAAGGTGATCTGGATAAAAGGGTAAGAGGCATTGCTCTGAAACAAGCAAAAGAAAGGAAGAAAGAAAATCAGAGAGGACTTGGGAAAACTGTGTACTTCACTCCAGATTTTGACATGATCTAAGAGATTATTAGGCATGAAATTCCAATACTCACCAGACAAATAGTGTCCTCTGCAGTTGGTAGCCATCACAAGATAGAGGGGAACGTTTATACAAAACACCTTACCACCTGTTTGTATCTAGCCTGACTCACACAATATCTCTTTGATGAACACTAAAGAGGCTGATGGATTTATAGAATGGAGTAAGCTATAAATGTGAATATTTTTAGGTACCTACATGGTGCATAGAAAAAGACAAAGATAAGATACACAATCCTTCATGAAAGGCGACCAAGACAAGAAGTAAGGGCAAGGAAAATAACTAAAGCTAAATTTTTATTTTAAAACTTTTTTGTGAATAGAATTTTTTACCAATTGTGAAAAGATCTTTTTTTCTGCTACTTTAAATACTACTTTCTTTTTTGTGAAATGCACAGATCAACTTTTCCTTTTATACAGTCAGGCAGAAAACACTCTGAAAGACAGCAGAAGATAGGTATTTAATTCAGTCTTTAAATGGCGACTTTGCTTGACAGGCTTCAGAATGCTGGGATAGTAATCTCCATAGTGAAGTAGTGAACTTGGAATAAAGGAACATGATTTCCATGAAGGTAGTATGTGTTCATTCATCAATCAGCACATATTTCTTGAGAAATAAATATTCACCCAAAACTGTTCTTGATGGAAGATTACCGCAGTGAGTAAGGAAAGTCCCTTCTTCAATAATCTTAGATTGTAGAGAGGCGAGATTGACAAAAACAGGTAAACAAATATACACCATAGTGTCAGGTGCCATAATTAACATGAACGCTAGGTTAGGAAACAAAGAGCAAAGAGGAGTTATTTTGGAAAGGAGTAGACACAATTCCCAATGGAGTATCTAAGGCCATTTAGAGGTCTCTTACATATTTTACCTATATATGTGAAGGCGATATAAGTTGTTCTGTGACACTATATCACAATCTTTGTAAAATAGGATACCTTTTAATGTTCATTCTAAGATTGTTGGTCCTTGATTTTTCTGAATTTGTAGTTATACAACTTGACCCAAAAATGAGATAAAAATATATAAACTTGCTTTTGTATCTTGGAAAAGCCCTCATAATGAATCTATCATACCTATGTAAATTACTTCACGGAATTATATCACCAAATTTTATTACAATGCTGATGTACCTTCAGGAGGTGAGGGTATGACATAGAAAAGACAATTGTCTTCACATTGGCTACTTCAGGATGAGAGGATGCTGAGCAGAGTCCTAAATTCAGTATGCATGTCAGCATGGTTATATTTTGTAGCATTTTACATTCATAAGCATTTAGCAGCCTTATAGGGAAGTCATTTAGGATTCAGTAAAAGCTGCCCATTTAATGAACAGAATTTTACCCTTCCATAGAGTCTGGGGACAGTGCTATTCAACAGAAATTTTCTAGTAGCACTATTAAAAAAGTAAAAATCAATGGTAAAATGAATTTTAATAGTATTTTATTAACCTGGTATATTTAAAGTATTATCATTTCAGCATAAAATCAATATGGAGATTAGTTTTCTTTTATACTTAGTCTTTGAAATTTGATGTTTTCTATACTTAGAGCACCTTTCAATTTCAGTTAGCCACATATTAAGTGCTCAGTAGCTACAGTGGCTACTGGCAGTTATATTAGACAACACAGATCTTGAACTCCTTTATGCTTTGAATCAACCTTCATTTCACTTGAGCTTACTATTTTCTGAGCCTGTTTTAAATCTCTGAGATCTTTTGCATTTTTCCACACTGGTCCTCACATAGGTACATTCCCACCATTGAGGACAAGGGGACTTACACTACCTGTGTCATTCTCTCCTCCTCACCTCTTCAGCTTTCATCCATCAGAAGCTAGAAGCAACTCACACTTATGAATAATTTAAAAATAACAATGTTATTGGTTGAAAGAATGTGCTTTGCATATCTAGTCATTCAGGGATCTCAAATATAAATACATCCAAATTTGCAATGGCACTTTAATTATAGCCAGTCTACTGTAATTGCTATAAAAGCAAGAAGCATAAGGCTCTCACCAGCTTAAATTAGAAGGTGAAATTATTTTTAATAATATTAGGCTAAAATAGAGATGAGTAATGGAGAATCAGAAGGTTCATTGCTCTACATCTTGTATGTTGCCCAAAGACCTTAATCTAGTCAATTGTCATTTCAAATGACAATATGCTGCTTCTGAGTCTCTTTAGTTTAAATATCATACTCCTGAGAGTAAGAAAAAAAGAGAAAGAGAAATAGAGAGAGAGAGAGAGAGAGAGAGAGAGAGAGAGAGAGAGAAACTAATTCACCAAGCTCTTGTCATGAGTCTATTGCTAGACCATACCATTAGGCAAGGGTAGAGGGTAATATAATATATTAAAATAAGAAATAAATAAATAAATAGAGATGTTTGTGGTGCAGTCTGGTATACCAGTAACTGTTCTCAAAAAAGGAAGAATCATTGGAGTTAACAACGTTCTGCTTCAATGAATAATAGCAAGAAGAAATGTTAACATAAATATAATGTTTATGAGACTAAATCAATGCCTAAAATTTAATTTACATACTACTAGCCATTGCCTCTTTATCTGTAATGACAAGAGCATAAAAATGGTACAATTCTTTTTATATTAAGTCCTGTTAGCATTGACTTACTATACTTAGTTTCTCAAACTAAGCGTGAAGTTAGTTGCATTTAAGAATAAGTCACATGGGAACTTCATTTAAAAGGAGATTAAAAAAAACAACAAAAAGCTTACATTTCTTTATACATATGGTAGAATATAGTGGGGAAAAAATAATTAAGTACAGGAAGTTTAAAAAAAAAGTAGATTCAAGAAGCCATTGCTCTGGGCTGGAATGGCAGAACACCTGCCTAGTGAGCCAAAAGAAACCGGAAGAACTGGTATAACTGTAAAGAAAATTTTAACTATCAGAATACATCAAGTAAGAAATATGTAAGACTACAGAAATAATATGGATAAAGAAGAGTTAATTCTAAGAAGAGATCTCTGACACATTTCAGAGTGGGTTCTTCCTTTTATCCTGTTAAATGTTTTTTATAGCAATTAGGAACTTGCTATCATAGTCATATTAATCTCTGTACTTTTTGATCCTTACTTCCTAGGATTTAAACTCTGTGATAGCAGAGACTGCTACCTATTTCCATGTTGTCTTAGCCTAGAAAAGTATCTGATACTTAACCAACACTAAATAAATAATTGTTTAATGAATGAAGGGGAACACATTAAATTCAATATTTTTCTGTTAGGACCACAAAAAAATGATGTGTGGATTTTGCAGCTGAAAATGACCTGGAGAATTATTTCAATTTTCTTGTTTTACAACTAAAATAATTGTCCTTCTAAATGTACCCTTGACTTAGGAGACTAAGAAAAGTTGTGGAGTCAAACACAGAAAACTACCTACAACTATTTTTTTAGAATAAGGATGTACTTTGCTAATGTCAAGTAAGTCACGAATCATCTATTCATTGACAAGAAAATTATATAACCACTATTTCTCCAGCTTCAACTCCCCACCAAGCCCAACCTTGATCACAAATCCCTTAAAGTACTAAACACATCCATGAATATAAATATAAAATATGAATATAAAATGCTTATTCAGAAACTTAAATTCCAAGTGTTTCAAATATACTCCACAAAGGCTTTAAATATGAAATACACACATTAGTATTTTATATGACTTGGTTTTGTTTAAGCCAGCATTATGTGAAGCTTCCAAAAGATCAAGACATGATGCCATGAATTTTGAAATTAAATGGGGTCCACCTGGATAATCTGTAATAATCACCCCATCCCAAAATATTTAATCACTTCTACAAGGTCTCTTTTAGCAGGTAAGGTAACCCATCCACAGATTCCAGGGATTATGAGATGTGCACATCATTGAGACAGAGGCTTGTGATATACTGTCTACGCCACACCGCTACTGAAATGATCTACAGGTTACCTTCTCCTGCAGATTTGAAAGTGGTTCATTCAGTAGAAAGACAAACCCAATGCTGTACTTAAAGAACACCCTTTACTCTCTCCCAGTGCCTTACAAGTTTTATATAATTTTTATAACTGTTTGAAATCCAGTTATATTGGCATGTTGTAAAGGCACAGGTCACTGAGAAACAGTGATTGATTTTTTTTTTAATTTTAATTAATTTATTTTTTTCATTATTGTGCTGAGAATACATTGTGACATTTACAAAAGTTCTTACAATATATCATAGTTGAATTCATCTCCATATTTTTGTAAAAAATAGACATTTTTATTTGTTTACATTGGTTTCCTTGTGATGTGTCCATGTATATGTTTATTATAACCCAAATGGTTCATCTCCTCTATTTTTCTTCTTTCTACCTTAGTCCTCTTCTTATGGTGATTCCCCATCCTAACTTCCTTCTTTTAGGCTATCACTTGGAAAAAGAGCTCTGGATTTCCTAAGTAATTTTGCCAAAGGACTCATACACATGAGCCTCCACACTCTGCTGTGGAAGCTATATAGCTTTGTTTTACTCCAAGAAAAATGGTAACTGGAGAGAGTAGGTAGTGCCCAAACAACCCATTCCTCACATCATCTGAAAAATTATCAGCATATCACTGAGAGGATCTTCATAAAAATAGCTCAGCCTTGAAGAGAGTAAATCATGGCTTTCAAAAAAGTTGAAGAGTTATGATATCAGTGTCCACTATTAGTTAAGGAGTTTGTTAATACTTATTGATGGGGGAAATTTGGCACATATGTTGGAAAATTATTATTAAATTTCTATGATGAATAACTTTATTTGTGACCTGGCTTGCAGTATCAGTTTTGATTCATAATATTGTTTATTAATTTTTAGAACTTGAACCATTTATTAGAGACTATCTGTATTTGCACACATAGATATTTTTAAAAATGAAATTAAATGAATATGAAAATAGGCATTTTATAGTGTAGTTTTATGGATGATAGTAATAAAAAATCTCAATGGAGCATGTATCCTATTAAATTTTATGAATGTTGTCATACTTAGAGCCAGTTCTATGGATCCTGCTACATATGGCCTCTACTTTATTTATTGATGATTTTTAGCTGATGCTTGTTCCAATGGTCCCACATCTGAGCTTTGCTACTTTTTCTGATCCAGCTGGAAGTGAGTGGTGGGCAATAGCATAGGTTGGGGCAAGGACCCAGTGCTACCAGTCTCTTTTTATGACTTTATACAAAGCAAAATGCAAGACTGAGTGGCCAACCTTTATTATGCTGCTGGCTACCGTGGCCACTGAATATCAGGCACTTTGAATCCCACTAACATCCATACAGCAAATAGCTTGTTAGCAAGGAAAGTGTCCTGGGAGCCTTGAAGAAAGCATACAGGGCATTGTATTTTCAGACATTTCTTGGTTTCAGCTTGATGAATATTTAATGCTATTGGGCATTTAGAGAAAATGTAAAAACTTTGCTAAAAATCTAGTTTTAACTATTAGAGCTTCTTATACACTCTTGTTCTGAAAGTATTCAAATTTATCATATTCAATAACTAGGGAGGGAAAATAAGCTTTAAGTCTGTTATGGGAAATTACTTAGGATTTTTTGGAAGGTGGTGAACAATAAGTATAATTGCCCTTAACTCTCTGTGGGAAAAACTCCTCAGGATATGCTTCTGGCAACTGGCAGAAAGCACTCTGATGTTCTTATTCTATTCCTCGGGTTCTGGTAGTGCTGGTAATGGACTTTGATACAAGCAGACTAAATGGCTTCTCTTTTAATCATCACATTTCTCTTTCTTGCTCACAAGAATCTTATAAATCTACTAGTCAGAACTACTAAAGTGATGGACACATAATTATAAAGGTATTTTTGTAAAGTAGAAAGGAGTTGACAGTGCTTTCATTTCCTCTCTAAAATATCCCTGAGAATTTATCCAATTCAACCATGTGACTGTGTATGCAGGTCATTTCCATCTTTTCTGTTTCAGATCTTGTTCCTCTTCACTCTATGCTCAAGTGATCATCATTTCCAAATTTCCTGTACTTTTCAATGGTACTTGGAAAAATCTTACCCATTCTGTCCTTCATGTTATAATTTGTTTTCATTCAAAGAAAACAGAACATTGAGAACACAGTAATTTTAACGCTTATGAGAAATGTAAAAAGATTAGAAGAAAGAAAATTTAAGAGAATGACAACATTGTTATCTGACACTTTTCTGCCACACCAATGTATTATGTTGGGAATTATTTCTCTTCCTTTATAAGAATGTAAATGAGAAAGAACAGGACTGTGGAGGTCCTGGAAGCACTGAATAGGCAGACTGGGTCCGTTCATCATCTTCTGAATTTCTACCCTTGCATTTCACAACTTCTAAATGTTTTCTCAAAATACATAAGAGATGGAAGAATGTGCTAGAACTTTCAAATGGTAGCACAGAAGGGAAGCTAAAATTTTTCTAGCTTTAATCTTCATATACCACTAATACAATTTTATGTTGCATTAAACATTCCATTTTCTCATCCCAGAAGGATGAATTACTGTGGAAAAGGGCCTATGACTTTGGACAAATTTTTCCAGAAGCCAATGTGATCTCTAAGGAAAAATTCACCTAAAACAAGGTTGTCTCTTGAACTCATACACCTTGGGGACAAGCGGAATAAATGATACCAAAATTAAAAGATTCATTTCTCAGCTTTGTTCATGTTAGCATTGGTCCTACATACTAGAACAAACCATTGTTTCAAGCCACAACCTCCATAGCTTGATAAGATTCACATAATTGTGGCAGTAAAAACAATAAAAAGTAAAGTAATTTAACAAGGTCATTTCTTAGGACTTTCTTTGCCAAATCAATTGTCAGTTGGTATCCATTGCAATACATTTGTCACTTGCTGAACCAATTTCTATGAAAAGAGAAGAACAGGATGAAAGCAAGAGAAATATAAAGGAGCTTAAAATTGGCAGTATCAAACCAGTTTAACAAAAAAAAATGACTGTTTCATTGATACAGAGAAAGCATTATATGAGACAATATCTAACATCCTTTTATGATACAAACACTAAAAAAAATAGGAATAGAAAGGAACTTCCTCAATACAAAAAGAAAATTTTTGAGAAACACCCAACTAAGATCATAACAAAAATTGAAAACTTTCCCACTTAAATCAAGATCAAATCAAGGAACAAATCAACAAATCAGAAACAAATCACTGCTGTTGGACACTCTCCTGAAAGTTCTAGTCAGAGCAATTAGGCAAGAAAAAGCTATCTATTGGAAAGGAAGAAGTAAAGTGATCTGTTTATAAACTGAATCATTTTAAATGAAGTACATTCCAAAAAACCTACAAAACAAACAGAAACTATTACAGATAATAAATAAATTCAGCAAAAGTATAAGGCATAAGATGAACATACAAAACTCAATTGTATTTCCACATAATAGCAGGAAGCCAAATGAATTTAGGAAAGCAATTCCATTTATAATAGCATCCAAAGGAACAAAATATCTGAGAATAAATTTAACCAAGGAGGTTGTCTTGGTCCATTTGGGCTGCTGTAACAAAATACCACATTTCTGTTTTTATAATTTGTAAGAATATTTCTGTTCTTATAAAGGGCAGAAATTACTCATAGTTTTGAGAGCTGGGATTTCTGAGATTTGGTGTAAGTTGAAGACATATATGAAAGTAAAAAAGAGCTTCTTTTTTTCCTTTGTGCTCTGACACTAAACTCAGAAAACTTCTGTGACCAGGTGTGTGTGTGTGTATGTGTGTGTGTGTTAGGGATCTCCACACATCAAGCAATTCTCCAGAGTATACTGACTAGGTGTGCTAATTCTCTTCATTTTAATACTATCAGTGGAGAAATAGTGCCAGATCCTGCAAGTTTGAGTGCTCATCCCCACAAGACTTCCCCCATTTCAGATGGCAATAATAAGTAGTAGGTTGTCACCTAGACTCTTGAACATTCCTACAAAGGATTATGATGGTCATCTTCTTTGAATTCAATTAATTAACTAGAATGGCTCACAGAACTCAGAGAAACATTGACTTGCATTTATCAGTTTATTATAAAGGATATTACAAAGGAATAACCAGATGAAGAAATGGATAAGGCAAGGTTTGGTAGGGGAGGGGATGGTAGAGCTTCATTGCCTTCTCTGGGAGGGTCACCCTCCAAATTTTCATGTGCTCAGTAACCTGGACACTCATCAAATCACATTTAAGAATATTTACAGAGCTTGCTTTCCAGCTCCCTTATTTCCCTTCCCCTACAACGAGATTAGAGGGTAGGGTTGAACACTCAACCCTCCAGTCCTCTAACTATTCAGTCTTTCTAGTGGTTAGCCCCATCCCGAGTCTATCTAGAATGTTTACTAGGGTGGGGACCCTAAGTAAACTCATTAGCATCAACTCAGAAGTTATAGAAGAGGCTCATAATGCATTACAAAGGATACTCTTATCGTGCTGGAAATCTCAGGGGTCTTAGGAGCTCTGTGACAGGAATCAGGGAAGACAAAATATATTTCATATGATACCACAGCCAATTTCCTGGTTCATAGATGACACCTTTCTGCTATATTCAGCATCCTAACATGGTGAGAGAAAGAAGCAAGGCAGCTTTCTGGCATCTCTTTTTATAAGGACACTAATTCTACGCATGAGGGCTCTACTCTCATGACCTAATCTTCTCTTCATACCAAAACATTGGTGATTAGATCTCAACATAAAAAATTTGGAGGGAATGCTTCAGACCATTACAGAGGTAGAAGATTTGCTCACTAAAAACTACAAAATATTGCTGAAAAAATTAAGGAAGATCTCATTAAATGGAAAGACAGCCCAGGTCCATGTCCTGGAAGACAATGTTGTTAAAACTGCAACAGCTTTCCAAATAATGGGCAGATTCAGTACACCCACTTTCAAAATTCCAGTTGCATTTTTAGTGGAAATGAAAAGTTGTCCTCAAATTCATACAGAATTGCAAGAAGCTCCTGGTAGCCAGAAGAACGGTATTAAAAAAGAAAAACAAAGTTAAAGTACATATGCATCCTTATTTTGATTTGTTTTTTTTTTTTGCACTGGGGTTTTGAACTCAGGGCCTCAAGCTTGCTAGGCAGGTGCTCTAACTACTGAGCCACTCCCCAGACTTGCATCCTTATTTTGAAACTTAATTAAAAGTAAAACAATCAAAACAGTGTGGAACTGACATAAGCATAGATATATGGATCTGAGAAACAGAACTAAGAGTCCAGAAATAAACCAAATATGTATGACCAAATGATTATGAACAAAGGCTCCAAGTCTATTTGATGGGGAGGGAAGGTGGGAGGGTACTTCCTTCAACAAATGGTGCTAGGACAACTGTATGATCATAGGGAAAAGAATAAAGATAGATTGCTACTTCACCTCATATTAATGGTACCTCGCAACGGATCAACAACTTAAATATAAGAGCTAAATCTGTAGAAATAGTAGAAGAAAACATAGGGGTAAAACTTCATGACATCAGAAGGGTAATAGATTCTTTGCCACCAAAAGCATAGGCAATGAAAACAAAAAAAACTATAAATTAAACTTCATGAATTTTAAAAACTTTTGTTATTCATAGGACATGATCAACAAAGCTTAAAAACAACTACAGAGCATTTATGAATCATACACCTGATAGGAGTCCAGTGTTCAGGATATACAGGAAATCCCTGTAACTCAACAGCAAAAAGACAAATGACCCAATTGAAAAAAAGAAGCTCAAAGAACAAGATTTTTTGGAATAGCCAGTTAGTACATAATCTTTCAGTTGCATTGGTCATTCAAGAAGTACAAATCAAAACCTCAATGCAATGACACTTCACATCACTATAAATTTTAAGTGTATTCTTTTTATATCTTATGTTTACTCAATTTAAGTGTCCATCTAAAGGCATCTACATTAGACTCAAAGGATAATAAAACTGGATGAACTATAAAGATCACTTACTTCCATTCTCTTAATTTTCAAAGGAGAAACGAACATCCACTCAGATGGTCACTGTGTTCCATGAATGACTGTGGGAACAGAGGCCCCTTCTATCTGCCATGGAGGGCTCCAAAGTTCCCTGACAATCTTGGACTGGGTGAAGAGTGTGAGCATCTCTCAACCCATGCCATTTAAGGTGCCAAAGGAAATTTCCCAAGAGTTGGCAAAACTCATTGAGTCTTTACAGACATCTGCATTAATAAGTGGAGTTAGTAGAAAAATATAAACTACTATATAAATGAAGTTAATATAATATTTGCTTTGGGAGGGAATAGATATTAAGAAGAGTCCAAGAAATTACTGAGGGTTGCAAATGAAGGGCAAAAACCTAAAACCTCTGTAGGGTTTTTCTTCACATTATTTTTAGTAAAGGTGAGCCTAAGTCAACAGAAATAAGGATCTAAAGAAAAAAGTAATTACGAATAAATACATTCTCTATAGCCAAGGGTTTTCTATTGGGACATCTACATTATGACAAGTTATGGGCTATCTCTTTTCTATCCTCTGTCTAATCAATGTCTTTTCTTTCTGTTGTATTTTTTAGGCATTCCCTACTCTCATGAAAAAAACACCTTACTGAAACACCTTGGCAACATACACAAAATCTTTAAGCAGCACACACCTTCTTCTAATATATGCCTTAGTTATTAAATCAGTCAAGGCTCATTCATTAAATGTCCTTTTAAAATATGCATGGGCTCACAGCTGTGTGACAGAGACAGGATTAACAATGTGCAAGAGGAATTCAGCTTGAAGGAATTTGGGAACTGTAAAATAAAGGCAGCCAGACAGGAGGGAATAAAGAGATGACAAAAGAAGCAAGGCTGTTAAATGTCAGATGCGATCGTGAGATGAAGTAACGATGGGTTACTGAGCCTGCGTAAATATGCAGGGGAAAACTCTAGCTGCCCTGTGTGGGAGGCAATGTTTACTGCATCCATCACTCAAAGGAAATATAAATGTTTGTGTCATCACAGCTCTGAACCCATTTGTATTTCTTTCACACGATTCTACCAGTGTGCTTCTACTTTGCATACATATATTCTTTGGGAAGAAAATAAAGAACTACGTTTTCTCTATGATCTTTGATTTCTCCTGTTTGTCCCTCTCTCTTCTCCAAAACGGTAAAATAGCTTTTCCAGTACTTGTAGAAGGAGTGAAACTTAGGTAACTGAAGGAGCAGTTAGTTTTTTGCTTTTGGCTGATTAAAGGACAGATGAGCTATGCAGCAATTGCATTTCTGTCTCTGGGAACCATCTGTCATTCCACTCCATCCACTTCCTATGTTTTGATTTATTTTTAAATTTGTAGCTTAGACTAGACAGACACAGAGTTGTTAGGTTTCCCAGCTCTATAGGGTTTTGGCTGTCTCGTGCTTCATAGTTAGGATGCTTAAGTTTTCAAAAATGAGACTGGAGAATGGGAGAGATGATGGCAGCAATGTAAGTAGTGTACAATACAAGCCTAATTGGAATTGTCAGTATGAATATCTGCCTGTATAACAAATATAACCTAATAAAAATTTTGCTTAAAAATGAGACTGGAAAGGAGCCCCAAAAAATCACCTTTCAAATTTACACACCACCTCTATTTCATCTGTTCCTCAGTTAATGTGAGTTTGTGGACATTTATTTTAGTGATGAATTTCTGTCATAAGGAATGATTGGACTCAAATTAACTGTCACTGATTTTTCTGTCCCATGGAAAGTCACTGTGTATTTTAAAATATGGGTCCTGAACATGATACAAATTGGAAAAATCTACTCTTGCTATTTCTCTTCTCTTTAATTTTTGACATCATGTTTACCACCACCACCATTGTTAAACTGAAAATAAAAAGGTTGGAGGGAGGAATAGCAAGAGATTATGCAAGTGAAAGTCATTTTTATTTAAAAGTGAGTTTCTATTTTAAATTTTATTTGTTGGATCCAAAACTAATAAGCATAAAGCAAGAATGGTTTAGTGATAGAAACCACTGGCTTACCTACTTTTCCAGGGCCTTAAATAATATATCACAATTATGCAAAGTTATTGTAAAGTTAGCACAAAATTATTTGAAAGCAGAACTTGATAAGACTACAAAACTAATAAAGGCCAAAGAGCAAATGTCAAGAATCCTAAATATGTTTAGGTACATATGTCCACATTAATTTAAATAATGATGCACTCACCAGCTAAAGTTAGCAATTTTTGTTAATTAGCAAATAACATGTGTTACAGGACTCAGCTGGTGTTCACACTTACAACAAAACACTCTATTGATTGTGTATCATTTTGTTATTTTCAGATAAATAGACAAAAAGTTAAAAACTATTAGCACAAAAATATGAAAAAAAATCCTACCTGGACAGAAGAACCTAATTTCGTTATATTAAATTTATACTGAGGAGCAGGAGAGAAGAGTCTTTGAGCCCAGTCTTCCTCACTGTGGATATAGATCATTGGGTATCCTGCTGAAATGAAGACTGATTTTGTGCTCTGAGTAGAATTTGAGGTTTTGCATTTCTCACCAGTTCTCAGTTATGTCCACACTGCTGGTCCTGGGGACACATTTTTGAGTGTCAAGGATTAAAACAAGCAAAGACGTTTCTAGAATACCAACACACACAAGAAGAGTCATAGTTCACAAAGGCTAATGTTAACATTTATTTCATTTTACAGTAATTAAGATAGAGTGGTTTGGAAATTCTTGTTATAAAAGCATTAAACGTAGTCATCTCAGGAGTTACTTGAGTTAATTTCATATTGATTGCTCTATTTCAGCAGCTAGAACATTTTGTTCCTTTATGAGCATGGACAGTGAAGGGCAAGCAGACTTCAGTATGCAGTATTCAGATCTAGATATTCATATCCATTTAATATATCAACTGATTATTGACTGTCCAAATTTGACTGGCGTGCCTTAAAAATGTTCACTTGTCCTCCAGGTTATAAACTATAATATAAAGTAGTGAATCTCAACCAAGAATAAATTTTTGTCTTCCAGGGACACTTCTGGGTTTTTTTTTTTTTTGGTTGTATTGAGATTTGAATTCAGAGCCTCACATTTGTGATCAGTCTCAGTCTGAGGTCTTCCTACTTACGCCTTCCAAATACCTGGAGTTATAGGGATAGGCCACCACTTCTGTCCACCAAAGGGACATTTGGCACATCTAAAGATAATTTGAGTTGTCACAATTTGGGATGGGGGTGGCAGGGAAGTTTGCTACTGGCACCAGTTAGGTGTTGGCCAGAGATTCTGTTGTTAAATGTTCTACCATGTACAGACCAGTCCCTGCCCCACAAAGAATTATCCAGACAAAATATCAATAGTAAGAGTTAAGCGATTCTGATGTGGTGGATAAGAGAGGTGTGAGATATGATGTCTACTGCTGGGTTGTAGAACTATCTGAGGATGTGAGAGTAACCTGAAGGAGACAATTAGAAAGTAAGTTGTAAGCAGTGTCATCCGTAGAGAAGCGAGAACAGGATAGCAGAAGGTACCCACACTCTGGGTAGTCAGAACACTTTGTGGAAGACGCAGCTCTGGAAGAAAGCTGGGCAAGATCTATTTAATAAAGAATGATGAAACAACAGAATTGTATACTTATCAGTGTTAAGAAATTAAAGGTAGGGCTTATCTTCAAAAGTGAAATTGTTGGCTTCTGATGGAAAGTTTTGAGAATAATCTATTAATTATTTTTGCACTTGAAGGCAACTGACGCTCCACAATGGACATGCAGCTGTTACTACAAATACATTACTGACGCATTCGAAATTCTACCAAATTTTCCAAACAACATTACGACTTTCCTAACAGAAACACAGAATAAAGCAAAATATTGACTACAAGTAGAAGACTGAAGTTTTAACACTGAACATGCAATTGATTCACTTTTCACTTTATTGTTAATATCGCCATAGAGATGTAAAGATAAGATTCCAGGGAGTAAAAGGAAAGGCTGCTCTTGAGGGGCAGGTGATAAGACCATACTTTCTTTTTATGTAATAATTAGACTGTGATTCCCAAGAGATGTCACATTGCTTATAATATTAATAAACAAGTATGTAGTGGGAACACATGTATGAAAAATCCATTTTAAATAATAGATTCACATTGTGACATCATGCATTTACTGCCTAAGATATTTTTAAGACATGCTATTAATGAAAAAGAGCATTTGAAAGAATGTATTTGTACTGTAGACTCAATCTCATGCACTACAGAAAAAAAATGACCTGCCTGACATACACTTGTCCACCTAAGCAATGTCTCACCTTCTTGTTTCAGCTCCCACACTGTAAAATAAGTGTTGTTTTCATGGTGTGTTTAGTGCCATGTTGCTTTCGTGCTTTTGTTATTTGTTGGTGCATTGTTTGTGCAAATTAAAACCACACTAAGATTCCACCTCACCCCTGTTAGAATAGCCATCATCAGCAACACCACCAACAACAGGTGTTGGCGAGGATGCGGGGAAAAAGGAACCCTCTTACACTGTTGGTGGGAATGTAGACTAGTACAACCACTCTGGAAAAAAATTTGGAGGCTACTTAAAAAGCTGGACATCGATCTACCATTTGATCCAGCAATACCACTCTTGGGGATATACCCAAAAGACTGTTACTCCAGAGGCACCTGCACATCCATGTTTATTGCGGCACTATTCACAATAGCCAAGTTATGGAAACAGCCAAGATGCCCCACCACTGACGAATGGATTAAGAAAATGTGGTATCTATACACAATGGAATTTTATGCAGCCATGAAGAAGAACGAAATGTTATCATTCGCTGGTAAATGGATGGAATTGGAGAACATCATTCTGAGTGAGGTTAGCCTGGCTCAAAAGACCAAAAATCGTATGTTCTCCCTCATATGTGGACATTAGATCAAGGGCAGACACAACAAGGGGATTGGACTATGAGCACATGATAAACGCGAGAGCACACAAGGGAGGGGTGAGGATAGGTAAGACACCTAAAAAACTAGCTAGCATTTGTTGCCCTTAATGCAGAGAAACTAAAGCAGATACCTTAAAGCAACTGAGGCCAATAGGAAAAGGGGACCAGGAACTAGAGAAAAGGTTAGATCAAAAAGAATTAACCTAGAAGGTAACACCCATGCACAGGAAATCAATGTGAGTCAATGCCCTGTATAGCTATCTTTATCTCAACCAGCAAAACCCCTTGTTCCTTCCTATTATTGCTTATACTCTCTCTACAACAAAATTAGAGATAAGGGCAAAATAGTTTCTGCTGGGTATTGAGGGGGGGAGCGGGAGGGGGTGGAGTGGGTGGTAAGGGAGGGGGTGGGGGCAGGGGGGAGAAATAAACCAAGCCTTGTATGCACATATGAATAATAAAAGAAAAATGAAAAAAAAAAAAAAAAAAGATGGTCCCCATTGGTAGTGCTGAAATGCTATCTAGAATTTCTAAGCACAAGAAAGCTTCAGTCTGCCTTACTTAGAAAATATGTGTTAGATCAGCTATGTTGAGGCATGAATTGTTGGCCTGAGTTCAATGTCAATGAGCCAATATTATACAGTAGACAACATATCTTCAAACAGAAATTCACATGAAATAGTTGTCAATTTAACTGGTTGATGAAAATGTGACCAGAGAATCACAATAAACTTAACTCTGTTTCTCCTAGGAGTGATGCTTCAGTATTGGTTCACTTAGTGTTCCCCAAACTGGAAGTTTCTCCCTATCCTCTTCTATCGTTATCCAGCCAGCCAAACAACCAGTTCAAATGGACCAGATTCCTTGCCTTTAGACAATGCAGCCTCCCAACCAGTGGAGAGTGTTATTCTAAAATGTGTATCTGATGTCTCTCCTCACCTCATCTTAAAGTCCAAATTTCTCTTACAAAGCCAATCTTCCTTCTTTCTTTCTTTTTCTCTCTTTCTTTCTTCCTTCCTTCCTTCCTTCCTTCTTTCCTTTCCCTTCTTTTCCCTCCCTCTCCCCCCTCCCCCATCTCCCTTCCCCCTTCTCCCCTCCATCCCTCCCTCTCTCCTTCCTTCCTTCCTTATTTCTTTCTTTCTTTTCCTTTTTTTAGAAAAAGCATTTAGTTTCCTTTCCTAATCCCTGTAGCCTCTCTTACCACAACAAACTTCTTTCAATACCTTGGGTGGGATATGGTTTCTTTTGACCTTTGCACATGAATTTTCATTGCCAAAGATATAATCTGTAAGTCCCTCAACACACATTTTACTCTCCTACTTATAACTGCAGGTCTCAGCCTAAATGTAGCCCATTTTCCTATACTGGGCCAGGTGTTCCTGCTGTTTCCATAGCATCTGGGAGGACTCATCATTCTTTGTTGGTACTACTTATTGAATATACGCTTTACAAGAGCAAGAACTCCACGAGTCCATTTCTAATGCACGTTTTAGGTATTCAGAATATAAGTGATCACCTGGAAATAATAGAAAAATTATAATACAAATGCATTAAAACTTTTTTCTTTTATTATTATCATAAATTAATTGTATAAAGGGGTTTCATTGTGATATTTAATACATGAGTATAATGGACTTTGATCAAATTCAGTCCATGTGTATTAATCTTTCTTATCTCTCCTTCCTCTACTTTTTAACAGTTTTTAGTGGGTTTCATTATATATTTTCATATATATAATGTACTTATTTAATGACATGGGAAAGTGGTCAGATAAAATAAGTGCTGTAACATTAGCAGTGTGATTTCAATTTTGCCCAGTAAAACAAATGCACATTTTTACACTGAAAAAATTTTAAAATGTACTAAAATACATTTTGTTGGCAACTAATTATGTGATTATTTTCAGATATACAAAGTAAATATAAATTTTATAATCAAAAATAAATTATTCTAATAGGGAAATTGGTGTTCTTTTTAATATTTTTACAAAAGACAGGAGTAGTCTTAGTCTTTTTTTTTTTTGGCAGTAGTGAAGTTTGAAGTTAGGGCTTCCACTAAGCAAGAGCTCTGTAGCCCTTCTTACTCATTTTTGATGGAAGTTTTTGTTATTGTATTACTGTGTATGACCCATAAGACAGTTTTCAAACCAGGTCTAGAAATCTCAGGTTAAACTAGCTTTTCCTAGCTTGGAGAAACTAATGAACACTTAATGTAATAATTCCACTCTATCTTACCAGCATCTTTTTTTTCAAGAACTGTTTTTCTCCCAAGTAATTACTTTTTGTTATAGCGTGTGACGGTAAAGTTTATTAAGAAAGGAATACACTTCCAATAGACTGAAAGTGTGCTATCTCTAAAGAGAGAGAACGAGAATGACCCCTAAGTAATTACTTCTGAAAACATTGAATCTTTCT
Organism: Castor canadensis; assembly: GCF_047511655.1. Lineage (NCBI taxonomy): Eukaryota > Metazoa > Chordata > Mammalia > Rodentia > Castoridae > Castor > Castor canadensis. The sequence continues at coordinate 114,267,177 of NC_133390.1, read as the reverse complement.
TATCAATTAGGATTTTGAGGAATTTGGAATTTTTCTTGAATACCTAAATTTAAAGAATTTAAAATTTCTTATACACTGGTACAAATAAAGCAATACTACTAAAGAGCCACAGATCACAGTTAAGTATGAATTCATACATATTTTTTCACAGTGGAAAAAATACACAAATACTGGTATTTTTTGCATCTCCCAGCTTAACAATTTTGGTTAGTTTATTATTCTTTCAATCATGTCATCTTTTTTTACATCTTAAGTACATGTTAAAATTATTCTGAAATGAAAATATAAACATTCTTCATTAAGATTAATTTTAACTCGTTTACTCAAGAAACATTTGTAGAGCTTCCTCATATGCTTTAGCTGAATGTAAGCTCTGAGAATACAAAATGAGTAAGTATAGCCTCGGCCTTTCAGGTGCTCATAGTCCACTGAGAGAGAAATACAAAAAGAGAAATGATAACACCATAAAATAAGTCCTGTTCTGTAGGGAGAATAAGTAGCCTAAGGCTCAAAAGAGATTGAACAGGGTGTCATGGAGCCTGTACCTTTTACATCTTCTTTGGAGGAAGCCACCTTCATTTCTTACCTGGATTAGCATGATAACCTTCATCTGGTCACTCTGCTCTATCCTGCCTCTTAACAGTCTATTTTCAACATGGCAGCCAGAAAGATGCTTTCAAAACTATGCCAGAACATGTTTCTCCTTTGCCCCAAATCACCCGGTGGCTCCTCATTTTACTAAGAATTAAAAAAAAAAAAAAAAAAAAAGATGAGTCCTTACCACCCTCCTCCACCCTCCACCTCAAATTGACTCTTCATCATCACCTCTTCCTACACTCAGGTTTGCTCAGTCTGCTGAAGCCACATTAACCACTTTGCTGTTTTTCAACTCTGTTGTCATATTTCTGCTTTAGAGAACTCGCCATTCTCTCTGTTGGAAAGTATGTTGACTGCACATGACTCCTTCCTTACTTCCTTTAACTCTTGATCATGCTATTTTTTCCAAGAGGCCAACCCTCATGACTTCATCACCTAAAGTTGCAGCTTACACACCCAAACACTCCCAATTTCTGTATTTGTCCTTATTTTTCTTATTTCCATTGCACTTAGCATTATGCAATATTTTTATTTACCTCTCCCTCCCTCTGAATAAGGTCAGAGATTATTATTGTATTCAAATACAATACTACAAAGGCCTGGCCTACTCAGCTAATTGTTCTGTATTAAAGAGCAACTCTAAGTCTTATGTATATAAATGTATATATATATATATACAAATATAAAATGCACTATTGCAAGAATGCTTTCTTCAGCTTTATAAACCTCTGACATCCTAGCGTCTTTAGTTCCTGATGGAAGGCACTAACAAGAGCTTTAGCCTCCCTAATGGCTACAGCATGTTCTGCTGGAAAGGCACATTAAAGACACATTAGTTATTGGTGATGACTGAAACACCCATTATTTTGCAGCAACATTTCAGTGACCTTAAGAAGGGAAATGAAACAATGGGCTAGTTAACAAGCCCTGTGGCATTGAAGACTTCAGCAAATCCTGGAGACTTGATAAATGAACAAGTCTTCAGTAGTCAGAAATGTGGTTCCTTCTCCAATGAAGTCCATGTGCTCCTTTTATGGAATACAAAGAGGTGGGAATTATAAGTGACTTGAATTGTGTGTTCTGTGGTATGGGGTTTTACTTTGAATTCTTCACACTTTAGGCAATTACCCATTACATGTGATGACATGTATTTGTCAAGCAGGTGGCAGGAGTGTGCACCTGGCCATGGACCTCTGATTCTGGGATCATTGCCATGGAATCAGTATTCATTCTTAAGAGGGCCCTACCTTTCTCTCAGTGCACTTGAATTAGTTAACATAGTAAATGAAGAAGACATGGTGGCAATAAATATCTATCTATAATTTTAAAAGACCCAGGTCTCCTCCCACTCCTCCCTGGAGAAATTGCCTAACTGCTAATGTGTTCTGCAGTGAACCTTTCCAATCTACCTGCTGCCTAATTAGCTTTATTAAAAAATACACATCATCAGTGTTTTGAATGGTGGATTTGTTATGCGGAAAGTAATGCAAACACAAGATTACTGAATGAAAACAAATAAGCAAAGGCTAACTACCATCAGGTCTGTTAGGAATAACTAAGGATCCTATTAATATGTTGGGCTTTCTTTTGAAATTGCCAAGTAGGTGGGAGATCTGAATTAGTATCTTTTATGAGCTCTTGATTTGCAATGAAAAGGGTGTGAGCTTCACTCCACCCCCTATTATTTTATGTTCATTTTAATTTTCAGTTCTCAAAGGTATTTCCAAGTGCAATGCCATTTTCCCATCCTCCTTCAAAGTTTCATCAATTAGTGTCTGACATGTATGAAATGATAAGCATTAACTAGCACAATAAGGAAAGAAGAAAGCAGTTTGCCTTTCACAGCCATATACATGAAAAATTAATCAGTGCTTATAAATCCTTTCCAATCTCCTTTGTCCCCTAACAAATGAGTTTGTGTTCTGAAATTTGAGATTTGAAGAATAATTATAGCATAAACCGCACATGGTGAATACAGGCTTGACTGAATTGACTCTATTTAGCATTTGGCCACCTGTTCGATCATAACTAATTAAATGAACTCAGTCTAGGTTGGATACGAGCCAATGTATGCAACATTACTATGAAATCCTTAAGGTGCTGCAAGTTGGAGAGACACTATAAAGTAGCAAGATCCTCTCGGTAGAGACTGGGGATCAAATCCTGATTTTGTCAGGGTTTGTCTTTCTGTGAGGCCTTTTGGTAAATAATACTTATCTTTCCTCAGTTTCTTTATCATGGCATGAACACAACAACACTACATTAGGAATGGATCATAAAGATTATGGAGCGTCTTTGCATGGACTGCATAAAATTAGACCTTCATCTTATTCTCTTCTACATCTGCTAAGGACCCCAAAGGCTTGACATTGATCTTTTGATGTGAGATCAAGGACAGAAAATAGTTTCTGGTGTAATTGTCACATGGAGAATGTAAACCTCTCTGTCTGGTAAGTGCTGCATAATATGCAGTTTTCTGTGGTTGCTTCTTTGAAAACTCTGTTTTGTGTCTACAGAACATGTCTTGCATAAACTGAGTTAAGTTGAAGGAAGATTTCAAGGAATAATTGGAATATTTCTGAGTTGAAGATATTCAAAGTTCTGACTAAATTATAAGAATAAAACAATTTTCTTGCCTTAGATAGTAGTGCAATGGGAAATGGGTTGAATTATTTTGAAAATGTCACATAAAAATATGGAGAGAAAATACTGTCATGCATGTGAATTCTAGTTTACTTAAGTAAACATGTTTAAATAAACATGGTATATGTGTTCTACTTATTAAATGTTAGCCTTCCCTCACCTTATAAGAAATACATGCTCTCAACCAGGATTAAGCACAAAATCCCAAAATCAAAGCCACTATTTCATTATGTCACATTTTCCCCATTATTCTTGTATGGCCAAATGTCCTTCATGTGACTCCAAAAGCAAAGTAAAGAAAACAGAACAAAAAATAATCTCCTAATCTCCTATGGTAAATAACCAGGAAACTACTACCAATGCTATCACCATCAATCGCAACAAAAAGCCAAACCACAAGTAAGAGGTATTTAGAAATAATTGAGATTATACTTTTACCATGTTTCAATAATAGAAAAATTCTTCTGCTCATATGTGTTTTAGAAATGGTAAGGAGAAGAATAGAATGATAAAGATTCTAAATGTCAAAATTTGAAGTTTCTTTTCTTTTGGTGGTAGTGGGGATTGAACTTAAGGAAAGATTTAAGTTTCTATCACACTTCTGCTATGGCTTTAATATACTACTGAAATTTTGGAGACCCCAACAAAATTAACAAAAATTGCCTTTATTGAGAACCATTATTTTTTTCTTTTTAAGAACATGAAATAAATCAACTACCATGTTCTGAAGAATGTCATTTTTATTTTTATAACAAACTATAAAAAGTTGCACTTATCTTCATTTGACCAATAAGAAAGTATAGCTTCAGAGAGTTTAAGATACATGCTTAAGGATTAATGGTGACAAGTGGGAGGACCAGGGTTTGAACCATAATTTCAAAACTGGTGCTTCTTTTATTCTACCATGAATTTCTCCAAATAACTACCTTGCCTGCCATCTAGGACTATTGTAAATACCCAATAAAATGTGCTTGAATGCATTCTACAAAACTATAGAAGTCTATATACATGTTAATTGTATCTGTGATATCTCTCCTTTGGGGCAATTTCATGAGAAGCTAAGTCCAGCATACACAATGTGCTATAGCAAGAACCTGCTATCAAGATCAAATATGTTTAAAAAGTCATTCTGAGATATTATTTTAGAGTTAATATCATAGTTGAACGAGAACCATGGTTTTGTCTTTGCATTTTCCTCATTTAAACCATAATTATAGATGATCCTTCTTTATGAGTCAAATCCCAGAGACTCTTCCCTGAAAATCCTCATAACTATCTTCATTCTCAGTAAACCACTCATCATTTCCCTCAACTTCAACATTTTAATAATATTTAAATCAGTGGGCTTTGTTATTTTTGTTTTTGCTTACTGACCTTTCTTGACTATACCTATACCCATTACATACAGTGACTATTTCATAAATATTTGTCAGAAAAGCATTGATTAGTTAGAAGACCTCAGTTCCACTTTGAGATTGACCACTATTTGTATGACATAGCAAGCTGCCTGAACTCTTCTGGACTTCAGTGTTTTCTTCTTTTAAAATAATAGCAAAACTAGAGTCTACAAAGACGAATTTTTCATGTATATGATTATCTTAAAATAAGGAAATGAGAGAATAAGACTGAAAGAACACCCAAACACCTTCAACTTTAAAGTTAATGTGTTTAGTCTTTGATGTGTAGGGTCTATAAGACTGGTCTACATGTAGTCACACAGAAGTATGCACAAACATGTATAAAATCACATTACAATTTGAAATCCTTATATATTATTTGTTTTCTCTTATAGATCATTCATATTATTTATGGTCTAGTTATTCTGACTGTGAATTTATACCTTTAAATTTGGTAGACCATGAAAGTTTTTAAAGTTTTAAAAAAGTATTTTTCCTTGTAATTTCAGTCAAGAGCTTGAATGGAATTATTATTGGTGCTCAACAGTGTCAGCCTTGAAGAAATCTGCCCTTTGGATGTCTTTGTCATTTTCATTTCACATTTATCACAACTTGGAATCTATTCAGGTACTTACCATCTGCTCTTCACTCTTTCTTTTAATCAGAATTATTATGTGCATCTCACCTTTTTAAAATAAAAAATACCAAGGTACTCTTTTGTAAGGATAACAATATGTTTAAAACTATCAAATAAAGTGAGGAACATGGTATTTGTCAAAATAGTGAGCCTATTGAAATAATTGCTAAAATGTATTTCAATACTGAATGAAAGAATCATGCCCTAGAAGAATAAAAAGACTAGAATGGAAACTCAACAAATATTATTTAATTAAATATTTATTTTTCAAGTTTCTACTACTAAATTATTTTAGAATTTAGAGTGTTATCAGACAGACTTTAAAGTGAGCTCCTTTTAACTTTTTCTCCTTTAGTTTCTAAAATTATTTCTCTAAAATAAGTCCTTATAGGGGTTAGGTCAATAGCAAACTGTATTTCTATTTCCAGTAATTTCTTAATCTAAAATTATCATCAAAGTTTCTATATCTCCTAGAAATATATTTTGGTTTACATATGCAAAATTAGGGTGATAATAATTATCATTTCATTATACATTACATTACTGGCCCATAGATAGTCCTTATTTATTTATTTATTTATTTATTCAGTATCGAGTAAGCACCCAAGAATCCATCAACTAATACAAAAAGTAGAGTACTGTTCATTTATAACCACCTATAAAGTCTTTGTCTAGCCTATCCTAAATGATTTCAAACCTACTTATATCATGGATTTCCCGTTACCACCTCTACCCCCTGCTCTTTCCTACACTGATTTTCATCCTCAACATAACCCTCAGCCTCACCAATTATACTCAGTCCACAACCTCTCTTACTAAAATGATTTTCTAAGCTTCCTTCAAATCAACAGAAATTAATTCTAGTTAATCAGTGCTAACCACAGCTAAATTGACTTACTAGAATTTAATGAAATTAAAAAGAATCAACTCCAATTAAGCTGATTCTAGTTTATCAGAAAGGAATATATTTTCCTGATTATGAGAGAGCTTAAGCAATAGAAAGAGAGGCTAGGAACTGAGGTTCACAAGAACTAGAACTAGAGCAACTACAGCAGAAGCACAAACACAGGTTGGGTTATTCTGCGGGCTGGCAGAGGAGGTCATGGTTCCATTCTAATGCTGTTAAGAGTACTTGTGGTACATGGAAGACAAATTTTGGAAGCTTTTCATAAAGAAAGGAATGACTACTGATTCAGAAGGTAGCACAAATCCATACTTCTGTCTTTAGTCCAAACTCTTGTACTTATCATCTTAACACAAGTTTGTAATCCTCAGTTGAATTTAATGTCGCAATTATTAATCTATAGTCTGGATCCTTTATTACACTCCTATTACTGTTTAACTATATGTGTTAACCAGCATTTGTTTGCAACCTAAAAAGTGATAATTTCACATGGCTTAACTAAATGTAGCTGCATATGGAGCAGAAGCTACTCACCACACAGTTACGCTTTCCCCTTTCTAGTTACTTTAGGAAGAACTGCTTATATTTTGTTGTCCTTTCAATTTAGGACTTCCATGGTGATTTTTTCCACCTTGTTGTAAACGTCCTTAAATAGTTTTCTAAGGGATAATAGGATAGCAGGGGCTATCGCATCACACAGATTTAGTTCTAAAAGCCCATAATATGTATTAAGTGTGTGAGTGTGGGGAACTTACTTAGATTTTTCTCAGACTGGTTCTGTTCACAGAACTACCCTCTTGCATCTGTGTGAGTGCACCTGTAGTAATGCATTTTCTAGTTGTGTGTTTATAATGGACTGGCTCCAAAACTTGCCAGTAGTGATTGGGAGTTATGTATGTGCTCTGTCCAAGTAACGGCCATTGGCGATTAGAATCATAAACTCCATTAATTTACTAATCCTATATGCATTCCTTATTTTTCCTTCACATATGGAATCTTTTCTTGATTTATTATCTAAATTTTTCAAATCTTAAAAAATTTTTGCCTGTAATATAGGAATGACATAGTTGTGTGTGACAGAGTAGTTGTAAGTCCACAATAAAGTAATGAATGTAGAGTGATATTTTATGTACCAGAAATCACCTAAAATAACTAAGTTACTCTTATTATTTTAATCACATCTACAATATGCAGGTCAAAGTCAGTAAAAAGCAGTGGTTAAGAGTGTGAAATCTAGAGCTCTATCCTACTGAATTTGAGCCCTGACTCCACTGTTCTGGGTAAATGACTTGAATTTAAAGTGGCTCTTAGCATCTCCAAGAACGGGCAGACCTGTGAGCATGCCCTTCTGGCTTACACTCTGGGTATGAAACAACTGATTGTTGGTGTTAACAAAATGGATTCCATAGAACTACCCTACAGCCAGAAGAGATACGAGGAAATTGTTAAGGAAGTCAGCACCTACATTAAGAAAACTGGCTACAACCCTGACACAGTAGCATTTGTGCCAACTTCTGGTTGGAATGGTGACAACATGCTGGAGCCAAGTGCTAATATGCCTTGATTCAAGGGATGGCAGTTCACCCATAAAGGTGGCAGTTCCAGTGGAACCACACTACTTGAAGCTCTGGATTGTATCCTACCACCAACTCACCCAACTGACAAGCCTCTGTGTGTTCCTCTTCCTAGGATGTCTACAAAATTGGTGGTATTGGTACTGTGTCTGTGTGCCGAGTGGAGAATGGTGTTCTCAAACCTGGCCTGGTAGTCAGGTTTGTTCCAGTCAATGTCACAACTGAAGTAAAGTCTGTTGAAATTCACTGTGAAACTTTGAGTGAAGCTCTTCCTGGAGACAACATGGGCTTCAATGTCAAGAACACGACTATCAGAGATGTTTGTCATGGCAATGCTACTGGTGACAGCAAGAATGATCTGACAGTGGCAGCAGCTGGCTTCACTGCTCAGGTGATTACTCTGAACCACCCAGGACAGACCAGTGCTGGCAATGCCCCTTCACTTGGTTGCCTTACAGCTCACATTGCTTGCAAGTTTGCTGAGCTGAAAGAAAAGATTGATCAACGTTCTGGTAAGAAGCTGGAAGATGGCCCTAAATTCTTGAAATCAGCTTAGCCCATGTGTGTTGAAAGCTTCTCTGACTATCCTCTCTGGGTCATTTTGCTGCTAGTGATATGAGACAGACAGTTGCTGTGGGTGTCATCAAAGCCACGGACAAGAAGGCTGCTGGAGCTGGCAAGGTCACCAAGGCTGCCCAGAAAGCTCAGAAGGCTAAATGAATATTATCTCTAACACCTGCCACCTCAGTCTTAATCAGTGGTGGAAGAATAGTCTCAGAACTGCTTGTCTCAATTGGCCATTTAAGTTTAATAGTAAAAGACTGGTTAATGATAACAATGCATCGTAAAACCTTCAGAAGGAAAGGAAAATGTTTTGTGGACTGTTTTTTTGTGTGTGTGGCTGTTTTAAGTTATTAGTTTTTAAAAATCAGTACTTTTTAATGGCAACAACTTGACAAAAATCTGTCACAGAATTTTGAGACTCATTAAAACAAAGTTTAGTGAGAAAAAAATTTAAAAAAAAAATAAAGTGGTTCATTTTCCTCAGCTTTAAGTTGAGGATAATTAAAGTACCTTTCTTGTGTGGTTGTTTTTAAGAATTAAATGAGTTCAAATATGAAAAGTACTTTAGAACAATGCTTGACACAGAAGAGATGATATATAATTATTTCTATTACTGTTATCTTACTCATTAAAGCTGATATACTGAGTTCTACTTTTTACACATATTTCAAGATTTGTGATTACAGCTTACATCACACTGTCATGCCTTACTTATTCATTCTTCTGGAATTATAACGCTGACTGAATAATTAATCTCTTTATGTTTTATTTTTGCTTTTGGACTGCCTAGTCCTGTGGGAATATGTCCTGTTGTCTATGTTTTGTTATTTCCCAAAGGAAATAATAATTCTCTCTCACATGAATTGAAACCTCTCTTCTATTCCTTTTCACTTACGTATTTGTTTCTCTCACTCATTTTGCAGTTTCGATTCTGGCAGAAGAGTGTTGAGAGCTTCCAGATTACATTGAAAGACTTTTGGTATCATTCCCAGTTCAGTTTCAGATCTGAAGATTTCCTTGCATGGGGAGTGACTATGGCTGTTGAACCAACATGAAAAGATACTTAAAATTTGGATATTTTAGCACAAACTTGGCAACTGATTTAATAGATGAGAATATAAAAACATATCTAAAAAATTCACACCTCAAACTTTCACTTTGTAGAAGTATCAATTCTTGGCACAGTTTTACATACACACACAAAAAAGAAAGGGTAACAAAAGATATAGAACTAAATTTTTAATTATTTCAAAATAATTTCCTAGTAATACGGCATGAAGATTTTGACCTTATGAGGCATATTTGTGAAGGTAGGGAGGCAGAATATATTTTAACATTTTAGCTTATTTAACAAGTCTTAAATATTTACACGTATGAAAAGTTGATTTGTAGTTTTTTATTGTGCTACAAATGGTTTAATTCTTAATGACAGGTAACCAGGGAGTACTTAACACTTATATCATTTGTAGAAAACTGATTTCACAGAAAAATGCCAAGCTACATCAGCATGTTACTATTCATAAGAATTAGTAAATAGTTCTACTTACAACATGAATTCATCTATCCAGCGAATAGTTGTTGAGTTCCAGTTACACCCAGGCACCTTTACAGGTACTGAAGGTATAGCATTGAACACAAAAGACAAAATGTTCTGATTTGGAGAAATTTTGTTCAGTGGGGGAGGGAGATAATAAACACTAGACAGGTAAATATATTATGGGATTGCTTAATTATAAGTGCAATCAGGAAAAATAAAGCAGGAAAGGGAAAATAGTGTTCTGGGAGGGGTAGTGCTGATTTCTTGGTAATCATGTAAGACCTATATGGGAAGATGGCATTTAAGATATGCCTAAAGGAAATGAGGGGGAAACTGTGCAGATGTATGGTGAAGAGAATTCTGGCTCTGAGACAGAGCAGGACTGGCATATTTGGGGCCAAAGACGCTGGGGGGAGTGGGCAAGGAGAGAGAGACAGGACAGGCGATCCAAAGGATAGTGAAGAGGAAAGCCCTTTGTAGACCATTACCGACTCCAATCTTTATTTTTAATGAGGGAGAAAGCTACTGGTGTTTTGAGCAGAAGAATGTTAGAGCCTGAATCAGGTTTAAACAAAACCTCTGGCCAATACTGGACACGTCAGAGAGTGGGAAAGTTCTAGGTTGAACCATCAAAAAGGTGGAATTGAGCAAGGATGTAATCAGTGTGAGTCAGTGTTGTCATTTTTGACCATCTTAAGGACCAACATTTAGGTGTTAGTTGCTATGGCTTCTCAAATTAGTTCATGTTAAATATTATCCTTACAAAGAATAATATTTTTGCTGAAAGAGAAAAGGTGTTGGGTATAAAGACTTTCTGGAATAAAGATTTTCTGATGCTGTAAAGAACAGTAATAGTATATCAAGTCAAATAAATAATCATGCTTAAAAATTTTTTCTGATTGTAAAATGAACTGCAAAAAAACCCCAAACTGTATATACATTCACTTTTAGAGAATATGTAGGTTCTGTCAGAAAAGAATAAAATATTTATGAAATTATCATTTAAATATGGTTTTTTGTAAGAACCCAACCATGAAATGTAACCAATATGCAAAATTAAGATGCTTATTTGAGACATTGGTTCATCTTCTGTGGCCTTTACTAGGCAATGTCACAATAAAAAAGAAGATGGAGAGTCAGTTAGACTAGTAGCTGTAACCACAGCTCTTGTTCACTTCCTCAGTGCAATGGACTCAGTGTGAAAGACTCCAATAAAATCAGAATTATCTTTTCCTGCCCAACCTCATCCTTCTCTTTTTGCATTTTTTTGCTAATGCTTGGTGCTAAGCAAGCATCATAAAAATTTCAGTCTCTTGAGAATTCTCTAGTGTGACTGAGGTTCACAAGAGATTGTGGTTTCTTGGCTCTGCATGTTTTTGTTTGTTGCATGTAAAAATTGTGATGGTATTTAAGATAATATTGCTCTAAATAAAAGGAGGTTTTAATTACTCTTTTGGTGGATGCTGAACTGTAATTATTCACGTATAGATCTGCTTAGATGGACAAAACTTAGACCACCTCTTAACTTGACAGCTTGTGTTTCTTTCACACATCTTCAATAGTATTTTATTCTATTACTTATTATAATGAACATCCATATTTTTATAATGCCTAGTCAGGCATAGTGTTAAAGGCTTAGGAGAAAAAACAGTGGATCATAGTCCTTATTGTGTAACTCAGAAGAACAAGTTTTCTAAGTTTTTTCTTCTTACTGTCTATAATTTTGAGACCCTGTGAGACACTAAATTTGATTGGCATATGAACACCCATGTTTTTATAATGCCTGTACATTAAAACAATCTTGTTCCCTGTTCCAAGGGAAGTTCCCATGGCCAACCATAGCATCACAGGGCAACTACATTTAAGTGTGAGTAGGCAGACTCTAATATGGGATCTCAGAATGAAGTGGGATCATTATGGATGGGATTGGTCAGAAGCCATGAGGTCCTTGTTGTAGAACTATGGCATAAAGTATGGAAAGTTTGTGGAATGTAAGAAAAGCACCTCAGAGAGTGACTCTTGGATGTGGTAAAAATAGATAAGGTTACATAAGTACCCTAATGAGTAATAAGTAGCTTGATATTATTCTCACCCCCACTAAATTCCCAACCTTGCACTGAACTGACTACGGATAATATTTTTCCTTTCTAGCAAAAAATCAAATAGTTATTTGGGCATCAGGGAATCTTTGCAGAAGTTTTCACTCAACATTTGTCACTTTTCCTGAGCCTTAAAAACAGGAACACAAGCTATACTGACTGTCTTTCATTTAAATAACAGCACTTTGTAAAAGCACCTTTTGCCACAAGCTACTGCTAAGATACAGAAGAACATAGAGAAGAGATATTTTTCCAAGCAACGCACTTCTTGCAGAACTGGAAGGAAGCCAACAGAAAAATCAATCACAATTATTCTGAAGTGAAGTTTCACAATTTTCTCTTATGTTATTATCTCAGAGATTATTCTCAGAGATCACTGACAAAGCCTTTCTCACCTTTGTTTCCTCAGTGCCCAGTTCTGTGCCCAGCAAATAGTGTAATGTAAATGTTTATGACATACTTATAAGCACACATACATATATGCATAGTAGGCAAATTTTAACATCCATGCCAGCAAATTCAAGTGTCCATCCTTTTACTCATTAAGTAAACAAATAATATACTGATATTTTCTTGTCATACAATTTGAAATACAATCGTTCCTACATATGTGTGGGGGATTAGGTCCAGGACCTCCTTGGATATCAAAATCCAACATGCTCAGGCATGTAACATGGGATGGTATTTGCAAAATCCAACTTTATAGAAATTTTTGTTGCATCTTATTAATGTACGATGTCTCCATAATTTTTTAGTGTTCTACAAAGTGAAAGATCTGTTCACAGGATGAATTTAAAACTCAGATTTTTGACACTGCACACTTCTAAAATGAATTAAGGGGACTGGCTATTCAGTAAATAAGTGCATCCTCTCAAGGAAAGTTGCTGAAAGGGACAGAACTTTCCATTAACTTGCATTTGGAGTTCTGCGGAATGTTTCATGGGGACAACACTTGGAGTCATGAGTTGAAGGACTCATGTCACAAAAGGGGACTTACCAGAGGCCTTATATTCTTACAGATACCTAGCTTTCTCAGTTTAGATAACATCGGGCTGTTCCATGGCAGCCACAAGAGGAGCTAGCCACCCAGACATTTTGCATGTACCTCTGTAAGACGAATCACAGTTAATAAAATTATCTTTGTACAAGAAAAGTGAATTTGTCGGAATCAGGAAGAAACATTCTGGTAAATAGCATTCTATACAGGCATTTCTGATAAGAAAAGTAAATATACTCTGAATTTAAACTATATAGAAATCAGTTTACCCCTCAGATATATGAGAAAATTCCTCAGCTCTGTTGTGAGTGCTACAGGACCCTGAAACATCTAGCTCTTTATCACTTTTTTCACAGATGTGTGAAGAAAGTACAGGAGGTCAGACCGCATCTGCAATTACCTGCAACAACTTCTTTTAAGACAATCTAACAAACTGTGTACTGATTGCTTCTCTTCTGACAATATGCCACCTATTAACCTTCTTCCTGTTTACTGAAATACATTTCTAGTTGATAGATCATTGAATAATTCTGGATTTTAAAAGAAAGGCCATATTTCTTCCTACAAACATACTGAGTCTTAATCATGTGATAATATAGGAAAACATATGGAAAGATTACGCCTGAATAAGTAAAATAATAAGTAAGTGAAATTTGGAACTGAAAATAATTCATTAACAAGATCAACTTCTTCACTTGGGTTGACCGTAAAGTAAACACTGACTGAAACTATTCAGTACAGTACATTGCTCCCAAGATAATGACTTTCACTGGGTGTATTGCTGGTGTTTCCCTCAGAACTGCATGGATAACAGTCAAGGGCACGCCACTCCTGACAAAGTTGGTGTTTGTTTCTTCCAGGAGCTCTAGGAGTGACACTGGGTCCTAAATGTATTTCGTGCTACACTCTCTGCTAGTTAAATTTTACTGATCAGCAAAGGGCTATAAAGTTGAGCCCAAGCTTGAGGTGTCTAATCTTCAGGAAGATACTTCCATTTGATTCCTGAGCATTTTCTTACCTTTTTTATTCTTATCTATGCATTTAAAAGATTGTTATATTTTATCCACCACATTTACCTTTTCTATAATGCTTCTGGAAATAGAGATTGATGCTTTCTATTTTATAAGCAGATGCTTTAGTATTTCATATTTGAGCCCTATATTAAAAATATAAGATTTTCAAATACTGAAAAAAAAATCTGAGTATTAGTAAGAGCTCAGCTTTGGAGATGTTTGATTTTCCTAAGTTGACAGGACAATTTCTATTTAACTTGCTGGAGTTTGTGCAAGTTACATGAGTTTAGTAAGTACCTTCTGTGGACACGCATTACTGCACTCATTTTTTTTGCTCACATGTTTTCTTGGAAGTCCTCACTTTCACATAACGTACTGCGGGCATTCCTATAAGAACAAATTTGTTCTCTTGGAAATATTGCAGCTTCACATCTGTGGGAAGGTAAAGAAAGCCACAGGGAGTAATTTTTTCTTGTTCAAAGTTTCTATTAGGCCTTGGAGAATTTTGAGGTAAGTCAGGCTATTGACCTCTTCATTGAAATGACCCTTGTTTTTGGAGCTATCATATCAGCCATTTGTAGGGATGGGTATAGTTTCTATGTCTCTTTCTTCTTTGTTGGCTGCTTTTTCTTGCTGCAGACATTGTTGCTCTATCCAGCAATCTCTCGGCTTCGAATTTCCTATTCCTAATCACCAGTGCATGAATTATAACCAAGTAATCACAACTGGAATTAGTGCTCAACATCTAAAAACGTGTTTGAATGAAGGACAATGGGACAATCCAAAGACAAAATGACTGAAGATTTGGTGTATGGACCTTCTGAGATCTGTTCTGATTGCTCTGAATGAATTTGGTTTTTTAACTTGCATTTTTTTCAGATATTTAATCTTGAATCATGTGACCTCCATTTAAATGAAACATTACCTTCCCTAATGGAGAAAAAATAGGTTATAGACCTATTATTTCCACTTGGAAATAAGATTCCTCGTAGTAAATTAATAAGCTATTATTTTGTACTGTAATTTTCTTTTCCCTGAAACTGGTAAGAATTTGTCAGTTTGCCAAGTAAATAAAAATCTTTTTTAAAATGTGAAAATCAAGGTGAAACTGTAGAAGTGAGGCTAAGATTAAATGACAGGACTATAAGACCCAAGCTAAAACTTTCTCTTGTCTTACTTATTATAAAACTATATATGGCTTTTTTAAAATTTAAAAGCACTAAGAGAAGAAGGGTAAAAGGAAACCTCTCACAATCACTGTGATATTTTTGCTGAATATTTATGCTGAATCTACATCAATCAAAGATGGACAATATAAACCTGGCAGCATTCATTCTGTTTCAAAATTTGACAGGTAGCTCAAAACTTCCTTAGAGTTTATGTCAGTTTTGCTGATGCAAAAGCTGCCAAGCCTGGGTGCTGAAAATAAAAACTTTTAAAATGTGAATATAAGCAGCAAGAAGATGGTAATGATTCCTGAGTTTCTTTCATGAACATTATTGATTTTTTACTTGTTAGTTTAAATGCAACTGAGTTGTGTTTTGAATTCAGTTGGGTCTAACTAATCACAGATTTGAGTGTTCAGTGCTAAGCTTAAGCCCGGATGCCCAGAAGAATCACCTAGTAAGCTTTAGGGTTGTTAACACACAGGCCATCTCTCAGATCAATTAAATCAAGTTTGAAGATGTGGCCCAGGCAAAAAATCTCCCCAGGGTGATTTCAATGTTTAAAGAACCTCAGTCTAGCAAAAAACCCAATGGGGTAGACTCTTCAAAGGGCCTGACTGCCATAAACACAGGTCGCTCAGCACAGCTGGGACATTGAAGATTCTGCATGATGTTTTATTAATTTATTCTTTATTCTCTCTCACGTATATCATAGCAGTCTGCTCTAAAATCCTTGTGAATCATCCTTTACTTCATCTCTACTGTCTTCACTTTTGGAATATCTAACCTCATGCCAAAACCAAAGTGAAAGGCAGCCACCTGCCATGAAGCTCTCATTGCTTCTTTCCTCTCCTCACTTATCTGCACCCTCTTGGAGCTCTACTTCCTTCCCAGTAGACAGAGCCAAAGCCCTTGGTGAGTCCTCGGTCCTTTCCTAGGACTGCCCAAGTAGTCCCTTCTTCTGTGGTGTCCACCCTTGCTTCCCCTGTTGCTCTTCTTTCCTTGGTCCAGCTTTCCCCTCAATTAATTCTCCCTTGTCTTCTCTTACAGGCAATTTGGATGACTAATCCATAATGACAATCTCAATTTCCTTAAGTCCAACTCTAATGCTGAACCTAAAAATCTCCTCTCAGCTCCCATAGAAGATGTTCACTTCCCAGTCCCAACAACCCAGCTTGCCCTTTCCTAGTCTTTCCCTCCCTCTCTGTTTGTGAAACCCTGGACTCTCCAGTGTTCCCTCAGTCCTCAGGTGGCACAAGCACACTTTTCAACCAACTTCTTCCTCTTTACCTGCTCTTTAGGCAGAATCTGCCATTAGTTACCTTCCACCTCTAACTAACTTCTAGTCTTCTACCCTACTCCTTTGGTAACTTCAACCCTCAGCTGTGATCTACCCTCTTTGGGTTATTCTGACCCATTTTATGGTTTCAGCTAACATCTACCTATGGTTGACTGATAACCCAACCTCTCTCTTAAATGATGGGTCTCACATTCATCCACATAAATTGCAAATATCTGAAAAATATCCATGCCTACAGCTGCCTAGAACAATGCCTCACCAATCACTCCCATCCCACAAAACTAAATCCTAAAGGAACAAAATAAAACAAAATGAAAAGATAACACAACAACATAGAGGTTTTTTCCCCCCTCTGCTATTTGTGCTGCAATTTTCCCAATTGCCTGGTCTCTAAGCTGCTGTATTGACAGTCATTCATGAGACCTCTGACACATTAAGGATCTTTTAAATTCATCTTTCTTTGTATTCCACTACCTGAGCAAAGGACTCAACTTCTTCCACACAAATTGTCATGGTCTCCTTTCACAGTATCACCAGTGTAATTTGGAAACACACACACACACACACTTCATTGCATTGGTTCCTGTTCAGTTCTTCACTGACATTGCTTCCTGGGCTGGTCACATTCTTCTCCACAGGGCACTGACCTTTCCTTCCTTATGGATCCTAACCATCTCGTGCAGGCTCCTTGTTGGGCACAGTGCTCAGCCTGTCCCACTATAAGCTCCTGACACACTGGGTACTGTGTCCACTGACCTCTGCCCCCATAGGCAGCTTCTCTAACACCACATATTATCTCCACATTCTATCCCATCCACTCAGAGACTCCTACTTCTTCTTTAAGAGTCAAATAAAAAATGATTTCTTCTTTGATCTTTCTCTGAAAGTTATTCTCCTTTTCCACCTCTGCATTTATTATACAGTTAGTCACTTAATTTGGGTTCACACAGAGAGGATAATAGAATTTATCACATTATTTTGTAATTTTTTAAAATTTAATTTTAATTTCATGCATGGAAATAAGTGTTTTCCTTGCACGGATTAAAATACTATAGAAGATAAGAAACTTTGCTTTAATTTTTAGCTCCAATTCTGGTCTCCTTCCCAAACATGTCCAGCATTGGTTGTCATTCTAATGTGTGAGCCCTTTACTATGATTTGCATGCATGCATAGATAAATTCCAAGTTAGCTTTTAACAGCTTTATTTAACTTTAACTGACATGTGGTAAACTGCATACACTCACAGTATATAATTTGATAAATTTCGATAGATATATGTACACCTATGAAACCATTCTAGTCTCCACTGCCATTTTGCAATCTCCTCTCCCACCCTTCCTGAACTTCAGACCCCAGATGAACCACTGTGTTGTTGCTTTTTAGCACTATATTTACATTTCCTAAAATTTATATGAGTGGAATCATACAACACATGGTTGTTTTTTCTGTCTCTTACTCAGCAAAATTATTTCAGATTATCCATGCTATTAACATTCCTCCTTGCTGCTGAGCAGAATCCCATTAAATAGACACACCACAATTTATGAATCCCTTAACCTGCTAACATTTTCCGCTTTGGCAATTACTAATAAGGCTTTGAGTAAGCCTTCGCATGGTATGTGCATCTTTGCCCTGGCGTGAGCACCTCAGAGGAGGGATCAGGGTCATTTGGTCACATGAACCCTTTTATATCTGTTCTTGCATGGTGTTCAAGGTTTTTAGTTGTATAAAAAAAGATGAATAGGGGAAATAACTTTTACTTCCTGGAAGTGGAAGGTGAGTTGCCAATCCATTTTACATCTCTGGAGCTCCACACAATTAACCAAACAGCAAATGAATTTTCTGTCTCAGCTGCAGTTCTCTGCTGGGTTCCTTAACCTCCTGCCTTATGCCTAGAATTGCCCTATGAGGAAAAAATCAGGAGACGGTCAGTTCACCTCTCTGGAATTCTCTTTTCTCTCTGATTTTGGTCTCCTACATATGAGTTGTCTTCATAAGTTTTCTCTCAAATGGATGTGGCTTGTTTTTCTAAGTGGTTATAGAAGAAGATCTAGTCTGCTTCAAGCTCCTCCATCAGAGTCAGAAATGGAAATCTGAGGTTAAGAAACATAATAGTTATGTCAAAACCCTTCTATTATTAAAGAAAATATTGGCTTATCTGGTCATTTTTATTCAGTTATACATTGTTGACATTAAACAAATATTTGTAGAATAAATTGAAAAAGTTTTACAAATATTTGTTCAATGTCTATTATGTACAAGTTCTCTGCCAAATACTAGCAATGTTTCAGGGACTCAAATAAACCTAATGTCTCCTTTATGGAATCAGTCTAGCAGGACAATTAGATGTTAAATGACATCATATATAAACATAAAATTATAAACTGTTATATATTTATTAATAATGATGATAAAGTAACAGTAGATTTTGATGCATTTTTTCCACAAGCAGGTCTTGCTTTCATTCCATTTCATAGGTATGGGATTCCTTCACCTTTTTATCCCTGTCATATCTTAGTCTTCTTACTTTGCTTTATTTTCCCAATAATCTTGATTTTTGCCCAAGGAAAATGATTTTGTATTATTTGCCTCCAGAACGGTGGGAGAAAAAATTTTTATCACACTCAATCACCATGTTTGTGGTCATTTGTTGCAATAGCCATAGGAGATTATGAACTTGATACTGTTACTGTGATCCCCATTTTACCAATGAGGAGATCAAAATATAAAAAAGTGAATATGGATATATCTGTTAATGATTGGCTGGTTGCTTGTTGCTTGTACATATCCTCTATTAAAATGAGAGCTCCCTCAGAGGAAGGACTATTTTTCTCTGGTATATCTGTAGCTTCTTGTACATGATAGGTGTTCAATATATTTCAATGTTGAATGGATGACTTTTGCTACATGATCACTTTACTAAGATTTTTCATGCACTTAGTTTTCACTTCTGTTATTGTAGCAGGTTGAACAATGGTCAACAGTAGATACCAGCTTCTAATTCCCATAACCTATGAATGTTACCTTATAAAGAAAGGGGGTCTTTAAAATGTGGTTAAGTTAATGCAGAGAAACTAAAGCAGATACCTTAAAGCAACTGAGGCCAATCGGAAAAGGGGAACAGTTACTAGAGAAAAGGTTAGATCAAAAAGAATTAACCTAGAAGGTAACACCCATGCACAGGAAATCAATGTGAGTCAATGCCCTGTATAGCTATCCTTATCTCAACCAGCAAAAACCCTTGTTCCTTCCTATTATTGCTTATACTCTCTCTAC
Source organism: Castor canadensis (assembly GCF_047511655.1). Lineage (NCBI taxonomy): Eukaryota > Metazoa > Chordata > Mammalia > Rodentia > Castoridae > Castor > Castor canadensis. The sequence continues at coordinate 114,247,472 of NC_133390.1, read as the reverse complement.
AACAAAATTAGAAATAAGGGCAAAATAGTTTCTGCTGGGTATTGGGGGAGGAGAAGGAGGGGGTGGAGTGGGTGGTAAGGGAGGGGGTGGGGGCAGGGGGGGAGAAATGAACCAAGCCTTGTATGCACATATGAATAATAAAAGAAAAATGAAAATAAATAAATAAATAAATAAAATGTGGTTAAGAATTTTGGCATGGGGCTTATTCTGGATTACCCTTGTGGATCCTACATCCACTCACAAACTTCCTCAAAAGAGAAAAGCAGAGACAAATTGGACACACACAAGAAAGAGGCCAATGTGGCTATAGGGGAGGAGATTAGAGAGAAATGGTCACAAGTCAACTAATGCCAGCAGCCACCAGAAGCTGAAAAAGGAAAGGAATGTATCCTCTCCTAGAGCCTCCAGAGTGATCCTACAACATCTTGATTTTTTCCCAGTGAAAATGATTTTGAAATCCTGGCCTCCAGAACTGTGGGAGAATAAAATTTTATGTTATACCACTATGTTGTGGTCAATTGTTGCAACAGCCATAGAAGATGATAAACTTGGTAGGTTATGATAATCCTCATTTTATAAATAAGGAAATGAGACACAAAAAAAGCAAAGCAACTTCTACCAGGTCACATATCTGTACTTGGTAGAAACAGAATTCAAACTTTACCGGTTTGGTAGTATGAATTATGCTGTATGACTTTAAATCAGGACTTGAAGTATGGGGGTGGGAAGTGAGTCAATTACATGTGTTAGAAGAGAGCTGCTAAAATGGGAAAGATGTCATCTCCACCTAGAAAAAGCCATAGCTTCTTTATAAGCTTGTAGACAAAGTTGACGAAGAAACTGGATTGCCTTGCAGAGGTTTTTTTAAAGATTTTTGGATATTATCTTATGGAATTGCCAATCAGGTTTTCATTTTAGCAGCCAGTATAATTTCTGTACAGTGAACAAATAAAGCAAACCAAGGCAAGAGCAAGATAGAGGGTATCTCAGGAGCTGCCATGGCAGTCCAGGCAGAAGGTAGTTTATACTTTCACTGAGATGATGTCAGTGATGAGAAATAAAAGTGGACATATTTGAGGCAAAAACCAGGAGTTGGTTTACATGTGGGAGGTAAGGGAAAGAAAGAGGTCAAGAATGGCTCCAAGTTCCCAGCATAAGCATTTGTGTGAATGAAACTGTGGGTTAATTAAAAGGGGAACACTGAGAGGGAAACTCATTTTTGTGGAAGAAGGAAATCAAGACACTGTTAAGTTTAAGATGCCATTGAAACAAAATGTACAGATGTAGGTCATTAGCAAAATGGTCATGGAGTAGACAAGAAAGCCATATGTCAGAGACTCATGCTTAAAAGACCAAAATCTAGGTAAGGCTGCAGAATGAAAAAATAAGG